>NC_133132.1:22932896-23545932 GCF_048418815.1 Hemitrygon akajei | reverse complement strand
TTTTCCAGCATCAGTTCACCTGGTTGCCGTACTGCAGCGTATTCCTCATTTTTGCCTACATTTTCAGTTATGGCATTGGTCCAGGTGAGTTCAGGCAAAAGGCAGCAGGGCGGGTGTGGGAAGGGGAATGACTCGGCACTGCCAAGTCACTATACTGATGCTACAATTGCTTGCCTTTCCAGCGGGTGTGACCGCAATCATTCCCTTCGAAATCTTCACTCAGCCATACCGGCCTGTTGCCTTCATGATTAATGGCTCCTTCCAGTGGCTGGGACTCATCCTCATGGGAATGATCTTCCCGTATATTGTGGTAAGTAAGTACGATCATAGAGAAATCCTGGAAAAGGAAGACTGCTCAGTCTAATTCAAATGGTATCTAATATTGTCCTTCAGCTCTGCTTGCTAATTCACGTACTCCACCGATGACCCATAACACCTTCCACTGCTTTGGTATAGTTAGAGAGACGTAAGACTCTGGAGCAAAGAAACAGACCCTTCAGCCCATCTAGCCCATGCCAGCTTAGAATCATCTCCCTGCATCTGGGACGTGGCTCTCCACACCTCTTTTGTCCATGACCTTATCTAAATGTTACAATTGAACCCACATCTACAACTTCTTTCACATTCACAACACCTCTGAGCGAAGATGTTCCCCCCAAATTCTCCTTAAATACTTCACCTTTCATCCTAAACCTATGACCTCTAGTACAAAACATACAAAATGCTGGAGGAACTCAGCAGGTCAGGCAGCATCTCTGGAAATGAATAAACAGTCGACATCTCAGGCTAGGAGCCTTCTTCAGGACTGGAGAGGAAGGGGGAAGACGCCAGAATAAAGGTGGGGGAGGGGAAGAAGGACTAGCTAGAAGACAGGTGGGTGGGAAAGCTAAAGGGCTAGAAAAGAAGGAATCTGATAGGAGAGGAGAGTGGATTATGGAAGAAGGGGCACACCAGGGGGAGGTGATAGGCAGGTGAGGAGAAGAGGTAAGCCAAAGTGGGGAATAGAGGGAGAGGGACACTGGAAGAGAAATCACTGTCAATGCCATTAGGTTGGAGGCTACCTAGATGGAATATGAGTACTGCTCCTCTATCCTGAGAGTGGTTTCATCTTGGCAAAAGAGGAAGCCATGGTCTGACACGTCAGGATGGAATGGGGATATGAATTAAAATCATTGGCCACCAAGAAATTCTCCTTTTGGCAGATGGAGTGGAGGTGCTCAACAATGCGGTCCTTCAGTTTATGTCAGGTCTTACCAATGTAGAGGAGGCTGCACTGGGATCGCTGGATACAATAGACAACCCCAGCAGATTCACAGGTGAAGTGTTGCCTCACCTGGAAGAACTGTTAGTGGCCCAAAAAGGATTTAAAGGAACAGGTAGGTGTAGCATTTCTGTCACTTGCAGCGATATATGCCCGAGGGAGATTAGTAGGGAGGGATAAATGGTTAAGGGGATCACAGAGGCAGCAATCCCTGCACAAAGCTGAGAGTGGGGAGGGGAGGTAAAGACATGTTTGGTGGTGAAATCCTGTTGGAGATGGTGAGGCTGCGGAAGATAGTGTGTGGATACAGAGGCTGATGGAGTAGTAGATGAAGACAAGAGGAACTCTATCCCTGTTTAAGCAGCAGGAAGATGGGGTGAGTGTGGAAGACTGGGAAATGGGAGAGATGTGGGTGAGGGCAGCATCAATGGTGGAGAAAGGGAAACACCGTCCTGGAAAGGAAAGGCTCGTCCTGGGAACAGATGCGGTGGAGACAAAGGAACTGAGAGAAGGGAATAGTGTTTTTACAGGAAACAGGGTAGAAAGAAGTATAGTAAAGATATACCTCTAGTTCTAGCTTCACTCAGCCTGAGGGGAAAGAGCCTGCATGCACTCACATTATCTATAATCCTCATAAATTTGTTTACCTCTAGAATATCTTCCCTCATTCTCCTGTGCTCCAGTGAATTAAGTTCCCTTTCCCTATAACTCAGCTCCTCAAGACCAGGCAACATCCTTGTGAATTTTCTCTGCACTCTTTCCAAGCTTTATTGATAATTTTCCTGTCTGTAGTAGGTACATAGGTAACCAGAGCTGCAAATTCAGCCTCATCAACATCTTAAACAATTTCAAAATAACATCTCAACTCTTGCATTTATTGTCCTGATTTATGAAGGCCAATGTGCCCAAAGCTCTCTTTAAGATCCCATCTACCTGTGATGCCACTTTCAAGGAATTATAGAACTGTATTCCCAGATCCCTCTGTTCTTTCTACTGCACACCTCCATCTCAGTAGCCTACAATTCACTGTGTAAGTCTTACCCTGGTTGATTCCCCCCCCCCCCCCACCCCCAAGTGCAATACCTCATCCTTGTCTGCATTAAATTCCATCTGCCGTTTTTCAGCCCATTTTCCCAGTTGGTCTACATCATGCTGCAAGCTTGAATATATGTGTGCTTGCTGCTCTCCACGCCCCCAATCTTGGTGATACCTGCAAATTTGCTGATCCAGTTTACCACATTATTAGCTAAATCATTAATATAGATGGTGAACTACAGTGGACCTAGCACCTATCCCCATGGCACAACACTAATTCTAAGCCTCCAGTCAGAGGGATGACCATCTACTACCACCGTCTAGCTTCTGCTAAGTCAATATTGAATCCAATTGACTAGTTCATCCTGAATGCTAAGTGACCTAACCTTCTGGACCTGCCTTCCATGCGGGACTTTGTCAAAGGCCTTGTAGACAACATCCACCACCTTTCCTTTACCAACCTTCTTGGTAACCTCCTCAAAAAACTCTCTAAGATTGGTTAGACATGACCCACCATGCAAAAAGCTACATTGACTATTTCTAATCAGACCCTGTCTGTCCAAATACTTACTTACAGAATGCTGTCCTTTAGAATACCTTCCAATAGTTTACTTATGTCAGGCTCACCCTTCTGTGATAGTGCTTTCTAAAACATGGAAACAAGTTTTATTTTGTGCCCCACTTCATTAATCCCTGTCAATATATCATTTGCCCCTTGTGCCTATTTGCATTTCTGTTGGTCACCCTAATGATGCTTTATGGTCGTGAAATCTATTACTAAATGTTTCCCTGGTAAAGATTTGCTTCTGAATTTCTAGTTGGATGTGTTAGTGACTCTCCTTCCCTTTGTCCCTTAGTCTATTCTCCTCCCCTGTCAAATTCCTTCTTCTTCAGCCCTTTATCTTTTCCACCTATTACGTCCCAGCTTCTTTCTTCAAGCCCAATCCCCCACCCACCCACCTACCCCCCTCACCTGGTCTCACCTATCGCCCGCCAGCTTGTACTCCCTCCCTTCGACACATCTTCTTTTTCTGGTTTCTGCCCCCTTCTTTCAGTCCCATGAAGGGTCTCAACCCAAAATGTTGAGTGTTTATTCCTCCCTATAGATGCTGCCTGACTTGTTGAGTTCCTCCAGCATTTTGTGTGTGTTGGTCAGGATTTTCAGCATCTGCAGAATCTCTTGGGTTCTTTTCTCTTGTGTGCGTGTTTTCCAGATGTAGTGGTAGCAGGAGGTACCGTTAAAGCTGCCTTTGCAGAATCCTGAAAATGACAGGGGTGAGTGCTCATTCTGCTCTCGCTTGCTTTCCAGGAGGGACTGGGGCCATTCTGCTTCCTCATATTCCTGGGCGACTGTTTGATCATTGCCGTGTACGTCTTCATCATTTTGCCAGAAACTAAAGGGAAAACTGTTCTGGAGATCACAGGAGAGTTTCGGAAAATAAACCGGAAGAGGATGGGGGGCAGCTCAGTGGCAATTCGTAGGAGACTCTCTCAGAATGTTCCAGAGGTCTTTGTCGTTGCTACCAAACTGTAAGAGGTTAGCAGCAACAGATTCAGCCGCTGCAAGCTGGTGAGTGAGATGCAGCTCTGAGCTCAGATCCTTTTGCGGGCTGCAATTCCAGTCAGTCTGCCGACATTGTGGAAACTATTTCTACAACTGGGGCAGGCACTGAGGCTCCGGATGTTGGATTTATTCTATTTTTTGAATGGTTTTGGTTGAAAATAACAAGGCTGTAATTACTTTGTCTGGTTTTGCCTTTTGCTGTTGATGGGTTTGATTCACTCTGTGTTCTCAGTTGAATTTTTGCTGAGGGTTGTAAGGAGCCGACTGTCAACGTAGAATAAAGAAGCAAAGTTCCTTCTGCAGCCTTGGGCTGTGCAGAAGCATTTTACAGCCTGTCAAGTAACTAATGTGGGAGACACAGCAGTCAACGTGTGCACACCATAAACAACCATGTGATAATCACCAGTCTGCTTTGTTGTGAGAATGCTGTTGCTCCATGGATTAGTGTTATGGGAATGTTTTGATATGATGCAAAAGGGAAAATGTGCCTCTTTTGTCCTCCGTGCTGCATTAGAGAATCAACTGGATTTGAGAATGTGGAACAGGACAAAATCACAGTTTGTAACTTGGGGAGAGATACCTCTGTCTGAGCCACAGCAGACAGAAAGCTGACATGAAAATGTAACCTGCCAGTGGAGTGCTGTGATGCTGTTACACAGGTTTTGGTCGTGTCTCTAAAATTTTAATGTTCTGAAGTGTTCACTGAGGAGTCTCTATTGATTTGGTTTTGGATTTTGTAGCAGTGTCTCACAGTTGGGTTCGCAAGATATGGTTTCCATAAAAATGACTGTAAAACTGTCAAGCTATTTTACAAATTGCCAATTATATCGTTTAGGGAGGGAATTTAGTGAGCACAGTCCCACTCTGCCATGGTCTAGGAAGCCCTTATCTTGGCCATTTCCAGAGTGCTCTTAAATGCTGTTCACACCACAACACACACTCCAGAAGCATTGGCTGGGAGCAGGGGATCTGGGTTTAAGTAATCAGCTGGCACTTCTCTTCCACTGCTCCCAACTCTTAACGCAACACCCTCTGATTGGACTTTCTGTGTAGCTCAGTGACTGTCCATTCCAAAGTTCTGTTTACTTCAGTTTCAATTTGCAAAAAGTCAAAGTGTACCATCAGGAGTGAAAACTAGGTGATCAATATGTTGGAAAGTTCCTAGTTGTTTTCTCCACTCCAGTGCTTACTTTTTGGGATCTAATTTAACTTTAATTGGAGACTTGAGCTGTCTCTCTGGAATTTCAGTTTACTTTTCTAGCTCTCTGAGTTTGCTGGAAAGGTTTAGGGGCTCAGTGCCTTCCTGTCAATTCGTCTGAGGAGTCTGACAAGATCTTTCACTAGTTACACGTGCACATAGGGAGAAAGTGCAAATTCCACACACACCACCAGAGGCAAGGCACAAACATGGGTCACTAGGGGTCTGAGACAGCACCACTGCCTGTGTGGCCACTGTGCATCTAGATTTTAAGTAAGTGACTGATATGAAAAGGCCATCGTGGTTGTAAAATGGCCATCTCAATCAGCAAATGGGTATGGTTGACCAGTGAAAATGAAATAATGCCAGTCTTGTTACAAACCTCAAATAAAACCACAGGAAGGCACTGAGATTAGGGACTCCGTTTCTTCTTTCTGTGCAAGATAAACACCTTCACAACACTAACACTGCAGAAACAAACCCATGTTCCTTTCACTTCACCACACATATTACAGTGAGTTGATAGGCAGAGGAATGATGGTAAAGATTTTATTCATAATATATATGTACAGTAAATACAATTGGGACATCTTTTTCTCCATTCATTCTATCATCATTTCAATCCATTCTCTTACAAAGCATCAAAGCCACTCAGGTATCCAGATTGACAAAGATTACTCAGCACAGTTCTGTTCTTCTTCATCTTAAAGCCAGCTGGTTTATACCTTCACCAACAGTAGCTGGAGTTGTTGGAGCACACAGCAGGCTTATTGGACAAGCCTCAGCAACTCATTTATGTTGTAAGGGCATCTCCACCATACCTCCATAGTGAATCTAAAGTGTTGAGTTTACACTGGCACTCACAGGCAAGTCCTTCCAAAGAGTTCACTGTGACTTTCCATACGTTAGTGTGTGAAAACTGGCTGAACACCAAACTCGACAGGGTAAATGACAGAAGCTTAAACTACTTGTTGATCATGGAGCACTCTCTATCTTTCTGACATTTTCAAGTCTTATTTATTTGACCTGTTAAAGATTGCCTGTTGGTACCCAGTGACCTTTAATGAGATCATCAAATGGGTACTAAGCTGAGGAGAAGCCCCCTTTTACATCGTGCTGTGCTTTATACCAGTGGTCCCCAACCACCGGGTGGCAATGCACGTGTTTTGCGGTCCGGTACCGCTCCGCAGCCTGGTGGTTGGGGACCACTGCTTTATACTGATGCAACTGATGCACTCCTGATGTATTCTTATCTATGTTCTACATTTATTGTTTACTGTTTTACAATATTACTTTAAACTATGAATATCTATTGTGAAAATGTATTCAAAAATAAACTTAAACTGTAAATGGTAATAAACAACAATGTAAGGTCTGGCTTATATTACTGTCTAAATTATTTGTATGACTGCAATAATTTCCATAGCCCATTTTACTTCAGTAGGACAACAAGTGGGATTTCCCATTTTAATTCTACTTCCCATTCCTGTTCTGATGTTAGTCCAATACCTCCTTGATGATTCCACTCTCAGGTTGGAGGAACACCACCTCATATTCTTTCCAGGTAGCAGTTAACTTGATGTCATGAACATTGATTTTTCTAAGTTTTAGTAATTCCCTCCTCCTTTTCTCTTTTCCATTCTCCATTATGTCTCCCCTCTTACGCCCTTCTCTTCTCCTCTCCTACCCATCACCTTCCACTGGTGCCCCTACTCCTTCCCATTTTTCCATGGCCCACTCTCCTCTTCTACCACATATCTTCTTCTGGCTTTTACCTCTGCCTGACCAACTGAGTTCCTCCAGCATTTTGTGTGTTGTTTTGGATTTCCAGCATCCGCAGAGTCTCTTCAGTATGACCATTCGCGCCTGCAGGTTAGAAAAAAGGATGTGAGTAGGAGGTCACTTAAACAAATGTATATTGCTTTAATCAGATCTGTCTTTGGGCATGTTGTTTCTGGGTCAGCCGTACCAGCAATTTTAAAGCCCCTCACTCAAACATTGAGATTATGTTGTGGTGCTATTAAATCACCTTCGATTTCAGCATTACTGGTAGAAATGTATGAAGTACCTTTATACCGTTATAGTTACCAGTGGTTTATTGGGTTAATTTAAGAGGACATAAGGCTGGTCATCCAATATTGGCAACAATAATAGTGATGGGAGCACTGCATTTGAAAGATCTTCAGTTTTGGTTCACTAGGAAATGAATGGGCACAAAATCTTGGGTTGTTTAATGTAGATATGGTCCTTCTTCTCCATGGATTTCCCCTTTGCTATGGGCCTCTGGGATGAAGATGAAGTGTTACGGGTAGTTATATGCAAGGCATTGGCTTCTTACAGATCTGCATAGATGGTTATGGTGGGAGATTTTAATTTCCCAAATATCAATTGGCATCTCCCTAGAGCGAGGGGTTTAGATAGGGTGGAGTGTGTCAGGTGTGTTCAGGAAGGGTTCCTGACACAATATGTAGATAAGCCTGCAAGAGGAGAAGCTGCACTTGATCTGGTATTGGGAAATGAACCTGGTCAGGTGTCAGATTTCTCAGTGGGAGAGCATTTTGGAGACAGTGTTCACAATTCTTTTTTTTTATTAGTTTTTCAAAACATTTTACAAATTAAAAACCCCAAATCCCAATGAGGAGCATTAATACAGTGCAAAATTAAGCATACAATAACAATATGCTACAAAGGAAGAGAATTTAACAAAAAAGCACCTAAATTAAAGACAAGTAAGCTTAGTGTCCTCCCTAAGCCCCACAACACAAGAAAAAAAACAACAACTCCAGACCGACCACAACACAGTATAAAGAGTATAGGTCAGGACAGTCAAACTCCCAGACTGTGAATACACTTAGCAACAGAGGATAGTAATGCCTACTACCAGAAAAAAAAGGGAGCTGAAAGCAAGGGACCGAAAAGAAGAAAAAAAAAGAAAAAAAAAACCCTAGTCAAGAGGAAGGTTATGAAAGTACTCGATAAAAGGTCCCCAGACCTTATGGAACTTTAGACCGGAATTAAGAACTGAATAATGAATTTTTTCGAGGTCCAAGCAGGCCATAATGTCGTTAAACCATTGCGCATGAGTGGGCGGGGCAACATCTCTCCATCTAAGGAGGATCAAGCGTCTAGCCAGGAGAGAGGCAAAGGATAGTATTCGGCATTTGGTCGGACCCAGACATAGATCTGTCTCGCCCCAAAAACCGAACAGAGCAATTAAGGGGTTTGGTTCTAGGTGCTGATTCAGAGTACCCGATAATGTAGTGAAGACATCTTTCCAGAATTTCTCCAAGCTAGGACAGAGCCAGTACATATGGATGAGAGAGGCCAAGCCCCTCTTGCATTTATCACAGAGCGGACTAATGCCAGGGTAGAATCGAGATAGTTTAGATTTAGACATATGGGCTCTATGAACAATCTTAAACTGTAAAAGGCAATGGCGAGCACAAAGAGAGGTTGAGTTAACCGATTTGAGAACTGAGTCCCAGCTCTCCTCGGATAAGGAGATATTTAAATCCTGCTCCCAGGCCATTTTAATTTTATCCACAGGGGCCCGTCATAAGGCTGCTAGTTTATCTCGGATAATTGATATTATACCTTTACCTAGTGGATTAATGGAAAGAAATAGGTCCATAGCATTTTTCGCAGGCATTTCAGGAAAGTTAGGAATTAAAGGAGCAATAAAATGTCGGATTTGGAGATATCTGAAAAAGTGAGCGTTAGGCAGGTTGAACTTAACAGAGAGCTGCTGAAAAGAAGCGAAGCGATTATCAATGAAAAGATCTTCAAAATGTCTAATGCCTTTCCTATACCAAACATGGAATGCTGAATCGTACGTAGTAGGTAAAAAAAGGTGATTATGTGCGACAGGGCTAGAAACGGAAAACCCCTGGAAACCATAGCATTTCCTAAACTGAGCCCATATACGCAAAGTGTGTCTAACAAGAGGATTAGCTATTGATCTGGGCAGACTGCTAGGGAGTGCAGAGCCAAGAAGTGCAGATATAGATAATTCTTTAGTGGAGCTCAACTCCATTGCCACCCAGTTAGGGCACTTGGGTTGGCCGTGGAAGAAAGACCAGAAGGTAGCACAACGTATATTAGCTGCCCAATAATATAAGCGAAAGTTAGGTAAAGCCATGCCACCCTCTTTTTTAGATTTTTGGAGGTGGATTTATTAATTCTAGAGCGCTTATTCTGCCACAGATATGACAAAATAATAGAGTCTAAGGAATCAAAAAAAGATTTAGGAATAAAAATTGGGATAGATTGAAATAAGTATAAAAATTTGGGGAGAACATACATTTTAACAACATTAATACGACCTACCAAAGACATAGATAGAGGTGACCATTGTACCAGACTCTGTTTTATAGCATATGAAAGATTGACAAAGTTTTCACAAAAGAGATCTTTAAACTTCCTTGTGACTTTAATTCCAAGATAAGTAAATTGATTATGGACTACTTTAAAAGGGAGATCACGAAATATTAGTTCTTGTGCTTCTTTATTAATTGGGAAAAGTTCACTCTTATGTAAGTTGAGTTTATAGCCAGAGATCTGGCTAAACTGGTCAAGAAGTGAAAACATTAGAGGTAAGGATGTAGATGGATTTGAGAGAAAGAGTAATAAGTCATCAGCATAGAGAGAAACTTTATGCTCAACACCCCCTCTCCAAATCCCGGTCAATTCAGGACAGTTTCGAAATGCTATCGCCAGAGGTTCTATAGCCAAATCAAAGAGAAAGGGACTTAAGGGGCATCCCTGACGGGTGCCACGTTTGAGATTAAATACTTGGGATTTCTGAAAATTAGTTAAAACAGAAGCAGTAGGACACAGGTACAGCAATTGGATCCAAGAGATGAAACTTTGGCCGAGGTCAAATTTTTCTAAGACTGCAAAAAGGTAGTTCCACTCTATACGATCGAATGCTTTCTCCACATCGAGGGAAATAACACATTCAGGAGTCCCAGTTGGAGCTGAGTATAAAATATTAAATAGACGCCGAATGTTAAAAAAAGGGAGATGGTTTTTAATAAAGCCTGTTTGGTCATCAGAGATAATGGAGGGAATAACGGTTTCTAATCTATGAGCCAACACTTTAGCTAAGATCTTTACATCAACATTGAGCAGAGAGATCGGCCTGTACGAGGAACATTCTGTTGGGTCTTTGCCCTTTTTTAAAAGAAGAATAATAGATGCCTCATTGAAAGAGGGTGGCAATTTGCCGTAATTAAACGAGTCAGATAATACTGAAAGTAACTGAGGAGAAATAAGTGAAGAGAATGATTTATAAAATTCTACAGGGAACCCATCAGGTCCAGGAGATTTCCCTGAGGACAGTGCAGAAATTGCAAAAGATATTTCTTCTGGTGATATAGGCGCATTGAGTTTGGCTTTGAAATCAGATGAGAGTGAGGGGATATTCAGATTCTGTAAAAATTTATCAACAGAGATATTGTCATTCAGAGATTCAGAGGAATAAAGCCGAGAATAAAAAAATTTAAATGCGTCATTAATTTCTAAATGATCCGATGTAAAGTCTCCGTTCTCCTTCCGGATCTTTGTAATATGTTGTTTGGCTTTGGAACGCCTCAGCTGGTTGGCTAGGAAAGTGTTCACAATCCTTATATACATAGAGCAAGTCGAATGCGCACAGCTACTTTTTCTGGAGTCTGCTACGTTTATACTAGTACCGAAGCCGTTGGCCTTGCTGAATATCGAGCCTATCGATAGCGGGAGAAGCGCTCGTGGTCTGCTGCCGCGCCCTCCGGCGGTGGGAGGAGTGCTGGACACCGGCGCCTGGCCCTTTGTCTGCTGGTGGTGTGTACGCCGGAACTCACCGCGCCCCCTGGTGTTGGGAGGAGTTTGAGCACGTGCTGCCGCAGTGTGAGGTTGGCTCAGAAGCAAAAGCAGAGATGCCGACTTTTGTCCTGAGCACGAATCTGAGCCGCTCTAACATCCCGGACGTGCTGGCAGAGGAGCTCACAGCCCTACTGAGTAAAGAACTGGGAAAGCCTCAGAAGGTAAGCGGGACCTGCGCCGCTCTCTGAGGTGACCGGAGACGATTTATCGACATGACGCAAAGGAGTGCGGCTGAGAGGGAGGGGGGAGAGAGAGAGGAGGAAGAGGGGTAGGAGAGAGGTGAAGGAGGATGGGTAGGGGTGAGGCGAGGAAATGGGGAGAGTGAGGAGGAGGGGGATGGGAAGGTGAGAGGGTGGGGAATGGGAGGGGAGGGAATGGGATGGAGGAGGAGGGAGTGGAAGGGGAGAGGTGGGGAGGGGAATATGAGGGAGGTGGGGTGGGGAGAGGCTGAGGGAAATGGAATGGGGGAGGGGTTGAGGGGAATGGGAGGGAGGAGGGTGTAGGGGAATGGGTGCGAGCAGAAGGAATTGGAGAGGAAAGTGGAAGGGGTAGAGGAATGGGAGGGAGGAAAGGGAATTGGAGGGGGTAGGAGAATGGGAGGGACAGGGGAATGGGAGGGAGGAGGGGAAATGGAGGGAGGGTAGGGGGAGTGTGAGAAGGGAGGTGAGTGTGAGGGAGGAGGGGGTAGGGGAGGAGAAGGGTAGGGGCTGAGAGTGAGAGGGAGGAGGGGGTAGGGGCTGAGAGTGAGGGAGGAGAGGGGGGGTTGAGAGTGAGGGAGGAGAGGGGTAGGGGGAAAGAGTGGTGGAGAAGCTCTGAATTTATTGAGGTCAGTACATAAGGGAAACAGTTAAAGCCTTTGTAGAAGACTGATCAATCAGGAGGGAAAGTAAATCTTTAAGGTTGTGTCATCAGGTTATTGGAAATCTGTAATTTTCTCTGTTCCCAAAAAATAATGTTGAAGGTCAGAAATAAGACCATAAGACATAGGAGCAGATCAGGTCGTTTGGCCTATCGAGTCTGCGCCACCATTCCATTATGACTGATACAGTGGCATGTAAACGTTTGGGCACCCCGGTCAAAATTTCTGTTACTGTGAATAGCTAAGCGAGTAAAAGATGACCTGATTTCCAAAAAGCATAAAGTTAAAGATGACTCATTTCTTTAATATTTTAAGCAAGATTACTTTTTTATCTCCATCTTTTACAGTTTCAAAATAACAAAAAAAAGGGGAAAGGGCCGGAAGCAAAAGTTTGGGTACCCTGCATAGTCATTACTTAGTAACACCCCCTTTGACAAGCATCACAGCTTGTAAACGCTTTCTGCAGCCTAATAAAAGTCTTTCAATTCTTGGTCAGGGGATTTTTGCCCATTTTTCCTTGCCAAAGGCTTCTAGTTCTTTGAGATTCTTGGGCTGTCTTGCATGAACTGCTCTTTCGAGGTCTATCCCCAGATTTTCGATGATGTTTAGGTCGGAAGACTGTGGCATAACCTTAAGCTTGCGCCTCTTGAGGTAGTCCATTGTGGATGTTGAGGTGTGTTTAGGATCAAGAAACAGAGGAGAAAATGGCGGCGTGACGCAGCATGCACAGCCTCTCTGGAGAATGGATATCTTTTCCATGTTAAGTAGGGATCTGTGCACAATCCTGATTTGATGGAGGCAGACGTGAGAGTGTGGAGGAACATCTGGAGAAACTTCTGAAATGCCTGCTTCGCTGCCGCTGCTACTGTGCGGTCCGGAATCTCCGGAGGAGAAGGCCTCTGAGACTTCGGCAGCTGGGAGGAGGTCGAAGGCGTGCGGCAGAGGATGGCGCTCGGGAGGCTGTATCGGAGGGGCTGGTCAGAGGCTCGAAGTTTTCGGACGGACTCAAAGTCTGCTGTCGTCAGGTGCTTCTGAGCCATTAATTGTCAGTGCTTGGAAGTTTATGGCAGGGAGAGTTCTCCCGTTTGCTGCCTGATTGGACTATTGGAATCGATCGGGACTTGAGACTTTTAAACCACATCCATGGTCTGCGTTTATCGAATTACAGTATTGTTTTGCACTACCGTAACTATATGCTATAATTATGTGGTTTTGTAAGTGTGAGTCTTGGTTTGTCCTTTTTTTTTAATTTTGTGATATCACTCTGGAGGAACATTGTATCATTTTTTAATGCATGCATGCATTTCTAAATGACAATAAACGAGGACTGAGTGTCCTCATAATCTTATCTAATCATTATCCTGTTGTAGAAGCCATCCTCTTTTCATCTTCAGCTGTTTGCTTCCAGAATTTGCTGGTATTTAATTGAATTCATTCTTCCCTCTACCAGTAAAATGTTCCCCATGCCACTGGCTGCAACACAAGCCCAAAGCATGATTGATCCACCCCTGTGCTTAACAGTTGGAGAGGTGTTCTTTTCATGAAATTCTGCACCCTTTTTTCTCCAAACATACCTTTGCTCATTGTGGCCAAAAAGTTCTATTTTAACTTCATCAGTCCACAGGACTTGTTTCCAAAATGCATCAGGCTTGTTTAGATGTTTCTTTGCAAACTTCTGATGCTGAATTTTGTGGTGAGGACACAGGAAAGGTTTCTTATGACTCTTCCAAGAAGCTCATATTTGTGCAGGTGTTGCTGCACAGTGGAACAGTGCACCACCACTCCAGAGTCTGCTAAATCTTCCTGAAGGTCTTTTGCAGTCAATCGGGGGTTTTGATTTGCTTTTCTAGCAATCCTACGAGCAGTTCTGTCGGAAAGTTTTCTTGGTCTTCCAGACCTCAACTTGACTTCCACTGTTCCTGTTAACTACCATTTCTTAATTGCATTACAAACTGAAAAAACGGCTACCTGAAAACACTTTGCTATCTTCTTATAGCCTTCTGCTTTGTGGGCATCAATTATTTTAATTTTCAGAGTGCTGTGCAGCTGCTTGGCTGAGTCCATGGCTGCTGGTTGTTGGGACGTGGTTTGAGGAGTCAGGGTATTTCTAAAGCTTTGAAATTTGTATCACCTGGCCTTTCCTAACGATGACTGTGAACAATTCATAGGCCTAGCAAGCTAATTAAGGTCTGAGACCTTAGAACCATAGAACACTACAGCACAGTACAGGCCCTTCAGCCCTCCATGTTGTGCTGACCCATATAATCCTTTAAAAAAAACCTTTACCTTGGTAAAAGTTATCTGAGAGCTCAAATCTCTTGGGGTGCCCAAACTTTTGCATAGTGCTCCTTTCCTTTTTTTTCACTCTAAAATTGTACAAAACAAAAATAATACACTAATCTTGCTTAGAATGTTTCATGAACTTTATGACTTTTGGAGATCAGTTCATCTTCTACACAACTATTCACAGTAACAGAAATTTTGACCGGGGTGCCCAAACTTCTGCATGCCACTGTATATTACCCCTCTCAACCTCATTCTCCTGCCTTCTCTCTGTAACTATTAATAACCTTACCCTCTGCTTTAAATGTACCTAATGATTTAGTCTCCACAGCTTACTATGGCAATAAATTCCACAGATTCACCACCCTCTGGCTAAGAAATTCGTCCTCATCTTTGTTGTATTGAATAACCTGGTGGCACTACCTTCTGATCGGCTCCTTTCTGATTCTGAATGGTAAAGTCCTCTGCGAAGGCTGATTACGCAAAAATAGACGTCAGTGATGCAAGGAGCCAGGAAGGAAAAGTTAAGGTGATTGTGCATGTAGTTTGGATGCAAGATCAGGTTTGAGAGCTGAATGGGGTGCATTGTTCCTACTAACCAAATTGCTTGGCCTTGGGGCTAAACGGTGTGTCATGTTCTTACTAACCAAATTACCTTCCTGTCATCCCAGAGCAGTTCCTCCCTGCTGCCAGGGCTTTGCATGGGTGAGAGGCCCCAGTGCACCCTCCCACAGGGACACTGGCTGGAGTCAAGCTCGGCTCACAGGGCTGGGCTACGTGGTGTCCCAGAGAAGCAGGAGACCAGGGTAGGAGTGGAAGTGA
Source organism: Hemitrygon akajei (assembly GCF_048418815.1). Lineage (NCBI taxonomy): Eukaryota > Metazoa > Chordata > Chondrichthyes > Myliobatiformes > Dasyatidae > Hemitrygon > Hemitrygon akajei. The sequence goes on along the minus strand of NC_133132.1, from coordinate 23,531,048 downwards.
GTGTGGGGTTAGACTGATACTTGGTGAGGAGTGGCAACATAATTGGGAAGCAGAAGTGACCGGGCCAGAATTGGATGTATTTGGGTGAATACTGGGATTGGATGTTGGATTAGGAGTCCATGGAAAATAACAAAGAAATTGGGCTGATAGCTAATAGTCTCCTCTCTCCCCCACCCCCACCCCCCAACCCCCAGCCATTCCTCTGCGTAGTGTTGATGCCTCCCCCTGTGGACTACTCAGCCTGTGCTGGGAGCAAGGACATAACTGGTGAACTCTTCATATGTTTTTCAGTATATCGCAGTGCACATTGTGCCCGACCAGATGATGCATTTTGGTGGATCCTCAGATCCCTGTGCCCTTGCTTCTTTATCCAGCATTGGCAAAATCAGCAATCAGCAGAACAAAAACTACTCCAAACTGCTCTTTGATTTGGTGAACAAACACTTGCACATTTCTGCTGACAGGTAAGGCTGGCTGGGTGGGGTGGTGGTGGGGCATTTGCCAAGAAGGGCTGGACAGGTTTGGGTGTGCAGCGAGCCCTCTGGTACTGCAACTCAGAGACTATCCGCCAATCCCAAAGCAAATAAACACCTGGCATCCTCAGAGTTCTGCTATGTGTGGCTGATCATTTGAAACCCACTGGAGTGCTTTCATGATCAAAGGGAATAAATACCAGTCTGAGCTTCAAGGGAGGAGCCCCGCGGGTTACAGAAAATACAAAGGGCAGGGTGGGGTGCTGCTTTGATTTGGAGAGTTGCAGCACCAAGCTTGTTTTAGCTTACTGAATTTCAGATTTAGTCTGCTTTGCTCAGAAAGGGATTCCTGTCTGGACTGCTTGCTGATTTATTTTCCTCTTTTTGATCCACAGGATGTACATCACTTTCCAGGATCTGAATCCCGCTAATGTTGGCTGGGCTAACACCACCTTTGGCTAGGTTGTGATCCAAAGACCATTCCACCATGATATGCACAGTAATAGTTTTGTTTGTTGTAGTATATTAATAGTGTTAATAAGACAGAAATGTGATTCTTGATATCATGTTGGTGATTCCTTTTAACAATAAATTAAATTCAGCAACTTTCATTGTGCAAATTGTCCTTTTATCTCAGACAGTAAGTGCAATGTGTTGTTTGTGTGTTTTTATGCTGTATGTTACATATGTACAGTTAATGTTTACAGTATGTATGTGTGAAAGTATAGTGCATTCTTTTGCAAGGTATTAGGGTACATATTCTGCATTTGTGCTTTAGTTATCACTATGTATGTGCATATTCTACTCTGCTCTCTCTCCAAGATACCGTACCAAATCCTTGCACTCTGGTCTGTTTCCAGATATGACAAAGTTGAGCTAAATGTTCACTAAGATATAGAACCACAGAACATTACAGCACAGAAACAGGCCCTTTGGCCCTTCTTGGCTGTGCCAAACCATTTTTCTGCCTAGTCCCACTGACCTGCACCTGGACCATATCCCTCCATACCCCTCTCATCCATGTACCTGTCCAAGTTTTTCATAAATGTTAAAAGTGAGCTTGCATTTACCACTTCAACTGGCAGCTCATTCCACATTCCCACCACTGTCTGTGTGAAGAAGCCCCCCCACCAATGTTCCCTTTAAACTTTGCCCCCCTTCACCCTTAACCCATGTCCTCTGTTTTTTTTCTCCCCTAGCCTCAGTGGAAAAAGCCTGCTTGCATTCACTCTATCTATACCCATCATAATTTTATATACCTCTATTAAGTCTCCCCTCATTCTTCTACGCTCCAGGGAATAAAGTCCTAACCTATTCAACCTTTCTCTGTAACTCAGTTTCTCAAGTCCTGGCAACATCCTTGTAAACCTTCTCTGCACTCTTTCAACCTTATTAATATCCTTCCTGTAATTAGGTGACCAAAACTGCACACAATACTCCAAATTCGGCTTCACTGGTGTCTTATAAAACCTCACCATTACATTCCAACTCTTTTACTCAATGCCTTGATTAATAAAGGCCAATGTACCAAAAGCTCTCTTTACGACCCTATCTACCTGTGACGCCACTTTTAGGGAATTATGTATCTGTATTCCCAGATTCTTCTGATCTACTGCACTCCTCGGTGTCCTACCATCTATCTTGTATGTTCTACCTTGGTTTGTCCTTTCAAAGTGCAATACCTCACACTTGTCTGCATTAAACTCCATCTGCCATTTTTCAGCCTATTTTTCCAGATGGTCCAAATCCCTCTGCAAGCTTTCAAAACCTTCCTCATTGTCCACTACACCTCCAATCTTTGTATCATCAGCAAATTTGCTGATCCAATTTACCACATTATCATCCAGATCATTGATATAGATGACAAATAACAATGGACCCAGCACTCTCAATATCACCAAGACCAAGGAGATGGTGGTGGACTTTAGGAGATCTAGGCCTCATATGGAGCCAGTGATCATTAATGGAGAATGTGTGGAGCAGGTTAAGACCTACAAGTATCTGGGAGTACAGTTAGACGAGAAGCTAGACTGGACTGCCAACACAGATGCCTTGTGCAGGAAGGCACAGAGTCGACTGTACTTCCTTAGAAGGTTGGCGTCATTCAATGTCTGTAGTGAGATGCTGAAGATGTTCTATAGGTCAGTTGTGGAGAGCGCCCTCTTCTTCGTGGTGGCGTGTTGGGGAGGAAGCATTAAGAAGAGGGACGCCTCACATCTTAATAAGCTGGTAAGGAAGGCGGGCTCTGTCGTGGGCAAAGTACTGGAGAGTTTAACATCGGTAGCTGAGCGAAGGGTGCTGAGTAGGCTACGGTCAATTATGGAAAACTCTGAACATCCTCTACATAGCACCATCCAGAGACAGAGAAGCAGTTTCAGCGACAGGTTACTATCGATGCAATGCTCCTCAGACAGGATGAAGAGGTCAATACTCCCCAATGCCATTAGGCTTTACAATTCTACCGCCAGGACTTAAGAACTTTTTAAAAGCTATTATTAATGCTTTTTGAGATAGTGATTTAGATGCATATCATATTTTTTACTGAGTTAAGTATTGTATGTAATTAGTTTTGCTACCACAAGTGTATGGGACATTGGAAAAAAAGTTGAATTTCCCCATGGGGATGAATAAAGTATCTATCTATCTATCTATCTATCACTGATCCCTGTGGCACACCACTAGTCACAGGCCTCCACTCAGAGAATCAGTTCTCCACTACCACTCTGGCTTCTCCCACTGAGCCAATGTCTAATCCAATTTACTACCTCTCTCCATGTATACCTAGCGACTGAATCTTCCTAACTAACCTCCCATGCGGGACCTTGTAAAAGGCCTTACTGAAGTCCATGTAGACAACATCCACTGCCTTCCCTTCATCCACTTTCCTGGTAACCTCTTCAAAAAGATCTCTAATAGATCGGTTAAACATGACCGACCATGCACAAAGCCACGTTGACTCTCCCTAATAAGGCCCTGTCTATCTAAATACTTGTATATCCTATCTCTTAGTACTCCTTCTAATAATTTACCTATTACTACATCAAACTTACTGGCCTATAATTTCCCGGATTACTTTTAGCCTTTTTTAAACAACAGAACAACATGAGCTATCCTCCAATCCTCTGGCACCTCACCTGTAGATACCGACATTTTAAATATTTCTGCCAGGGCCCCTGCAATTTCAACACTAGTCTCCTTCAAGGTCCGAGGGAATACCCTGTCAGGTCCTGGGGATTTATCTACTCTGATTTGCCTCAAGACAGCAAGCACCTCCTCCTCTTCAATCTGTATATGTTCCGTGACCTCACTACTTGTTTGCCTTATTTCCATAGACTCCATGTCAGTTTCCTTAGTAAATACAGATGCAAAAAACCCATTTAAGATCTCCCCCATTTCTTTTGGTTCCATACATAGCCGATCATTCTGATCTTAAGAGGACCAATTTTGTCCCTTACTATACTTTTGCTCTTAATATACCTGTAGAAGCTCTTAGGATTATCCTTCACCTTGACTGCCAAAGCAACCTCATGTCTTCTTTTAGCCCTCCTGATTTCTTTCTTAAGCGTTTTCTTGCACTTTTCATACTCCTCAAGCACCTTATTTGCTCCCTGTTGCCTATACATGTTATACATCTCTCTTCTTTATCAGAGTTCCAATATCCCTAGAGAACCAAGGTTCCTTATTCTAATTCACTTTGCCTTTAATACTGACAGGAACATACAAACTCTGCACTCTCAAAATTTCTCCTTTGAAGTCCTCCCTCATCCTTGCAGAGAACAACCCGTCCCAATCCACGCTTTTTAGATCCTTTCTCATTTCTTCAAATTTGGTCTTTTTCCAGTTTAGAACCTCAACCCGAGAACCAGATCTATCTTTATCCATGAGTTGAGACTGATGGTGTTATGATCACTGGAACCCAAAGTGTTCCCCTACCCACACTATCCATCACCTGTCCTAACTCGTTTCCTAATAGGAGATCTAATATTGCATCCTCTCTAGTCGGTACCTCTATATATTGATTTAGAAAACTTTCCTGAATACAGTTTACAAACACCCATCTAGACCTTTAACAGTATGGAAGTCCCAGTCAATATGTGGAACATTAAAATCCCCTAATATCACAACTTTATGTTTCCTGCAGTTGTCTTTCCGCAGATTTGCTCCTCCAATTCTCGCTGAATATTGGGTGGTCTATAATACAACCCCATTAATGTGGTCATCCTTTCCTGTTTCTCAGCTCCACCCATGTGGCCTCGGTAGACAAGCCCTCTAATCTGTCGTGCCTGAGCGCTGCTGTAACATTTTCCCTGACTAGCAATGTCACCCCCCCCCCCCCCCACCCTTCATCCCTCTGCCTTTATCACATCTGAAACATCGGAACCCTGGAACATTAAGCTGCCAGTCCTGCCCCTCCTGTAGCCAAGTTTCACTAATGGCTACAATGTCATAATTCCATGCATCAATCTACACCCTCAGCTTGTCTGACTTCCCCACGATACACCTCGTATTGAAATAGACACACCTTAGAAGATTATTACCACCACACACAACCCTTCTATTTGTGACTCTGCATGAACTTTTAACGTCATTTATCAGTCCGTGATCACCCTGAGATCTAGTCTGTGTTAAAGAGATGGTGGAGTGGTGTCTCAACAACAAATTTGCACTCAACTTCAGCAAGACCAAGGAATTGATTGTGGACTTCAAGAAGGATTGCCAGTCTTCATCCAGGCGTTAGCAGTGGAAAGGACGAGCGGCTTTGAGTCTGGGTGTCAACATCTCAGAAGATTTATTCTGGGCAAACACATAGATGTAATCATGAACAAGGCATGCCAGTGGCTCTATTACATTAGGAGTTTGAGGACATTTGGCATGCTACCAAAGACTCCTGCAAATTTCTACAATGCATTCTGAAAGCATTCTGGCTGGTATAGAGACTCCAACATACTCAGTGTAGACTCAGCCAGCTCCATCATGGGCACAACCCTTCCATCGTTAAAACGTCTTCAAAAGGTGCACCTTAAGAAGGTACCATCTATTAGGGTCTATCATGCCATCTTCTCTTTACTGTCATTGGAGAGGAGGTGCAGGATCCTGAAGACCCAGCACTGTCTGGACAAATTGCTGGGGGTATCATTTTGTGTAATTCTGATTACCATATTACAGGAAGGATGTGGAGGCTTTGGAGAGGGTGCAGAAGAGGTTTTTCTAGAATGCTGCCTGGATTAGAGGGTGGGACATATTTATGTCTTTCTGTCTGTCATATTTATGCTGTTTCCTCTGGAGCATCAGATCCTGAGGGTAGACCTGATAAAGGCATAGATATGGTTGTTGGAATCTTTTACAGTATAGAAATTTACTGCAGACAAGTGTGAGGTGGTGCACTTTGGAAGGATAAACCATTAGGGCTTGCACAGTGAACAGTAGGGCACTGAGGAGTGTGGTTGGACAGAGGGATCTGGGAATACAGATCTATAATTCCTTGAAAGTGGTGTCATAGGTCGATAGGGTCATAAAGAAAGCTTTTGGCACATAGACCTTCATAAATCAAAGTATTGAGTATAGGGGTTGGGATGTTAAGTTGAAGTTGTACAAGATGTTGGTGAGGCCTCATTTGGAGTACAGTGTGTGGTTTTGGACACCAAACTACAGGAAAGATATAAGATTGAAACAGTGCAGAGAAAATTTCTGGTCTCAGTGAGCTTTTTCCACTGAGACTAGAACTAAAGGTCATGGGTTAACAGGAACTTGAGGGAAAACTTTTTCATTCAGTGCAGAACGAGCAGCTACCAGAAGTGGTGGATATCGATTTGATTTCAACATTTAAGAGAAGTTTGGATAGTACATGGTTGGAGAGGAGTATGGAGAGCAATGGTCTAGGTGCAGGTTGATGGGACTAGGGAGAATAATTGTTTGGTATGGAATAGATGCTATCGTGCTCTGAGTCAATGAACGTCAAATACCAGAGGGCCTGCATTTGAAGTGGGGGGGGGGGGGGGGAAGAGTTTAAAGGAGATGAGCGGGGCTAGTCTTTTTACACAGAAACTGGTAGATGTTTGAAATGAGCTGCTGGGATGGTGGAAGCAGATACGATAGAGGTGTTTAAGCATGAGTATGAAGACAATACAGACACAGGCAGAAGGGATTGAGTTTTAATTCAGCATCATGTTTGGCACAGGCAGAAGGCCCTGTTCCCGAGGCTGATACAGATTTTGACCTGAAACTTGAATCTATTTCCTCCCACAGAAGCTGCTTGACCCACTGAGTTCCTCCAGTGGATTGTTTTGTTTCTATAGGTCCAGTATCTGCAGTATCACAGAAACCATAGCACAGTACAGCCCCTTCAGCCCACAAAGTTGTGCCGAACATGTCCCTACCTTAGAAATTCTAGGCTTACCTATAGCCCTCTACTAAGCTCCATGTACCTATCTAAAAGTCTCTTAAAAGACCCTATCCTATCTGCCTCCAACACCATTGCTGGCAACCCATTCCACGCATACACCACTCTCTGAGTAAAAAACTCACCCCGATATCTCCTCTGTACCTACTCCCAAGCACCTTAAACCTGTGCCCCCTTGTGGCAGCCATTTCAGCCCTGGGAAAAAGCCTCTGACTATCCACACGATCAATGCCTCTCATCATCTTATACACCTCTATCAGGTCACCTCTCATCCTCCGTCGCTCCAAGGAGAAAAGGCCGAGTTCACTCAACCTATTCTCATAAGGCATGCTCCCCAATCCAGGCAACATCCTTGTAAATCTCCTCTGCACCCTTTCTATGGCTTCCACATCCTTCCTGTAGTGAGGCAACCAGATCCTGACCAGGGTCCAATATAGCTGCAACATTACCTCTCAGCTCCTAAATTCAATTCCATGATCGATGAAGGCCAATACACCATACGCCTTCTTAACCACTGAGTCAACCTGTGCAGCTGCTTTGAGTGTCCTATGGACTCGGACCCCAAGATTCTTCTGATCGTCCACGCTGCCAAGAGTCTTACCATTAATACTATATTCTGCCATCATATTTGACCTACCAAAATGAACCACTTCACACTTACCTGGGTTGAACTCCATCTGCCACTTCTCAGCCCAGTTTTGCATCCTATCAGTGGCCTGCTGTAACCTCTGACAGCCTTCCACACTGTCCACAACACCTCCAACCTTTGTTTCATCAGCAAACTTATTAACCCATCCCTTCACTTCCTCATCCAGGTCATTTACAAAAATCACACAAGAGTAAGGGTCCAAGAACAGATCCCTGAGGCACCCCACTGGTGACAGACCTCCATGCAGAATATGACCCATCTACAACCACTCTTTATCTTCTGTGGGCAAGCCAGTTCTGGATCCACAAAGCAATGTCCCATTGAATCCCATGCCTCCTTACTTTCTCAATTAGCCTTGCATGGGTTACCTTATCAAATGCCTTGCTGAAATCCATATACACTACATCTACTACTCTTCCTTCATTAATATGTTTAGACACATCCTCAAAAAATTCAATCAGGCTCGTAAGGCACAACCTGTCTTTGACAAAGCCATGCTGACTACTCCTAATCATAGTATACCTCTCCAAATATTCATAAATCCTGCCTCTCAGTATCTTCTCCATCAACTTACCAACCACTGAGGTAAGACTCACTGGTCATGACTCAGCTGTACTGTTCTCTGTCTCATTGGATTAGCTCCACCATTAAGCCCTCTTTTTTTACAGTTAAGAAACCTTTCCTATTGATTGACAATAGATAAGTATTCAAAGACAAAAGTGCTTCTATGATTTTTTTTTCATTGATTTTCTTTCAGCAGTGCACAGTAGATTAGTGTATGATCCCTTGGGTATCTGAGACAGCATCATCAACCCTGAAGGTCCCTGATCATAATCTCTCCATTTCATGTTTAATACTGGAGTAGATTGCAGCAAGTAAACCTGGCTGTTGACATCCAGAAGAATGTAGTTTACGATTTTAACTTAAAGATTCCCACCTAACTGACTAACCAACTTGGCTCTGAGGAAACAAACCAGAGAGATGTTCAGAACCTCCTAGTGTCTCATTGAAAAATATTTTCCAAAATTGTGCAGCTTTGAGTAAACATTTAGAATAGATGTTTACAAAAACCATCGAAGTTGAAGTTCAAAGTAAGTTTATTATCAGAGTACATGTATGTCACCATATACAGCCCTGAGATTAATTTTCCTCTGGGCAGTTACAGGAAAATAAAGAAATATAATTGGATTTACGAACAACTATACTCAACAAAGACTGACAAAAATCCAATGTGCAAAACAGAGCAAATTGTGCAAATAATATATTTTTTAATTAAAAACTAATACTAAGTTGTAGAGTCCTTGAAAGTGAGTCTACAGTCCATTGAGGTGAATGAATTACAGTATATCTGTGCCTGTTGGTTGTCGGGTAATAACTGTTCCTGAACCTGGTGATATGGGACCTCAGGGTCCTGTATCTCCTGCTTGATGTAGAAGCGAGAAGAAAGCATAGTCAATGGGGTCCTTGATGAGGAACGCTGCTTTCTTGTGGCAGAGTTCCTTGTAAATGTGCTCACTGATTAATTTAAAAACAAGAAAATCACAATTAAACTCAGACTATGTACAAAAACCTCAACTTGGATTCATAGATCACGACAGCAAAGAAACAGGCCCTTCTGTCCATCTAGTCTGTGCTGAACTATTATTCTAGTCCCTATTAACCCATGCCTAGACCATAGCTCTCCATATTCCCCCCATCCTTGAATTTATCCAACTTACTATTAAATGCTGAAATCAAACCCACATCCACTACTTCCAGTGGTAGCTCATTCCACATTCGCACCATCCCCTGAACAGTGAAGGAGTTCCGCCTTAAATATTTCACCTTTCACGCTTAAGCTATAACTTAGTTCTAGTCTCAGTGGGAAAAGCCTGTTTGCATTGACTGTATCTATACACATGAATAAGCAGGAAGGGAGTGGAGGGATATAGGCCATATGCAGGCAGAGGATCAGTTTAAATTGGCATCATGGGCTGAAGGACCTTTTCCTTTGGTGTACTGCTCTATGTTAAAAGCTCTGTTCTTCGAAAGCTGGTTGTTTATCTCTTTCATAAGATACAATTTTGAAGCACTGTCGAAGCAGGGAAGGCATTGTGAACATTAAGAATTTAAAAAGGCAGAGCTTTGCGACAGTTTCTCTGAGTTGGGGAATGACCAATCAATGAGGGATTCATTCGAAAAGGCCAGTAAAAATAATTGAAGTCCAATAACTGAGCGACCATTTTTGGACTTTGCCTGTGTTTAGTGTGGCTTTGGCTCATCAGGCTTAGGCAAGGAAAAGTGCAGTATCTGGTAGGTTTCTCTCTTTCTGCTCTTATTTGTTCATCCTTATCTGTTAGGGCATAGTAGTGTTGTGAGAATGGCTCTCTGGAAGTGTTCTGTACTGTGTGTGGGATATGGGAAGTCTGGGAGACCTCCCGTCTCCCTGATAAACACATCTGCAACTCCTGAGAGAAAGTATTAAGGAACTGGAGCTGCAGCTTGATAACCTTAGACTCATATGGATGAATGAGGAGGTGATAGATAAGAGAAGCAGTTATCCTGAGAACGCAGTAGACAGGCAACTGGGTGACTGTCAAGAGAAGAAGGGGAAATGCACAGCCAGTGCAGCGTACGCCTGTGGCTCACCTTCCCCTCAATAATAAGTATACAACTTTAAATACTATTAAGGGGGACGACCTACAAGGAGGAAGCCACAGTGACTGGGTCTCTGGCACTGAATCTGGTGCTGTGGCACAGAAGAACAGAGAGGTGAAGAGGACTGCAGTAGGAGATTCCATAGTTTAAGGAACAGAGATGAAATTTTGTGTGGCATGATAGAGACACCCAGATGATACGTAGACCCCCAGGTGCCAGGATCATTGAGCCTACTAGGGGATCAGATATATTGGATTGGGTGTTGTGTAATGAACTAAAAGTGATTAGGGAGCTTAAGGTGAAATAACCCTTAGGAGGCAGTGATCACAATAGGATTTGAGCTCAACATGAAATTTGATAGGGAGAAAGTAAAGATGGATGTAGCAGTATTTCAGTGGAGTTAAGGAAATTACAGGGGTATGAGAGAGGAGTTGGCCAAAGTAAATTGGAAATAGCTGCTGGCAGGGATGTCAGCAGAGCAGTGATGGCATGCATTTCTGGGAAAGATGCAGAATAGATGTATTCCAAAAGTGAAGAAACACTCAAATGACAAAATAGTACAACTGCGGCTGACAAGTGAAGTCAAAGCAAATATAAAAGCAGAAGAGAGGGAATACAACAAAGCAAAAATTAGTGAGAAGACAGAGGATTGGGAAGCTTTTAAAACCCTACAGAGAGCAATTAAAAGAATCGTTAGGAGGGAAAAGATGAAATATGAAATCAAGCTAGCAAATAATATCAAAGTGGATCATACACGAGGAAATCTCAGCATTTTGTGTGTGTTGTTCAAAGTGGATCATAAAAGCTTTTTCAAATATGTAAAAAAAAATAAAAGAGAGGTGAGAGTGGACATATGACCACTATAAAATGAAGCCGAAAAAATAATAACAGGGGCCAAGGAGACGGCAGATGAACTAAATGAGTATTTTGCTTCGGTCTTCTCTGTGGAAGACACTAGCAGTGTGCCAGGTGTTGAAGGGAGCGAGGGAAGAGAAGTGGGTGCAGTTACTATTACAATGGAGAAGGTACTCAAAAAGCTGAAAGACCTAAGGGTACAAAAGTCAACTGGACCAGATGAACTGCATCCTAGTGTTTTGGAAGAGGTAGCGGTAGAAATTGTGGAGGCATAAGTAATGATGTTTCAAAAATCATTGGACTCTGGCATGGTGCCAGAGGACTGGAAAATTGCAAATGTCACTCCACTCCTTAAGAAAGGAAACAGGCAGCAGAAAAGAAATTATAGACCAGTTAGCCTGACCTCAGTGGTTGGGAAGATGTTAGAGTCAATTGCTAAGGATGAGGTTATGAAATACTTGGTGACACAGGATAGGACAAAGTCAGCATGGTTTCCTTAAGGGAACATCTTACCTGATGAACCTGTTGGAATTCTATGAGGAGATTACATGTAGGACAGATAAAGGGGATGCAGTGGATGTTGTGTATTTGGACTTTCAGAAAGCCTTTGAAAAGGTGCCACACATGAGACTGCTTAGCAAGTTAAGAGTCCATGGAATTACAGGAAAAATTACAATCATGGTTAGAACATTGGCTGATTGGTAGGAGGTAGAGAGTGGGAATAAAAGGATCCTTTTCTGGTTGGCTGCCACTGACTAGTAGTGTTTCTTTGGGACTGTTTCTTTTTATGCTGTATTTCAATAATTTAAATGATGGAATAGATGGCTTTGTTGTCAAGTTTGCAGATGATACGAAGATTGGTGGAAGGGTAGGTAGTGTTGAGGAAACAGGAGGACATAGACAGATTAGGAAAATGGGCAAGAGAATGGCAAATGAAATACAATGTTGGAAAATGCACGGTCATGCACTTTGGTTGTAGAAATAAATGTGCAGACTATTTTGTAAATGGGGAGAAAAAACAAAAATCTGAGATGCAAAGGGACTTGTGCAGAACAACCTAAAGGTTAACTGCAGGTAGAGTCGGTGGTGAGGAAGGCAAATGCAATGTTAGCATTCATTTCAAGAAGTCTAGAATACAAGAGCAAGGATGTGATGCTGAGGCTTTATAAGGCACTGGTGAGGCCTCACCTTGAGTATTCTGAACAGTTTTGGGCTCCTCATCTAAGAAAAGATGTGCTGGCAATGGAGATGGTTCAGAGGAAGTTCACAAGGATGATTCCATAAATGAAAGGGTTATCATATGAGGAACATGTGATAGCTCTGGCTCTGTACTCCCTGAAATTTAGAAGGATGAAGGGGATCTCATTGAACCCGTTCAAATGTTGAAAGGCCTAGACAGAGTAGATGTGGAAAGGATGTTTCCCATAGTGGGAGAGTCTAGGACAAGAGGGCACAGCCTCAGGACAGAGGGGCATCCATTCAAAACAGAGAAAGTGGAGTCATTTCTTTAGCCAGAGGGTGGTGAATTTGTGGAATTTATTACCACATGCAGCTGTGGAGGCCAGGTTGTTGGATGTATTTAAGGTGGAGCTTGATAGGTTCTTGACTGGACCACGGCATCAAGGAAGATTATAGCTGGGAGATAATGTTTAAGGATACATATCGTATCGAAAGGATAGGCAGGAAGGCAGAGGGGTTGGCGTTGCTCTGTTGGTAAAAAATGAAATCAAATCGACATAGGGTCAGAAGGTGTTGAACCATTGTGAATAGAGCTAAAGAAGTGCAAGGGTAAAAGGGTACTTCTCCCCTTCCCCCTTTTACCTCCTCCTCTAACTTTTCTAAAACTTTGAAAACCTGGTACATTATCTCAGATTCCTGTCCTTCTCTCAACCGAGTTTCAGCAATGGCCACAACAGTGTAGTTCCATGTACTGATCCATGCTCTCAGTTCATCATCTTTACCCATAATACTCCTAGCATTAAAATACACTCACTTCGAACTATCTGACCCATCATACCTGTTATTTTGATTTTGCCTTTCACTACTTTCCCTGATATCTATCTTCTGGCCTGATCCTTCCCTTACTAACCTGGGGCTCTGATTCCCAGACCCCTACAAAACTAGTTTAAACTCTCCCGAGTAGCATCAGCAAACTTCCCAGCGCAGGAATCCACCCCTCTCGTACAGATCAGCTCTTCCCCAGAAAAGGTTCCAATGATCCAAGAAATTGAAAACCTGTCCCCTGCATCACCTCAGCAGCCAGTCATTCATCCATGCTATCACCCCATTCCTACCTGCACTAGTCCGTGGCACAGGAAGTAATCCAGAAATTACTACCATGGAGGTCCTGCTCTTTGGCATCTTTCCTAACTCTACATATTCACAGCATAGGACCTCTTCCCCTTCTCTGCCTTTGTCACTGATGCCAACATGCACCACAATCTCTGGCTGTTCCTTCTCCCCCTTGAGAATATCCTGCAGCCACTCTGATACATCATAAGCCCCAGCACTGGGAGACAACACACAATCCTGGTGCCACAGAATCTGCTTTCTGTCCCCCTAATGATCGAGTGCACTATAAATAACGTACTGCCTGACAAGCGCCAGAGCCGGCCATAGGGGTGCCATGATCTGATGGGTCACCCCCACCCCCACCCCTCTTAGCAGTATCCAAAGTAGTATACTAGTTGCTGAGGGGAATGGCCTGCACTGACTTCTTAACCCCCTTACCTCTCCTGGTGGTCATCGATCTACTGTCTGAAGCCTGCACTCTGGGTGTGACCACCTCTTCAAAAGTCTCATCTATAATATCTTCAGCCTCCTGAATGATCCTGAGTACATCCAACTCCAGCTCCGACTCCTTGACCCAGTCAGTCAAACGCTGAAGTCGGGTGCACTTCCTACAGGTGTAGTCATCGGGGAATCCGTCAGGTATCCTGAATTCCCACGTCTGATAGGAGGAGCATTCCATCCTGACTACTCAGTACTAAAAAAGAAAAAGACTTGCCTGTTCTTAACTGTGCCTGTACCTGTAAAGCCAAAGCCTTCACACTGTCACTGGCAAACTCTGACAATGGCCTCTCCGCTTGAGCCTACCCTCCTCTTATTTGCAGCTGAATTTAGGTCTCTGATGCCGACACTTACTTCGTTGGCCCTGTCCACACTGCCTTCAGCTCCTCTGTTGTTGGTTTGCCGGAACCCAGTGATGGTCCTCATCCCACTCCAGACCTTTCTCATGTTGTTCTGCTGGAGTTTCCACTCAAGCTTCCTCCTATACCTGTCTTTAGCCTCCCTGATCTTGGCTTTCAGGTCCCTCTTTATTGTCCTCAGCTCCTCCCTATTTCCATCTTTAAATGCCTTCTTTTTAGCGTTCAGGATGTCCTTAATGTCCTTTGTTACCCATTGCTTGTTATTTGAATAACAAAGGACAGTTCTTGCCGGAACATTGCAGTCCACACAGAAGTTGATGTAACCAGTGATGCACTCTGTGAGCCCATCAATGTCCTCTCCATGTGGCTCACAGAGTGCCTGCCAGTCTGTCGCCTCAAAACAATCCTGGAGTGCCTCATAAGCCTCCCACGACCATTTCCTCACTGACCTCGAGGTTGCAGGTTTACTCTTCACCAGAGGCACGTAGCAGGGTTTGAGATGCACCAGGTTGTGATCTGACCTTCCCAGTTATGGGAGGGGAGAGGAGCTGTAAGCATCCTTAACGTTAGCATACATCAAGTCCAGGGACCTCTCCCCTCTGGTTGTACAGCTCACATACTGCGTGAAGTTGGGCAGTGTTCCAGCCAATGTAACATGGTTGAAGTCACCCGAGATGGTAATGAGGGCACTCGGGTTCTTTGTTCTATGTAAAACATTTACTCCAAGGAGAGGCTGAGAGATATCTCCGACCCAGAATTGTATTTTTTGTAGATGAGGACCAGGCTGTGCTTCATCTGGTCTGGTTTTCCGTCTTCCAGCACCATGTGAACATCCATGAATATTGATCAGAGGTATATTGCAGCTTTTAGCAATGGTTTTGGTCATACATTTTAGCTTAGCTCTGGAATCTAAAACATAATTCAACACATTTGTTTTCAATTAGTAAATTACGTTCTCTCTGTCAGGGCAAGCAAATGCTGCAAGGAAGTAGCCATTTTTCAAACCATGAGACTGCATTCCAAAAGTTGTCTTTGTTGATCACTTGTTGATGAAACTGTACTGTCTGGTCAGAGTCTTCCATCATTGGTGAGGCTGGTGCTTGATCTTATTTCCATTAACCACATTTCTGTCCAAACAATTCTAGTCCAATGTCCCATTTTAACACAACAGTACCATGCTCTTTCAGGGACTTGCTCTTGCATCTATGGTTGGTCAATGGGTAGTCCTGCCTGTAATGCTTTACCTATACTTCCATGTCTCCGTCCATCACAGCATTGGAAAAAAGTTGTGGAGGTTTGCAAACTCCATCATGGACACTGGCCTTCCCACTGTTGAGGACATCTTCAAAAGGTAAACACAAAGTACGCTGCAGATGCTGTGGTCAAATCAACATGTACAAACAAGCTGGATGAACTCAGCAGGTTGGGCAGCATCAGTTGAAATGTGCAGTCAACGTTTCGGGCCGAGACCCTTCGTCAGGACTGAAGAAGGAGGGGGCAGTGGCCCTATAAAGAAGGTGGGGGGAGGGTGGAATGAGCCAGGTTCACCTTCATTTTGAAAAAACCAATCAGAGGAAAGATCAAGGGGTGGGAGAAGGGAAGCAGGAAGGGGATAGGCAGGAGAGGTGAAGAAGGAATCTAAGGGGAAAGCACTATGGGTAGTAGAAGAAGGCAGAATCATGATAGAGGTGATAGGCAGCTAGAAGAGGAGGCAGAGTGAAAGTGGGATGGGGAAGAGAGAGGGAGGGAATTACCAGAAGTTGGAGAATTCGATGTTCGTAGCAAGGGGCTGGAGACTACCCAGACGGTGTATGAGGTGTTGTTCCTCCAATCTGAGTTTGGCCTCATCATGGCAGTAGAGGAGGCCATGTATGGACATATCCAAATGGGAATGTGAAGCAGATACGTCCATACATGGCCTCCTCTACTTTCCTCAGCCTGCTGCTATTAGGCTTCGTTCATGCAACCACTCATCAATGGCATTCTTACCACCTGTTAGATTCTGCTTATCCTCTCCTATTAACTTTACACACCACCTGAACGACTTGACAAGGTGATAACATGGTGGACAGAATTTGTTTGCCATCATATGGGGCAGGTTGTACATATTCTTAATACACTGAGTTTCAGTCCAGGGCTCTGAACTCATTTTTCAGGGTGTGGGGTCTCTTTTAAACCATTTAGCTATCTTCTCAGGTTCTAGAGATAGGTGAGAAAATTACTATCTTCTTTCAGAGAATCTGTTCTAATTTTCCCCATTGTTTTATTTGTCTGGTCTATAATGGAGCTGGTCAAGACATGGCTGCCAGTCGGAATTTTCTCATCCTTGTCAACATCAGTTGGATCACTAGAGGAGGCTGTGATATCGGAGTCATGTCCATTCTGTAATTGTTCAGAACGAGGTGCTGCTTTGGATTATTGTCCCAAGGGGAGGGTCAGTGACAGGACCACTCTTCTGAGGACCTCACTGTGAGGGCCTCAGCTTAGTTTGTCTCTGAGCTTTGTACAGTTCATTTCAACTCGATCACACTTCTGCATTTTTTTTCTCAATTGTTCAGTTAATTTACAGATTTCCTCTAGATATTTTCCTGTCTCTATCATACTGACTTATGAACCTGCAGGTTTCGTTTACTGTGGACTGTTGCTTTAAAAGCGTCTAAGTAAGGCGGGATTATGACGTCAGTCACATGTGTTGCAGTCTCTGCAGATTAAAATACAGAGAGAGAGAGAGTAACCAGCTACTCTCACAGTCTTCACAAGACTTGGAACTACAAACTGCCGGGGCAAGTTTGCTCCAGTATGGGTGTCTGTCACTTCATATAATCCAATAGGAGTGGATTTTGGGATATCTTGTGGGACCACTTGTGTAGCCCTTGCCTGGGTATGTTATGTGGTAACCATTCGAAGACGATATTCCTGTGACAGGTCAATTTCAGTGATAATTTGTATGTGGATTTGGAACGATACGATGGACAAGATCTATGGCGACTGTTATCTCGTTTCCAGCGTGGAACCTGTGGAATACTATGTACTTCTCTCTCCATTACAACCTGGATTACAAATATCTCTCTCCCATCATTTATTATGTGGATTACTGAACTTTCCTACTTTACCATCTCGAGACTCTGAGCCTTGTTCCCCCCAAGCTCAATACAGTTTGGGAGCTATATTTATACATATATACTCATAACACTGTTAACTTCTGTTTATCGTGGTTTAAGTTACTATATTATAAGTAGTTACTAATAAAGATAGTGGTTTTAACATCAAAAACAGACTCCATGTGTAATCTATTGCTGCTGGTTTGCTTCTAAAACGCTACAGTTCGTAACAGTCATTTGTCACTATTCTCCCTTTCCTTCCTCAGTTAGTGCAGATTTCCCCTTTAGATTTCTCACATGCAGACTTTGTAACTGAACATGTCCTCTTGATTGCCAGCATCCATCAGGTTTTCTTTCCCTCAGGCATTCTTTGGATCTTACCCCAGGCCCTTCTGACATCATCCAGCAGTCAGATTGCATTAGAGCAGGGGTTCCCAACCTGGGGTCCATGGGGCCCCTTGCTTAATGGTATTGGTGCATGGCATAAAAAGGGCAGGGAACCCTTGCATTAGACTCAGCGCTGATGGTTTACCTCGTATTGTTTTCTTCACTGGTCATATCCTGTTGGAATACTTTGTTTAAAGGAGAACTCAAACCCGCAGTCACGGGTTCAAACATAACAACTGGTGGATCAGTTCCCCCTTTTCTGATTCTCCTACTATATGTGTAGACATAGAATAATTGTTTGTTTACTGGGGTCTATAACCTGAATCTTTGGGAGCCATTAGCTCAAATCAATAAATTATACGATTGAAATTCAGATAGTCTATACATAGCTGAATAGATTACACAGAATGGTCATTTCACTTAAAATAGAGCAGAGAAGAGGATCCCCAGGTTGGTTTATTAATGTCACATATACCAAAACACAGTGAAAAGCTTGTCTTTTTATATAGTTCATACAGGTCAAGTGCACTGAGGTAGAACAAGGTAAAACAGTAACAGTACAGAATAAAGTGTAACAACAACAGAGAAAGTGCAATGCAGGAAAACACTGAAGTGTAAGATCATACCAAGGTAGATTGTGAACTTAAGTGCCCAACTTATTGTCCAAGAGGTCTGTTCAAGTGGGAACAAAACTGTCCCTGAACCTGATGGTACGTATTTTCTGCCTGATGGGAGATATGGGTGGTGTCTTTGATTATGCTGGCTGCTTTACCGAGATGGTGACAGACAGAGTCCATAGAAGGGAGACTGGCTTCAGTAATGTGCTGAACTGTGTCCACAACTCTCTACAATTTC
Source organism: Hemitrygon akajei (assembly GCF_048418815.1). Taxonomy (NCBI): domain Eukaryota; kingdom Metazoa; phylum Chordata; class Chondrichthyes; order Myliobatiformes; family Dasyatidae; genus Hemitrygon; species Hemitrygon akajei. The sequence goes on along the minus strand of NC_133132.1, from coordinate 23,512,542 downwards.
TGGTGGTCACGTTCAGAGTTGCTGCAATACCTAGCTGTTACACATCCAGATTGGATGCTTTATATGGCGCACCGATAAAAATTGGTAAGGATGACAGAGATATTAAATGGCATTGAGGTTAGAACTGTGTGCTTTTCAGACAAAAAGGAAAGTAAAGAGCACACCGCAACTTTCTACCTTGTCTGAGATTCTTCCTGTCCTTAATTCTCTTGTCTACCTTGTTTGTGACACTAAGTTGTCAGATCCGGAGGTGAATTTGTACAGAAAATTCTTCAGAAGAAAGAGGCAAAAATCCTGTGGTTACAGCTTTTTAAAAAATATTAGATATTCATCATAATTCAGGTCAGACAGGGCCAGCGTGTACCAGCAAGCAAGGCAGGAAGTAACTAAGGAGCTTGAGCACATGCTGTAATGAAAATATTTAAAAATTCATTTCTTGTTCTTCTCTGATTCAGCAGGAAGAGGTATCTGCAAACAATGGAGGCACTACATATATGTTAAAGGTTAAAGAAATTATTAGTGTTTGTATAATGAATAAAATACAGAAAAGAGCTAAAAGATTAATGAAGGGACAACCACTCCACACAATATACCACCAGAGGGAACCACAGATGCCCAACAGCTTTTTCTCTTGTCTCAATGTCTCTATCTCCAACTCTTAGCACTTGTTGTGACCTAGCCTAAGATAATATTCCCATTTTCACGAAGAAATTGCCCCTTTTTATACCCTTAAGATTCCTTCAAAAATCTATTATAACATTTACCCAGTTCTTTTACAAACATGTTTTTCACTCTCAAGGCTGTAGACTGGTATTCTCACTAATGTGTCAAAACATAAATCTGGTCTGGTTTCCCCTTGTACGTTCTCAAACGTTCCCACACCCCAGACTAACACTATTTTGTCTTACAAATTTCCACTTTGTGCTACACATTTTACCATATACCAAGGAGGAATCCAATTTAACTCTTTCCTTATATATGCTCTCCTTTTATGCTGCTAAGCAATTTGAACTGGTTTAGATAAAAAATAGTGTGCAGGTAGTGCCTGAGTCACAATACCTAACAGACAGACACAACAAAAACAGTCTGAACCCTAACCCTCATTTTGGAGAGGGAGGGAGAGCAGCCAGATGTCTTGATACATATTGGTACCAATGACATAGGAAAGAAAAGCAATGAGATCCTGAAAAGAGATTTTAGAGAGCTAGGTAGAAAGCTGAGAAGCAGGACCTCCCAGGTAGTAATTTCTGTACTGCTGCCTTTACCACACGCCAGTGAGGATAGAAACAGGATGATTTGGCAGATAAATGCCAAATGGTTGAGAAGCTGGTGGAGGGGGCAGGGCTTCAGGTCTTTGGATAATTCGGATCTCTTCTGGGGGAGGTATGACCTGTTCAGAAGTGATGGGTTGCACCTGAACCTGACAGGGAGACTGATATTCTCACGGGCAGGTTCTCACAGAGCTGTTGGGGTGGGTTTAAACTAATTTGGCAGGGGGGTGGGAACTGGAGTGATGGGACTCAGGATAGGACATAGTAAAAAAGTAAAGATAACATGCAGTCAGACTGTCAGGAAGGGCAGGTAGGTGATGGGACATAGTCACAACCAACAGGGTGAGTATCATTACATTAGGGATGCAAAATCAAAAGGGTAGCAAATACAGTACTCAAGGTGTTGTTTCTCAATGTGCGGAGTATAAGAAATAAGGTGGATGATTGTGTTGCACTATTACAGATAGTCAAGTATGATGTTATGGCCATCACTGAATCTTGGCTGAAGGATGGTTGTAGTTAGGAGCTGAATGTCCAAGGTTACACGTTGTATTGGAGGGATAGGAAGGTAGGCAGAGGAGGAGGCATGGCTGTACTGGTAAAGAGTGGCATCAAATCAGTAGGAAGATGTGACATAGGATCAGAAGATGCTGAATCCTTGTGGGTTGAGTTAAGAAACTGCAAGGGTAAAAGGCCTTCCAACTGTGGCTGGGAGGTGGACCACAGGTTACAACAGGAAATAGAAAAGGCATGTCAAAATGACAATGTTATGATTGTCATGGGAGATTTTAACATGCAGATTGATTGAGAAAATCAGGTTGGTAATGAATCTCAAGGGAGTAAGTTTGTTGAATGCCTAAGAGAGGGCTTTTTGGAGCAGTTTGTTGTTGAGCCTAATAGAGGATCAGCTATACTGGATTGGGTGTTATGAAATGAACCGGAGGTGATCAGGGAGCTTAAGGTAAAAGAACCCTTAGGAACCAGCGATCACAATATGATTGAGTTCAACTTGAAATTTGGTAGGAAGAGAGTAAAGTCTGATGTAGCAATATTTCAGTGGAGTAAGAGAAATTACAGTGGGATGAGAGAGGAGTTGGCCAAAGTAAATTGGAAGGAGCAAACACGAGGAAATCTGCAGATGCTGGAAATTCAAACAACACACACAAAATGCTGGTGGAACACAGCAGGCCAGGCAGCATCTGTAAGGAGAAGCACTGTTGATGTTTCAGGCCGAGACCCTTCGTCAGGATGAATTGGAAGAATTGGAAGGAGCTGCTGGCAGGGATGTCAGCAGAGCAGTGATGGTGTGTGTTTCTGGGAAAAGTAAGGAAGGTGCAGGAAATATGTATTCCAAAACTGAAGAAATACTCAAATGAGGTTGGTAATGAATCTCAAATACACAACCGTGGCTGACAAGGGAAGTCAAAGCTAATGTAAAAGCAAAAGAGAGAGCATACAACAAAGCAAAAATCAATGGGAAGACAGAGGATTGGAAAGTTTTAAAAAACCTGCAGAAAGCAACTAAAAGAATCATTAGAAGGGAAAAGATGAAATATGAAATCAAGCTAGCAAATAATATTAAAGTGGATAGTAAAAGTTTTTTCATGTATGTTAAAAATAAAAGAGAAATGAGAGTGGTTATAGGACCACTAGAAAATGAGGCAGGAGAAATAATAACGGGGGACAAGGAGAAGGCCAATGAACTAAATGAGTATTTTGCATCATTCTTCACTGTGGAAGACACTAGCAGTGTGTCGGATGTTGTAGTGTGTGAGGGAAGAGAAGTGAGTGCAGTTACTGTTACAAGAGAGAAGGTGCTCAAAAAGCTGAAAAACCTAAAAGTACACAAATCACCCAGACCAGAGGAACTGCACCCTAGGGTTCTGAAAGAGGTGGCATTAGAGATTGTGGCGGCATTAGAAATAATCTTTCAAAAATCATTGGACTCTGGCATGGAACCTGTTGGAATTATCTGAGGAGATTACAAGTAGGATAGATAAAGGGGATTCAGTGGGTGTTATATATTTGGGCTTTCAGAAGGCTTTGACAAGGTGCCACACATGAGGCTGCTTACCAAGTTAAGAGCCCATAGTTACTAAGGTGGTTAGAGCATTGGCTTATTGGAAGAGGGCAGTGAGTGGGAAAAAAAGGATCCTTGTCTGGTTGGCTGCCAGTGACTAGCGGTGTTCCACAGGGATCGGTGTTGGGGCCGCTTCTCTTTATGCTGTATATCAATGATTTAGATGATGGAATAGATGGCTTTGTTGCCAAGTTAGCAGCTGATACAAACAATAGTGGAGGGGCAGGTAATGTCAAGTAAACAGGTAGGATGCAGAAGGACTTGGACAGATTAGGAGAATGGGCATGCAAGTGGCAAATGAAATACAACATTGGAAAATGCACTTTGGTAGTAGTGCTACTACCAAATGTCTGGACTACTTTCTAATCAGGGAGAAAATCCAATAATCTGAGATGCAAAGGGTCTTGGGAGCCTTTGTGCAGAACACCCTTAAGGTCAACTTGCAGGTAGAGTTGGTGGTGAGGAATGCAAATGCAATGTTAGCATTCATTTCAAGAAGTCTAGAATACAAGAGCAAGGATGTGATGCTGAGACTTTATAAGGCACTGGTGAGGTCTCACCTTGAGCAATGTGAACAGTTTTGGGCTCCTCATCTTAGAAGAGATGTGCTGGCATTGGGGAGGGCCCAGAGGAAGTTCACAAGGATGATTCCATGAATGAAAGGGAATCATACAAGGAACATTTGATCGCTCTGGGTCTGTACTCACTGGAATTTAGGATGGGGGAGGGTCTCATTGAAACCTTTTGAATGTTGAAAGGTCTAGACAGAGTAGATGTGGAAAGGATGTTTCCATTGGTGGCACAGTCTAGGACAAGAAGGCACAGCTGCAGGATAGAGGGGCATCCATTTAAAACAGCGATGCAGAGAAATTCCTTTAGCTAGAGGGTGGTGAATTTGTGGAATTTGTTGCCACATGAAGCTGTGGAGGCCAGGTTGTTGGGTGTATTTAAGGCAGAGCTAAATAGGTTCTTGGTTGGACGTGGCATCAAGGTTATGGGGAGAAGGCCAGGAAATGGGGTTGAGGAGGAGAAAAAAGGGATTAGCCATGATTAAATGGCGGAGCAGACTCGATGGGCCAAATAGACTAATTCTACTCCTATGTCTTATGGTCTAATCCAACAAAGGTGATTCTGAGAGGTCTGCATTTATATTATTGAAGGGACTAGAACTGTTAAATCTGGAATAATTGCCTGAAATGATGACAGAATGGAAGGACTCCATTCAGTCCACCATGTCCACAGTGCTCTCAGTAAGAGCAATCCAGCTCATCCAGAGCCCAACTTATCTGAAAGATGTTACTGAATCTGCTTCCACTACTGTCTCTGGCAATAAATTGTAAACTTTAACTTGCCATGTAAGAACATTCTGTCATGTCCATGTTAATTTTGAATCTTTCCAGCATCTTTATTCTGTCTTTTCGTTTGTCATCCTTACATCAGTTTCTTTCTATTTGGTCAGTCTAAACTTTTAATGACTTAAAATACACCACTTCCCAGATAATCTTTAACCACCTCTGTTCCAGGGAGCTTGGGAGAGGATCTGTTGAGGTGAAGGTATTTCCATCATGGTGTTTGCTAGCAAGTTTCAGGTTTTAGACAGCAATGATGCCACAGTAGCAAAATATTTGCAAATCAGAATGGTGTGTGAATTAGAGGGAACCAGAAAGTGGTCGTGTTCCCCTGCCATTGGCCAATTTAGTGACAGAGATTGTGGTTTCGAAAGGTGGTGTTGTAGTAGCCTGGGTAAATAACTGCAGTGTATTTTGTAGGTGGTGAACACTGTGCTCCAATGGGGCAGGCTGGTACATGGGCTCTGAATGACATGGGCTGATTTGTCCCATATGGCATTGAGCTTCTCAAGAGTTATTGGTATTGCACTTAGTCAGGCAAGTACAATACCATCACACCCCTGACTTATCCCTGCATATGGTGGAAAGGCCTTGAGCTGTTAGCAGGTAAAGTCACTCACTACAGGGTACATCAGACGCTCTGACCTACTCTAGAAACCACAATATTTAAGTAGCTGAGTCTTCAGACAACTGTAACACCCAGGATTGGAGAAGTCAGTGCTTTACACTTCTGTGGTTGTGAGATATCCGAATGTTGTCCAAGTCTGTTTGCATGCAGTTGGGGACTACCTTGTGTGCTGAGTAATTGTGAATGGGATTGTACATCGTGTGGTCATCAGCAACTATCCTCACTTCTGATATGATGGAAGCAAGGTTATTGATGACGTTGGTGGTGATGGTCATCATAAGGAATGACTTCAAGAGGTGACTCATTTTGATGAGAAAATTTGAAACAAAGCAAATTGTAACTGTATCTTGGAAGCAAAAACTGGGAGAAACAAGCAGTCTATTGGAAGAACTCAGCAGGTTGGGCAGTGTCTGAGGGTGGAAAGGAACTCGAGATTTTGGTCGTAAACCTGCATCAGGGCAGCAACGGAGTTTTGACTAGGAACATCAACAATTCTTTCCCCCCACTCCCACCCTCATGACTGTCTCATGAACCTCTGGTTTCATCCTCCTAGGCAATATTCCGGCTTCTGCTCTCTTCCTTTCCAGTCCTTTCGGTCCCAAACGCCGACCGTTCATCTTCCTCCAGAGGCAAATACTGTACGCCTGACCTGTAGAGTTCCTTCAACATTTTATGTCTTTTGCTGCTGTGTGGTTGTTTGAGAGATGGAGCTGACCTCACCTCCCACAGGCCAGTGCTAGTCCTCCATCGCCAGGAGCGCTGTCGCTGTACCAGACTCCCGCTCTGACGTCATGAGAATGCGCCGCCTGGTTGCCCGGTGACGGGAACGGGACGGGCAGCGTGGCCATGGCTCTTTTCCATATGAGCAGGTGGGATCGGACTTCTCCCTCTCTTCTTCCGAGTGGGAGGGAGGAAAATGCTTAAGAGACGGGGAGGCGACTGAGGGGTGTGACGGTGGGTGTAGAGGGTGCTGATGTGAGGAGGTTGGGTTGTGGGTGTGGAGGGGACTGAAGGGAGAAGGTCGCGGTGGTTGCTGTGTTTTGTAACTCCAGAAGCTATAACCCGCAATGAATTATGTAAACTAACAAAGAAAGCTTAATCAAACAATGCTACTGAAATATTAAATACGCTATAGTGGTGAGTGTGAGTGGGGAGACCAGGAAGTGGGAGAGGGAGAGAGGTTATGTGCGGAGTGCGATCCGGATCTTGTAAACTGTTCGAGTACTCCAGTCAAAAGTATGCTGCCCCTCTCACCGTTCTCTGATACTGAGATTCCCGTCCGACACTGTAATTCTCCCACTCTGACCTCGGTCTTTGGCCTCTGACATTGTTTAAACTAAGCTAAGGGAACGGTACCCCATCATCTCTCTGGGCGCATGGTGAGCCTTAGGACGGGATGTTATGATCAACAATTTCAATCAACTAGCTATTACGTTCTTGTGTCTGAACCGCCCATCCATTTGTCCATTGTCTCGTATAGTTTTTCTGTGCAATTCTTACACAGACTGCTTATTTCCAGTATGTTCTTATGTTTCAGATTCCTAGTAACTGCTTTTCTGCATTCACATTTCCAGCATTTATCTTCATTACACACACACACACGCGCGCAAACACACACCTTTCTTTTGTTACCCCTCCTTCGGACAGTTACAGTAGCAATTAACAAGTACTCACGGATCCATCTCCAGTGATATCGACATCATGTATTTTTTAAGCATTCCCTCCCTTTTCTTCATTCTCTATCTGCAAACTCTTTAGCATCTTCAGTTTTGATACAAATTCTGAAATGTTAACTCTGTTTTTCTGTCCACAGGCACTGCCCGATTTGTTGAGTCTTTTTCATCATTTTGTTTAAGTTTCTGAAAAGAAATTGCTGGCAGCTGTGTGAGTAACTGCTAGCAGTGCCCAGCTTAAAAAAAAAAGTGAAGAAAGTACAGGAAGCAGTTACAACAAACAGTAAAGGAACTTTATTTATAGCAAACTCTCCCTAGTGTACTGTGTACTAAAATGTATTATATACTGTTATATTTGAATTTGAAGCTGGCAGGGTGAGTGGTGAGTTACATCTTCAAAGCTATGGAAAAACGAACTATTATGGGGAAGGCAATGAGTTAGCAGATGATGATGATGCATTTGGTTTCATCACATTACAAAATGTGCTGATGGACAGTCATTCCTGTATTTTGTATTGTACAATCTCTTTTTAGTGTCAACTCACTCCAGCCTTGTCATGAAATCATTGGAACAGATTCCTGACTTGTGTAGGAGCCTATTTATTGAATGTAGAAACATAAATCTTCATCTCCAGTGGCTGTGAACTGTTGGCCTGTAGTTACTAACTGTTTTAATGGTCTCTCTTGAACTCTAGGTACCTGGGTGATGATAAACCCACCAACAGTCTGGATGACAAATCCCGATCCCAAATTCTACTGCAGAAGCTTCACCAAGAAGCCAAAGCCAGGCAGCAGCTACTGGTAATCAAGACTGACACCACAGATGCCAAACAGGAAGAGAACTGGGAAAGTGAAATTGTAAAGGAGAGGAAAAGGAAAGCAAAGGAAGAGGTGTCAATTTCAGAAGAAAGTAGGAAGAAAACAAAGCGATTATCTCGAGGCAACAAGGAAAGCAGAAGAAAATCAAAATCCAATGAAGGCTGTGACGCAGAGCTTGTAACTGAGACGTTATGCGAGGAGAATGTAAAGATCAGTGGTGGAATAAAGAGAAAAGGTCACCATAAGTATCACGGCACAAAGGCCACAGGTTTGTGTCTTGAGCTGTGGACAGATGTAGTCAGCATTAATGCATTCGTGAAATATCTATGTCATTTTGTGTATTGAATGCTTGCCCAAATAGAGATCTAAAAGAAGGGAAATTGATTAATTAGTGATAAATTAGAAAACCTCCTGCTTGCTCTTGTGCTCTTTTCAAATTGTTACAACTCTCTCCCCATCCCATCATCCTGCCTTTCCCCTCTGATCCCTCGATATGCTTCCTCCTGGATCACATTACCTTTAAATACTTAATCCTAACACTGACCCAGGTGCCAGTAAGAGTTTTAAGTTGAATAGTGGATCAATACGGTAATAATCATTGCCAGTTCAGGGGATGTGGCAGATGGGATCCATTGGGCAGTAATTATTTAATGAACTCATCTTCATACCGTGTCAGCTAGTATCTGATGGTTGTAAGGCAGGGTGGTAGCCTGGATCATGCTGGATCTGGCCCACCCCTCATTTCTAATCCTAGGCTAGCCCTATGGATTCCAAACTTTGAGGTCTCACATTTGTCCTCCAGCAGGGCAACCTGAGGGTCCTGTTGTTCACTGCTGTAATGCTTTTCACTGTTCCCTAATGTCATAAAACATGGAACAGTACAGCACAGTGCAGGCCCTTCAGCCCACTGGCTTGAGCCACCTCTTATCCTGATCCAAGATCAGTCTAATGAATCACCTCCGGTGAGGTTCCGGAGGATTGGAGGGGTGTGGATATTGTTCCCTTATTCAAGAAAGGGAGTAGAGATAGCCCAGGAAATTATAGACCAATGAGTCTTACTTCAGTGTTTGGTTAGTTGATGGAGAAGATCCTGAGAGGTAGGATTTATGAATATTTGGAGAGGCATAATATGATTAGGAAGAGTCAGCATGGCTTTGTCAAAGGCAGGTTGTGCCTTACAAGCCTGATTGAATTTTATGAAGATGTGACTGAAAACATTGATGAAAGAAGAGCAGTAGATGTTGTGTATATGGATTTCAGCAAGGCATTTGATATGCATGCAAGGCTTACTGAGAAAGTAAGGAGGCATGGGATCCTTGCTTTGTGGATTCAGAATTGGGTTGCCCACAGAAGGCAAAGAGTGGTTGTAGATGGGTCATATTCTGCATGGAGATCGGTGACCAGTGGTGTACCTCGAATCTGTTCTGGGACTCTTTCTCTTCATAATTTTTATAAATGACCTGGATGAGGAAATGGAGGGATGGGTTAGTAAATTTGCTGATGACACATGGGTTGGGGGTGTTGTGGATAGTGTGGAGGGCTGTCAGAGGTTACAGCGGGACATCAATAGGATGCAAAACTGGGCTGAGAAGTGGCAGCACTTCTCAACTAAGTTCAACTCAGATAAGTGTGAGGTGATTCATTTTGGTAGGTCAAATATGATGGCAGAATATAGTATTAATGGTAAGACTCTTGGCAATGTGGAGGTTCAGAGGGATCTTGGGTCCGAGTCCATAGGACACTCAAAGCTGCTGCGCAGGTTGACTGAGTGGTTAAGAAGGCATACGGTGCATTGGCCTTCATCAACTGTGGGATTGAGTTTAGGAGCCGAGAGGTAATGTTACAGCTTTATAGGACCCTGGTCAGACCCCTCTTGTAGTACTGTGCTCAGTTCTGGTCACCTCACTACAGGAAGGATGTGGAAACTATTAAAGGATGCAGAGGAGATTTATAAGGATGTTGCCTGGATTGGGGAGCATGCCTTGTGAGAATAGGTTGAGTGAATTCAGCCATTTTTCCTTGGAATGACGGAGGATGAGAGGTGACCTGATAGAGGTTATGAGAGGCATCGATCATGTGAATAGAGGTTTTTTCTCAGGGCTGAAATGGCTAACACAAGAGGGCACAGTTTTAAGGTGCTTGGAATTAGGTACAGAGGAGATATCAGGGGTGAGTTTTTTACGCAGAGGGTGGTGAGTGTGTGAAGTGCGGCGTCAGTGGAGGTGGCTACAATAGGTCTTTTAAGAGACTCCTGGACAGATACACGGAGCTTAGGAAAATAGAGGGCACTGGGTAACCCGAGGTATTTCCTAAAGTAAGTACATGTTCGGCACAGCATCGTGGACCAAAGGGCCTGTATTCTGCTACACACACAAAATGCTGGTGGAACGCAGCAGGCCAGGCAGCATCTATAGGGAGAAGTGCTGTCGACGTTTCGGGCTGAGACCCTTCGTCAAGACTAACTGAAAGGAAAGATAGTAAGAGATTTGAAAGTAAAAGGGGGAGGGGAAAATGTGAAATGATAGGAGAAGACCGGAGGGGGTGGGATGAAGCTGAGAGCCAGAAAGGTGATTGGCAAAAGGGATATAGAGCTAGAGAAGGGAAAGAATCATGGAACGGGAGGCCTATGGAGAAAGAAAGGGGGAAGGGGAGTACCAGAGGGAGATGGAGAACAGGCAGAGTGATGGGCAGAGAGAGGAAAAAAACCCAAAATATATCAGGGATGGGGTAAGAAGGGGAGGGGGATCAACAGAAGTTAGAGAAGTCAATGTTCATGCCATCAGGTTGGAGGCTACCCAGCCAGTATATAAGGGGTTGTTCCTCCAACCTGAGTGTGGCTTCATCTTGACAGTAGAGGAGGCCATGGATAGACATATCAGAATGGGAATGGGTCGTGGAATTAAAATGTGTGGCCACTGGGAGATCCTGCTTTCTCTGGCGGACAGAGCATAGTTGTTCAGCGAAGTGGTCTCCCAGTCTGCGTCGGGTCTCACCAATATATAAAAGGCCACCCCTCTTTTCCTTAGCTACATCAACAACTGCATTGGTGCTGCCTCCTGCACGCATGCTGAGCTCGTTGACTTCATTAACTTTGCCTCCAACTTTCACCCTGCCCTCAAATTTACCTGGTCCATTTCCGACACCTCCCTCCCCTTTCTAGATCTTTCTGTCTCCATCTCTGGAGACAGCCTATCTACTGATATCTACTGTAAGCCTACAGACTCTCACAGCTACCTGGACTATTCCTCTTCCCACCCTGTCTCTTGCAAAAATGTTATCCCCTTCTCACAATTCCTCCGTCTCCGCTGCATCTGCTCTCAGGATGAGGCTTTTCATTTCAGGACAAAGGAGATGTCTTCCTTTTTTAAACAAAGGGGCTTCTCTTCTTCCACCATCAACTCTGCTCTCAAACACCTCTCTCCCATTTCTCGCATATCTGCCCTCACCCCATCTGCCTGCCACCCCACTCAGGGTAGGGTTCCCCTTGTCCTCACCTACCACCCCACCAGCCTCCGGATCCAACATATAATTCTCCGTAACTTCTGCCACCTCCAGTGGGATCCCACTACCAAGCACATCTTTTCCTCCCCCACCTTTCTGCTTCCCGCAGGGATCGCTCCCTACGCGACTCCCTTTTCCATTCATCCCCCCCATCCCTTCCCACTGATCTCCCTCCTGGCACTTATCCTTGCAAGCGGAACAAGTGCTACACCTGCCCTTACACTTCCTCCCTCACCACCATTCAGGGCCCCAGACAGTCCTTCCAGGTGAGGCGATACTTCACCTGTGAGTCGGCTGGTGTGGTATACTGCGTCCGGTGCTCCCAGTGTGGCCTTTTATATATTGGTGAGACCCGACGCAGACTGGGAGACCGTTTCGCTGAACAACTATGCTCTGTCCGCCAGAGAAAGCAGGATCTCCCAGTGGCCACACATTTTAATTCCATGTCCCATTCCCATTCTGATATGTCTGTCCATGGCCTCCTCTACTGTCAAGATGAAGCCAAACTCAGGTTGGAGGAACAACACCTTATATACCGGCTGGGTAGCCTCCAACCTGATGGCATGAACATTGACTTCTCTAACTTCGTTAATGCCCCTCCTCCCCTTCTTACCCCATCCCTGACATATTTAGTTGTTTTTTTCTCTCTCTCTGCCCATCACTCTGCTTGTTCTCCATCTCCCTCTGGTGCTCCCCCCTCCCTCTTTCTTTCTCCCTAGGCTTCCCGTCCCATGATCCTTTCCCTTCTCCAGCTCTGTATCACTTTTGCCAATCACCTGTCTGGCTCTCACCCCACCCCCTCCGGTCTTCTTCTATCATTTCGCATTTCCCCTCCCCCTCCTACTTTCAAATCTCTTACTATCTTTCCTTTCAGTAAGTCCTGATGAAGGGTCTCGGCCTGAAACGTCGACAGTGCTTCTCCCTATAGATGCTGCCTGGCCTGCTGCACTCCACCAGCATTTTGTGTGTGTTGCTTGAATTTCCAGCATCTGCAGATTTCCTTGTGTTTGCCTGTATTCTACTGTAGGTTTTCTATGTTTCCAACATGAGTTGTAAAGTGTCCTTGAAAGTTAGTTTGTAGCTTGTAGAATCAGTTCAGAGCAGTGGTGATTGATGTTATCCACACCAATTCAGGAGCTTGAAGGTTGTAGGCTTATGAATGTTCCTGAACTGCTAATATGGGACCCTTGGCTTCTGTACTTCTTGCCCATGGTATTAGTGAGAAGAGAACACAGCCTGGATGGTGCGAGCCTTTGATGTATGCTGCTTTCTTGTGCCAGCGCTCCCTGTAAATGTATTCAATGGTAGGGAGGGCTTTGCCTCTGATGGACTGGCAGCATTCATCACTTTCTGTAGCCTTTTCCATGTCTGGCATTGGGGTCAAGGTCTCTCTCACTGGTGAACACTGAAGCAAAGCATTTATTAAGGGGGATTTAGAAACAATGAAAGAAGGATCTCAGCCGAAAACATTCACTTTTTACTCATTTCCATAGATGCTACCTGACCTGCTGAGCTCCTTCAGCATTTTGTTCATGTTGCTCTGGATTTCCACCATCTGTAGACTTGCTTGTATTTATAAATAAAAATAAAGATGGTTAATTTTTTTTTAAAAAGCCACTTAAATATTTAACTGGCAAAATCAATTGAAACAGTAAGTGAAATAAAATAGAAACAATCAATTTATCTTCACTTGTTATGAAATATGGCAGTCCCTTTCAAAAGAAGGAGAAAGTTTGATGACCCTGTGGATGTCATAGGTCCTGATTTGGTGAAGAGCAGCAACTTGTTATGATGTCTGTTCGTATTCATACAGATATGTCAATGGTTCCATCTCATGAATGTATTATTAAATGGTGGTTGCTTGTCAATGTGGCAGTTACAACTCAAAAATGAATTTGCCTGAAGAGGACAGCTTCTTAAATTGTTTTGCTGTACAGTAATGTGCTGACGTGTCTGCTTTACTGATTCTCCACTGCAGATGAAGTTACTGATGATGATTCAAGACCACTGAATGTATCTGGAGAACTAATTAAGCTGCAAGGAAAGGAGAATGAAAATTTGGAGAAAGCAGAGCAACACGAAGGAGAAAAAGATCAAAATGATAATCAGACATCAACTGTTCCCACATCCACATTCACCATCCTAGGAGGTTTTATGAGGAAAAATATTCAAAAGGTTAATAAAATTATGAAAAAAATTATTTTGAAAATGATAACTTGAAAGGGTATCCAAAGTTTGTTTTATTTGGATAAAAAGAGCTTTATTCCATTGCCCATGCTACCCCTACCCATGAATGTTTGATAGGTCAGAGAGGAGAGTTTCTTTTTAAAAAATCTATATCACCCTGTATTAACATAGAACATTACAGCCCAGTTCAGGCCTTTTGTGCCAAACTTTTAACCCACTATAAATTCAATTTAACCCTTCCTCCCTACATAACTCTTAATCTTTCTATCATCCATGTGTTTATTCAAATATTATTGAATTTTTTGAAGTAGTTACGAGGAATGTTGACGAGGGTAAGGCAGTGGATGTAGTCTATATGGACTTCAGCAAGGCCTTTGACAAAGTTCCACATGGAAGGTTAGTTAAGAAGGTTCAGTCGTTAGGTATTAATGCTGGAGTAATAAAATGGATTCAACAGTGGCTAGATGGGAGATGCCAGAGAGTAGTGGTGGATAATTGTTTATCGGGATGGAGGCCGGTGACTAGCGGGGTGCCTCAGGGATCTGTTTTGGGCCCAATGTTGTTTGTAATATACATAAATGATCTGGATGATGGGGTGGTAAATTGGATTAGTAAGTATGCTGATGATACTAAGGTAGGAGGTGTTGTGGATAATGAGGTGGGTTTTCAAAGCTTGCAGGGAGATTTATGCCGGTTAGAAGAATGGGCTGAACGTTGGCAGATGGAGTTTAATGCTGAGAAGTGTGAGGTTCTACATTTTGGCAGGAATAATCCAAATAGAACATACAGGGTAAATGGTAGGGCATTGAGGAATGCAGTGGAACAGAGAGATCTAGGAATAACAGTGCATAGTTCCCTGAAGGTGGAGTCTCATGTAGATAGGGTGGTGAAGAAGGCTTTTGGAACGCTGGCCTTTATAAATCAGAGCATTGAGTACAGAAGTTGGGATGTAATGTTAAAATTGTGCAAGGCATTGGTAAGGCCAAATTTGGAATATTGTGTACAGTTCTGGTCACCGAATTATAGGAAAGATATCAATAAATTAGAGAGAGTGCAGAGACGATTTACTAGGATGTTACCAGGGTTTCAGCACTTAAGTTACAGAGAAAGGTTGAACAAGTTAGGTCTCTATTCATTGGAGCGTAGAAGGTTGAGGGGGGATTTGATCGAGGTATTTAAAATGTTGAGAGGGATAGATAGAGTTGACGTGAATAGGCTGTTTCCATTGAGAGTAGGGGAGATTCAAACGAGAGGACATGATTTGAGAGTTAGGGGGCAAAAGTTTAAGGGAAACACGAGGGGGTATTTCTTTACTCAGAGAGTGATAGCTGTGTGGAATGAGCTTCCTGTAGAAGTAGTAGAGGCCAGTTCAGTTGTGTCATTTAAGGTAAAATTGGATAGGTATATGGATAGGAAAGGAGTGGAGGGTTATGGGCTGAGTGCGGGTAGGTGGGACTAGGTGAGATTAAGAGTTCGGCACGGACTAGGAGGGCCGGAATGGCCTGTTTCCGTGCTGTGATTGTTATATATATGGTTATTACTTAAGTGTCCCTAATATATTACCATGCCTCTACCACCACCCTTGGGAAGGTGTTCCATGCATCCACTGCTCTCTGTTATATTTAAAAAAAACAACTCACCTCTGACATCCCCCCTATACTTTCCTTTAATCACCTTAAAATTATGCTGCCTTGTATTAGCCATTTTTGTCCTAGAAAAAGATCTCTGCTATCCACTCTATCTATGCTTTTATCATCCTCTATACTTCTGCAACTTGCCTCTCATTTTCCTTCACACCAAAGAGGAAAAGCCCTAGCTCGCTCAACCTATCTTCATAATACTTGGCCTCAAGTCCATCTCCTGTGCACCCTCTCTAAAGTATAATTTAATCATGAAAGGTCAGACTATAGAGAACCTCATTCTCAATTTAACATTTGTTTCTTCTGCAATGCTAATGTTTGAAAGGCCACTAAAGGGATCTTTATTCTGCATCTCACTCCTACTATTCTTGTCCATGGAATGTTTAAAAGGAATGAATGAAATAGATCAGGAATTTAGCCATGATCGTGCTGGTGTAACAGGTGCAAAGGGATCAGGGCATTCAGCTCTTTGCAGCTGTTTCACCAGCATGATCATGGCTGATCTTTTATTTTGCTCTCACTATCCTGCAATAACACCATGTCCCTTGATTCCCTATAATATTTTTTAAAATCCACTGAATATTTTCAATGACATCCTCTACAGCAAGTTTCACTGGCCTGTGATGAAGAAATCTCTTCTCATCTCAGTTTTGAATGTCTGACCCATGCTTGATTGATCTGTGGTCCCAGATACAATGGGCGCAAAAGCTTCCTCCCTGTAGCCATTTGTTAAGCTTTGTAATATATTTTCTCTGTTTCAATTAAATCTCCACTCCAAACTTGAGAGTAGAGGTGCAGTCTGTTTAATCTCTGCTCATGCAACATGTTCTAACATCCCATCCTATAACCCATCCAAGAATCAATTTGATTGACTTCTTTTGCACAACCATATTGCAAATATTTCCTTTCCTTTTATGGAGAACAAATCTGTCAATAATGTTCCAGGTGCATCAGGGCCCTATATAATTACAGAAAGATGGCCTGATTCTTCTCTAATGATCTTGCAGATAAGCCAAGATATCCTTTGCCTTTTCTGGTTGCTTGCTATATCTGCATATTAACTGTCAATCGTTTGTATACAAGGATAGCAAGATCCCTCTGTTGGTTATCTATTCTATTGGCTGTCATGTAGGCCATGAAAGTTGAATCTTTCCCTTCAAAAGATTTTGAAGGAATGTGCAATGGAGACCCGACTTGAGTTATCCCTTGTCACTGCTGTATTCCTTTTCAGTCACCCAACTTGAATGGCCTATGATTTGTTCTATGATCAGTTTGTTAAATCTGTTAGAATTTAGCACCTATCGGACAAATGCAGAGCTGAGGCTCTAGTGCTGTCTTTTGGATTCACGTACATGCCACCTTCAGAGTCACCATCCTATGTCTTTTGACTTCTCTTGGAACAGTGTTCAGACAATCTTCTGCTTTCCTGAATCATTGCATTGTCCTAATCTCATATTCGAGTTTATTGACTTTCAATTCCTTTTATTGCAAACACTTGCACACCATAGTAAAACATACTGTCCCTTCTTGGTAAATCCAATGGCTCCTGCCATTGCCGTTAGCCAACTTCAGTGTAGAGGTTTTTTTTTCTCTCTTTATCTTGTCTTTACTGAGAGTTTTGATAGGAAAAGTATATTGAGCCATGCTGTTTATGTCCTAGGAATGGTGATAGGTTAGTGTGTTTAGTGATGTAATTGTCCTGGGAACTGGCACAGGATAGAGATTTTGCTATGAATTTCATTTTAGCATTTAGTTCTATTACAAGACATAGAAAGGACTGTACTGTGAATGTAATTATATATATATATATATATATATATATGTTACCTGTTTTTTTTTAATTAGTTTTTTATTAGTTTTTCAAAACATTTTACAAATTAAAAACCCCAAATCCCAATGAGGAACATTAATACAGTGCAAAATTAAGCATACAATAACAATGTGCTACAAAGGAAGGGAATTAACAAAAAAAGCACCTAAATTAAAGACAAGTAAGCTTAGTATCCTCCCCAAGCCCCACAACACAAGAAAAAACAATAACTCCTCCAGACCAACCGCAACTCAATATAGAGAGTATAAGTCAGAACAGTCAAACTCCCAGACAGTGAATACACTTAGCAACAGAGGATAATAATGCCTACTACCAGAAAAAAAAGGGAGCTGAAAGCAAGGGACCGAAAAGAGGAAGAAAAAAAACAAAACCCCTAGTCAAGAGGAAGGTTATGAAAGTACTCGATAAAAGGTCCCCAGACCTTATGGAACTTTAGATCCAAATTCAGAACTGAATAATGAATTTTTTGTTACCTGTTTTGAGAGTATTTGAAATGGGCAACATAGAATGTGCATGTTTGTCTTGATCACACTAATTTTCACAGAACAGCAACACAATTTCCCTCAACTTATCTAGCACCACAAGTACTTGAACCTTCTTGAATTTTAGATTAATGGTAGTGCTGGAATGAGGTAAATGATGAATTGGAGAATAGTTTATTCTCTGTGTTTCTCGTCTTCATCCACAAACTATATACCATTTTACCCCCAGGTACAGCGTGTTTTACCACAGTGGCTCTCCAAACCTACCTTGGTCAACAAAGATATCAAACAGAATCTTATAGGAATTGAGGATGTTCCAGGAATCCACCCTAAACTAATTCAGAAGCTTCAAGCTAATGGGATCCATTCCTTCTTTCCAGGTATGTTGCTTTTACTGTTTGAAAACAATGTTTCATCCTTATTTTATATATATATAGTTCTGTTTGTCTTCAAGATTAAGAGCAATTTTATGAGGTGCATAAACCGTAAGATTTAAGAACAGTATTTTATTGGAGGAGTAAATGGCTGACAATGAAAGGGAATGGATATAAGCTAAATGAAAAATGCAGAAGTTACACAATGATTTACTTTTAAACATGAATTTTAGAATTTTGATGCTCAAATTTACAAATCTACTGAACATTTTGTCCTTTAACTTTCGCTTTCAAACAGAAATTGGATAAATACTACTTAAAAGGTAAATTTGTGAGGATGTGAAAAAAGAGTTGGTATTAGGAATAAGTAATCGGTTTTTGAAAGAGCAGGTACAGACTAAGTAGCTGGTGGTTGCCTCCTCATCTATTACATATTTTTGTGATATCTTGGGTATATTGTATTTGTTCTTGTTCGGATGCATCCTACTTGTCGTGAACAAGTAAATCATGCCTGTGTTATTTTCTTACCTGCGTCATTGATTTTAAGATGGTAGAACCATAGAAACAGAAACCGGCCTTTTGGCCCTTCTTGGCTGTGCCAAACCATTTTTCTGTCTAGTCCCACTGACCTGCACCTGGCCCATATCCCTCCATACACCTCTCATCCATGTACCTGTCCAAGTTTTTCTTAAATGTTAAAAGTGAGCCCGCATTTATCACTTAATCTGGCAGCTCATTCCACACTCCCATCTCTTTGTGTGAAGAATGATGTCCTTTCCCCTAGAATCAGGTACTGTTAAGAATTATGTAAATACCTCTTGCTATTGGGCTGAATCTGGCAAATGAAGCCAGCTTGCATGGGGCATTTTGATCAGCATGATCACTTGGGCCGAAGGGCCTGTTTATGTGCTGTATGACATTGACTGTATTCACTTGCCAATGATTTCTGTCCTTCATCCATCCATCCACTGGATTGCTCTCTCCCAGAAGCCTGTAACACATGGTGCAAGTTTACAAGTGATACAGATCTGGTATTTTCTGCTCTTTGAGTGTTCTGCCTGTGGATTTATATTTTCAGGGATATACAATCAGGAATCTCTTAGCCTTCATTACTTTCTGCAATAATTCTGCCTACCGCTGAAGTTTGGGAGCCTCAGCTTGAATAATTGCTTCCAACTTCTTTGACCTCTAACTTGGGCACATCCAATAGTTTGAGGGAGATCCCTTCATTTGCAAAATGATATTTATCTGTTCACATAACTTGCATTAAATTCCTTTCCTTTGATGGCTCCATTTGAAAATTCCCTGGCTTGTTTTTAAACCTTTCCCCTCCATAGTAATATCTCTTCCAAATAGGAAACCTTACTCGAACAGCTCCAATTCTTATTTTCACTACTGCCATTTATGCTCTTAACTATGAAGGACCAATGCTCTGGAATCCCCACCCTCTTTCTCCTGCTTGCCTACCTACCTTTCGCTTTGTCTTTCACAAGGTCCTTCAAGCCGATCTTGACCCCAAGCTAAGTCAACCTAGCATCTCCTTTGTTTTGTGTTGCTGTTGATCTGTTAACACTTGTGAAATATCTTGGAGTGTTAAGCTATGTTATCAGCATTATCTGTAGGTAAAACACGTGACTGGGCTAAATAGGATATGTTTAGATATTTTTCAGCAGGCAAATGATTTCCTCTTCAGTTTCAGCCGAGTATGTTGGTTGAGCCCCTGCATATTTGAATTGCCATTACTAAGGAAGAATGAATGTTTAAGGCCAACTGACTTTGGGTGTATTTGGAACATGATAGGTTATTTTCCATAGGGAAGAAAATATATTTTATAATTTCAGAAAGTAAGCTGAGGACTTTCTTTAAGATTCAGATTCCAGTTCAGATTTGTTTATCACATGTATATCGAAACATACAGTGAAATGTGTCATTTGTTAACTGCTGGCACATCCAATGTTATTCTGGGGGTAGCCCTCAAATGTTGCCTGACATTCTGGTGCTAAGCAACACACATAGGCCAGGCAGCATCTATGGAAAAAAGTACAGTCGATGTTTTGGGCCGAAACCTTTTGGCAGGACTGGAGAAAAAGAGCTGAGGAATAGATTTAAAGGGTGGGGGAAAGGGGAGAGAGAAACACCAGGTGATAGGTGAAACCTGAACGTGGAGGGATGAAGTAAAGAGTTGGGAAGTTGATTGGTGAAAGAGCCAGAAGGACATGGAAGAAAGGAAAAGGGGGGAGGAGCACCAGCAGGAGGTGATAGGCAGACAAGGAGATAAGGTGAGAGAGGGAAAAGGGGATGGGAACTGGTGAAGGAGGTGGGAGTGGGGGGCATTACCAAAAGTTTGAGAAATTGATGTTCATGCCATCAGTCCAAATGGAGTATAAGGTGTTCCTCCTTTAACCTAAGTGTGGCCTCATCAAGAAGTGGAGGATGCCATGGATGGACATATGGGAATGGGAAGAAGAATTAAAGTGGGTAGGTGCTGGGAGATCCCGCTTGTTCTGCTGAATGGAGGGTAGATGCTTGGCAAAACAGTCTCCCAGTCTACGTCGGGTCTCACCAATATACAGGGGCCCACACCGGGAGCACCAAATGCAGTAAATGACCCCTACAGACTCGCAGGTGAAGTGTCGCCTCACCTGGAAGAACTGTTTAGGGCCTTAACTGATAGTGAGGGAGAAGATGTAGGGGCAGGTGTAACTCTTGTTCTCAACAGGTCGGGCAGCATCCGTTGAAACGTTGACTGCTCCTTTCAACGGATGCTGCCCGACCTGCTGAGTTCATCCAGCTTGTTTGTACGTGTTGATTTGACCACAGCATCTGCAGTGTACTTTGTGTAGCTCTTGTTCTGCTTGCAAGGATAAGTGCCAGGAGGGAGATCAGAGGGGAAGGACGAATGGACAAGGGAGTCACAAGGGAGCAATCCCTGTGGAAAGCAGAAAGTAGGGTGGAGGGAAAGATGTCTTGGTGGTGGTATCCCGTTGGAGATGATGGAAATTTTGGAGAATTATGTGCTGGATGCAGAGGCTGGTGGGGTGGTAGGTGAGGACAAGAGGAACCCTATCCCTGGTAGAGTGGCGGGAAGATGGGTAAGAGCAGACATGTGTAAAATAGAAAAGATGTTGTTGAGGGCAGTGTTGATCATGGAGGAACAGACACCCTATTGCTAACATGTGTTACTTGGGAAATCTTGGTCCCCATCTTATCACAGGCATTATCTTTGTTCTCTCCACTTCTCACTTCCCTTTCCTGCAATGTAAAACATGCCAATTCTCTCACTTCTCCAGTTCTAAGGAAGAGTCATTGCCCAGAAAGATTAACATTTCCTCTTTTCTCAGTTGCTTTACGTTGTTTGTTATCTATGATTCAGATGAAATTTGTTGATGTATACACCAGGGTGCATGAAGCTGAAAGTAAAGTTTATTCTCATACGCACAAGTACATGTATGCTCAAGTGTGATGAAGCATTTACTTGCAGAGTCATGACAGGCACATAACATCATAAAAGCAGCTTGGGCTACCGGCTGGGTACAGGTATCAATTCTAACCAATGTTTCTGTGACAAACTCTCCCATCTTCTTCAGGGATGATCTTCCCGAGGGGAGTTTATTCATCATCTATGCTGGGAAAGCACTAGATCCTTTATCAATCGGCAGTAAAAATATACAGCTTTTTTGTCAGCCTAACCTTGTCCTAACAAAAAAAAATCAGTAAAGGCAGTTGTAGATATTCGTTGGGTGCAAGTGTCAATGGGATAAGAAACAAAGGCTGATAAATGGCAGGCAGATTCAGACAACTGAATCACCAATTCCTGTTCCTGTTGCTGCTCTTTGGAGGTTAAAATGTGCACCTTTGTTTACTGGTGGGGATTGCCATGTTACACAAAATCCACATTATTGTTCCTGCAAGACTAAACATTCTGTGGTTTTACCCTTTGCAGTTCAGGCTGAGGTGATTCCTGCCTTGCTGGAAAGTTCAAAGCATGGGCTTACGCTGGGCAGAGCAGGCTACAGGCCAAGTGATATCTGTGTGTCTGCACCAACTGGTAGTGGCAAGACACTGGCATTTGTTATTCCTGTTATTCAGGTGAGCTTGATGTATCACTTCTTTCTACTTTCTGCTTCTTCAATTGGAAATGACAAAAGTGCACTCAGTCAATATTTTTAAAAAGCTATAAGATAAATGGTTAATTGTCCGTGTCAGTTTGGGCACACTTGTTTCTGAATTAGAAGGTTGTGGGCTGAAGAGTCATTGGCTGTACACGTGCTCTTTTGACTTGAACACAATAATCTATGCTGACGCTGCAGTGCGGAGCTGAATTGCCAAACTGTCAGAGTAGTTTGGAAAACAGTTATAGTACATTGGGTTACATTATGGGTGACATTGTTTCATGAGATTTCAGATGGAAAGCACCTTTGGTTGTTGTTTCCAAGGAAAGAAATAAGCTCCTCATGGTGTTCATTAGATAGATAGATAGATAGATACTTTATTCATCCCCATGGGGAAATTCAACTTTTTTCCAATGTCCCATACACTTGTTGTAGCAAAACTAATTACATACAATACTTAACTCAGTAAAAAAATATGATATGCATCTAAATCACTATCTCAAAAAGCATTAATAATAGCTTTTAAAAAGTTCTTAAGTCCTGGCGGTAGAATTGTAAAGCCTAATGGCATTGGGGAGTATTGACCTCTTCATCCTGTCTGAGGAGCATTGCATCGATAGTAACCTGTCGCTGAAACTGCTTCTCTGTCTCTGGATGGTGCTATGTAGAGGATGTTCAGAGTTTTCCATAATTGACCGTAGCCTACTCAGCGCCCTTCGCTCAGCTACCGATGTTAAACTCTCCAGTACTTTGCCCACGACAGAGCCCGCCTTCCTTACCAGCTTATTAAGACGTGAGGCGTCCCTCTTCTTAATGCTTCCTCCCCAACACGCCACCACAAAGAAGAGGGCGCTCTCCACAACTGACCTATAGAACATCTTCAGCATCTCACTACAGACATTGAATGACGCCAACCTTCTTAGGAAGTACAGTCGACTCTGTGCCTTCCTGCACAAGGCATCTGTGTTGGCAGTCCAGTCTAGCTTCTTGTCTAACTGTACTCCCAGATACTTGTAGGTCTTAACCTGCTCCACACATTCTCCATTAATGATCACTGGCTCCATATGAGGCCTAGATCTCCTAAAGTCCACCACCATCTCCTTGGTCTTGGTGATATTGAGACGCAGGTAGTTTGAGTTGCACCATATCACAAAGTCCTGTATCAGTTTCCTATACTCCTCCTCCTGTCCATTAAAGTATAGATAATATTGCCAAACTGGAATGTGGCTTTTATTTTTGGTAATGTCTTGGAATGCTGTTCTTTGTAGCTTTCATCAGAATGTTCTTTGAGGTTTCAAGCTTAGATTTCATTGCTTTCCAGTTTCTTTATGTTTGGACAGCTCATTTCAGACATTTCTAGTATGGCTGTGAATTTAGTACTATCATCATCAGGTGATGCCATTTATTTTGCCATCTGGAATATTGCTGATAAATTATTTGCAGATTGATGTGTGGTCCATTCTGTCTTTTTGTCATAAAGTAGGTCTTTGTTATAGTGTTTTTAACCATTGGTCATGTGGTTTTCTGGTACTGTAAGCCTTGGAGTTTGTTGTTTTATGAATCACTGTCAGGGTATACAGGGTATACCTGTTTTGTCCTGTTAGCTGGATGATTGACTGTATGGAAATGTAATGATGATCATTATTGGTATGGTAGTTCAAATGCATTGATTGTCTTAGGACAAACTGTGATGGTTATTGCTGGTGCACTGTTTATTACTGTAGTGAATTATTGTGATGATTGCTTTCCAGGACTAGTTCTTTTGGGTCTTGATTGAGTGGCAAAGGCAATTTTCAACAGTAGACACAATAACTTTGACAATGTAATGTGATGATGTCAAATCTGTTTTTGTTTAGACTTCTGACCAGGAAGTCACATTTAGATTTTGAAGTTCTTTGGTGGGTTAGTCACATTGTCTTATCAGTTTCTGAAATTCTGTGGAGTTCGTTGCCACAGGTGGCTGTGGAGGCCAGGTCATCGGGTGTATTTAAGGTGGAGGTTGATAGGTTCTTGATTAGTCAGCGTGTGAAAAGTTACAGGGAGAAGGCAGGAGAATGGAGTTGAGAGAGAAATGGATCAGCCATGATCAAATGATGGAGCAGACTTGATGGGCCGAATGTCTTAAGTGGGTATTTGGATTTGTGCATTTAGCTGTAATGTGGATTTATGTTAATTATGTACATAAATCAGTTTGTACATGAGCATGTAAATGGTGGCCACTGTCTCCCACTTAACTGCTGCATTTATGCATATATTTATAGTACTTAACTTCAAGGACCTAACTACCTTGAATGTTTATTTCATTACAAAATTGAAAGCTTCATTTATTGCATCTTAATTCCACTCAAGCCCTCATAGCTTACAATGTGTAGTTTGATAAATTCCCAGTGATCACAATTGTTGGTTTCATCATTTAACCTAAGGTTGGCACTGATGCAATCTATTAGTTGATCATGTTGCATGAAAAGTTTTTAAAAATTAGTATACATCAACTACATTGACTCTTCCTCCACAGTGAGCATAGAATGGTGTAGCACAGCACAGGCCGTTACCTACTCCAAGATCAGTCCAACCCTTCCCTCCCACATGGTCCTCCAGTT
This sequence comes from Hemitrygon akajei, assembly GCF_048418815.1. NCBI lineage: Eukaryota > Metazoa > Chordata > Chondrichthyes > Myliobatiformes > Dasyatidae > Hemitrygon > Hemitrygon akajei. The sequence goes on along the minus strand of NC_133132.1, from coordinate 23,487,995 downwards.
TTCTTTCATCCCATTAAACGTTCCTTATATATCTTCCTCTGTGACCACCCCTGGCAGCATGTTCCAAGCACCTACCTCTCTCTGTATTAAAGAAAAACTACTGACATCCCCCTATATTTTCCTCCAATCATCTTAAAGTTTTCTCCCTTGTATTAGCCATTTTTGCCCCAGGAAAATGCTGCTGGCTATCCACCCTATTTATGCCTCTTATCATCTTGTACACCTCTCTCATCCTCTTCTCCAAGAGAAGCTCAACCTACAGGAGGGAGACAGGAAATTTGCCAGAGGAAGTGATGGATGCAGGTTCAATTTCAACATTAAGAGAAATTTGGGTAGGTATTGTATGTGGGTGGGAGGGGTATGGAGAGCTATGGTTCAGGTGCAGGTTGGTGGGACTAGGCCATATAATAGTTTGGCACAGACTTGATGGACTTAAGGGCCTGTTTTTGTGCTGGATTGTTCTATGACTATGACTCCCAACAATTGAATCCCCTAAGACCACCGCTCTCCTCCCCCCACCTTCCTTTCTGAGTCACAGTGTCAGAGACCTGTGTGGCTTTACTCTCCCAGGTTGTCCCTCCAACAGTATCCAAAGCAGTATACTTGTTATTGAGGGGACAGCCACAAGTGTACCTTGCACTGGCTGCTTATCCCCTTTCCCCCTCCTGATGGTCACCTTGTTTCCTGTGACCTGCATCTTAAGTATAGCTACCTCCCTGTATCTTCTGTCAATCAGTCCCTCAGCTTCCTAAATGATCTAGCTGCAGTTCCAGTCACCTAAAATGGTCTTCTTGCAAGTGTAATCGTAAGGGATACTGGACGTCTGTCTTTCTACATCCTGCAGAAGAAGCATTCCCCAGTCTTGACTGGCATTCCCACTGCTTTTAACTGTGTAATAAGAAGGAAAGAAACTTACTGGAAACTTAGTCTTCGCCTCTCCTTGCTGAAGTCTGTTGAGTGAAAACTTCAAGCTCTCCACTCTAAGTTTATCCCATTCCAACAATGACCATTCAACTTAAACTTAACTTTTTATAGGCCCTTGTGAAGTGCCCTTGTTCAAATGGTTTCCATTTTAGTAATAATCTTGCCAAGGCAAATGGCATTCAAACCTGTGCTTTGCCCTGGCAGATTTACTAAATTAGGCAGGTCCCATAATGGCACAGTTTGTCCCTGGTCCTTGGAGAAGATTGTGGACTAAAAATTCAGTTTGCTGTCTGCTTTAGTAGATAGCATTCTGATGTCAGATAAACAGCATCAAATTAAATGTAATCCCTTGCCACCTATTTGCTATACTGGAGGTTACTGTGTTGTAGACAGCATGTTTGTGAGCTTATTGACCTAGATGCACTGCCAAGCAGATACTGACTGTTGCCTCAAGTTCACATTATGTGTTCTAAGACTTGATCCAGAGATCTCAGAACATAGTCTACCCTGACACAGTTGTGCATGACAACTGGTTAATTGAGACCTATCCAACTATTCAATTGGATGTAAAAAGTTCCACAATACAATTTTGATGAGGAGCAAAATTCATTGTAGTCTCTTGGCCAATCCTTTACTCAGCACCACTGGGGGAAAATATTTAGTTATTATCCCAGTGCCAATTATCAGATTATTATGTTAGAATGCCAGCATATATTCCCAGAGTGACTAATGTTCAAAAATAGTTTATTTTCTTTCGGTTGTTCTGAGATTGCAATTCATCATTTATGCATTCATTCTATACTTCAGATTAATCTTTGGGTCCATTTACAGGCATTGATGGACTGCACAGTGTGCAGAGTTCGAGTCTTGGCCTTATTGCCTACTAAAGAACTTGCTCTACAGGTAAAGAAGAGATGGTACTCAAATTATTTTGCATCTACTTTGTAGAAATCTGATGACAACAGGTTCTGTGGGTTGTATTGATAAGTTGGTGTTGCGGGCCATGTAGTGTATTCGGGATCCTAGCCATTGGGATTAAGTATGGATTAGAATTCCAAAGTTTACCATGTCAGAGCAAAGTCCCCAAGTGAAGCAGAATTATCCAAGCTGCAGTTACAAACCATTAACTGTAGACCTGTGACCACCATTGGTGGAGAATCATATCATGAATGGCTCAGGAAGAAAAGAGAGCAAAATATATTCAGTAAGCAAAAAGTAATTGCTTTGTAAAAGCGAACTCATTCTGTACCGGCCCGAAACGTCGACAGCGCTTCTCCCTATAGATGCTGCCTGGCCTGCTGTGTTCCACCAGCATTTTGTGTGTGTTGTCATTCTGTACTTAATTTTTTTGTAATAGAAAAGGATGCAAAACATTTAAAATGTTCATTTTTCAGTTTTGTTGTTAGTTTTCTTTTAGTTCTACTTTTCAATCAAATCCACAGGTTTTCAAGAGCTGCCAGTTCTATAGTTTTCAATGTGAAAAGCTCAAGTCTGGACCTTTTAGTCATTTATCACATTTTCCAGATTAGAAAGTCTGTCTTTGTACTTTGGAGTTTGGCAACACCTGCACTGTGGGAAATGACTTATTGAGGTGATGTAAGTAGCTCCAGTTGTTAAATACTTGCTGCAGCAGGGCCAGCTGGTGCTCTTATGTGCCCCACAAGGTAACAGTTGGGGGAAAGTAAGTCACCTCCCGCTATCTCAGACCCCTTGATGTGGGCATGCATTATCTTCCCTGTTTTAACTTCAGTTGTATGTGCTAATTTCTTTTTATAGGACAGATCAGATGGGAGGCTAGGAAATTGCGCGTTACATCAACTAATTAATTTGAAAAATTCAAATAATTCTCTTTCCTTAATTTAAATGATTATCTTTAGGTGTTTAAGATTTTCAATACCTACGCTGAAGGCTTAGATTTAAGAGTAGTAATCATTGCTGGACAAAAACCCTTTGCTGTGGAGCAGTCCTCTCTTGTTGAACATACGTAAGTATTTAAATTTTTTTTTACTTTTTTTGCTCAGCATAACAAAACTTTTAATTTCCAGATACGTTTCTTCCCCTCACAGATATCCGCTATCAGAACACTTCCATCAAAATATAGACATCACCACAACGTCCTATACAAAAGCCCTTATTAGTATAGCAGACTGGTTTACGTGTACATACTACAGAAAAGGTTGTCATGCTTTATGAAAACTATTTGTTTTTGAGTGTACCATACATGTCAAAAAGTCCAAAGGAATGTATTCCATGATTAATTTATGCCAACCAAAAAATCTGATATCCAACAAAGTAAAATGTTCTTCCTCACACAAAAAGTCAGGATGTTAAAAAGTTTTTTCTGATGTGTATTAATAATACAACTGCTGGGTAAGCTAAGAGAAAAAGACACTGGGTTCAGTTCAAGCTCCATCTTCGGAATCTTTTCCATTTCACCCAAAATATCATTCCAGTATGCCTGAAGTTTGGGACAGGTCCAAAATCAGTGGGTGAAAGTTCCAGTATTTACTTTACATTTAGAACACATTGGAGAAACCCCTGTCTTAAATTTCAAGAGATGATCTGGAGTCACATGGGCTCTATGCAGAGTTTTGAGTTGCAATGCTTTAATTCTATTACAAACTGAAATTTTCTTTACATTATCACAAATGTCTTCCCATGTTTTAGCTGTAATTTCTACTCCCAGCTCTTCTCCCCAGACCCAGACCCTTCCCAGCTTCTCCACAAGAACATTACCTCAGGATGCTGTAAAAAGTACTAATGGAGACTTCACCCTTAGATCAAAACACCCTCTTTTCTATGTTAGAACTATAGAAATCAGTTAACAATGATGTTGTTTTCTGTATTTAATCTCTTATCTGAAAGAAACAAAGAAGATCCTTGTTGGGTATGTTAAATTTCTGTACTATTTGACTAAAAGACATCATCGTTCCTTCATCAAACGAATCTCCTAGATGGAAAATACCCTTAGAAATCCAAAGTTTAAATCCAGAATCCATTATGCCAGGCTGAAAGTCTGGATTGCCAGTTATTGGAGTGAAGGGTGATATTTTCGCTGCATTGCCCTCAATTTGTCGCACCGCCCTCCAAGCCCTGACTGTATTAATTGTTATTGGATTGCTACAATATTCCTTAACTAGTTTCACCTTATTGAGGAAAAGGATATTAATAAGAGGGAATTTTGCTTGTGAAGCTTCAATGTCCAGCCAAATTGAGGAGGGGTCCCTGCAAACCCAGTCAACCACATAAGGTAAAAAGGAACTTAATTGATATTTTTTGATGTCTGGAAAATCCAGACCCCCTAGACTACTGAGAAGCTGTAACTTAGACATTTTAGTACAGGGTCTTTTTTTGTTCCAGCTGAAAGAAACAAACCAGCCATTTTTTAAAAAAAGTATTTGTTGGGTAAAAGTGATTGGAATCATTTGTATTGGGTACAGCAGACAAGGAAGAATGTTCATTTTGAGCAAGGATATTCGGCCAAGCCAAGAAATGGGAAGAGTGCTCCATCGCTCAAGATCCTGTTTGATTTTATCAAATAACTGTATAAAGTTAGCTTTGAACAATTGATCAAACGTAGGTGTGATAAATATGCCTAAGTAAACAAAATCTGTCTGCGACCATTTAAAGGGGAAAACTCCCTGAGTGTCAGGTACCTGCGGCAGATTCCCTAGAGGCATAGCCTCTGATTTAGTAAAGTCGATTTTATAACCTGAAAAGGCGCTAAATGAATTGATGCATTGTATAAGGTGGTGCACTGATATAGCAGGGTTTGATAAGAAAATTAGAACATCATCCGCATACAATGTAATTTTATGTGACTTTAGTCCTATGTCTGGAGCAGATATTTTGGGGTCTCGCCGAATAACCTCAGCCAATGGCTTAATGACTAGTGTGAAAAGTAGTGGTGACAAAGAGCAGCCCTGCCGGCTACCCCTCAGAATACTAGAATTATCCGACCTAATACCATTAGTGAGAATCGTAGCCAAAGGGTCATTATAAAGAACCTTCACCAATAATAACATTATTGCCCAAACCAAATTGTTCTGAAGTGGAAAAAGATACAGCCATTCGACATGATCAAAGGCCTTTTCTGGTGGTTTTCTGGTGATCAAAGGAACCCACCAAGCCATCCACTTCCTGTTGCTGACATGCCTGATTCACATTAAGTAATCTCATATTGATAGATGATCTACGGCCTTACCTCTTTTATCCTCTTTTATGATAAAAGGTAACACAGTTTCTAATTGCAATGCTAAGGTTTTAGATAAGATTTTAAAGTCAATATTTAACAATGAAATAGGGCTGTAGGAGGCACAATCTTCAGGGCTCTTTCTTAAGAATTGGGAGATATTAGCTTCTCTCAATGATGGTGGGAGGAGACCACAATTAAATGCATGACTGAACATGTTTAGCATAGGCTCTGATAATAATCCTGTGAACTCTTTATAGAATTCACTACTGAGTCCATCAGGATTAGGGGCCTCCCCACTTTGGAGCTGTCTCACAGTTTCCTGTATCTCATGTACAGATGACGGAGGGACTCTTGTTCAGAAGAAATGCCCAGGAGATCTAAATTCCTGAAAAAGAACTCCATCCTAGATTGTCCATCATTACATTGCTCAGATTGATACAATTTAGAATAAAAATTCTTAAACACAACATTAATAATTTTAGAATTACTATTGAGGGCTCTTGTCCCATCCCTAATTGAAGCAATAGTCTGAGAGGCATTTTTCTTTCTAGCTAAATAAGCCAAATACCTACCTGGTTTCTTACCATGTTCAAACAGTCATTGTTTAGCAAATGTCTATTTTCATTTAGCTGCTTGTGTAAGTAAAGAGTTTAGTGTACAGCGTAGGGCTGTGATATTCTGTAACTTGGCTGCAGAAGGCTTATTAATATAATCCTTTTCAGCTGCCGCAAGCCTTGCTTCCACTAGGCGCTGCTGTTTCACAGCTTGTCGCTTCTTACTAGCAGAGTAGGAGATAATGAATCCTCTTGCATAGGCCTTAGCGGTTTCCTAGAGCATTGATGGATGACTAGCTGATTTGGAATTACTAGGAAAGTTTTGAATTTGGAAGTAAAGTAGTCTATAAATTTATTATCTTTTAGAATAAATGATTTCAGCCTCCAATGTCTAGATAGTGCTGAATTATCTTTGGACTTAATATTTAAATATTCTGCTGCTTGGTCAGAAATAACGATATTTCCAATTGTGCAGGATACAACTAAATCTAGGAGCATTTTGGGGGTTAGAAAAAAGTCTGTTCTGGCATAACATTTGTGTGGATTAGAAAAAAATGAGAAGTCTTTGTCTGAGGGATGTAACAACCTCCAGATATCCACAATTCCTAGTTTTCCACATAAGCCCATGATTTGTTTGGACTGTGAGGAGAGCAATGGGGGACCAATAGGCACTCTGTCCATCAATGGGTCCATGAGACAATTAAAATCCCCACCTACAATAATGTATTGTATTGAAAAGCTTGTAAGTTTGGAAAAGGCATCTATTAGGAATTTGAGAGGATGAGCTGGAGGGCATTAAACATTGAGAATACCTCTCCATATATTGAAGCCTTAACAATCACAAGTCTCCCATACTTATCCTTAATGCAGTCTAATAACTTAAAAGGTAAGTTCTTCCTAATTAAAATGGCCACACCCCCCACTCCTGGTATCAAAAGATGAAAAATAGACTTGATCAAATCCACTTTGTTGCAGTTTTAGATGTTCTTTATCATTTAAATGTGTCTCCTGCAATAAGGCTCTATCCACCCTTTCCTTTTTCAGGTTTAGTAGGATTTTCTTTCTCTTGGTTGGTGAATGACTCCCCTTAATGTTCCAAGTGCACAATTTTAATATATTACTGGTCATAACCCTTTATAACAATCATGTGACTGGAGGAGAAGAAACCCGACTTCAGATCAGCTGAGCAGCAATAAATAAATTTTAAAAAACACACAAAATAACGAAGTGCCAACAGCGCTGAACAAGAGGACTTACCCCACAAAGGGGATATCTGACCCTCCTAGCACCCCATATTCTGCCCCACTGCCAATATGGTATTTAACATAGTCAAAAATGAAAACAGGGCATAATTTATCAATCCACAGATTTGTTACCGTCATTTTTCAGCTCCTTCAGGCTGGAGCAGCACCGCTAATTTAAACAAATAATGAAACTGTATTAATCAAAACAAACATGTTACCCATCCTGTAAGATATCTTGCCATCGAGTAATGAAAAGGTAAAATAAAGCGACCATTGAGCATGTTATCGTCCAGAACCAGGGCTACACAATGTATACATTCTTTAGCCCAACGTGTCCACAAAGGTTTTAGCTTTGTCAGGAGAATCAAATATCTTGGTGCTCCCAGTGTAGGTGATTTTCAGCGTCACTGGGTATAGCATAAAGTACTGGATTCCGGATTCTCTCAGCCGCTTCTTTACCTGGTCAAATTCCTTGCACTTCCGAATAACGGCTGCCGAAAAATCTTGTAAAAGCATAAGCCTGTATCCCTCATATATTAAAGCCTGGGCATCATTCTGGCGACATCTGGAAGCCTCCATCACTCTTTGCTTATCACCGAAATTATGGAACCACACGAGGACAGGTGGAAGGCATTGGCCTGGGCCCTGTTTTGGAGCCAGCGTACGACGAGCTCTTTCCACTTTAATGCGTCCAGCCTTGGTTTCCAAATCAAGGAAATTAGGCAGCCAGCCCTCAAGAAACTTCGCTGACCGATGATCCGTATGTTCTTCCTCCTACCTCTGTTCTCAAGATCATCAATATGGTCAGGCAGGCTTTTGAACTTGCTTCTCTCGCGCCCGGATGTGGCTTTGGGCCTGATCAGGCACAGTCTCTACTGCGGAGACTACTGAGACCTTGGCCTCAGTCGTTCTTGTATCAAGATTTTTAAGCTCCATTTTTAAGCTTCTGGAGCGTTAGAGTGGACCAAGCTTCTCGTCCCTCATTTTGGATATGTTCTCCATTAACTTCCTGACTTACTTGACGAAAAGCAGGGTCCAACGTGTTAGCATAACTAGCTGCAGCTAACTCCTCAGCCCCGGTCGAGTGCTCTATGCAGTCCATCTTGGCTGCCTTTTTAGTACTTTTCGATAGCATAGTGTTGAAGCACTCTTCAATGTTCATGTTATTAAATCTGACACGGGCATTTAAGAAAAAGTTGAAAAGGATAGGTTTATATGCGAAATGATCAGTGTTGCCATGTTGAGCTCAGTAAAGCAGACCTTTCACTGCATCGCCACCTTGAAAAACCCACGTAAATATTTCTAACTTTGCATGTTTTGTTTTGGAAATTCTACCAAATTAATAAGATTCAAATATACTAATATAACTAGCAGTAGAATAGATTTATGTCTCAGGAATGTACATGTTCAAGAAAAATGATTTCACTGCACCTGACTATGTCTAACGTTTGAAAGAAAATAGCATTCTATTCTCTATCTTTAGTACCCTCATTCATTCCTAAATTTATGTTCTTCCTTGAATTTGTTAACATCACGAACCCTAGCTGACTCTCCTTGCATATTCCATATTTTGGTTGTCTGTGTACTAGCTACCAGCACCCTCTGTTTTGTATGGCTGTCCTAGTGTACTAAATTCAGATAGAGGTGAAGTGAACCATCAGCAGCAACAAAAATGTGTTCCCCAACAATCCCTCGGTCCACCATTACCAGGGATGAACTTCGGTTCAGTGAGCATTGCAGAAGCAAGACTAGGCAGTGAGGTGCTATCTGGAACCTACAGCTCAAGGGCACATTGGCTAAAGAACAAAAATAGCATTTAAAAGGCACAGCTTAGTGATCCCGTAGTCTGTAGTCATATCAAACCTAACTACAAATGGTTTAGATAAGAGTGATCAGAGAAAAAGCTCCAAGGACATACTGTAAGCATCTTCAATGGTGGGCGAGAGCATGCAAGTGTCAAAACCTGTGCTGAAGCATTTGTAGCCAGAAGTGCCGGGAACCATTTTGGTTCTTCCTGAGGTTCAACCATCACAAAAGCCACTCCATGTGATAACATGTTGATAGGGAGCACTTAGATTCTGCAGAATCAGAATCAGGGTTATTATCACTGACATAAGCTGTGAAATTTGGTTTGTGGTAGTAGTACTGTGTAATTGTTAAAATAAACAATAATTACAATAATAAATATGTACATACTCAGAGGCTACATTAACCCCCTTGTATCTAATAAAGTGGCCACTGAATGTATGCCAGAGATGCTCTTCTCTTCTGCACACCATTGTGTAACATGTGGTTATTTGAGTTATTGTTGCCTTCCTGTCAGCTTGAACCAGTCTGGCCATTCTCCTTTGACCACTCTCATTAACAAGGCATTTTTGCAGACAGAGTTGCTACTCATTGGGTGTGTTTTTGTTTGTTTATCTCTGAAAACCCTAGAGACTGCTATGTAGAAATCCCGGGAGATCAGCAGTTTTGTAGATACTCAAACCATTCCATCTGTCACCAACAATCATTCCATGGTCAAAGTCCCATTTCTTCCTCATCCTTATGTTTGGTATGAACAACTGAACCTCTTGACCATGTCTGCATGCTTATTTTCATAATCTAGTTTCCCTTTCTTTATTGCTCATTCAGTGGCTCTTTGTTGGTTTTAAAGTTTTTCCAATCTTCCAGTTTCCCACTACTCTTGGTGACTTTGTATGCATGAGATTTTAGTTTGATGCCTTCTTTTATTTCCTTAGTTATCCAAGGCTGGCTCTCCCCACCCTTACTGTCCTTGCTTTTAACTGAAGTATACTTTTGTTGACCACCATGGAAAAATATCTTTGAAAGTCTTCCACCATTCGTCAACCATCTCACCATATAGCCTGTATTCATAGTCTACACTGACCAAATCCTCCCTCATCCCACTGTAGCCTCCATTGTTCTCCATTGTTTAGGCATAATACACTGGTCTTACATTGAACTATTGCACCCTCCATTTGTACGAGAAACTCAATCATACTGTGATCACTCTTTCCAAGAGGATCCCTAACTACAAGATCACTAATTTTACCTGTCTTAGAATTTTTTTTTATTTTTAAATTTTTTTAATTAGTTTTTCAAAGCATTTTACAAAATTAAAAACCCCAAATCCCAGTGGGGAGCATTAATACAGTGCAAGATTACGCATACAATAACAATATGCTACAAACGAAGAGAATTTAACAAAAAAGCACCTAAATTAAAGACAAGTGAGCTTAGTGTCCTCCCCAAACCCCACAACACAAGAAAAAAAACAACAACAACTCCAGACCAACCACCACACAATATAGAGAGTATAAGTCAGGACAGTCAAACTCACAGACTGTGAATACACTTAGTAACAGAGGATAATAATGCCTACTACCAGAAAAAAAAGGGAGCTGAAAGCAAGGGACCGAAAAGAAGAAAAAAAAAGAAAAAAAAACAAACCCCTAGTCAAGAGGAAGGTTATGAAAGTACTCGATAAAAGGTCCCCAGACCTTATGGAACTTTAGATCCGAATTAAGAACTGAATAATGAATTTTTTCGAGGTCCAAGCAGGCCATAATGTCGTTAAGCCATTGCGCATGTGTGGGCGGGGCAACATCTCTCCATCTGAGGAGGATCAAGCGTCTCGCCAGGAGAGAGGCAAAGGATAGTATTCGGCATTTGGTCGGACCCAGACATAAATCTGTCTCGCCCCAAAAACCGAACAGAGCAATTAAGGGGTTTGGTTCTAGGTGCTGATTCAGAATACCCGATAATGTAGTGAAGACATCTTTCCAGAATTTCTCCAAGCTAGGACAGAACCAGTACATGTGGATGAGAGAGGCCATGCCCCGCTTGCATTTATCACAGAGCGGACTAATGCCAGGGTAGAATCGAGATAGTTTAGATTTAGACATATGGGCTCTATGAACAATCTTAAACTGTAAGAGGCAATGGCGAGCACAAGGGGAGGTTGAGTTAACCGATTTGAGAACTGAGTCCCAGCTCTCCTCGGATAAGGAGATATTTAAATCCTGCTCCCAGGCCATTTTAATTTTATCCACAGGGGCCCGTCGTAAGGCTGCTAGTTTATCTCGGATAATTGAAATTAAACCTTTACCTAGTGGATTAATGGAAAGATATAGGTCCATAGCATTTTTCGCAGACATTTCAGGAAAGTTAGGAATTAAAGGAGCAGTAAAGTGTCGGATTTGGAGATATCTGAAAAAGTGAGCGTTAGGCAGGTTGAACTTAACGGAGAGCTGCTGAAAAGAAGCGAAGCGATTATTAATGAAGAGATCTTCAAAATGTCTAATGCCCTTCCTGTACCAAACATGGAATGCTGAATCGTACGTAGTAGGTAAAAAAAAGGTGATTATGTGCGACAGGGCTAGAAACGAAAACCCCTGGAAACCATAGCATTTCCTGAACTGAGCCCATATACGCAAAGTGTGTCTGACCAGAGGATTAGCTATTGATCTGGGCAGACTACTAGGGAGTGCAGAGCCAAGAAGTGCAGATATAGTAGTTCTTTAGTGGAGCTCAACTCCATTGCCACCCAGTTAGGGCACTCGGGTTGACCGTGGAAGAAAGACCAGAAGGCAGCACAACGTATATTAGCTGCCCAGTAATATAAGCGAAAGTTAGGTAAAGCCATGCCACCCTCTTTTTTAGATTTTTGGAGGTGGATTTTATTAATTCTAGAGCGCTTATTCTGCCACAGATATGACAAAATAATAGAGTCTAAGGAATCAAAAAAAGATTTAGGAATAAAAATTGGGATAGATTGAAATAAGTATAAAAATTTGGGGAGAACATACATTTTAACAACATTAACACGACCTACCAAGGACATAGATAGAGGTGACCATTGTACCAGACTCTGTTTTATAGCATATGAAAGATTGACAAAGTTTTCACGAAAGAGATCTTTAAACTTCCTTGTGACTGTAATTCCAAGATAAGTAAATTGATTATGGACTACTTTAAAAGGGAGATCACGAAATATTAGTTCTTGTGCTTCTTTATTAATTGGGAAAAGTTCAGTCTTATGTAAGTTGAGTTTATAGCCAGAGATCTGGCTAAACTGGTCAAGAAGTGAAAACATTAGAGGTAAGGATGTAGATGGATTTGAGAGACAGAGTAATAAGTCATCAGCATAGAGAGAAACTTTATGCTCAGCACCCCCTCTCCAAATCCCAGTCAATTCAGGACAATTTCGAAATGCTATCGCCAGAGGTTCTATAGCCAAATCAAAGAGAAAGGGACTTAAGGGGCATCCCTGACGGGTGCCACGTTTGAGATTAAATACTTGGGATTTCTGAAAATTAGTTAGAACAGAAGCAGTAGGACACAGGTACAGCAATTGGATCCAAGAGATGAAACTTTGGCCGAGGTCAAATTTTTCTAAGACTGCAAAAAGGTAGTTCCACTCTATATGGTCAAATGCTTTCTCCGCATCAAGGGAGATAACACATTCAGGAGTCCCAGTTGGAACTGAGTATAAAATATTAAATAGACGCCGAATGTTAAAAAAAGGGAGACGGTTTTTAATAAAGCCTGTTTGGTCATCAGAGATAATGGAGGGAATAACGGTTTCTAATCTATGAGCCAACACTTTAGCTAAGATCTTTACATCAACATTGAGCAGAGAGATCGGCCTGTACGAGGAACACTCTGTTGGGTCTTTGCCCTTTTTTAAAAGAAGAATAATAGATGCCTCATTGAAAGAGGGTGGCAATTTGCCGTAATTAAACGAGTCAGATAATACTGAAAGTAACTGAGGAGAAAGAAATGAGGAGAATGATTTATAAAATTCCGCAGGGAACCCATCAGGTCCAGGAGATTTCCCTGAGGACAGTGCAGAAATTGCAAAAGATATTTCTTCTGGTGATATAGGCGCATTGAGTTTGGCTTTGAAATCAGATGAAAGTGAGGGGATATTCAGATTCTGTAAAAATTGATCCACAGAGATATTGTCATTCAGGGATTCAGAGGAATAAAGCCGAGAATAAAAAATTTTAAATGCGTCATTAATTTCTAAATGATCCGATGTAAAGTCTCCGTTCTCCTTCCGGATCTTTGTAATATGTTGTTTGGCTTTGGAACGCCTCAGCTGATTGGCTAGGAATTTACCAGACTTATCCCCATGAATGTAAAAGCGGCTCTTGCTTTCAAGAAGTTGGCGTTCGACAGGCTGAGTGGACAGAAGGTTAAATTTAGTTTGGAGCTCAACGCGCTTCTTGTATAATTCAGGGTTCTTAGTTTGGGCATATATTTGATCCAAATCTTTAATCTGGTTAATGAGGTCTGCTCGATCTGCACGGGATCTTCTATTGAGATTTGCTGTGTAAGAGATTATTTGACCCCTCAGATATGCTTTAGAATTTCTTTTTACTCCAACTTTTCACCCTGAGTTCTTCCTCCACATTTGCTAGTTTAAGATTTTGAGTTTAAATTGTTGCAATGCATTGGAAAGTTTGGAATAGTTTAATCTTTCACATTAAATTCAAACCTCAGGTATAGCTCACTGCACACATTCTTTACACAACAGAATGGGGGGAAGGGGGGAGGAACGCATTATGTTTGAAATTCTGCTATCTGATAGTAGAATTATGCAGCAAATTCCCCTGTTCGTGTTAGCTTTAATCAATAATGCTCATATATAGTTGTTACCAGAAATAGAAATGATCATTTTGGTAGACTACCATCCACATTTGCTCCAGTTTGGAAATTTCCATCTCCCTTGATAGACAGGATAGGAAATGTAGAGGGAAACAATGACTTTTATTTAGTGTTAAATACAATATTATGACCATATAACCATATAACAATTACAGCACGGAAACAGGCCATCTCGGCCCTTCTAGTCCGTGCGGAACACTTACTCTCACCTAGTCCCACTGGCCCACACTCAGCCCATAACCCTCCATTCCTTTCCTGACCATATACCTATCCAATTTTACTTTAAATGACAATACCGAACCTGCCTCTACCACTTCTACTGGAAGCTCATTCCACACAGCTACCACTCTCTGAGTAAAGAAATTCCCCCTCGTGTTACCCTTAAACTTTTGCCCCCTAACTCTCAAATCATGTCCTCTTGTTTGAATCTCCCCTACTCTCAATGGAAAAAGCCTATCCACGTCAACTCGATCTATCCCCTCCTTATTTTAAATACCTCTATCAAGTCCCCCCTCAACCTTCTACGCTCCAAAGAATAAAGACCTAACTTGTTCAATCTTTCCCTGTAACTTAGATGCTGAAACCCAGGTAACAATCTAGTAAATCTTCTCTGTACTCTCTATTTTGTTGACATCTTTCCTATAATTCGGTGACCAGAACTGTACACAATACTCCAAATTCAGCCTTACCAATGCCTTGTACAATTTTAACATTACATCCCAACTCCTATACTCAATGCTCTGATTTATAAAGGCCAACATACCAAAAGCTTTCTTAACCACCCTATCCATATGAGATTCCACCTTCAAGGAACTATGCTCCATTATTCCTAGATCACTCTGTTTTTCTGCATTCTTCAATGCCCTACCATTTACCATGTATATCCTATTTGGATTATTCCTACCAAAATGTAGCACCTCACACTTATCAGCATTATGTAGCATTTCTATCACTAAAATACTTTATTTCATTGAAGAGTAACACAGAGAATAATTTGCAGTGGATAGATGGATAAATATTAGCAGCTAAGTCTACACATAGTGTGTGTGTGAGAGAGAGAGGGGTGAGGGATTTAAGAAAGATAATCAATAGAAGGGTCCAAGTTGGCTAGTAGACAGCATTGAGGGATGTCGTAATATGACAGAAATGGTGAGGGTACGCTGTCGTCATTAGTTGGAGGATTGCTAGAGCTCATAGATTAAAGGTGAAATATTTAAGGGGAACCTGAGTGACCTTCACTTGGAGGCTGGTGAGAGTGTAGAATGAGCTGCCAGCAGAAGTGGTGGATACAGGTCCAATTTAAGAGAAATTTGGGTAAGTACAGTACTGTGCAAAAGTCTTTCGGCACTTAAATAGCTAGAGTGTCTAAGACTTCTGCACAGTACTGTAGTTGCAATGTTATCATTGTTTTCTGATGAACATGCATCAATATTTGACTGTAGTTGCAATGTTATCATTAGGAGTCACAATTCCTATTGCTTTTTACATACTTTCATCGCTGAAGAATTATGGGTTACCGCAGCTTGGCAGATATTGTAATTTCAACTCCAGGACGTCTGGTTGACCACATTACCAAAACAGATGGATTCAGTCTACAGCATCTCCGATATCTGGTAAGACCTCAAGCAGCTGGTTGACATTTCTCAATAATTATAACTTTCTTCCTTTTCTTGTGGTAACATGACCAGTGCAACTAATCCACCTCCACCTCCCAATTCCTCGGCCAGCTTTCTGTTGTTGTTGTGAATTGAGGTACATCTTATTGTTGGAACATCTGATTGTGGGAAGGATGACTTGAGAGTTTTGCTGGATACTTGACATCCACTTGTGTCTGTCTAGCATCAGTGTGTGTTTCTGTCCTAATGAATGATGCAAAAGTATTCCACTGTCTCTATTAAGGATCATGGACAATGTGTGATGACAGGAATAAGGACAGTAACCCATTGTGTGATTGTTTTTCAGATCATTGATGAAGCTGATCGAATGATTGACAGTATGCATCACAATTGGCTGAACCAGGTGGTGAAGGAAGTATACAAAGTGGATGAATTATCAGCATCAGATGTCCTTTTTCAGAGGGTGGAGCCAGGTGTCTGCACAGCTGTAAGGTAAGGATTTGGGGTTAAGCTACTGTCACGTACCCCATGACCGGGTTAAAGAACCAGCAGAAATGGAAAACACTTTGGAGTCTGGTATCATAGTAACTAATAGTGTTTATTAGTAAACTAAGCAATACAGTAATATAAATGCAAATATAGATGAAACATATTAGCAATGATATATACGGAAGTGTGGAAATAGGAACCAAAACTAGGCTCTTTCAGAGCTAGGGGTAAATGGATACAGTCTTACGATGATGAAGAAAGTTCAGTTTAGGTCAAGGTAGTTGTTTGAATAACGTTGGAGAGAGAGAGAGAGGTGATGCCGTTGCCATCGAGCTTCCCGTTGTCTCCTGAAGTCCTGTTGTGGTCACCGATTATGTCCATAATACATATGACCATTCTTCAGTGGTAGAACTATCACCCAGGCAAGGGAGGACACGCAAATAGTTCCCCACCGGTCGCACCTTTTCACACTGTGAGCCACTGATCGATTTCCCTGAATCGATCCTCCAAAACCCCACCTTCATGTGGGTGCACAAAGCTCGTTCAGTGTCCCGTGGTGTGTCTGTCTGTGTCCCAACAGACCTGCTTTTTATCTCCACATGCTGGACACCAGCTGTCCATCAATTGGCTCTGCCTTGCTGTCTCTACAGGAATCTTAACAAGCAGGCAAAGTGTCCTTGGAGAAAGGTAAATAATCAGCAAAGGAACCATAACATTAAATCTTGTGTGTGTGTGTGTGTGTGTGTGTGTGTGTGTGTGTGTGTGTGTGTGTGTGTGTGTGTGTGTGTGTGTGTGTGTGTGTGTGTGTGTGTGTGTGTGTGTGTGTGTGTGTGTGTGTGTCTCCCTCTCCCCCTCCCCCCCCTCTCTCTCTCCCTCTCCCTTCCCCCCCTCAATAGCACAGTTCATTGGGTCACTTCTGGACCCCGTTTCAAACAGGGTTTGGCCATCACACTACAGATAGTGGTGAGGTCGGAGATGGTACAGGAGCATTATGAGTCAGAGTCGAGATGTGTATGTTGACCATGGATGACCATGGATGTTGGAGTTGGAGCAACAAATAATCTGGAGGAATTCAGGTCGAGCTGCTCATCTGTGGGAGGAAAGGAATTGATGTGTCAGGTCAAAACCTTGGGCTGGATTAAAGGAAAGCAGAGTGGTGATTAAAGACCCAAGTACTGAAGAGGAGCGAAAAAACAACAGACAGATTGCTCCAAGTCAGGTTGGAGTTAGGATCTGGTGGTTGGTGAATGATAGATGGAGGACCATAAAGAAAAACAAAACGAGAGGCAGGTGGAGTGAGGTGTGGTGAGGAAGGAAGTGTGAATGTGAGAGACAGCTGTTGGAAGAAGATGAGCAGGAACACAAATGGCTACCAATGCTAGATTCTGATATGTAAAGAAGGTGGTAATGGGAGCCATTAGGAGGAAAGATAATGGCAGATGGAAACACAAAGTACACGCAGATGCTGTGGTCAGATCAAGACGTACAAAAAAGCTGGGTGAACTCAGCAGGTCGGGCAGCATCAGTTGAAATGAGCAGTCAACGTTTCGGGCTGAGACCCTTTGTCAGGAATAAAGAAGGAGGGGGCAGGGGCCCTATAAAGAAGGTGGGGGGAGAGTGGAAGGTGCTAGGTTCACCTTCATTTTGAAAAAAAACAATCAGAGGAAAGATCAAGGGGTGGGAGAGGGGATAGGCAGGAGAGGTGAAGAAGGAATGTAAGGGGAAAGCACTATGGGTAGTAGAAGAAGGAAGAATCATGAGAGAGGTGATAGGCAGCTAGAAGAGGGGACAGAGTGAAAGTGGGATGGGGGAAGGGAGAGGGAGGGAATTACCAGAAGTTGGAGAATTCGATGTTCATACCAAGGGGCTGGAGACTACCGTGACGGTATATGAGATGTTGTTCCTCCAACCAAAGTTTGGCCTCATCATGGCAGTAGAGGAGGCCATGTATGGACATATCTGAATGGGAATGTGAAGGAGAGTTGAAGTGGGTGGCAACTGGGAGATCCTGTCTGTTGTGGCGGACAGAGCAGAGGTGCTCGACGAAGCAGTCCCCCAATTTGTGTCGGGTCTCGCCAGTGTAGCGGAGGCCGCACCGGGAGCACCGGATGCAACAGATGACCTCAACAGACTCAAAGTGAAGTGTGGCAGATGGAACTGGTTTTGGGTCTTGTTTGTGCCTGGAGTTGAGAATCCCATTGAAGACTACTAGAACAAAGACAGGCAGTATATGGAGCAGATTTGGAGTATGGCCAAGATGGACTATCCATGTGACAGAGGGTAGAGACTCAAAACCAAAGTTAGACATGGAACAGATATTAGCACAATGAATGAGACAGTATGGACTCACACTAAATAGCAGTCTTCTGTTCTTATAGTCCTCCAGTGCAATTACAACACAAGTGCAACCAATCATGGGCATGGAGCAGCTGGATTCCCTTTTCTCACCCTTCATACGAGCAGTTAGAACACAAAGTTGGGTTGGAAAAGATAAAGCTTTTTAATTTGAAAATGTGTTAAGGTTTTAGAAATATTTCAAGTGCCTGGCTTTACAGTATATTATTTTCTCTGACTGCATTGAATATCATGAAGTTATAAAGGTTAGAAGTTCTTTAGCCTATCACAGCTCTCACTCCCACAGGCCTGGAGTAGCAAGGGTCCTGGCCAAGGGTCCTGCCCTGTTTATATATTAAGAGAAGTTAAGCCTCTTGTCTGCAACCATAAAGTACCATATTAGTTACCAGCATAAGTGATTCATTGTTTTCTTTTGCCTTTAGGGATTTTGATTAATCATCTATTTGTCTAAATATTTTTGAATGTTAGTTGCTATGATACAGTGCAATCGTTAAGTGTCTTTGTTTCATTCTCAGCTCAGAAGTGAGGTAGTTTTGAATTCCTGTGGCTCTGCCCTAACAAATCATGGTTGAAAAATATACCTAAGTTAGCCTAAACTCTTTGTGTTAAAGGCTTTAATTGCACCCACACTCAAATCTCGTCATGAAAATCAATACCGTTTTCTGTTACAACTTGAAATCCTGATATTTAGAATCAAACCTTATCTTGCAAGGGGAATAATGCAGATGGGTGCCCACTGGATGGCATGGAGAAGTTGGGTCAAACAGACTGTTTTCATGCTGTTTGAGCCTTTGAGTCTTTGCTTCCTTTGTGTATTCAAGTGCTTAATTGATCTTTTGATGGAACAGTACCTAATACCGTATTCCAAATTGGCCTTCAATAATTTGTACAAAATTGCAAAGTTAATAACAGCTGAGTGTCTTCAAGATACATAAAGGTGTTGAGTTATAGCTTTATTCCCTTTCTCTGTTAGTTAGTTGAGGGAATCATGCAGTACAAACTGAACCTCAGATATCCGATCTCAGATTTGGCTGGGTTTGTTACCTGATTGAGATGGGTGTGCACCAGGTGATGTAATCTCCTTTATCCAAAATGCCTATCGTTGCAGATTTATCTTTCATTCTACAATCTTGCCATTGGATTCAGCTGTACATGCTTTAAGTCAAAGTTATGCAATTTTGTACCTCTGGCAATAAAGTATACAAATTATGACACATCCAAATATGCCTGGTGGGAGTGGCTAATTATTACATTGAGTATTAAATTTTCTGAAATTGGTTGCAAAATAGTCTATTCAGTCTAAACATTTATGAACTAAATAGGTCTGTATTTGAACTGTTCTGGAGATTGAGCCTGTGTTTCTCAACAAGTTGCTGGCTTCTGAAGACCTGTTATTTCTAATATAGTCATTGGATATCTTGCTATTTGGCAACTCTTTAGTGAGAATTTTCAGATCTGTTCAGCGTCTGTAGTTAGCATACCCAAATGAACAGACTGCTTCATTACAAGAGAAAGTACCTATATCTCTACAGAATCTGCTTGACCTGGTAACAGCAAGTGAACCACTTTTTTGTAATTATTATTGTAGGGAAGGAAACTCATTACGATACACAGAGGACCAGCAAGTAGAAAGGGCAGTACTAACTGGGTGAACTATATTAGTGAGCATGGTTAAAGAGTTAAAGTTAACAAATGACAAAATAAAAGAAGTTTGCTCTTCTTGAGAAGATAATTTACTTTTATTGGAGAGCATCAGCTTAGATTTACTCGGATAAAATGGAAGCAATTGTCATTGGATTCATGCTGGCATTTTAAGATTTCAGTTCTTTTGTTTTGTTGTTACCATACAATACAAAATTACAAAACTAGCTTTGGAAACTGATGCTCAAATAATAATTGTAATATTTTGCATGAGTGGTAGGGTGGAGATACGGCTCTACCAAAGGAGGTGTAAGACAATCCTTACCTCTGCTAGCCTGCAGGTCACCTTTTGGCAAGATGTAGCACCTGCTTAGCCACCCTCACCAAGATCAGAGTCACGTGAAGCCATGGAAGCAGGTGGGTGGGTAGTGATTGTATGGGCAGTGGGTGTACATTGTAAGTCCTGGTTATGCGACCACTGATGTCAGGCAAACAATCTCTGAGGAGTATTAATAATGGCTGGGGACATCCGTCTTGCATTTTAGTGTCATCACCAGTTTGCTGATGACACTAAACTGAGTGGAAAAGCAAATTGTACAGAGGATGTGGAGAGTCTGCAGAGGGATATAGATAGGTTAAATGAGCGGGCCAAGGTCTGTCAGATGGAATACAAAGTTGGTAAATGTGAGATCATCCACTTTGGAATGAATAATAGAAGAGCAGATTATTATTTAAATGGTGAAAGATTGCAGCATGCTGTTGTGCAGAGGAACTTGGGAGAGCTTATTTATGAATCACAAAAAGTTGGCTTGCAGGTACAACAGGTTACTAAGAAGGCAAATAGAATGTTGGCCTTCATTGCTACAGGGATTGAATTCAAGAGCAGGGAGGTCATGCTGCAACTACACAGGGTACTGGTGAGGCTGCACCTGGAGTACTGTGTGCATTTCTGGTCTCCATACTTGAGGAAGGATATACTGGCTTTGGAGGCAGTGCAGAGGAGGTTCATCAGGTTGACTCCAGAGATGAAGGTTTAACTTATGAGGAGAGATTGAGTTGCCTGAGACTGTACTCTCTGGAATTCTGAAGAATGAGAGGGGATCTTATAGAAACATACAAAATTGTGAAAGGGATAGATAAGAAAGAAGTTGGAATGTTGTTTCCATTGGTAGGTGAGACTAGAACTAGGGGACATTGCCTCAAGATTCAGGGGTGAATATTTAGGATGGAGATGAGAAGAAATTCTTTTTCCCAGAGAGTGGTGAATCCATGGAATTCTCTGCCCAGAGAAGCAGTTGAGGCTTCTTCACTAAACATATTTAATACAGTTAGATAGATTTTTACATAGTAGGGGAATTAAGAGTTGTGGGAAAAAGGAAGGTAGATGGAGCTGAGTTTACGGACAGATCAGTCATGATCTTACTGAATGGCAGGGCAGGCTCAATGGGCCAGATGGCCTACTCCTGTTTCTATTTCTTATGTTCTTATATTCTTAAATCTTGTAAAGACAATGCCCAGGAGAAGGCAATGGCGAAACACTTCTGTAGAAAAATTTCCCAAGAGCAGTGATGGTCATGGACAGTGAAACTAATAAGGAGGAGGGGTGAAAGAGGTCTTCTCCACAGGCAATAAATGCAGATGGAATACCATGATAGCCCACGCATACGGCATAGCACATAATGGTGATGATGATAAAAATTTTGAAGACTTTCTAAACTGGGAAAGCCTTTCAACATTTCTTTATAAGCAGTGATAGGTTGATTGCCGACTATCTGGTGTCATAGCCCAGAATAAAATTGACAGATTTTATTAATCTGAGCGGGCAGCAACCAATCAGTGAGAGGGATTCAATAGAAAGAGCCAATAAAATTAACACAAATGTAAGTGGTGCAACCATTCTTTTGACAAACGAGAAAATCTGCAAATGCTAAGAAAACTGAGCAAAACACACAAAATGCTGGCACTCAGCAGGCTGGGCAGCATCTGTGGAAAAAAGAACAGTCGATGTTTTGGGCCAAACCCCTTTGACAGGACAGGAGAAAAAATGCTGAGCTGTAGATTTAAAAGGTGGGGAAGGGGAGAGAGAAACAACAGGTAATAGGTGAAAGCTGGAGGGGGAGGGATGAAGTGAAGAGCTGGGAAGTTGGTTGGTGAAAGAGATGCCATGGAAGAAAGAAAAAGTGGGGGAGAAGCACCAGAAGGAGGCAAGGTGAGAGAGAGAAAAGGTAAAGGAGGGTGTGGGGGGCATTACCAGAAGTTTGAGAAATCAATGTTCACACCATCAGGTTGGAGGCTACCCAAATATAATATAAGGTGTTGTTCCTCCAACTTCGGTGTGGCCTCATCATGACAGTGGAGGAGGCCATGGATGGACATACCAGAATGGGAAGTAGATCCTGCTTGTACTGGCAGATGGAGCGTAGATGCTCGGCAAAGCAGTCTCCCAATCTACGTTGGATCTCACCAATATACAGGAAGCACCGAACATAGTAAATTACCCCAACAGACTCACAGGTGAAGTGTGCGGCTACATAGAACAGTCTATGTTCCAAGCCTACGCTGATAACCGTCCTGCACTTTTCCTACACTACATCGATGGCTGCATTGGTGCTGCTTTCTGCACCCGTGCTGAACTCGTCAACTTCATCCATTTTGCCTCCAACATCCACCCTGCCCTCAAATTTACCTGCCCCATTTCCGACTCCTCCCTTCCCTTTCTTGATCTCACTGTCTCTATCTCCGAAGACAGCTTATCCGCCGATGTCTATTCTAAACTCATGGATTCTCACAGCTACCTGGACTACACCTTGCCCCACCCAGCTATTTGTGAAAACGCCATCCCCTTCTCTTAATTCCTCCGTCTCCACCGCATCTGCTTTTAGGATGAGGCTTTTCATTCCAGATCAAAAGAGATGTCATCCTTTTTCAAAGAAAGTGGCTTCACTTCCTCCACCATCAATGCTGCCCTCAACTGCATCTCTTCCATTTCATGCATGTCTGCTCTTACCCCATCTTGCTATCACCCTACCAGGGATAGGGTTCCTCTTGCCCTCACCTGCTATCCCACTAGCCTCTATGTCCAGCACATAATTCTCTGAAACTTCTGCCACCTCCAACGGGATCCCTCCCCCCACTTTTTTGCTTTCCGCAGGTATTACTCCTTATGCGACTCCCTTGTCCAGTTGTCCCTACCCACTGATCTCCCTCCTGGCACTTATCCTTGAAAACGGAACAAGTGCTACAGCTGCCCCTACACCTCCTCCCTCACTACCATTCAGGGCCCCAAACAGTCCTTCCAGATAAGGCAACACTTTACCTGTGAGTCTGTTGGGGTCATTTACTGTGTTCGGTGCTCCCGATCTGGCCTCCTGTATATCATTGAGACCCTACGTAGATCGGGAGACCGATTCGCCAAGCATCTACGCTCTGTCCGCCAGAACAAGTGGGATCTCCCAGTGGCCACCCATTTTAATTCCACTTCCCATTCCCATCTCAATATTTCTATCCATGGAGTCCTCCACTGTCCTGTTGAGGCCACACTTTGGGTGGAGGAACAGCATTTTATATTCCGATATTCCGTTTGGGTAGCCTCCAACCTGATACCATGAACATCGATTTCTCAAACTTTTGGTAATGTCTCCCACCTCCCCTTCATTTCCCATCTCCTTTTCCCTCTCTTATCTCCTTGCCCACCCATCGCCTCCTTCTGGTGCTCCTCCCCTACTTTTCTTTCTTCCATGGCCTTCTGTCTCTTTACCAATCAACTTCACAGGTCTTTACTTCATCCCACTCCTCCAGGTTTCGCCTATCCCCTCCCCCCCACCTTTTAAATCTACCCCTCAGCATTTTTTCTCCAGTCCTGCCGAAGGGTTTCAGCTCGAAACGTCGACTATCGACGTCCATAGATGCTTGTTGAGTTCCTCCAGCATTTTGTGTGTGTTGCTTGGCCATTCTTGTGAATGTGTCAGTTTTAGAGAGGCTTTGGCTCACCAGGCTTGGGTGAAGTAGTTTCTCACTTGCTATTCTTATTTGTTCATTCCTCGTGTTAGGGCCTAACAGTGTAGTGCAAATGGCTCCAGGTGCAGTGTTTCGTACTGTGGGAAAACAGTACAAAACACTCCAGTCTGCTAGAAAAACACATCTGCAACAGGTACACCGGGCTGCAGTTCGACTCATGAGTGAATGAGGAGGTGATAGATGGTTGCCTCCCCTATATTGCAGGAGGCAGGTAACTGAGTGATTGTCAGGCGACGGAGGGGAAATACACAGGCAGTGCAGGGTACACCTGTGGCCATCCCCTTCAATAATAAGTATACAACTTGAGATACTATTGAGGGGGATGACCTACTGGCACGAGATGTAGTGACCCCGGTCTCTGACACTGGGTCTGGTGTTGTGGCTCTGAAGTGCAGAGAGGTGAAGAGGACTGCAGTGTTGATAGGTGATTCCGTAGTCAAAGGATCGGAAATGAGATTCTGTGGGCGTGATAGATATGGTATGTTGCTTTCCTGGTGCCAAGGTCAGTGATGTCTCTGACTGGGTCCATGGCAATGGTGAGTAGCCTGAAGTCTTGGTGCATATTGGCACCAATGACAAGGGAAACTGAAAGGTAGATAATTTGCCTGGACCAGGGCTTTAAACGATGTAGCTGAAAAGATTTGTGGATGTATTAGTAATAATCTTTAAAGAATGACTAGCTTCTGGAATGGTTCCGGAAGACTGGAAAGTTGCAAATGACACTTCACTTCAAGAAGGGAGAGAGACTGAAGAAAGGAAATTATAGGCCAGTTAGTCTGACTAGAGTGGTTGGGAAAATGTTGGACTTGATTGTTAAGGATGTGTTTTCAGGGTACTTGGAGGCACATGATGGTCAACATGGTTTCCTCAAGGGAAAAATTTTACCTTCTGAAAATTAAGTATACAACATCAACTAATTTTTCCTTTGTCTGTCCTGTTTGTTATTTCATCAAAGAATTCCAAGTGTATGGTCATGCACTTTGGTAGAAGAAATAAAATTTTCTAAATGGAGAGGAAATTAAAATATCTGAGGATTCCTTAAAGGTTAATTTGCAGGTTGAGTCTGTGGTGAGGAAGGCAAATGCGATGTTAGCATTCATTTCAAGAGGACCAGAATATAAAAGCAAAGATGTAATGTTGAGACTTTATAAAACACTGGGAAGGCCTCACTTGGAGTGTTGTGAGCAGTTTTGGGTCGCTTAGAAAGGATGTGCTGAAACTGGAAAAGGTACAAAGGAGATTCATGAAAATGATTCCAGCACTGAATAGCTTGTCATATGAAGAGTGTTTGATGGCTCTGAGCCTGTAGTCATAGAAACATAGAAGCATAGAAAACCTACAGCACAATACAGGCCCTTCGGCCCATAAAGCTGTGCCAAACATGTCCTTAACTGAGAAATTATCTAGGGTTACCGATAGCCCTCTATTTTTCTGAGCTCCAAACACCTGTCCAAGAGCCTCTTAAAAGAACCTGTCATATCCACCTCCACCACCGTCGCCAGCAGCCCATTCCACACACTCACTACTCTCTGTGTGAAAATAAAACTTCCCCTGATATCTCCTCTGTACCTACTTCCAAGGACCTTAAAACTGTGCCCTCTCGTGCTAGCCATTTCAGCCCTGGGAAGAAGCTTCTGACTAGCCACATGATCAATGCCTTATACACCTCTATCAGGTCACCTCTCATCCTCCGTCACTCCCCAAGAAAAAAGGCCGAGTTCACTGAACCTATTCTCATAAGACATGCTCCCCAATCCAGGTAACATCCTTGTAACTCCCCCCTGTACTCTTTCTATGGTTTCCACATCCTTCCTATAGTAAGGCGACCAGAACTGAGCGCAGTACTCCAAGGTGGGGTCTTACCAGGGCCCTATATAGCTGCAACATTATCTCTCGGTATGTCACTGGAATTAAGAAGAATGAGGGGTGTCCTAATTCATACCTATCGAATGGTGAAAGGTCTCGATACAGTGGATGTGGAGAGGATATTTCCTATGGTGGGAGAGTCTAGGACCAAAGGACACAGTCTCAGAATAGAGAGACGTCCTTTTAGAACGGAGATTAAGAGGAATTTCTTTAGCCAGAGAGTGGTGAATCTGTGACTTTCGTTGCCATAGGTGGCTGTGGAGGCCATCTTTATGTATATTTAAGGCCAAGGTTGATAGATTCTTGATTGGTCAGGGCAAGAAGGGATGTGGGGAAAAGGCAGGAGACTGGAACAGAGAGGAAAATTAGATCAGCCATGATGAAATATGGTGGAGCAGACTCGATGGACCAAATGGCTGAATTCTGCTCCCATTTCTTATGGTCTGATGACCTGACAGGAAGAGCACTTTAAGTGCTTGAGGAAGTAGGTTACTTCTGTTTTTAAATTCACAGTGAGTGATGGCTACTTGTATACAATAACTACTTCATAATTCTCTTCTTTCAATGCTGTATTTTTGTTGATGAATGGAAAGAAAGGCTCCATGTAATAAAGTCGCATCAGTATTAGTTAACATCTTTTTGTAATTTTATCATTTCTTTATATTTCTGTGTTCACATTTCGTAACATGAGGTTCGTTCCACAGCCACTCCCGCTTGCAGATGCCTCTGCAGAAGTTGCTGTTCTCTGCTACCCTCACCAAGGATTCTGAGAAGTTGCAACAGTTGGCGCTGCACCAGCCTCGGCTCTTTACTGCCAATTACAGGACACAGGAGCAGGAACCACAAGCGACCCTGGGCAAGCAACAGCCATCAGTTGACTCTGTGGAAAACAAGTACACCTTGCCTGAGGGATTGACAGTACGTATTGATGGTTTCAGATCGGTTTGATTTTGATTATCATATAAGGAGAGAGTTTATATTTACACAGAACCTTGCACAACTAAAGGGAACCTCAGTGTGCTTTACAGCCGAAAGGAAAGTAGGAGGGGCACCAGAGGGAGCTGAGGAGAAGAGAATGGGTAATGGTGAATAGAAAAGGGGGAAGGGGGAGAAATGATCAAAGGTTGGACAAATCGATGATTGTGCATCAGGTTGGAGGCTACCCAAACAGAGTATGAGATGTCCATCCTCCTACCTGAGAGTGCACTCATTATGGCAATGAAGGAGACCATGTCAGAATAGGGATGGCTAGAGCTAGGGTCTTTCTTAGTCAGTTCCATTACAGAAATCAGGATGGAGGAAGTGGCATATGACTGGGTAAGCTGACACAGGTAGGCCAAAGCTGTCCTAGGTGTGAATGCTGTTATACTCCTTTGGACTGTTTAGGATGAGGGCTGTGGATTTGTGTTTAACTCTTTATAAACACATGTTAATTGGCATTTCTTTCCTCAGCAGATGTGAGTTGGGCAAGGTACTGAGTGATTGTATGCTGAAGGAATCTGCCCTGTCTCAGACAGCATTCATGTATTGTTAATTATGCCTGTTCCATTGGTATTTGTCAGCACTTGTGATGGGTGTGTTTGAGTTGCAGTGCAGCAACTCATAATGTGAAAGTTGTTCTGTAGTCTGCACCACCCTTTAGCTCAGCAGGATAAGTACCAACGCAGCAAGGATTAGGAAAAGTTTGAAACATCACCACACCTTTTGATCTGAAAGAGTAGGAGCAAAGAAACAGACCAGAATCTGGAATATCACATGAGCCAAACTTCTTACTTGTCAGAACGGGACAACTGATTGAGAGAAGGTTTAAAATGATGTATACTGCTACACATGCAAGTTCTGCCAATTAGCCCCTCTGGTTTTTGTTTTATAATTCTGATAACCACAATCGTCCCCAATATTTTCCAGTCAGGTAGAAATTTTGTAATGAATTTGAAGTTGTATTATAAGAAATAGCGGAACCAATTGTACAAACTACAGATAGGATAAAATGGCAGCAGGCTTATTGCCCATAGTGATAGATTCTGGGGATAATTGATGAGAATGTGGGGAGAATATAAGTTAGATTAATGTAGGATTGGTGCAATGGGTTGATAGTCACCACAAACTTGATGGGCTGAGGATCTATTTCCATGCTGAGTTTCTCTGTGACTCTAGATAGTTTTGATAATGTTGGTCTAAGGGTAGTAACTGGCCAGAATACCAAGGAGAATTCAGATGATGAATTCTATGCCAGCACACAGGTTCTTGCTTTAATGTCTTATCTCAAAGGTAGCTCTCCAGCCATGCCATGCCTCTCAGTACTGTACTGACGAAGGGTCCATCTGCATTAATGCTTAAATCTCTGGAGAGTGACTTCAAATCAGAACCTTCTGACTGGGAATGGGAGTGCTATCCACTGAGCCATTGGCTCCCTTTTATTTTCTCTTCTTCAGTCCCTTTCTACAGAGGCTTACTGCTGCTCATTCACATTGTACCACAAGGTTACATTGCTTCCAAGAGTAAATGGAGCAGTGGCATCAGTGATATATTTGAACAAGATATGGAAACTTGTACAACAAGGGGCTATATTGTGGTGATATTCTACTGGAGGAGGTTGCCTTGTGGTTATATTTCATTGTAATGTAGAAGGAAACTATTTTGGCTCATCATGTCCACATGAATTTACAAAGGCAATCGTTCTCATACTAATATCTCCTTAGCCTGTTCTCCCAACACTCCAGTTAACCTACTCTGGATTTTAACACTCACTTACACACTAGGAACAATTCACAGTATTCAATAAACTTATGGGCCTATTTGTCTTTGGGATATGGAATGAAATGGGAGCTTCCAGGAGAAACTCATGAAGCCACAGGGAAAACAAGCAAATTCCATACAGACGGTACTGGAGGTCAGGATTGAATCAGACTTTCTGGACAGGGAGTAAGCAGCTCCATTAGTTGTACCACAGAGCCACTCTAAGGTATATGTTAATAGTGTATAATGCCTGCCTGGAACATAATTAGTGATGTTTCAGACATTTTTCTATCTTCTGTTCCACATCTATTGTAGTCAGTAAGTGGCAAGCTGCATTTGAAAAGATATGTAAGACCTTTTGTATTTGGATTGTATAATGTGAAATCTTGAATATTCTTCAAAGATATGCTTCTTCTTCCCTACAGGAATTTTATGTCCCATGTTCACTCAACAAGAAGCCTCTGACAGTCCTCTACTTCATCCTGAGAATGAAGTTCAGTCGAATCCTGTGCTTTACTAATTCCAGGAATGCATCTCACAGGTTGACAGCATTTCCCAGTTACTAGTTTTGTTTAAAATGTAATTTTCAGTGAGACAGCCCAGAGTAGCAAGCTGACGCATGGGCTGTCTCCTTGTTATATAAGATACACAGGCTGACAGTGTCCATCTCCCTGTCCTGTTTTAGATTGTTCCTATTGCTTCGTGCCTTTGGTGGTGTTCATGTGGCAGAGTTTTCTTCCAGACTATCACCCAATGAAAGACGAAAAACACTGAAACAATTTGAACAAGGAAAGCTCCAAATGTAAGTGTGTGTGCATGCATTAGGGTGTTATGTAAAATCCACAGGCTGACTGTAATTTGTCTCTATGCTTGGTGCATGGCCTTTGCACGCATGCAGCGTGGTGCATTTTCATGAATCTGGGAATGCACGTTATGCTTGTATGCTTGGCTATGGTTATATAGGATGCTTGGCTATGGTTATATAGGATGGTCAGTGAGCATGCGTCACTTATTGCTGGGCTTGTGGATTGGTGTCATATTGTCCATTTCAGTTGTTTATGCTTTCTTCCCCACAGACTGATCAGCACTGATGCCACTGCCAGGGGAATTGATGTGAGCAGTGTCACATGTGTGATTAATTATGATGCTCCACACTTTATCCGAACATATATCCACAGGTAACGCAGACTGGACAGTATCATTTGATAGCAGATTACATCTTCCGTCACTTTGTGATAGAGGAGAGACAGATTAGATTTGACCTGCCTTCAGAGAGAGTTGATAGTGGGGGTGGGAGAACATTTGACTTGTGGAGTGAAGTAGCTAGCCAGATAATCCATGAGTTCTGTGCACTTATCTGGTCAGAATGTCAACTGTACAGCAGCTCTGTGTTTCCTGTAGATAACCTGCAATTTGATTTAAGTGATTTCTCAGAATACGGGAGAAATGAACACACAATGACTTCAGGAAGGGCTTGTTGTTTCCCTTTGACTATGCCAAGTTTTTGTATTGTACAGTTCCAAACAAAAGCATAAACAAAACAAAAAGAGTTTATGCTTACTACTTTGCTCCTTAAAAATTCCTGCTTGGAATTGGTGATTCTTCTTTCTTCCCCCCAGAGTTGGTCGAACAGCTCGAGCTGGGAACACCGGGCTTGCGTTCACACTCCTTCTAAAGGTGCAGGTGAGTCCATGGGAGCCACTCTCACTCCCGTGTTCCTATTGAATATAAATTGTCACAGAACCTTCAACCTTCTATCAGCCTCTCATAGTCAGAAGACAGAGCAAGTCCCTCTGCCCCTGGCACTGTGTGAAGCGACTGCTGATCAATGTCTATAACCTGGTGGTCAGATACACATTTTAAATAAGAGCATTATCAGTGATTTGGGGACTGAGCTGCTTCAGCAGATGCCATTATTGTTTTTAGATACGTCCCACGTTAATGCAGATTTATTCCTTTTAGTTGTGTTTGTTTCCTGTTAGTCTACCTTGTGAGTGCTGTACGTTTGGTCATTTAATTTGCAGGAGAGACAGTTTCTTCAGATGCTGAGTGATGCTGGCAGCACCAAGCTGAAAAAGCAGCTGGTGAAACCAGAACAATTGAGGCCCCTCATTCCGCGCTACGAGGAGGCTCTGCGAGAGCTTCGTCAGATCTTGAAGGTGAGTCAGAGCCTGGTGGAATCTTATTATGTGATCTTTCAAACTTCATTAGTTTTTTACATTTTTAATTGCAACATGTACAATTTAGGCATATACACCAGATATCCATTCCTTGGCATTTCTATATAACCATATAACAATTACAGCACGGAAACATGCCATCTCAGCCCTTCTAGTCCGTGCCGAATGATTACTCTCACCTAGTCCCACCAACCTGCACTCAGCCCATAACCCTCCATTCCTTTCCTGACCATATACCTATCCAATTTTACTTCAAATGACAATACCGAACCTGCCTCTACCACTTCTACTGGAAGCTCATTCCACACAGCTACCACTTTCTGAATAAAGAAATCCCCCCTCGTGTTACCCCTAAACTTTTGCCCCCTAACTCTCAACTCATGTCCTCTTGTTTGAATCTCCCCTACTCTCAATGGAAAAAGTCTATCCACGTCAACTCTATTTATCCCCCTCATAATTTTAAATACCTCTATCAAGTCCCCCCTCAACCTTCTATGCTTCAAAGAATAAAAACCTAACTTGTTCAACCTTTCAGTGTAATTTAGGTGCTGAAACCCAGGTAACATTCTAGTAGATCTCTGTACTCTCTCTATTTTGTTGACATCTTTCCTATAATTCGGTGACCAGAACTGGACACAATACTCCAAATTCGGCCTTACCAATGCCTTGTACAATTTTAACATTACATCCCAACTCCTATACTCAATGCTCTGATTTATAAAGGCCAGCATACCAAAAGCTTTCTTCACCACCCTATCCACATGAGATTCCACCTTCAGGGAACTATGCACCATTATTCTTAGATCACTCTGTTCTACTGCATTCTTCAGTGCCCTACTATTTACCATGTATGTCCTATTTTGATTATTCCTACCAAAATGTAGCACCTCACACTTCTCAGCATTAAACTCCATCTGCCATCTTTCAGTCCACTCTTCTAACTGGCCTAAATCTCTCTGCAAGCTTTGAAAACCTACTTCATTATCCACAACGCCACCTATCTTAGTATCATCTGCGTACTTACTAATCCAATTTACCACCCCATCATCCAGATCATTAATGTATATGACAAACAACATTGGACCCAGTACAGATCCCTGAGGCACACCACTAGTCACCGGCCTCCAACTTGACAAACAGTTATCCACCACTACTCTCTGGCATCTCCCATCCAGCCAATGATGAATCCATTTTACTACTTCAATATTAATACCTAACAATTGAACCTTCCTAACTAACCGTCTATGCGGAACCTTGTCAAAGGCCATACTGAAGTCCATATAGATAACATCCACTGCGTTACTCTCATCAATGTTCCTAGTAACCTCTTAAAAAAAAATTCAGTAAGGTTTGTCAAACATGACCTTCCACACACAAATCCATGTTGACTGTTCCTAATCAGACCCTATCTATCCAGATAATTATATATACCATCTCTAAGAATACTTTTCATTAACTTACCCACCACTGTCATCAAACATACAGGCCTATAATTGCTAGGTTTACTCTTAGAACACTTTTTAAACAATGGAACAACATGAGCAATACGCCAATCCTCCGGCACCATCCCTGTTTCTAATGACATTTGAAATATTTCTGTCAGAGCCCCTGCTATTTCTACACTAACTTCCCTCAAGGTCCTAGGGAATATCCTGTCAGGATCCAGAGATTTATCCACTTTTATATTCCTTAAAAGTGCCAGTACTTTCTCTTATTTAATCATCATAATTTCCATAACTTCCCTACTTGTTTCCCTTACCTTACACAATTCAATATCCTTCTCCATAGTGAATACCAAAGAAAAGAAATTGTTCAAAATCTCCCCCATTTCTTTTGGCTCCACACATAGCTGTCCACTGATTCTCTAAGGGACCAAGTTTATCCCTCACTGTCCATTTTCTATTAATATAACTGTAGAAACCCTTTGGATTTATTTTCACCTTACTTGCCAAAGCAACCTTGTTTCTTCTTTTAGCTTTTCTAATTTCTTTCTTAAGATGCTTTTTACATTCTTTATATTCCTCGAGCACCTCATTTACTCCATGCTGCCTATATTTATTGTAGATCTCTCTCTTTTTCCGAACCAAGTTTCCAATATCCCTTGAAAACCATGGCTCTCTCAAACTTTTAACCTTTCCTTTCAACCTAACAGGAACACAAAGATTCTGTACCCTCAAAATTTCACCTTTAAATGACCTCCATTTCTCCATTACATCCTTCCCATAAAACAAACTGTCCCAATACACTCCTTCTAAATTCTTTCACATCTCCTCAAAGTTAGCCTTTCTCCAATCAAAAGTCTCAACCCTATCCTTCTCCATAATTATATTGAAACTAATGGCATTGTGATCACTGGACCCGAAGTGCTCCCCAACACATACCTCCATCACCTGGCCTATCGCATTCCCTAACAGGAGATCCAACTCTGCCCCTTCCCTAGTTGGTACCTCTATGTATTGCTGCAAAAAACTATCTTGCACACATTTTACAAATTCTAAACCATCCAGCCCTTTAACAGTATGGGCTTCCCAGTCTATGTGTGGAAAATTAAAATCTCCCACAATCACAACCCTGTGCTTACTACAAATATCTGCTATCTCCTTACAAACTTGCTCCTCCAATTCTCACTCCCCATTAGGTGGTCTATAATACACCCCTATAAGTGTTACTACACCTTTCCCATTCCTCAGTTCCACCCAAATAACCTCCCCAGACGAGCCCTCTAATCTATCCTGCCAGAGCACCGCTGTAATATTTTCTCTGACAAGCAATGCAACACCTCCCCCTCTTGTCCCTCCAATTCTGTCACACCTGATGTAATGAAATACAGGAATATTTAGTTGCCCCTCCTGCAACCATGTTTCACTAATAGTTACAACATCATATTTCCAGGTATCAATCCATGCTCTAAGCTCATTACAATGCTCCTAGGATTAAAATAAATGTATTTAAGAAATTCTCCACCTCTTTCTCTCTGTATATCTCTAACGGGGCAAACAACTTTACTATCTTCTTTTTCTTCCTTCTCCCATACATCTGTGCCTACACTCTGGTTTCCCTCCCCCTTGTATCTAGTTTAAATCCGCTGGAGCCTCTCTAGCAAACCTACCTGCAAGAATATTTGTCCCCCTCCAGTTCAGATGTAAACCGTCCCACTGGAACATGTCCCACCTTCCCTGGAAAACTGCCCAATTATCTATAAATCTGAAGCCTGCCCTCCTGCACCATGTCTTCGGCCACATGTTGATCTACGCTATCTTACTATTTCTAAACCTGCCTGCGCGTGGCACTTCTAGATAGATAGATACTTTATTCATCCCCATGGGGAAATTCAACTTTTTTCCAATGTCCCATACACTTGTTGTAGCAAAACTAATTACATACAATACTTAACTCAGTAAAAAATATGATATGCATCTAAATCACTATCTCAAAAAGCATTAATAATAGCTTTTAAAAAGTTCTTAAGTCCTGGCGGTTGAATTGTAAAGCCTAATGGCATTGGGGAGTATTGACCTCTTCATCCTGTCTGAGGAGCATTGCATCGATAGTAACCTGTCGCTGAAACTGCTTCTCTGTCTCTGGATGGTGCTATGTAGAGGATGTTCAGAGTTTTCCATAATTGACCGTAGCCTACTCAGCGCCCTTCGCTCAGCTACCGATGTTAAACTCTCCAGTACTTTGCCCACGACAGAGCCCGCCTTCCTTACCAGCTTATTAAGACGTGAGGCATTCCTCTTCTTAATGCTTCCTCCCCAACACGCCACTACAAAGAAGAGGGCGCTCTCCACAACTGACCTATAGAACATCTTCAGCATCTCACTACAGACATTGAATGACGCCAACCTTCTAAGGAAGTACAGTCGACTCTGTGCCTTCCTGCACAAGGCATCTGTGTTGGCAATCTAGCATTCCTGAGGTTGCTATCCTGGAGGTCCTGTCCTTTAACTTGGCGCCTAACTCCCTAAACTCACCTTTCAGGACCTCCTCACTCTTCCTACCCACATCATTGGTCCCTACATGGACCACGACATCCGGCTGCTCACCCTCCCTCTTGAGAATACTGAGAAGTACAGTCGACTCTGTGCCTTCCTGCACAAGGCATCTGTGTTGGCAATCTAGCATTCCTGAGGTTGCTATCCTGGAGGTCCTGTCCTTTAACTTGGCGCCTAACTCCCTAAACTCACCTTTCAGGACCTCCTCACTCTTCCTACCCACATCATTGGTCCCTACATGGACCACGACATCCGGCTGCTCACCCTCCCTCTTGAGAATACTGAGAACTCGTGAATTTCTCACCCACTATTTGGCTCAGATGCCTCCACTGACTTTGGCTTTTGTTATGGCCACCTTCTGTCCATGATGAAGGATACAGATTGAGCTGGGTTGAGTTTAAAGGATGTGGATGAGCATTTGTGATATAGTGAGCGGGGTGGGGGGGGAAGGAGGAGAAAGTGAATGAAGTAGTGGTCCTGCTTTTGATGATGATGTACAAGTTGAAACTGTCTGTCAAACAGAATGCTAAGGTTCTTAAAAACCTTAACCTGTGGAGACACAGCTCAAATGCCATCTATAAACTTGATGATAATACAATTGTTGGCAGAATTTCAGACGGTAACAAAAGGGCGTACAGGAGCGAGATAATCTAGTTAAGTTGTGATGTGGCAACAACCTTGCACTCAACATCATCAAGACCAAAGAGCTGATTGTGGGCTTCAGAAAGGGTCAGATGAGCAAATACAAACCAACCCTAATAAATGGATCAAAAGTGGAGAGAGTGAACAATTTCAAGTTTCTGGGTCTGAGGACCTAATCTGGATGCAACATATTGGTAAAGAAGGCAAGGTAATGGCTATATTTCAGTTGTAGTTTGAGGATATTTGGTTTGTGAACTGAAACACTCAAAAACTTCAACAAATGTACTGCGGAGTGCATTGTTACTGGCAGCATCACCATCTGGTACGGGGACGGGAGCTACTGCAGACAATCGAAGTAAGTTGCAGAAACTTGTAAAATTAGTCAGCTCCATCATGGGTATTAGCCTCCGTAGTATCTAAGCCATCTTCAAGGAACGCTCCCTTAGGAAGGCGGTGACCATCATTTAAAGCAGGATACTGAAAGTTTTTTCAGTTATATAAAGAGTAAAAGGGAGGTGATAGTTGATATTGAACCACTGGAAAATTATGCTGGTGAAGTAGTAATGGGGAACAAAAAATGGCAGATGAACTTAATGAGTACATTGCATCAGTCTTCACTGTAGAAGATGCTAGCAGTGTGCCAGAGATCCATGAGTGTCAGGGAGCAGGAGTGAGTGTCATTACTATTACAAAGGAAAAAGTGCCAGGCAAACTCAAAGGTCTGGACCAGATGGACCTGAGGGAGGTTGCTGAAGAGATAACGGATGCATTGCAGTTGTCACTCCACTCTTCAAGAAGGGAGGAAGGCATAAGAAAGGAAATTATAGGCCAGTTAGCCTAACCTTAGTGGCTGGGAAAGTGTTGGAGTCTATTATAAGGATGAGGTTTCGGGGTTCTTGGAGACTAATGATAAAGTAAGTCAAAGTCAGCATGGTTTCTGTAAAGGGAATTCTTGCTTGACAAATCTGTTAGAATTCTTCGAGGAAGTAACAAGCAGGGTGAAGAGGCAGTCATCATTTACTTGGATTTTCAGAAGGCATTTGATAAGGTGCCATACATGAGGCTGCTTAACAAGATAATATGCTATTGTATTATAGGAATGTTACTGGCATGCCCAGAGGAATGACTGACAGGCAGGCGGCAGCGAGTGGGAATAAAGGGAGCCTTTCCTGGTTGGCTGCCAGTGTCTAGTGGTGTTCTTCGGGGATTAGTCTCAGGACTACTACTTTTCACATTGTTTGTCAATGATTTAGATAATGGAATTGATGGCTTTGTGGCAAAGTTTGCAGATGATATTAAGATAGGTAGAGGGGTAGATAGTGTTGAGGAAGCAATGTGATTGCAGCAGGTCTTAGACAAATTGGAAGAATGGGCAAAAAAGTGGCAGATGCAATATAGTGGTGGGAAATGTATGATCATGCATTTTGGTAAAAGGAACAATAGTGCAGACTATTATCTAAATGGGGAGAAAATTCAAACATCAGAGGTGCAGAGGGACTTAGGAGTCCTTGTGCAAGGTTCCCAGAAGATTACAGGTTGAGTCTGTGGTAAAGAAGGCAAATGCAATGTTGGTATTTATTTCAAGGGGAATAGAATATAAAAGCAAGTAGATAATGCTGAGCCTTTATAAGACACTAATCAGACCACACGGAGTATTATCAACAGTTTTGGGCCCCATATCTCAGAAAAGATGTGTTGTCATTGGAGAGAGTCCAGAGGAGGTTCATGAGGATGATTCTGGGAATGAAGGGGTTAACATATGGGGAATGTTTGGCAGCTTTGGACCTGTACTCACTGGAATTTAGAAGAATGTGAGGGGATCTTACTGAAATCTACTGAATGTTGATGTGGAAAAGATGTTTCCTATGGTGGGGGTATCCAGAACCAGAGGGCACAGCCTCATAATTGAGGGGCAACCTTTTAGACCAGAGGTAAGGAGGAATTATTTTAGCCACAAAGTAGTAAATCTGTGAAATGCTTTGCCACAGACTGAGGTGGAGGCCAAGTCTGTGGGTATATTTAAAGCAGAAGTTTCCTGATTGGTCAGGGCACCAAAGGATATGGCAGGCGAGAAGGCAGGTGTACGGGGTTGAATGGGATCTGGGATCAGTCATGATGGAATGGCAGAGGAGACTCAATGGGCTGAATGGCCTTATTCTGCTCCTATATCTTATGGTCTTTTTAATGATCCTTCTCATTGTTACCATTGAGAAAGAAGTACAGAAGCCTGAAGGCACACACTCAGTGACTCAAGAACAGCAGCTTACCCTCTGTCATCAGATTTCTAAATGCACATTGAACCCATGAACCCTACCTCACTACTTTTTTATTTCAGTTTTTTTTGCATTACTTATTTTAACTTAACTATTTAATGGTCATATAATTAATGTAATTCAGTATTTTTTCTTTCTATTTATTTATCATGTATTTCACTGTAGTACTACCATAAAGTTAACAAATTTCATGATGTAAGCCGGTGATGTTAAACCTGATTCTGACAAGATGATGGAAATATTGAGCAGGTGGGGCAGCTCTTACAGAGAGAGGAATGGTCATTGTTCTGGGTAATGACCTTTCATCAGGTTTCTTGTTTGGAGAGGAGATGGTGGACAAAGAGTGGCCATGGCAAAAGCCATACACAATGGAGGTATTTTCCTATTGTTAGTCGGACATGATTTTGATTTGTCCACATTAAACGGTTCGTGGAAATTTTGTAAGTGGTTATTGGGAGGTAGAGAGGTGGAATAAATGCACTGATAGATGGATTTAAGAAAAACATCATGAGCTATTAAAGTCTACAGCAAAAATAAAAATGAACTATGTCTTGAGGAGAACCATAATAAGCTGTTTAATTATTTGTAGTCTATTCACATGTTGATTGGAGTAAATTTTGGGGATTGTGGATTGTTTCTCAGTCTGTTTCTTATAAATTATTTGTTATAATACATTCTACACAGGATGAAAAAAAGAAGAGTCTCTCAATCTGAAGAAACAAAGTTTAACGATGTGGTGAACATCCGAACCTTAGGAAGTCCTGACTGGAAATTCCTGACGTGGCCTTGTACAAACTTGTATATTATTTAGTTACTGATGGATGGAAACACTTTTACAAGTAATAAAATGCTGTGGTGAACAGTCTGTGGTTTGGGACAATAAAGAGTATTTGCAAGCTTGGATTGAAGTGAAAGTGCTTTTAAAATTCTGGCAATGGCTGTGGGCATAAGCCGATAACCAGAGCAGGAAGGTACATGATGTTGAATGGGGATTTCTAACCTACAGATATCACATGACACCAAGTCCAATCAGGCCAGATTTTTTTTAAAAGAGGCTTTGAAAGCAAAGGGTTTCAGTCTTGTCTATCTGACACCAAATTTTGCAATAAAGTTCTTCCCATAGCTTGCCCCACGGTGACTCTCCTTTCTCATCAGCTAGCCTTGTGAACAACTCTAGCTTAAAATAAAAAAAGCTTACCATGCTAATCTACACTCCCTTCTCAACATCACTGTGTATCTCCCTTAACATTCTGAAAATTGATCCACTTTAAATGCAGAGCTTTCAGCTCTCACTCTGAGGGAGTCCCCTTTCCACTCTACTGTCCCACATCACCTTTCTAAAAAAGTAATCATCTTGCTGGAGCTTATGGTGCGAGTAGGAAGCCCTCACTTCACATTTCATTTGATAATTTGTGTATGTCTTCAAATTAAGGATCTGTTTTTTACTGGCAAGGTAGGAATTTAATGATGTCCTTAAACACCCTTGAGGTGGAGGTGAGCTGCATCCTTGAACTGTTGCATTCCAAGGGAAGATACTGCAGTAGTGATGTTGAGGAGGGAGTTTGAGCATTTAGACCCAGAATCAATGAAAGATTTCAAAGTCAGGATGCGACTGTTGGTCTTTCCAGTCACCTTGGCTATAGACATGCATATTTAACAGCTGATGAGTAAATGTATATTTTGCATTTGGTACACACTATAAACACTGTGTGGCTGTAGTGGAGGGAATTTGTGTGTGTTGATGGCATGCCATTCAATTGGGCTGCTTTGTCCTGGATTGGGCCACAATTATTTAATAGGGCTACACATTTTAAGGTGGGGGTTATATGGGAGGCAGGGTTTGAGGGTCGGCACAACATTGTGGGCCGAAGGGCCTGTAATGTGCTGTACTATTCTATGTTCTATATTCTACACGTCCAGGCTAATGGGGAATATTCTATCACTCCCAACGTGCTTCATAGATGTGTTACAACTTTGGGTATCAGAACAAACGACGTAAACTTTGCACTTAGCCAAGGTAATAAGCTCTCGGTGCAGCAATTGCCTATGGGAATTTAACTCACTGCTGTGGTTGGGCTACAGTATCATTTACAAGTTGGCACTGATTTGCAAAGTGGTGCCATTAGATTCATCACTGGAGTAAAACCCATGTGCAAGAATCGTTCAGAGTACTGATAAGCTCACACATCAAACAGATTGACCATGGACTATTTCACTAAATCAACCAATTTAGTCATCAGCGAGATGATTTCAAAGTTTGATTGGTAGTCCAAATGTCGAAGCCCGATGGCTGGAGACTGGAGGTCTGTGCTGAAGTTGGAGGACTGTCTGTGCTTGTGAGTGAGTGGGAGGGAGGGTGGTGCTGTTGTTGTTTTGATGCTTGTGTTTTGTGTTGTTACCAAGCATTATGGTCTTGCAATGTTGGTGCCAGAATATGTGGCAACATTTACTTCCTGTACAAGTTTCTAAAGTTCACCTGGGGCCCTTCCTTATATTAACAAAGGTTACCTCTAGTAATTTGATTGAAGTTATCTTCCTTTGATTGTTTCATCTTTAACCTAATTAAGTCCATGAATTGGTTGATCTAGTTGGTATTGACATAGTCAGTGAGAACTACAATACAGAAACAGGCCATTCAGCCCATCTAGTCTGTGCTGACCTGTTTTTCTGTCTAGTCCCATCTACCTGCACCTGGACCATAGACCTTCATACCCTCTCACATATGTACCTATCCAAACTTATCTTAAATATTGCAATTGAACCCACATTCATCGCCTCTACTGGGAGCTCATTCCATGTTCTTGTGACTCTCTGAGTGAAGAGGTACCCCCTCAGGTTCTCCTTAAACATTTCACTTCTTACACTTAACCTATCACTTATAGTTCTGGTCTTAACCAACCTCAGTGGAGAGAGCATGTGTTTACCCCATCTAAACACTTTGTAATTTTCTATACCTCTGTAAGGTCTTCCCTAATTCTTATAACCTCCAGGGTGTAAAGTCCTAACCTATTCAACCTTTTCCTATAACTCATGTCTTAGTTCCCACAACAGCCCTGTAAATTTTCTCTGCACTCTTTCAAGCTTATTGATATCTTAATCTACAAAAATATGTAATCCAGTATAGTCCCTTCAGTTAACACACACAAAATGCTGGTGGAACGCAGCAGGCCAGGCAGCATCTATAGGGAGAAGCACAGTTGACGTTTTGGGCCGAGACCCTTCGTCAGGACTAACTGAAAGGAAAGATGGCAAGAGATTTGAAAGTAGGAGGGGGAGGGGAAAATGCAAAATTATAGAAGAAGACCGGAGGGAGTGGGATGAAGCTGAGAGCCAGAAAGGTGATTGGCAAAAAGGATACAGAGCTGGAGAAGGGAAAGGATCATGGGACGGGAGGCCTAGGGAGAAAGAAAGGGGGAGGGGAGCACCAGAGGGAGATGGAGTCCCTTCAGTTTATGATGTGCCAATATTATAACCTACTTTAAGATTAATTTAACCCTTCCCAGCCACTGAAGTCAGCTGGACTTCAGTGGTTCGGAAGATGTTGGAGTCCATTATTGTTAAGGATGAGATTTTGGGGTACTTGGAGGCACAGGATAAAATAACCCAAAGTCAGCATGGTTTCCTTAAGGGGAAATCTTGCCTGACAAATCTTTGAGGAAATAACAAGCAGGATAGCAAAGGAGAGTCAGTAGATGTTATATACTTGAATTTCTAGAAGGTCTTTGACAAGGAACTGCTCATGACGTTGCATAACAAGAGCCCATGGTATGATAGGTAAGATACAAGCATGGTTAGAAGATAAACTGACTGGCAGGAGGCAAAGAGTTGGAATAAAAGGGGGCTTTTCTAGTTAGTACCGGAATCTGGTGGTGTTCCAGAGAGTTTGGTGTTGTGACTGCATCTTTTTACATTATATTTCCATGATTTGGATGATGGAATTGATGGCATTGCAGCCAGGTTTGTTGATGATATGAAGATACGTGGAGGGGCAGGTAGATTTGAGGAAGTAGTAATTCCACAGGAGGTCTTAGACAGATTGGGAGAATGGACAAAGAAGCGGCAGAGGGAATAGAATGTAGGGATGTGTATGGTCATGCACTTTGGTAGAAGGAATAAAAAACATAAGATATAGGCCAATTGGCCCATTGAGTCTGCTCTGTCATTTCATAATGGCTGATCCAATTTTCCTCTCAGCCCCAATCTCCTGCCTTCTCCCTGTATCCCTTCATGCCCTGACCAATGAAGAATCTATCAACCATTGGCTTAAATATACATAAAGACTTGGCCTGCACAGCTACCTGTGGCAAAGAATTCCATGGATTCACCACTCCCTGGCTAAAGAAATTCTTCTTCATCTCCATTCTAAAAGGATATTCTTATATTCCAGACTTGGTACTCTGGTCTTGGACTTTCCCACCATAGGAAACATCTTCTCCACATCCACTCCTTCAAAAGGCTTTCACCATTCAAAAGGTCTCAATGAGGTCACCCCTCATTCTTCTGAATTCTAGTAATGGCACAGAGCTATCAAATGTTCTTCATATGACAACCCATTTAATCCTGGAATCACTTTCATGAACCTCCTTTGAACCCTCTCCAGTTTCAGGCCATCCTTTCTAAAATAAGGGGCCCAAACCTGCTCACAATCCAAGTGAGGCCTCACCATTGCTTTATACAGTTTCAAAGTTTCATCCTTGTTTTTATATTCTAGTCATCTTGAAATGAATGCTAACGTTGCATTTGCTTTTCTCATCATGGACTCGACCTGCAAAATAACCTTTTAGGGAATCCTGCACAAGCACTCCTTAGTCCCTTTGCACCTCAGTATTTTTGTATTTTCTCTCCATTTAGAA
Organism: Hemitrygon akajei; assembly: GCF_048418815.1. Classification (NCBI taxonomy): domain Eukaryota; kingdom Metazoa; phylum Chordata; class Chondrichthyes; order Myliobatiformes; family Dasyatidae; genus Hemitrygon; species Hemitrygon akajei. The sequence continues at coordinate 23,445,737 of NC_133132.1, read as the reverse complement.
AATAGTCAACCCTTTCATTTCTTCTTCCAAAGTGCATGACCATACACTTTTGGACAATGTATTCCATCTGCCATTTCTTTGTCCATTCCCTCATCTGTCTGAGTCTTTCTGTAGCCTCTTTACTTCCTCAAAACTATCTGCCCCTCCACCTATCTTCATATCGTCTGCAAACTTCGGAACAAAGCCATCAATTCCAACATCCAAATCATTGACGTATAACTGAAAAAGAATCAGTCCCAACACAGACCCCCATCAAACCTCACTAGTCACTGGCAGCCCACCAGGAATGGTTCCCTTTATTCCAGTGCTTTGTCTCCTGCCAATCAGCCACTGCTTTATCCATGCCAGAAGCTTTCCTGTAATATCACAGGCTCATAGCTTGTAAAACAGCCTCATGTGCGGCACCTTGTCAAAGGCTTTCTGGAAATCCAAGTACACAATATCAACTGATTCTCCTTTGTCTATCCTGCTTGTTATTTCTTCAAAGAATTCCAACATTTGTTAGGCAAAACATTCCCTTGAAGAAACCATGCTGACTACAGTTTTTGAGTACAGTGAGTATAATAATCGACTCCAACATCTTCCCAGCCACTGAGGTCAGACTAACTGGCCTATAGTTTCCTTTCTTCTGCTTCCCTCCCTTCTTGAAGTGTGGAGTGACATTTGCTATTTTCCAGAATCTAGTGATTCTTGAAAGAACATTACTAATGCCTCCATGATCTCTTCAACCACCTCATTCAGAACTCTGAGGTGTACACGATCTGGTCCAGGTGACTTATCTACCTTAAGACCTTTCAGTTTCCCAAGAACCTCTCATGACCCCTGATGCCTGGAACTTCCACCATACTGCTAGTGCCTTCCACAATGAAGACTAATGCAAAATACATATTCAGTTTGTCTGCCATTTCCTTGTCCTCCATTACAACCTCTCTGGCATCGTTTTCCACTGGTCCAATATCCACTTATGCTTTTCTTTTACTCTTAATGTATCTTTAAAAAAAACTTTTTGTATATTTAATATTATTAGCTGACTTACTTTCATATTCCATCTTTACCTTCTTTTTAGATTGTGAGGACACTCAGTCCTCGTTTATTGTCATTTAGTAATGCATGCATTAAGAAATGATACAATGTTCCTCCAGTATGATATCACAAAAACACAAGACAGACCAAGACTAACTTACAAAAACCACATAATTATAACATATAGTTACAACAGTGCAAAGCAATGCCGTAATTTGATAAGGGCAGACCATGGACACGGTAAAAGAAAGTCTCAAAGTCCTTGATAGCCCATCATCTCACGTAGACGGTAGAAGGAAGAAAAACTCTTCCTGCCATGAACCTCCAGCGCCGCAAAGCTTCCTGATGCACCCTCTGGAAGCATCCGACCACAGCCAACTCTGAGTCCGTCTGAAAAACTTCGAGCCTCCGACCAGCCCTCCGACACCGAGCACCATCTCTGCCGAGCGCTTCAACCCCGGCCCCAGCCGCCAAGCAACAGGCAAAGCCGAGGATTCAGGGCCTTCCTCCCAGAGATTTCTCGATCGCACATTGGCAGCGAATCAGGCACGGCAGAAGTTTCACCAGATGTTCCTCTGTGCTTCTCACGTCCGTCCCCATCAAATCAGGATTGTGCACGGCCCCTACTTACAGATAAAAGATATTCATTCCTGGAGCGGCCGCGCACACTGCCGTCACACCACCATTTTCTCATCATTCTTAATGACTGTTTTAGTTGCCTTCTGTTGGCTTTTAAAAGCTTTCCAATCCTCTAACTTCCCACTAATTTTTGATCTATAATTTGCCTTCTCTTTGACTTTTATGTTGGCTTTGACTTCTCTTGTTAGCCATGGTTGTATCATCTTACCTTTAGAATACTTCTTCCTCTTTGGTATGTATAGATGGAGGGGGACTAATATTGCTTCCAGAAATTCCATCCATCGCTGCTCTGCCATCATCCCTGCCAGTGTTCTTTTCCAATCGATTCTGGCCAGCTCCTCTCTCATGCCTCTCTAATTCCCTTTAATCCACTGTAATACTGATACATTTAGCTTCTCCTTCTCAAATTTCAGGGTGAATTTGATTATATTATGATCACCTGGCCTTGAGGGTTCTCTTACCTTAAGATCTCTAATCAATTCCGGTTCATTGCACAACACCCAGTCCAGTGGGCTTAACCACGAGCTGCTCTAAAAAGCCTTCTCATCGGCCCTCTATAAATTCCCTGTCCTGTAATCCAGCACCAACGTGATTTTCCCAATCTACCTGGATATTGAAATCCACCATGACTATTGTATGTCTTTTCTATCTCCATTGTAGTTTGTAGACCATATTCTTACTACTGTATGAGGGTCTGTATACAACACCCATTAGGGTTTTTTTTACCCTTGCAGTTCCTTGGCCCTATCAACAATGATTCAACACCTTCTGACCCATGTCACCTCTTACTAATAATTTGATTTTGTTTTTTACCAACAGAGCAACGCCACCCCCTTTGCCTTCCTGCTTATTCTTTCGACACAACATGAATCCTTGGACATTAAGCTCCCAGCTATAATCTCCTTTCAGCCATGATTCAGTGATGTGTACAGCATCATACCTGCCAATCTGTACCTGTGCTGCCGGTTCATCGACCTTATACCACGCACATTCAGATACAACACCTTTCAGTCCTGTGTTCACCCTTTTTGATTTTGTCCACCTTTTGTGTTGCAGCTCATCCTGTTCACTGCAGTTTTACCCTATCATCAGCCTCTCCTCACTACACATTGCCTCTGTTTGTAAACCAGCTACCTCATCTTCAGCATTATCATCCACCTTTCTATGATACTTCTTGCATTGAAATATACACAGCTCAGGGTACTGGTCACACCATGCTCCACCTTTTGATTCCTAACTTTGTCTAAGCTCTTACCAACACATCTGCCTTCACAACCCCTCCCTGAACTGTTCTGGCACCCTGGTTTCCTTCTCTCTGCAACACTAGTTTAAACTCCACCATGCAGCATTAACAAACCTCCCACTAGGATATTAGTCCCCCTGCAGTTGAGGTGCAAACCATTCCTTCTGTACAGGTCCCACCTTCCCTGGAAGAGAGCCCAACGATTCAAAAATCTTATGCCCTCCCTCCTACACCAACTCCTTAGCCACATATTAAACTGTATAATCTTCCTAGTTCTGGCCTCACTTGCATCTGACAACCCTGGAGGTCCTGCCCTTTAACTTAGAACCTAATTCCCTGAACCCCCTATGCAGAACGTCGTCACTCATCCTATCCGTATCATTGGTACCTACATAGTCCACGACCTCTGGTTGTTCACTCTCCCACTTAAGAATGCTGAAGACTTGATCTGAGATACCCTGGACCCTGGTTGTTGTTGTTGTTCGTCCTTCGGAGTCGAAGACGACCACGACTTCTGTCAGGAGGAGGGTTTGTGACTGTGGGTCCGGAGGTGACTGGTGAGGCCAATCCGGGCCCTGAAAGCTCGCCCACATGCAGTGGAAGTGGAGGTAGTTCGAGCCTTGCGTTTCCTCTGAGCCTCTGCGGTGCGTCTGATTTCTGCTGCATACGCTCCTTTAGTGGTCCTGCTCCACCAGGTTGGGCGGTCCAGAGCAAGTGATTCCCAGCTACTGGGATTGATGTTGAGGTCTTTGAGGGACACTTTGAGGCAGTCTTTGAAAAGTTTCTTCTGCCCTCCAACTGACCGCTTGCCCTGGCTCAGCTCTCCATACAGCAGCTGCTTTGGTAGTCCTGACGACATGGCCAGCCCATCTGGCTTGGGCTTTCTGTAGGAGGGTGTACACGCTGTGGGTGCTAGCCCACTCCAGGACCTCCGTGTCTGGGACTTTGTCCTGCCATCGTACGTGGAGAAGTCTGCGGAGGCAGCTCAAGTGGAAGTGGTTGAGCTGTTTAGCATGTCTGCTGTAGACAGTCCAGGTCTCGCTGGCACAGAGGAGGGTGGTGAGAACCACTGCTCGGTAGACCTTCAGCTTGGTGGTAAGGCTGAGTCCTCTCCGCTCCCATACATTCTCACGGAGTCTCCCACTGGCGGCACTGGCTTTGGCAATTCTGTTGCTGATCTCTGCATCTATGTTCACCGCTCGTGATAGAGTACTGCCCAGATAAGTAAAGCTGTCGACTGCCAGTAGCTTCTGCCCCTTTACTGTGATGTGTGGTTCCTGATAGGGCTTTCCGGGTGTGGGCTGGTACATAACTTCAGTCTTTTTGGTGCTGATTGTAAGTCCAAAGTTGTCACAGGCTCGTGAGGGGCAGTCCATTTCTCGCTGCATCTTCTGTTCTGTGCTGGCGTTGAGGGCGCAATCATCAGTGAATAAGAGGTCTCTGACGACGGTCTCCTTTACCTTTGTAACAGCCTGTAGACCCTGGTACCCGGGAGGCAACATACCATCTGGGAATCTCGTTCTCGCTCACAGAACCTCTTGCCCATTCCATTAACTAACAAATCCCCTATCACCACAGTGTGTCTCTTCTCCCCTTCCCCCCTTTCCTTCTGAGTCACAGGGGCAGACTCAGTGCCAGAGACGTGACCACTATGACTCTCCCCTGTTAGGCCATTCCATGACAGTATCCCAAATGATACTTGTTGTTGAGGGGGATGGCCATGGGGGTACTCTGCACTGGCGCCTTATCTCCTTTCCCCTTCCTGACTGTCACCCAGTTTCCTGTGTCTTGTACCTTGGGTGTAACTACCTAACTATATGCCCAAACTATCATCCCTTCAGCCTCCTGAATGATCCAGTTCCAGCTCCAACTCTGTAACGTGGTTTGCTAGAAGCTGCAGCTGGATGCACTTCTCGCAGCTGTAGTCATCCTTTAATTTGTGTTTCCAATCAATCCCAAATGCCGATGATTACTGTCAAAGCTCTTTTTTGCCGCTGCAACCTGCTGCTGTCTTTTTATCCTTGGAAAGTTGACCTGATTGAAGTCCCCTCCAAACTTAGGATATCCGATTGGCCTCTGGTTAAAGGTGCGCACTATTTTCCAAATGGGGAGAAAATTCAAAACTCCAAGTTGCAAAGGGACTTGGGAGTCCTAATGCAGGATTCCCTAGAGTTTAATTTGCTGGTATGGAAGGGAAAAGCATTTATTTTAAGAGGGTTAGAATATAGAAGCAAGGATGTAATTTTGAGGCTTTATAAGGCTTTGGTTGGACCACATGGAGTATTGTACACACTTTTGGGCCCCTTGTCTAGGAAAAAAATGTACTGGTATTGGAGAGAGTCCAGTGGAGGTTCACACAAATAATTCTGAGAATGAAAGGGTTAACATGATAGCTCTGTACTCACTGAAATTTAGAATGAAGGGGATCTCATTGAAACTTATCAACGTACATAGAGTGAATGTGGAGATGATATTTCCAAAAGTGGGGGAGTCTAGGGCGAGGTGGTACAGCCTCAGAATAGAGGGATGTCCATTTAGAACAGAGGTGAGGAGGAATTTCTTTAGCCAGAGGGTAGTGGAATTCATTGACACAGATGGCAGTGGAGGTCAGGTCATTGGGCAGAAGTTGACAGGTTCTTGATTGGTCAGGGTGTCAAAGGTTTCAGGGAGAAGGCAGGAGAATGGGATTGAGCTAGAATAGCAGAGCAGACTTGATGGGTTGAATGGCCTAATCCTGCTCCTATGTTTTTATGGGTCGCAGTCTATCCATTGTCAACCTACACTGTGGTACTTAAGTTGGCTGGAGAACTTTTGAGATTGCTGCAAGGACAACCTTACACTGAGAAAGAGTGGGGGACCTTTTTGTCTTGTAATATGGTGTCTCCAAGGACTGTGGGAGAAGGCCAGTCAATCAAGTTGGAGGCTGCCGGATGTGCAGGGAGTAGCCAAAGAACGAGGACAAGATGGGTGGAAGTCGCCAGCAGTGGACGAAGCAGGCGGATGTGAAAAGCTGTGGGCAGTACTTGGAACACAAGCAGGACCAAGTCTGCAGACGCGCGAATTCCTAATGAAGGGTCTCTGCCCGAAACGTCGACTATTTCCTCTCTTCCATAGATGAGAGCCGAGCCAGCAGCAGTCCGTGTGTGTGGCGGTAGTGGCTCGGTTCCGCTGGAGCTGCGGACCGGCCGGAAGGCGGCAGCTTTTCCTTTCACTTTCGCTTCCCGAGATCGAGGGCTGGGCCTTGCGGGTCGCCCCGGCGCCGCAGGTAAGCGCTCGGGCCCCAGTCTCTGCGGGGTTCGTTCCCGCTGCTGTTCGCTCCTCTGCTCCTGCTCCAAACCACCTGTGGATACTTGCGCTGGGAATCCTGCTGAGGAAGAGGGGAGCATTAACTGCCCATCGATAAAATGAGTAAGTTAGCGACCATTGTTAAACAGCGAACAGCTCTGCACCCCTTCGTCATGGTATGTCAGAGGCTTCTGCGCCAGCGGCAGGGAGAGAGATGGAGAGGACTGGCTGAACAGCTGTCGAAGCACAAATCACCAGATTCAAGGATGGCTTCTATCCCGCTGTTACCAGACTCTCATACCTAAAGAGGAGCTCTTGATCTCCCAATCGATCTGGCCATGGACCTCTGGATGAAATAATCTGGTTGATGTGGGACTTTAGGTTTTAAAGAAGGGATTTGGTGCTGTCCACTTTCAAAGGGATCCGAGAGTCATTACAGGTCCGGCAAGTGATTAGTAAAACAGCGTAGAGAAACTCAGCAGGTCAGGCAGCACCTGTGGAAGGGATTAAATGTTTGACATTTTAGGCCAAAACACAACAGTTTGTGTTTATGATTAGTAAGGAAAATAGTATGGAGGCCTCTGGCCGCTAGAGGATTTGAGTAAAAGGTAGTCTTGTGGGATAACAGCTGGAGTATTGTTTACAGGTCTGGTCTTAACAAGAACGTACTTCCACAGAGGGAACTTCACTAGGCAGGTCCCTCTGTGGGGGGAGAGGTGAAGGGGGCTGGATTCTCCAGAGAATGAAAGGTGATCTGTTTCAAGGTTACAAATTAGGTAGTTGGTCAGGCAGGATGCAGGGCGTACATTTCTGGGATCTTTCTAAGCTGGAGGCCACTGTTTCAGAACAAGGGATAGCCCATCTGGGACACTGTTGAGAGAAAAAAGCTTCTTTGCTGACAGGCTGGCAGGCACCTTTGGTAGAGGCTCATTTATTCTCCACCAAAACAGAATTCTGAATGTTAGGGGAATCCAGATATGGGGAGTCGCTCTGGAAAATGGAGCAAAGTGAACAGGCTGGGCTTGAAGAGGTTTATGGAGTTCCTTGATTCAGGAGGATAGAGATGGAGATTGATATTGTCTCTGTCTTATGGCTGAGGAACTGGTGCAGGGGACTATGGTTTCATATTTTTGGGTCGTTGAGATCTATTTTGGGGAGGGTATGACCTGTGGCAAGTGACACCTGAACCTGCTATCAGTGGGATGAGTTGCAGTGTAACAATGGGCAAACGAGAGGCAGGTGGAATACAGTGTTGGGAAGAGTACGGTCATGCAGAAGGAACAAAAGCATGGACTATTTTCTAAATGGGGAGCAAATTCAGAAATCAGAGGTGTAAAAGTACTTGGGAGTCCTCGTGCAGGATTCCCTAAAGGTTAACTTGAGGTTGAGCCGGTGGCGAGGAAGGGAAATACAATGTTAATATTCATCTGGAAGGGACTAGAATATAACGGCAAGGATGTGATGCTGAGGCTTCATGAGTGAGGCCTCACCTGGAGTATTGTGAGCAGTTTTGGGCCTCTTATCTGAGAAAGCATGTACTGAGATTGGAGAGGAGGCTCACTGGAATGATTCTGTGAATGCAAGAGTTATCATACAGGGAGCGGTTGATGGTTCCAGGCCTGTACTCATTGGAATTTAGAAGAATGAAGGGGTGGGTCTCATGGAAACATATTGAATATTGAAAGGCCTGGATATGGGGGGGGGCGGAGTCTAGGACCACAGGGCACAGCCTCAGAAATGGGGATGACCAATCAGAATGGAGATGAGAAGGAATTTCTTTAGTCAGAGGGTGGTGAATCTGTGGAATTTGTTGCCCCAAACAGCTGTGGAGGGCAAGTCACTGGGTGCATTTAAGGTGGAGGTTGATAAGTCAAGGCATCAAGATAGTAAAAAGAAAAACAATGCAGAAACCAGTCCTGCCGAAAGGTGCTGAGAATAGATGCTGCCTGGCCTGCTTGAGCTCCTCTAGCGTTTCGTGATTGTTGCAGCATTTAATGCTGCAGTTACAGAGAGAGTGCCGTGCAGGGAGACAAACAAAGTGCAACAGCTCTGACGGGGTAGACTGGGAGATCATACAAGATGTCCATTCAAGAGTCTAATAGTAGTGGGATAGAAGTTATCCTCGAGTCTAGCGGCTTGTGCTTCCAAGCTGATGTTTCTCCTGGGGGCGGGGGGAAGACAGATGAGCAAATGAATAGGCTGGGAGGGGCCTTGAGGTGGCGGGAAATGTAGATGGAGTCAGTGAAGGAGAGGCTGATTAGCATGAAGGACTGCACCACATTCACTTCTCTCTGCAGTCTTGGTCAGTAAAGTTGCCATACTAAGTTGTGATGCTTTCTGTGGCGCATCTGTAAAAATTGGTGAGGGTCATCGGGGACCTGCCAAATTTCCTCAGCCTTTGGAGGTGCTGGTGCAATTGGTTACTAATATAACTTTTGCATTCATTGTTCTCAGATGGTATGTTTACTTTTTGTCTTCTGAATGAATGAAGGTAATGGAATCTGGATCAGGTACCGGACTGCCAGATGAAAATGTAACATGTGGAGTTTGTCATAACCAATTGAGGAGACCCAAGCTACTTCCGTGTCTGCACAGTGCTTGCCTGGAATGCCTGCAGAACGTGTGGGCAGAGAAGAACTTCACCGGCTGCCCCATCTGCAGTGCACCCTCAGACACGGATGTCTCCAAAATACAAGACAACACCTTCTTGACCTACCTGGTGAGCACCCTGCAGCTGTGGCAGAGGATTGGGTCTGGGCTCAACATCTGGTGCAGTATCTGCCTGGCACATAGCAATGAGGAGTCTGCCACTTCTCTCTGCTTCCAGTGTGATCAGTTCCTGTGTCTGAGGTGCTGCAAAAGCCACCAGCTTTTGACTAAGAAGTACGGACATGTGGTGATGCCCTTTAATGACCTGAAGCAGCTCAGCTATGAGGAGTTTGTGAACATTGGAAAGAACAAGAAGCAGACCATTTGTCCAGAACACAAGGAGCAACAGATCAGGTACAGTCAGTGTTGCGTGGTTCCAGCGGCTGATCCCATCATATTCCCCTTGAGTAGTGGGTAGGATTGATCCCAGAACTGAAGGCTGAGGAAGCTAAACCCAAGAATGTTGTAGCAAAGACTTCTTTGCTGTCAGCTAGAAAAGCAGATGTAAGTAAAGCAGATGTATTAAATCCATACAAATACTAAGGTATGGGAATGGGGTCTTGAAATAAATATATTGGGAGGATATGAGACATTGATGGATACAAAGAACAGAGAAATTACAGGAGGGCATTCTGATGGATAAGTTATACAGACATTTAGAAAGATGGGTTATTTAGGATGGCATGGCTTTGTGTATGGGACATCATGCCTCATGAACCTAGTTGTTGAAGAATTAATAACAAGTTCCATAAGAACAGGATGGTTGGCGTGATCTGTATGGGCTTACAAAGGGCCTTTGATAAGGTTGTGCGTTGTGGACTCTGTGGAGAGTTAGATTTCATGGCATCCTGGGAGAGTTGGCTATTTGGATACAGAATTGGCTTGATGGTAGGAAACAGAGTGATAGTGGTAGGTTGTTTTTCAGTTTGGAGGCCCATGACTTATGGTGTTCCTCAGGGGTCAGTGCTGGGCCTATTGCTGTGTGTACTGTAAATGACCTGGACGAGAATGCATAGTTAGCAAGCTTGCAGATGACACTTAAATAGATGATGTCACAGACAGTGAAAATGGTTTAGAGAGGGATTTTCATCAGCTTGGGTAAGTGGACTGTGGAATGGTAAATGGAGTTTAATTCTGTTAAATGCAATGTGTTGCATTCTGGGAAGGCAAGAGGTAGGAGTTTTACAGTCAATGTAGAGCATGGTGGTGGAGAATAGATAGATACAAGGTTCCCTGGTGTCACAGGTAGACAGGGTAGTGAAGAAGGCATTGGCACATCTGGCAGGACATTGAAAATAGAGGTTGGGATGTTATGTTGCAGTTGTACAGACATTAGTGAAGCCACATTTGTAAAATTCTGTTTGATTTTGGTCTCCCTACTATAGGAAAGTATCAGAATCAGTTTCATATCTATTATCACTGTCTTCTATGATGGAAAGATGTCATTAAGTTAGAATGGTGGTCACCAACCTTTTTAAGCCCAAGATCCCCTACCTCGGCCTTAGTGAAAGGCAAGATCGACCTACTAAATCAATTAGTCACAAAACCCTGCAACCCGGATGTAGAAATACGGTATAAACACCAGGGGTCACCAACCTTTTTTTTGCACCGTGGCCCTGTTTAATATTGACAATGTTCTTGCGGACTGGCCGATGGAGTGGGGGTGGTGTTGTTAAAGACGACGGGAATATAGCGATACTCGAAGCAGGTCCAGTCTATTCTGCAATTTAGTTTTTGTGGCTCTCAGCTGCTGTCCCACTTGCTCACATTTTTTTCCGCTGAAAAAACTCAACGGGTTTGTCTAAGTGCAGGGAGCTTGGACTCAAGGTACTGAAGCAGTTTTGAGGGCTTCATTGCCTCATTAGACAGCCTCCGGGCCCGAACTCCAGCTTCCCGCCCACCCGCCGCCAGACTCCTTGGCCAGGTGCGGCTGGTCGTGGGTGGGGTGAGAGGACAAAGTCAGGGCCGGAGGTCCCCGTGCCAGGGTCGCGGTGGTCGCAGTCCGGAGAGAGCAACCTACCGAGCAAGGAGTGTGACAGGGTGCCCACCTGCCCCCCTTGTAGGATCTATCGGCCGACAAAAGTTTGGCTCGAGGGATGACTTCCAGTAGATCGCAGCGAGGTAGCTGCTCTGCTACTTATGGAACCCTGAGCCCGAATTAGGTCGTCTGCGAATATCTTAGCACTGGGTTCCCCACATCATTCGGTGTGCTAAACAGGTTTAGAGGCGGCGCCCATCTGTCCGCACTCCAGGCCAGTAGCATCGGCACTTCCCGCACGAGGCAGCCTGTTACCCGAGGCCAACCAGGCGCGAGGGTATCACTGCTTTTAGGCGATTAATGACCTGGCGTATGTTCAAGTTCAACAGTAAATGTGACAGGGAATGAGGAAAGGTGCAGCTGACTCATATGGTTTCATATCGCCAAATCATATCGTTTCCTTGCGGCCCGGCGGTTGGGGACCACTGAAGTACACTGTGTAGTGTGTGGCGGGGGAGCTACACGCATGTGCACTGGGCAGAAAGAACGGGACTAAAACCCCACAACCCGGAAACAATCTCTCAACAGTATTTGTGTATTTATTTTCCTTTCTTTTTTTGGGATCTACTGGGAAAGTCTCAAAGATTGACCAGTTGATCGCAATCGATGGGTTGGCGACCACTAAGCTAGAAAGAGGTTTACATGAATGTTGCTGGGACTTGTGGGACTGCGTTTTGGAGAGTGGTTGAGCAAGTTGGTACTTTTTTCATCGGAGCTTAGGAGAAAGAGAGGTGGTCTTATAGAGATGGATACCATTATGAGGGGCATAGATAAGGTATTTTTCCCAGGGTTGGGGAATCTGGAACTGGAAGACACAGGTTTAAGATGAAAGAAAGAAAAATTAAAGATTAGTTTCATTTGTCACATGTACATTGAACCATTCAGTGAAAGTCAGTGAGAATTGGATTGAAGGTAGCTCCCAAGTGTTACCACTCTTCCGGAATCAGCATAGTATGTTTACATCTCACTAACCCTAACCTGTACCTCTTTGGAATGTATGCCAGGGGAAACCAGAGCACCTGGAGGAAACCCATGTGTTCACAGGGAGAACGTATAAACTCCTTATAGGCTGCGGCAGGAATTGAACCCCAATCGTTAATCACTGGCTGGTGCTGTAAAGCGATGGACAAGCCATAGTGCTACTGTGCCGAGAGGGGAGAGATTTAATAGGAACTTGAGGGGCAACTTTTACACCTAGGTAATGGCCAGTGTTGGAATGAGCTGTCATGTTGAGGAAGGTGTATTAACAATATTTAAAAGACACTTGGACAGGTACAGTACATGTATAGGAAAGGTTTTAGAGGAATAGGTGATAGTGTTGAATCTTCAGTTGTAGTTAATGAAGAGCATGTTGACGTCTTCATTGTCCAGATGAAGAGTCAATGAGATGGCATCTGCTGTTGACCTGTTATAACGGCTGGGAAATTGGAATGGATCCAAGTCAGTCCTCAGGCTGGAGTTGATATGCTTCATGACCAGTCTCCCAAAGCACTTCCATCACAGTAGATATAAGTGCTACTGGGCAAAAGTCATGGAGGCAGGTTACCACGTTCTGCTCGGGCACCAGTGTGATTGAAGCCGGTGGGTACCTCAGAATGACGAAGCAAGAGTTAAAGATGACATCACAACATACATAGAGAACTTAATGAATTAATCCATGTTGGGCTATGCTATTATGTATTCTGTATGGATGAAGCTGGTTTGTTACTGGGGTTCAATGGTGGTTTCAGCCAAGTTTCATCAAGACTGTTCAGTTATAAAATTATGCTGATCTTATTCTCATATAATCTGTATGTGAGAACTTTAGTTTATTAGAATATTGGTGTGACTTATTAAAGAGTATTAACCAATATTTGTGTTTCCTGGAATGGATCTATGGGGATGTCCTATACTTTGTCTGCATGCAGGAAGTATGGAAAGAATAATAGATGCATAAATACTGTACAGCACAGGAGGAGACCAACAAGACAACGCAACTGTCTCAACTGAGGGTGTAGTGGATAGCAAGGATGGCTTGCAACAGGATCTGGACCAGCTGGAAAAATGGGCTAAAAATGGAATTTAATGTAGAAAACTAAGATGTTGCACTTTGAGAGGACCAACCAGGGTAAGACTTGCACAGTGGAACAAGCTGTCAGCAGAAATGGCGAATGGGGGTTTCATTCCAACATTTAAAAGTAGTTTGGTTAACTACATGGATGGGAAGGGTGTGGAGTGCTATTGTTCAGGTACAGAGATGAATAGTTCATGACTCTATGGTACTATAATTGTACTGAGGAGCATGCACAGTGCCACTAAGGCAGGCTGTGGAGAGAGAGAGACTGAATGGATGTTGCAGTGAATGACTTGCAGCAGAAGTGGCTGGTTTCAGTGCAGAGAAAGGAGTCACCTAAAGCTGCAGAACTCTGGTAAGCCACAGGCAAATTGTCAGTGTGAGAGTGGGATGGAGCTCGGGCACTCATTTGAAATTTCAATGTGTTTATTTTGTCACATGTTACAGTGAAACACTTGTCTTGCATACTGTTCACACAGATCAAACAATTGCTTAGTGCATCGGAGTAGAGCAAGGTTAAACAGTAACAGTGCAGAGAAAGTTCAGTGCTGGCGAAAGTGAAAGATCATAAAGAGGTAGACCGTGATGTCAAGAGTCCGAATTATTGTATAAAAGTCCATTCAAAAATCTGATAACTGCAGGGGGTAGAAGTTGTCCTTTAGCTTGAAGGTATGTGCTGTCAGGTCCAATAGTGGAGAGGAGGCCACATTGTGAACACTGACTGCAGTGCGCTGAATTGGAAGAAATGCAGGTGATTCACTGCTTCACCTGACTGGGCTATCTGGGCCTCTGGAAGAGGGGAGAAGCTGCTACAGCTTCTACGTTTGCATGGGAAATGCTGTGAGAGAGGGGCAGCACACTGCCCTGGGGCCACCCGTGTTGAGGATGATGGGGAGGAAGGGGAGGTTGTGCATCCTGACTATCTGAGGTCTGTTGGTTAGGAAGTCAAACACCAGGGTGCACAGTTGTGTATTTAGACCAAGGAGTAAGAGTTTACTCACCAAGGTCTGTGGACAGAAGAAAGCTTGTAGTTGTTCTTGCTGTATCCCTGTATCACCATCTTGATCCACCTGATTTATTTTTAGTTTTTTCTGCAAGACGTGTTCCATGGGCGTCTGTTGCCACTGTCTCTTGCTTCATCACACTCCCAAAGGTCATAGTTACCACAGCATTGAGGAGGAGGTAATGCTGGAGAAGGAAGTCTTGAAACAAATGGTGTACACAACACAGGAAAGTTACAATAGATTTACTGACAGCTATTCAGAAGTAATGTCCTTGAAGGAAAGAGTGGACTTAATGAGAAATGAAATTGAATCTTCAATCAAGCAACGGGCCATTGCCGTCGCACAAGAAATTGTGAGTGAAGGAGACGTGTTGTTGCGGGAGTTGGAGGCTGAGTATGTGCTGCAGCAGAGCCGACTGGCCAATGTCCTGTCTCAAACTCATCAGATTATTGAAAGGATGGGAGCCGGGCACAGGCTGGCAGACGTTATGCTGAGGTTTGGCATCAATGAGGAGTTGATGGAGATGTTCCAGCCAATCACATCAGTCCTTGTGGCTCTGAAGGAGACAAGGCCCTTAAACTTGAGCACTGGAGTCCCTTCCTTGGAATTTGAGGAATGCTGCCTGGAGACGGAGGATCTGCTTGGGACTTTCAATTTCAAAAGAGGTAAATGGGATAAAGTGGGAGGGGAAGTTGGCTGTGGTGGGGCGGATGATGCCAGATATTTGGATAATGATGTTAACTAACACACTTAAAGGACTACATGTCCAGTGGTCCAACACACACAAACTTGGATATCTAGGATACCATGTTCAGAGGTGAAGGGAGTTTAGAAAAATATGATTAGAGGTGTCCCACTCAGGGTTCTGGGAAGCATTAGAGTATTGTTGAGGGAAGTATTATCCTAAATCTCACTGGCAACTTGAACTCAACCAAGTTTATTAGAACAAAAAAACAAAACAAAACAAAGAACTGCAGGTGTTAGAAATCTAAAATTAGAAACAGAAAATTCTGAAATCACCATATAAGGCCGGATTAGTGGAGAGAAATAGTTAATATTTTGGATTTAGCATCCCTTCTGAGAACCTTGTTGAAGGACCAGATCTGAGCAGTGACAGTTGGGAGAGCCCAGAAACAGAGAGTTTTGTCACTTAACACTGAGACAAGGGAGTCATTCCCTACCAGGAAGACAATCCTTTGGGACTCTCTGCCTTGGAGCCCATGGGTGCTGGTGCAGTGCATTTCAGACTATTGAACACTGAAGGATCCAAGATCCTTGGGATGTGGGCAGGAAGGTGGAGCAGGTAGAAGTGGTGATCTTCAAGAGCAGAGCAGCTGGAAGGTGTCTTCCGGATTCTGCTTGTTCAGTAGCTGCTCCAGGGAATCTTGTTGAGAAAGGCAGAAGGTTAGTCATTGTACCCAACAAATGGTGCTACTGATACAGAGTGTGTTCTTAGGGCACCATTATCAGCCGCACTGTGCCCCGAGTTCTAGGTGAGTGAGGCACTTTGGAAATGGGGTACATGTGTACGCTGAGCTCTCGGACCTGAGAATCCTTTGTTGTTTTCAGAGCCGGGAGAGCGAGTGGACGGCTCAGAAACCAAGGAGGCTCTGCAGGTAAGTTGTGATTGAAAACTGTGATCTCATTGGGTAACTATTATCCCTGATTTTGTGGTGCTACATGGAAGGAAAGTTTAAAGTTTGAAATAGGTGTTTAATAGGGCATGGAAAGATTTCTCTTTCCACTTTGCTGATTCACCAACAGTGTCACTGGTGAGTCATTTCAGTGTTCAATGCGAAGTGCACAGTCCATCTCACCTGCATGACGGCAGGAGTCAGCAATGGGTTGAGATTGTAGGTGGGAGCTGAACTGCAAATTGGTCTTGTTCTCTAGAGCATCAATCCCCTGGAGACTTGCTGCTGACATGAGAGACCTTGTTTAAGCCTCCCGCCTATGGCCATAGTTTACAAACCTCTTTTGGGCCCATTATTTCCCATTTCCAATTGCCGCTACCTCAACAAATCCCCTAGAATCCTTGCAGAATACAGACAATGTCAAAATCCATGCTCTGCAAATCAACACTGACCTCCAGCTGAGCTTGCAAAGGCAAGGTGGATATACACGCAGTTTACTGTATGGTGGCAGCGGGTCCTTTAAGCTGTGGATCCGATGAAAGGATGCAGCAGTCGTCGTCGTAGCCCATGCTCTAATCCATCCTTCATTTACCCCCTGACCCAAGTGGTTTGTTTTGGATTTAGCATCCGTTCTGAGAACCTTGTTGAAGGACCAGATCTGAACAGTGAGTGTTGGGAGAGCCCAGAAACAGAGAGTTTTGTCACTTAACACTGAGACAAGGGAGTCATTCCCTACCAGGAAGACAATCCTTTGGGACTCTCTGCCTTGGAGCCCGTGGGTGCTGGTGCAGTGTGTTTGAGACTATTGAACACTGAAGGATCAAAGATCCTTGGGATGTGGGCAGGAAGGTGGAGCAGGTAGAAGTAGTGATCTTCAAGAGCAGAGCAGCTGGAAGGTGTTGGGAGTCACATGTAGGCCGGTTCTGAAGGACGTGAGTGAGCCAGATGGACTTGTGCAACAATCCCACTTCATTATGACCACAACTGACACGTCACCACATTCCAGGCTGTAAGTGTTGTGATGGACATAAATGGCCTGACAAAGTTGCACAGCATGCCAAACTGAGGCACATAAATGTGCAGCCCACTACACCTGTTTCCAGTCCCAGCATCTTATAGTCTTCTAGGAAATCCTTCTCCTCCTTTTCTCCAAAGTCAAAGTAAAGTTACTATCGAAGTACATTTATGTAACCTTGAGATTAATTTTCTTGCAGACGTCTACAGGAAAATAAAATACAATAACACTTATGAAAGAATATACGTAAACGCTGGCTTTGCTGGCCTAAACCCGCTGCTCAGACCTCTGTAATAATTCCATAAACCCTGGCTTCACCAGCCTAAGTCTGTAATAATCTACACACACAAAATGCTGGTGGAACACAGCAGGCCAGGCAGCACCTATAGGAAGAATCACTGTCAACGTTTCGGGCTGAGACCCTTCGTCAGGACTAACTGAAAGGAAAGATAGTATCTTTCTATCTTACTATCTATACTATCTTTCCTTTCCTTTCAGTTAGTCCTGACGAAGGGTCTTGGCCCGAAACGTTGACAGTGCTTCTCCTTATAGATGCTGTATTCCACCAGCATTTTGTGTGTGTTGTTTGAATTTCCAGCATCTGCAGATTTCCTCGTGTTTGCTCTGTAATAATCTTATTTTCTATCCTTTGAGATTTCCCAGCAGTATTTAACACAACCTTCCAACTTTCTACTTATTAAATCACCCCTTACTGTCTGCCCTCACTAACACGGTGATGTTGCTGAGGGATGTATCATCTGCTTCTCCTCAAAATTATGCCTTTAAGTTCGATGGGAGAGTGGATGGAGCATCAGCTGATCTCTCGTCTGGAATTCTGAGACAGAGGACCTTGCACCGCTGTATGGAGTGCGAGACTGGGACCGGCAGCGAGGGGAGTGTCCGAGCCCCCCCCCCCCCACCCCACTGGGTCTTATTGCCTGTGGGGTTCACAGAGAACTCATCAGCTGCTGACTACAGGGGGGTGCCTTGTGAAGGCCAGAGGTTTTGCCAAATGCCCAATGGTTCTTTTTTTTTCGTCCAGAATGGTTCAAACGAACTACAAGCCGAAGATTCTTTTTCAGTGGAAGAGGAAAGTACATCAGACGGCAAGCAACAGCACTGGCACAGTGAGCACAACTACAGTCTGAGGGCCGAAGTGCCGGAGTCACCCTCACCAAGCAGTACAGAGGAGATCACCCTCAATGCTGAATCCCAGCAACCTCCTGCAGGTCAGGCTGCAAGCTTCACTGTTTGTGTGGGAGGGAGGGGCGGGGGGGGGCAGAAACAATGCTGGAGATTTCCCAGCAGTTATATGCATAGTTTGAAGTATAGGATAAAGAAGTAAATTGTGTGGCTATTAATAATTGTGTATGGATCTCCAGGCCAGAGACAACACGGGTTAGGTATTTGGTACAGTTCCTCAGTGTAAAAGGCTCATAACAGGGATAGTAGGCAATAGATCCAATCGTTCTCCCAGTACAGCATGGCTTAGACACAGAGTGAAGCTCCCTACTTCTATTTTATCTCATAACACACTCTCAAGGTGGGGACAGCATGGGTTCAATTCAGAATGAAGCTACTTGTTAAAATAGTAGGAAGTATAATTTTGTTTTAGTCAATTTTAAATTTGACAGCATCCTTTCTCTTCCCTCTTTCCTCCTTGAAATTCTCTTATCGAAAACTCATCTAGTCCCAGTTGCCCATGTTTGTCCCATATCCCTCTAAACCAGCATTCCCAACCTGGGTCCATGGACCCCTTGGTTAATGCTGGGGATCCATGGCATAAAATAGGTTATGAACCCCTGATCTAAACCTTTCTTATGCTTTTACTTGTTGAAATGCCTTTTAAATGTTGTAATTATACCAACCCTTGTAAAGGCACTTGTAATTCCGATCCCTCTAATCAGAAGCAGACTCGTTCAGCTGAAGGATTCAACAATGATTGCTCCTCCGTCCAGCACCTCGCTGGCCCTGCCCTCCCTATGTTGAGCACCAGCTTCTCTTCTTACTCATCGTTTTCCAGGAGCCAACCTTGCCCACTTGTTCCTGTGCAGAAGCACCCTACATCGTTTTCAAAACATTCCCAATTATCTCAAGGTAGGTAACCTGGGTTTCCCATCTCCTCGCCTCTGATGTGCTCCATCTCACACTATTACTCCCACCCTGGCTCTCTGGGTACACCACCTTTCCCCATTTATAAATTAATATATCAGGCATACAGCATTCTGGAGAATCACCATGTCTGTGATATCAATCTAAACTCATCCCACCTGCCAGTATATGGTCAGTATCTCTCCATTCACTGTCTGTCTAAATGCCTCATTGGCATTGTATCTACTTGCCCGACAGCCACCACTGTCTGTTTAGAAAAAAATCTAACAAATCTCCTTTAAACTTTCCCTTTCTCATCTTAAAACTATGTCCTTAGCTATATGATATTCCACTCTGGGGGTGGGGGTGGGGGGGGAGGTCCACCACCACCCCTATCTTTGCCTCTCATAATATTAAATATTTCTGTCAGATCTCTCTCAGCCTTATGCTGATTACCTTTCTTGAACAAAGGAATAACTGGTGAATCTCCAGTCTTCTGGACCAGCTTCTGTAACTTGTGAGGATAAAAGGTCTCAGTAGCCTCTGTGGGATAGACGCTGGTTAGATTTTATCAAGCCCTGTAGACTTATCTACCTTAATGTTCTTCAAGACATTCAGCACAGCATCTTCTTAAAATTGATGTTCCCCACCCTGCCCTCTGATCTCATTATCATCCATGTCCTTCTCCTTGGTGAATTCCAATGGTCATTTAGTAACTTGCTGTGGCTCCAGCGGTAAGTTCCCTCCTTTGTTCTTAAGTGGACATACCCTTTCCAGAGCTGTCCTCTTGGGTTGAATGCAAGTTTAAAATGCCTTGTGATTTTCCTTGATCCTACAAAGGGTGATTGATAAGTTTGTGGCCTAAGGTAGAAGGAGTCAATTTTAGAAAACCTTGCATATTTATTTTTCAACATAGTTCCCTCCTACATTTACACACTTAGTCCAGCGGTCATGGAGCATACGGATCTTGGACCTCCAGAAAGTGTCCACGGCAGGGGTGATTGATAAGTTTGTGGCCTAAGGTAGAAGGAGATGAGTTATACAGCTCTCGTTACATATGCACATGCAGTTCAACTCTTTGAGTCTTCTTATCATGTCCACAGACAGTCTACACATGGCCCAGCCAGGACTGGACACATTTTTGCACCTTGTTGTTGAATTCGGCAAGATCTGCAACAGTACAGGGTTCCTCTAGCGATGGGCAATGCAGGAGATGTTGCATAGTGTGTGGCTCAGTTCCATATTCACAAGTTGTCAGGCTAGTTGTATATCCCACCTTTGAATGACCTACACCAAACCTAACTAAATCTGTCAAGGCACTTACAGGTCGCCCAGTTGCAATTAGCTCCTGGGGGAAGGCTTTCATCCGGTGGAATTTCCATCGTTGGGGGTTGTTTGAGACTGGCGAGCCAGTCTTTCCACAAGGCGATGTGGGCTTCAGATGGGGTTGATTGTGATGGAACAACACTGTTCATGAAGCTCGTCCTTGCCTTTAGGCGGCTGGGTGTGGGTGTATGACCACGTAGCGGGTGCCTCTCATCTGATGCTTGACGGCGTTGTTCTTTCTTGCTGGCTATCATTCTTCTTATATCGGGGAGCGATACCCGCCAGGATATATAGGCTGTGGGTGTTCAACCTGTGATAAGTCGGCAGCTGGCATTCAGAACAGCGTCCATCTTTCTATCATGTGTAAATCTTCCCCATGCAGGGCAGGCGTATTCGGCAGTGGAACAGCAAAGAGCGAGTGCACTGGCTCGCAATGTTTTCGGGTTTGCTCCCCATTTTGTGTTAGTGAGCTTATTCAGGATGTTGTTTCCTGTGCTCACTTTTGCCCTTGTCTTATTGATGTGGTTCTTGAAAGTGAGGCATCGGTCAAGGGTGACTCCTAAGTAGATAGGGTGCTCACAATGAGTCAGTGTGGATCCACACCAGGTTACTTTAAGCTGTCGTTTGGCTTCATGGTTCCTGAGGTGCATGTAACGAGAGCTGTATAACTCATCTCCTTCTACCTTAGGCCACGAACTTATCAATCATCCATGCTGTGGACACTTTCTGGAGCTCCAAGATCTGTATGATCCACGACCGCTGGACTAAGTGTGTAAGTGTGTAGGAGGGGACTATGTTGGAAAAATAAATGTGCTAGGTTTTCTAAAATTGACTCCTTCTACCTTAGGCCACTGATTTATCAATCACCCCTCGTATTTGTCAAGGATATTTCACACCCTCTTTTTAAATTCTGATTCCTTTCTGTTTGCTTTATGTTTGTCAAGGTCCCTGTCTGATTTCCGTTTCCTAAACCTTACATGTGATCCCTTTCCTTTCCTGATTAAACTTACAACATTCCTTGTCATCTAGTGTTACTGAATATGGCCATCCTTACATTTCATCTTCATATTGGCCCTGAATTCGCTGCCGACCTTTCCACGTAGGGAATCATCTCTGGATATTCCCAGTTCAGCTCAATCTTGCCATTGTCAGCCTTACCTGCTGCCTCTGGACTGTGAATCGAAACCAGTGAAAGTCAGTGAAACCAGGCGTGGAGAACCATCGTTCACAGGACTTGCTGCTGATCAACTGGACTCTGGCAGCAAGCACTCATTCCTCAGTCACACTTCACGTACTTGTGCACAAGGACAGCATGATGGACTCTGTCTCCAGACTGTCCTGCAGTTCAAACAGAGAGATTCCATTTTGATACAGAAATTGACTAGTGAATACATATATTGATCCAATTGGTAACCTTGTGCATATTCAATTCCTTATTTACATAATCAATCACCAATCACACTATGGTAATACAAGTATTAACAACTAATAGAATTTACACATTAAAGGTCAATAATACTTAAGAATTAGTAAAATAACTGACCAATAGTAAGTTTCACCTGAGAATCCTTTATTTGCATCCTGAGTTGTACTGTTCTTCAAAAGCATCTCTTGCCTGGGCTGACTGCACATTATCTGTACACTATTCTTGTCTGGACAACGTCTTAACCTTTGCCTTGCTGGAATTTCCACAGACTCTCACACTCTTTGGATTACACAATCAGCACAGCTCTCACCCCCAAGTAGCTACCAGTCACACTGACCCTTTTGGGAACCCACACTCTCCTACCACAACTCATTTCACTCCAGCACCCTAAGTTGAGCACTTTAGATGGTCTGCCTTCCATCACCAAGCCATGGTTGTCTATAAACCAAGAGCTGATGGGTAGTTGCTGGTCAGCATTGACATGGTGGGCTGAAGGGCCTGTTTGCCTTTCTGAGGATGGGTTCATGATACCACACCACCCCCGTCCTCCTATTGCATCTCCCAGCCTGAAATTACCTATCCAGTAGCCTAGGCTACCAATGTGAATAATCACAAAATACTGCAGGGACTCCGGTTGGGAAAGGCACCAGATAAATGTAAGATCTTTCTCCTGCATTTTCGTCTCTCATCAAAGATCCTCCTCATCTTTGCATTCTCTTACTTCAACGGAAAATATTTTACCACGTTTGAGCCAATAATTTATTGTGAGATGATACCAATATTGGAAAACACAGGCAAATAATTGTGGTTTCTCATCCCGGTGACAATGCCCCACCTGAATGTCAATTCTGTGGTAACAAAGGTCCCATGTGCACTTCTTACTTCAAATAAAAATCAAGGGAGATTTAATAAATGTAGTTGCTTTAGGAGCCCTGGACTAATTTCAGCAATAAAGTGGCATTTATTCACTGTTGAGTATATTCAAAGAATCAGAAGCAAGCAGAATACAGCTGAAAAAAAAAACTTCTCTCTTCACAGAGTTGGTAATAACATTATCATCTGATGACAGTGTGGATACTGATGGCTCCCTCATGGTAAGGTCTCTCAGTTCTTCTCCATCAAATTATGGTAATAATACGAACACGGGCCTGTCCCCACCCTCCTGTGTAACAAACACGGCAATTCTGCCTAAACAGGCAGTGTGCACTAGACATTCAGATCAGGTACAAACTTCATGATATTAGCACTGGCATTCTGTACAAAAAAGGTACAAGCTCAGAAATTGGGTCCATGAACGCTAGTTTTTCATGCGCATATTATACTATGAAAGCAATTTTAGCCTGTGTTAGGTTACATGTGAATTGCTGCCAGATAAGCTGTGCCCATTGGAAAGATAGCCTGAGCAACCATGGGATTCATCCTATCCTGGCAAGGATTTCCCAGCTGAAATCATACATCCCAATTCTTGCAGGACTTGCAAGTATTACGTCCCTTAGTCTTGAGAGAGGTTGCTAAAGAGATAATGAATGCATTGGTCATGGTATTTCAAGAATTACTTGATCCTGGTATGGTCTTGGAGGACTGGAAAATTGCCAGGATCAAGTGATTCTTGAAGGGAATGGAGGAAGACAAAAAAAAGAGGAAATTATAGGCCAGTTAGACAAACTTCAGTGGTTGGGAAAGAGTTTGAAGCTATTATTAAGGATGAGGTTTCACGGTACTTGGAGACTAATGATAAAATAAGTTAAAGTCAGCATGGTCAATGTATAGAGAAATCTTGCCTAACAAATCTGTTAGAATTCTATCTGGAAGTAACAAGCAGGGTGGACAAAGGAGAGGCAATGGATATCATTTTCTTGGATTTTCAGAAGGTATTTGATAAGATGCCTCACATGAAGCTTACTTAACAAGATAAAATCCTATGGTGTTACAGGAAAGATACTGGCATGGATAGAGGAATGGCTGACAGGCAGGAGGCAGTGAGTGGGAAAAAGTTAAAGTCTGTCTCGAGATAGGTCTCGTACTCAGGTCAACGGCAGACGTAAACTCAATGACTCTTCACACGGCTTTAGACCACCTGGACAATACAAACACCTATGTCAGGATGCTGTTCATCAACTATAGCTCAGCATTTAATACCATCATTCCCACAATCCTAATTGAGAAGTTGCAAAACCTGGGCCTCTGTACCTCCCTCTGTAATTGGATCCTCGACTTCCTAACTGGGAGATCAGAGTCTGTGCGGGATTGGTGATAACATCTCCTCTTCGCTGACGATCAACACTGGCGCACCTCAAGGGGTGTGTGCTTAGCCCACTGATCTACTCTGTATACACATGACTGTGCGGCTAGGCATAGCTCAAGTACCATCTACAAATTGGTAGAATCTCAGGTGGTGATGAGAGGGCGTACAGGAGTGAGATATGCCAACTAGTGGAATGGTGCTGCAGCAACAAGCTGGCACTCAGCGTTGGTAAGATGAAAGAGCTAATTGTGGACTTCAGAAGGGTAAGATGAAGGAACACGTACCAATCCTCATAGAGGGATCAGAAGTGGAGAGAGTGAGCAGCTTCAAGTTCCTGGGTGTCAAGATCTCCGAGGATCTAACCTGGTCCCAGTGTATTGATGTAGTTATAAAGAAGGCAAGACAGCGGCTATACTTTATTAGGAGTTTGAAGTGATTTGGCATTGCAACAAATACACTCAAAAACTTCTATAGTTGTACCATGGAGAGTACTCTGACAGGCTCCATCACTGTCTGGTATGGAGGGGCTACTGCACAGGACCAAAAGAAGCTGCAGAAGGTTGTAAATCTAGGCAGCTTCATCTTGGGTACTAGCCTACAAAGTACCCAGGATTTCTTCAGGGAGGGGTGTCTCAGAAAGGCAGTGTCCATTGTTAAGGACCTCCAGCACCCAGGGCATGCCCTTTTCTCACTGTTACCATCAGGTAGGAGGTACAGAAGCCTGAAGGCACACACTCAGTGATTCAGGAACAGCTTGTTCCCCTCTGCCATCCAATTCCTAAATGGACTTTGAAGGTTTGGAGACTACCTCACTTTTTTAAATATACAGTATTTCTGTTTTTGCACATTTAAACAAAATCTATTCAATATACAAAATTGATTTTCTTATTTATTATGTTTTTTTTCTTCTCTCTGCAAGATTATGTATTGCACTGAACTGCTGCTGCTAATTTAACAAATTCCACATCACATGCTGGTGATAATAAACCTGATTCTGAAAGTACAGTATGTGCAGCACAGTGCATGAGGAAGAACTGCTTGCTGTAGATACAGGGTGCCATACACAGTGCAGTATACTCAACGCTGTGCCAACTGCAGATCAGGCTTTGCTCACTGCATAAACTAATCATGTAAAGTATCACGTGGTTGTAATGTGTACTTTTGCAGAAGTCTTCTCCACAACCATTGGAAAACATGGATAGTGAGGAATATCCTGGTGTTTTGGGGTGTTTCACTGAAGCCCCAGGAATGGGGAGGTTTTACTAGAGTCCCAGGGTTGGATTGGGTGGAGGGGGAGTGGGGAATTCACTGATGTCCCCTGGCTTTGGGACTTCACTGACATAGGAGAATGAAGTGTGATCACTGTGCTGTCTTTCTTGCTTAGGTCGTGGAATACTCTGAGACTTTGCCAGCACATCCTGAGGCTTCCAAAACTCCGAACAACCATGGAGCAAATGAGGGTAGTGGTCAGATCAATGGGGATTGGTACCAGGAGGGGCCGTCAGCTATGGGACAGAGCCTGGAAGTGCGAGGCCATCCACTGGTGTTCTTCAAGATCCAAACCACGTGCATGGGTGAGTTCAGTTCAGAATTCTCATCTCCCCTCTTCCTCTGCCCGTGGGCAGCACCTATCAGAATCTCACCCCCCCCCCCCCCGCCCCCGTACCAGGATCTCGTACATAAACCCCTCCCACCGATACATGCACACGTTCAGCCGTACGTGCACAAATGTGTGTACACAGACATGGATGACAGAAAAATGGGGGCCGATGTAAGATTGATCTTATAGTTATTTAGAAGGTCAGCACAACATTGTGGGCTGAAGGGCCTGTACTGCTCTACGTAATTCACTTTTACTGCTCTCTCACTCTGTTGGGATTCCACCCCACCAGTCCTGTGTAGCCTCCGCTCAAGAACTGCCAGTATATTGCAGAGCAGCTTACACAGAGTGAGACTCCCTGAGGACTATAGGGTTACATACCAGGAGTGGCTCAGCAGAAGATCCTGGAGTTATACAGTAGTGAAACAGGTCCTTTCACCCAACTCATCCATGACAACCAACCTGCTTTCCTGGGCTTGTCTCTTTTGTCTGTGATTGGCCCATTTCCCTCTAAGCCCGGGATCCATGTACCTGTTCAATTGTCGTTTAAACAATGTTAGTGTACCTGACTCAGCATTCCCTCTGGCAGCTTGTTCCAAGCCCTCACCACCTTCAGAGTGAAAATGTTGCCTCTCGGATGCTATTTAAATCTTACCCTGGATTAGAGAGCAAGTCTTATGAGGAAAAAGTTGAGCAAACTAGGGCTTCTCTCTTTGGACTGAAGTGAGGATGAGAGGTAACTTGATAGAGGTATATAAGATGATAGAGGCATAGATCGAGTGGACAGCCATAGAAACATAGAAAACCTACAGCACAATACAGGCCCTTCGGCCCACAAAGTTGTGCCCAACATGTACTTACCTTAGAAATTACTAGCCTTACCCATAGCCCTCTATTTTACTAAGCTCCAAGTACCTATCCAAAAGTCTCTTTAAAGACCCTATCGTATCTGCCTCCACCACCGTTGCCGGCAGCCCATTCCATGTACTCACCACTCTCTGAGTAAAAAACTTACCACAGACATCTTTTTTGTATCTACTCCACAGCACCTTAAACCCGTGTCCTCTTGTGGCAACCATTTCAGCCCCGGGAAAAAACCTCTGACCATCCACACGATCAATGCCTCTCATCATCTTGTACACCTCTGTCAGGTCACCTCTCATCCTCTGTCACTCCAAGGAGAAAAGGCCGAGTTCACTCAACCTATTCTCATAAGGCATGCTCCCCAATCCAGGCAACATCCTTGTAAATCTCCTCTGCACCCTTTCTATGGCTTCCACATCCTTCCTGTAGTGAGGCGACCAGAACTGAGCACAGTACACCAAGTGGGGTCTGACCAGGATCTCTCTGTTCTCATGATTTCACATACCTTTGTAAGGTCACCGTTCAACCCCCCAACACTCCAGACAGTCAGTCCCAGCTTTATACATTCTCCTCATAACTCAACCCTTCCAGTCCTGGCGACATTCCTATGAATCTCTTTTTGTTTACCGTCTCTCAAGTCTAATAATATCCTTCGCACAATCAGAATTGCATACAATATTACGGGTGTGGTTTCACAATGTCTTGTACAGCTGTGATATGGTGCTCAACTCTGGAACCCAACATCCTGTCTGATGAGGGCCACCACCTTCACGACTCTGTCTGCCTGTGTTGTCATTTTCAGGAAACTAAGAAGGTCACCTGTAC
This sequence comes from Hemitrygon akajei, assembly GCF_048418815.1. Classification (NCBI taxonomy): domain Eukaryota; kingdom Metazoa; phylum Chordata; class Chondrichthyes; order Myliobatiformes; family Dasyatidae; genus Hemitrygon; species Hemitrygon akajei. The sequence goes on along the minus strand of NC_133132.1, from coordinate 23,418,777 downwards.
CCTCTGTTCTGCAAGCACTCCACTGGACCCTATCATTCACCCTCTCTGTCCTGCCCTACTTTATCTTCCCCAAGCCCTTTACCGAACATTTGTTGGAGTTGATGCCCTTCCACTTTCCCAGAGGGTGTCCTGTGTCCTGTCGCTCCCGGTATCACTGATGTGGTGAATCTGGCTCTGCTCAGTGGGTTACAAGACCATAAGAAATGGGAACAGGATTAGGCCATTCAGCCCATCAATTCTACTCAGGCATTCTGTCATGGCTGATTTGTTATTTGTTCTCCTGCCTTCTCCCTGTAACCTTTGATGCCCTTTCTAATCAAGAACATACCTCTGTTTAAAGTATATCCAATGACTTGGCCTCCACAGCTGTCTGTGTCAATGAATTCCACAGATTCACCACCCTCTGGTTAAAGAAATTCCTTCTATCTCTTTTCTAAATGGACGTTGCTCTATTCTGAGTCTGTACCCTCTGATCTTACAGCCCCTCCTCTATAGAAAACATTGTCTCCACATCCACTCTACCAGGCTTTCAATATTCAAAGGTGCGTTTAATGTCAGAGAAATGTATACAATATACATCCTGAAAAGCTTTTTCTTCACAACCATCCACTAAAACAAAGCAGTGCCCCAAAAAACGAATGACTATTAAATGTTAGAACCACAAAGCCCCTCAAACTCCCCCTCCCCCACTGCATAAGCAGCAGCAAAGCCACGATCCCCCCTTCCCCACCAGCAACAAGGCATCGACACCCCCACCGAGCTCTCAAGCGTTCAGCAAAGCATCAATAAAGACACAGACTTGCAGTATCCCAAAGACTACTCGTTCACCCGGTAATTCAACATACCACAGGCTCTCTGTCTCCCTGATAAGGGAAAAAGAGGTGTCTACGTTTGACAGCGAGAGGGGAAACATAACAACTCACTGATTAACAATGTTAAAAGTTTGTTGCGTCGCATCTTCCGAGTCCTATGCCCAAAGAATTGGGTCTCTGGGCACACAGCCAGCAGCCAGCTTGCTGCTTTCAACCTTACATCTCCCACGACACACCGATTCCCTGCAGAGGCACCGACCTCGTCTCCAGAGCCACAAGATCCCGGAACTCCAAAGGCGCGCTAATCTTCTAGGCCGCGTGCTTGGTATGTCAAATAACGGCCAGACGTGAGACCCCGAGAGCGGGTCCCATTCCCGCAAAGAACCAAAGTCAGTGTGTAACTCCAAGTCAGGGTCTTCAGAAGAACCCTGAAAGGGAAAACTAGAGATATTCAAGATAGAAATAGAGCTGTTTCCAAAGATGCGAGCAAAGGAGTCGCTGTTAGGTTTCAGTAGATCTCAATGGAATCCCCCTCCCCATTCTTCTAAATTCCAGTGAGTACAATCCCAGAACCTTCAAACTCACCTCTTATGTTAACCCTGTCATTCCCGTGAACCTCCCAATGACCATGTCTGTTTTTGATAGGAGGTGATGACATGGTACAGCTCTCGGCGGTGAGTGGTGAGAAGACCTTTAACGAGTATATCCTGCCCAGAATGCCCATGTTGGTCGGCATACCCACTGATAGTGGGTTTCAGATGGTGAACGGTGTTCTGTACCAGCATGGGGAAGCTAAGCCAGCCTGCAGCCTCCAGGATGCCATGGTGTCTTTCCTCCGCTTTCTCCAGCAGCTGGATCTGCCGCTGCTGGTTGGTCACCGCATCTGGACCCACGACTGTCAGATTCTTTGTGAAGCTTGGGAAGGGCTGCGCATGAAAGATCGCTTTGCCAAGCATATGTCAGGATTCCTGGATACTCTTTGGTTGGCCAAGAAAGTTCTCCCCAAGTCGGAGGTCAGTAATTTCAGGCTGACGCATTTAATGGAGGTCTTGGTTGGTGAGCAGGTTGTTCCCGATGTGCAGGCCCTGCAGAAGCTGTACTCGGCTCTGAACCCAACTCTGCATCTGGCAGAAGACAGTCAGTTTACTCTGTACCAGCTGGAGTGCCGCAGATCCCTGCAGCCACTTGTCGACCAGGAAGTTGTTTCCCAGCTGATTGCGGATAAACTTGCCTTCGCAGAAATCAGTCTGAATATCTTGGAGTTAGCCTACCAGAGTGACCGGAAGTCGGGCCTGAATAACTTATTTCGAGCCAGCCGGAATTTAGGGTTACCAAGGATCCGGAAGATCACCAAGGCTATTGGCTCCTTCTTACTGCACCAGAAGCACAGGAGAGGACAGCAAAGGCCAAGTGTAAATCAAACACCAGTTAGCCAGTGACTAGGCAAGTGCAGCATGTGCTACAGAATATTTGGTATGCAGGGGCTATTCTAACCATCATTTGTGACGGCCATCATTTATTGAATGAAAAAGTGTAAGGTACAAGATGTAGCGGCAACTTGCAAGGAAGTGCAGAGATGATGGGGTGACAGATCCTTCCGAGTAATCGTCAGGATGAATAGTTCTTTAATCAACCAGAGTTAAAGATCGCAGTGTATGAGTTGAAGTAAAAAGTATCAAAAAGTGCAGAGTCTGATATTTTTGTGGTTCTTGCAGATACAATAAACTGTTAAGGAATTTAAAGCTGTTCTCCTTTGTGCAGTGTTACCTCACCTAGATGGATTCAAATCAAATTTGGGAACTCTTGTATCAAAGGGGAGGGTTGGTTGCCTGCCTACAAGCCATTCCCTGAGACTATTGCATGGAAGCAATGTTCAATACAGTTCACCTTTGGATCCCATTGACTTTCACTGCTATATTGGACTTTGTTAAAAGCCTTGTTAAAATCCAGGTTAACCCAATCAAGCACAAAATCCTCACCCACACTCCTTATCACCCTAAAGGAGTCAACTGTTAATTGAACATTGAACCATAGGACATTACACCACACAACATGAGCTTCTTCCCTGAACAAATCTGCCATCCTTTCAAAGTAAATTTATTATCAAATTGCATAGATATCACCATTATACAACCCTGCGATTCATTTTCTTGTGGGCATACTTACTAGCCATAATAGAATCGATGAAAGACCACACCAACTTGGATGCTCAATCAGTCTGCAAATACATACATACATACTTAAGCAATATATATTAAGAACATGAGATGAAGAGTCATTGAAAGTGAGCCAATAAGTTGTGGGAACAGTTCAGAGATGAAGTGAGTGAAGTTATCCTCTCTGGTCAACAGCCTGAAGGCTGAGGTGTAATAACTGTTCCTGAACCTGGTGGTGTGGATCCTGAGACTCCTGTACCTCCTTCCTGATGGCAACAGCCCGAAGGCTGAGGTGTAATAACTGTTCCTGAACCTGGTGGTGTGGATCCTTCCTGATGGCAACAGAGAACCGATGCTGCTTTCCTGCAACAGCGCTCCATTTTGATGTGCTCATTGGTGGCGAGGGCTTTACCTGTGATGGACTGGTATGTGTCGGCGACATTTTGTAGGATTTTCCGTTAAAGGGCATTGGTGTTCCATATCAGGCCATGATACAGCCAGTCAATTTACACTTCTGTAGAATGTTGACGAAGTTTTAGATAACACGCTGAATCTTTGCAAACTTCCAAGAAAGTAGAGGCACTGCCATGCTTTGTTTTGTAATGGTCCTTATGTGCTGATCCTCTGAAATGAGAACACTGAGGAAGTTAAAGTTGCTCACCCTCTATATGGTTGATCTCCTGATGAGGACTGGCTTATGGACCTCTGGTTTCCTCCTCCTCAAGTCAATAATCAGCTCCTTGGTCTTGCTGACATTGAGTAAGACGTTGTTGTGGCACCACTCAGCCAGATTTTCAATATCCCTTTGATAGTGGTATCATAAGCAAACTTCATTAGAGTTGTGCTTAGCCTTTCAGTCATAAGTCTAAAGTGAGTAGACTGGGGACTGCAAGTGAGGAAATCGAGGACCCAGTTGCACAAGGAGGTATTGAGTCCCAGGTCTTGAATATCAAACTGTAATCAATCCTGATAAAAAGCATCCTGATGTCCAGTTGTTCCAGGGTTCAGTGAAGTGGCGTCTGCTGTTGACCTGTTGTGATGCTTGGCAAATCAGAGTGGATCCAAATTGCTTCTCAAAGCACTTCATCACAGTGGATGTAAGTGCCACTGGACAGTAATCATCGAGGCAGGTTACTACATTGTTCTTGGGCACTATTATAATTGAGGCAGGGGGACTGCTGAAGCGAGAGGTTAAAGTTATCAGTGAACACTCCATATAGCCAGTCTGGGCTGGATACTTTTTGTGGATTTACCCTCCTAAAGCATGTTCTTACACAGAGAAGTGCCACAATAACAACCTCTCACTCAACATCAGCAAGACAAAGGAGTTAGAAACATGGAAAACCTACAGCACAATACAGGTTCTTCGGTACAAAGTTGTGCCGAACATGTCCCTACCTTAGAAATGACTAGGGTTACCCATAGCCCTCTATTTTTCTAAACTCCATGTACCTATCCAAAAGTCTCTTAAAAGACCCTATCGTATCTGCCTCCACCACCGTTGCCGGCAGCCCATTCCATGTACTCACCAGTCTCTGAGTAAAAAACTTACCACAGACATCTTTTTTGTATCTACTCCACAGCACCTTAAACCCGTGTCCTCTTGTGGCAACCATTTCAGCCCTGGGAAAAAACCTCTGACCATCCACACGATCAATGCCTCTCATCATCTTGTACACCTCTGTCAGGTCACCTCTCATCCTCTGTCACTCCAAGGAGAAAAGGCCGAGTTCACTCAACCTATTCTCATAAGGCATGCTCCCCAATCCAGGCAACATCCTTGTAAATCTCCTCTGCACCCTTTCTATGGCTTCCACATCCTTCCTGTAGTGAGGCGACCAGAACTGAGCACAGTACTCCCAAGTGGGGTCTGACCAGGATCCGATATAGCTGCAGCATTACCTCTCAGCTCCTAAATTCAATTCCATGATTGATGAAGGCCAATACATTGTATGCCTTCTTAACCACAGAGTCAACTGCTTTGAGTGTCCTATGGACTCAAACCCCAAGATCCCTCTGATCCTCCACACTGCCAAGAGTCTTACCATTAATACTATATTCTGCCATCATATTTGACCTACCAAAATGAACCACCTCACACTTACCTGGATTGAAAGCAGAGAGCTTTTCCCTGCGGGGAAGTGGCTGATACAAAGGGTGTAACTTTAAGGTGGAGCAAAGTAAAGGGGGTGGGGATGTCAAGAGTTAAATATTTTACACAGGGTGATGGGTGTACGGAACACTCTGCGAGGGGTGGTGGTAGAGGCCGATATATTAGGGACATTTAAGAAACTCTTAGGTACAGGTGGAGAGCTATGTGAGAGGGAAGGGTTAGATTGATCTTAGAGTAGGTTAAAATGTCAGCACGTCATCTATGCTCTCCCCTTAAACCTGTACCCTCTAGTTTTACACTCCCTCATCTGAGAAAAAAGACTGACCATTCAGATTCTCTCTGTTCTCATGATTTCACATACCTTTGTAAGGTCACCGTTCAACCCCCCAACACTCCAGACAGTCAGTCCCAGCTTTATACATTCTCCTCATAACTCAACCCTTCCAGTCCTGGCGACATTCCTATGAATCTCTTTTTGTTTACCGTCTCTCAAGTCTAATAATATCCTTCGCACAATCAGAATTGCATACAATATTACGGGTGTGGTTTCACAATGTCTTGTACAGCTGTGATATGGTGCTCAACTCTGGAACCCAACATCCTGTCTGATGAGGGCCACCACCTTCATGACTCTGTCTGCCTGTGTTGTCATTTTCAGGGAACTAAGAAGGTCACCTGTACCCTCTGTTCTGCAGCACTCCACTGGACCCTATCATTCACCCTCTCTGTCCTGCCCTACTTTATCTTCCCCAAGCCCTTTACCGAACATTTGTTGGAGTTGATGCCCTTCCACTTTCCCAGAGGGTGTCCTGTGTCCTGTCGCTCCCGGTATCACTGATGTGGTGAATCTGGCTCTGCTCAGTGGGTTACAAGACCATAAGAAATGGGAACAGGATTAGGCCATTCAGCCCATCAATTCTACTCAGGCATTCTGTCATGGCTGATTTGTTATTTGTTCTCCTGCCTTCTCCCTGTAACCTTTGATGCCCTTTCTAATCAAGAACATACCTCTGTTTAAAGTATATCCAATGACTTGGCCTCCACAGCTGTCTGTGTCAATGAATTCCACAGATTCACCACCCTCTGGTTAAACAAATTCCTTCTATCTCTTTTCTAAATGGACGTTGCTCTATTCTGAGTCTGTACCCTCTGATCTTACAGCCCCTCCTCTATAGAAAACATTGTCTCCACATCCACTCTACCAGGCTTTCAATATTCAAAGGTGCATTTAATGTCAGAGAAATGTATACAATATACATCCTGAAAAGCTTTTTCTTCACAACCATCCACTAAAACAAAGCAGTGCCCCAAAAAACGAATGGCTATTAAATGTTAGAACCACAAAGCCCCTCAAACTCCCCCTCCCCCACTGCGTAAGCAGCAGCAAAGCCACGATCCCCCCTTCTCCACCAGCAACAAGGCATCGACACCCCCAGCGAGCTCTCAAGCGTTCAGCAAAGCATCAATAAAGACACAGACTTGCAGTATCCCAAAGACTACTCGTTCACCCGGTAATTCAACATACCACAGGCTCTCTGTCTCCCTGATAAGGGGAAAAGAGGTGTCTACGTTTGACAGCGAGAGGGGAAACATAACAACTCACTGATTAACAATGTTAAAAGTTTGTTGCGTCGCATCTTCCGAGTCCTATGCCCAAAGAATTGGGTCTCTGGGCACACAGCCAGCAGCCAGCTTGCTGCTTTCAACCTTACATCTCCCACGACACACCGATTCCCTGCAGAGGCACCGACCTCGTCTCCAGAGCCACAAGATCCCGGAACTCCAAAGGCGCGCTAATCTTCTAGGCCGCGTGCTTGGCATGTCAAATAACGGCCAGACGTGAGACCCCGAGAGCGGGTCCCATTCCCGCAAAGAACCAAAGTCAGTGTGTAACTCCAAGTCAGGGTCTTCAGAAGAACCCTGAAAGGGAAAACTAGAGATATTCAAGATAGAAATAGAGCTGTTTCCAAAGATGCGAGCAAAGGAGTCGCTGTTAGGTTTCAGTAGATCTCAGTGGAATCCCCCTCCCCATTCTTCTAAATTCCAGTGAGTACAATCCCAGAACCTTCAAACTCACCTCTTATGTTAACCCTGTCATTCCCGTGAACCTCCCAATGACCATGTCTGTTTTTGATAGGAGGTGATGACATGGTACAGCTCTCGGCGGTGAGTGGTGAGAAGACCTTTAACGAGTATATCCTGCCCAGAATGCCCATGTTGGTTGGCATACCCACTGATAGTGGGTTTCAGATGGTGAACGGTGTTCTGTACCAACATGGGGAAGCTAAGCCAGCCTGCAGCCTCCAGGATGCCATGGTGTCTTTCCTCCGCTTTCTCCAGCAGCTGGATCTGCCGCTGCTGGTTGGTCACCGCATCTGGACCCACGACTGTCAGATTCTTTGTGAAGCTTGGGAAGGGCTGCGCATGAAAGATCGCTTTGCCAAGCATATGTCAGGATTCCTGGATACTCTTTGGTTGGCCAAGAAAGTTCTCCCCAAGTCGGAGGTCAGTAATTTCAGGCTGACGCATTTAATGGAGGTCTTGGTTGGTGAGCAGGTTGTTCCCGATGTGCAGGCCCTGCAGAAGCTGTACTCGGCTCTGAACCCAACTCTGCATCTGGCAGAAGACAGTCAGTTTACTCTGTACCAGCTGGAGTGCCGCAGATCCCTGCAGCCACTTGTCGACCAGGAAGTTGTTTCCCAGCTGATTGCGGATAAACTTGCCTTCACAGAAATCAGTCTGAATATCTTGGAGTTAGCCAACCAGAGTGACCGGAAGTCGGGCCTGAATAACTTATTTCGAGCCAGCCGGAATTTAGGGTTACCAAGGATCCGGAAGATCACCAAGGCTATTGGCTCCTTCTTACTGCACCAGAAGCACAGGAGAGGTCAGCAAAGGCCAAGTGTAAATCAAACACCAGTTAGCCAGTGACTAGGCAAGTGCAGCATGTGCTACAGAATATTTGGTATGCAGGGGCTATTCTGACCATCATTTGTGACGGCCATCATTTATTGAATGAAAAAGTGTAAGGTACAAGATGTAGCGGCAACTTGCAAGGAAGTGCAGAGATGATGGGGTGACAGATCCTTCCGAGTAATCGTCAGGATGAATAGTTCTTTAATCAACCAGAGTTAAAGATCGCAGTGTATGAGTTGAAGTAAAAAGTATCAAAAAGTGCAGAGTCTGATATTTTTGTGGTTCTTGCAGATACAATAAACTGTTAAGGAATTTAAAGCTGTTCTCCTTTGTGCAGTGTTACCTCACCTAGATGGATTCAAATCAAATTTGGGAACTCTTGTATCAAAGGGGAGGGTTGGTTGCCTGCCTACAAGCCATTCCCTGAGACTATTGCATGGAAGCAATGTTCAATACAGTTCACCTTTGGATCCCATTGACTTTCACTGCTATATTGGACTTTGTTAAAAGCCTTGTTAAAATCCAGGTTAACCCAATCAAGCACAAAATCCTCATCAACACTCCTTATCACCCTAAAGGAGTCAACTGTTAATTGAACATTGAACCATAGGACATTACACCACACAACATGAGCTTCTTCCCTGAACAAATCTGCCATCCTTTCAAAGTAAATTTATTATCAAATTGCATAGATATCACCATTATACAACCCTGCGATTCATTTTCTTGTGGGCATACTTACTAGCCATAATAGAATCGATGAAAGACCACACCAACTTGGATGCTCAATCAGTCTGCAAATACATACATACATACTTAAGCAATATATATTAAGAACATGAGATGAAGAGTCATTGAAAGTGAGCCAATAAGTTGTGGGAACAGTTCAGAGATGGGGTGAGTGAAGTTATCCTCTCTGGTCAACAGCCTGAAGGCTGAGGTGTAATAACTGTTCCTGAACCTGGTGGTGTGGATCCTGAGACTCCTGTACCTCCTTCCTGATGGCAACAGCCCGAAGGCTGAGGTGTAATAACTGTTCCTGAACCTGGTGGTGTGGATCCTGAGACTCCTGTACCTCCTTCCTGATGGCAACAGCCTGAAGGCTGAGGTGTAATAACTGTTCCTGAACCTGGTGGTGTGGATCCTGAGACTCCTGTACCTCCTTCCTGATGGCAACAGCCCGAAGGCTGAGGTGTAATAACTGTTCCTGAACCTGGTGGTGTGGATCCTTCCTGATGGCAACAGAGAACCGATGCTGCTTTCCTGCAACAGCGCTCCATTTTGATGTGCTCATTGGTGACGAGGGCTTTACCTGTGATGGACTGGTATGTGTCGGCGACATTTTGTAGGATTTTCCGTTAAAGGGCATTGGTGTTCCATATCAGGCCATGATACAGCCAGTCAATATACACTTCTGTAGAATGTTGACGAAGTTTTAGATAACATGCCGAATCTTTGCAAACTTCTAAGAAAGTAGAGGCACAGCCATGCTTTGTTTTGTAATGGTCCTTATGTGCTGATCCTCTGAAATGAGAACACTGAGGAAGTTAAAGTTGCTCACCCTCTATATGGTTGATCTCCTGATGAGGACTGGCTTATGGACCTCTGGTTTCCTCCTCCTCAAGTCAATAATCAGCTCCTTGGTCATGCTGACATTGAGTAAGACGTTGTTGTTGTGGTACCACTCAGCCAGATTTTCAATATCCCTTTGATAGTGGTATCATAAGCAAACTTCATTAGAGTTGTGCTTAGCCTTTCAGTCATAAGTCTAAAGTGAGTAGACTGGGAATTGCAAGTGAGGAAATCGAGGACCCAGTTGCACAAGGAGGTATTGAGTCCCAGGTCTTGAATATCAAACTGTAATCAATCCTGATAAAAAGCATCCTGATGTCCAGTTGTTCCAGGGTTCAGTGAAGTGGCATCTGCTGTTGACCTGTTGTGATGCTTGGCAAATCAGAGTGGATCCAAATTGCTTCTCAAAGCACTTCATCACAGTGGATGTAAGTGCCACTGGACAGTAATCATCGAGGCAGGTTACTACATTGTTCTTGGGCACTATTATAATTGAGGCAGGGGGACTGCTGAAGCGAGAGGTTAAAGTTATCAGTGAAAACTCCATATAGCCAGTCTGGGCTGGATACTTTTTGTGGATTTACCCTCCTAAAGCATGTTCTTACTCAGAGAAGTGCCACAATAACAACCTCTCACTCAACATCAGCAAGACAAAGGAGTTAGAAACATGGAAAACCTACAGCACAATACAGGTTCTTCGGTACAAAGTTGTGCCGAACATGTCCCTACCTTAGAAATGACTAGGGTTACCCATAGCCCTCTATTTTTCTAAACTCCATGTACCTATCCAAAAGTCTCTTAAAAGACCCTATCGTATCTGCCTCCACCACCGTTGCCGGCAGCCCATTCCATGTACTCACCAGTCTGAGTAAAAAACTTACCACAGACATCTTTTTTGTATCTACTCCACAGCACCTTAAACCCGTGTCCTCTTGTGGCAACCATTTCAGCCCTGGGAAAAAACCTCTGACCATCCACACGATCAATGCCTCTCATCATCTTGTACACCTCTGTCAGGTCACCTCTCATCCTCTGTCACTCCAAGGAGAAAAGGCCGAGTTCACTCAACCTATTCTCATAAGGCATGCTCCCCAATCCAGGCAACATCCTTGTAAATCTCCTCTGCACCCTTTCTATGGCTTCCACATCCTTCCTGTAGTGAGGCGACCAGAACTGAGCACAGTACTCCCAAGTGGGGTCTGACCAGGATCCGATATAGCTGCAACATTACCTCTCAGCTCCTAAATTCAATTCCACGATTGATGAAGGCCAATACACTATACGCCTTCTTAACCACAGAGTCAACTGCTTTGAGTGTCCTATGGACTCAAACCCCAAGATCCCTCTGATCTTCCACACTGCCAAGAGTCTTACCATTAATACTATATTCTGCCATCATATTTGACCTACCAAAATGAACCACCTCACACTTACCTGGATTGAAAGCAGAGAGCTTTTCCCTGCGGGGAAGTGGCTGATACAAAGGGTGTAACTTTAAGGTGGAGCAAAGTAAAGGGGGTGGGGATGTCAAGAGTTAAATATTTTACACAGGGTGATGGGTGTACGGAACACTCTGCGAGGGGTGGTGGTAGAGGCCGATATATTAGGGACATTTAAGAAACTCTTAGGTACAGGTGGAGAGCTATGTGAGAGGGAAGGGTTAGATTGATCTTAGAGTAGGTTAAAATGTCAGCACGTCATCTATGCTCTCCCCTTAAACCTGTACCCTCTAGTTTTACACTCCCTCATCTGAGAAAAAAGACTGACCATTCAGATTCTCTCTGTTCTCATGATTTCACATACCTTTGTAAGGTCACCGTTCAACCCCCCAACACTCCAGACAGTCAGTCCCAGCTTTATACATTCTCCTCATAACTCAACCCTTCCAGTCCTGGCGACATTCCTATGAATCTCTTTTTGTTTACCGTCTCTCAAATCTAATAATATCCTTCGCACAATCAGAATTGCATACAATATTACGGGTGTGGTTTCAAAATGTCTTGTACAGCTGTGATATGGTGCTCAACTCTGGAACCCAACATCCTGTCTGATGAGGGCCACCACCTTCACGACTCTGTCTGCCTGTGTTGTCATTTTCAGGGAACTAAGAAGGTCACCTGTACCCTCTGTTCTGCAGCACTCCACTGGACCCTATCATTCACCCTCTCTGTCCTGCCCTACTTTATCTTCCCCAAGCCCTTTACCGAACATTTGTTGGAGTTGATGCCCTTCCACTTTCCCAGAGGGTGTCCTGTGTCCTGTCGCTCCCGGTATCACTGATGTGGTGAATCTGGCTCTGCTCAGTGGGTTACAAGACCATAAGAAATGGGAACAGGATTAGGCCATTCAGCCCATCAGGCATTCTGTCATGGCTGATTTGTTATTTGTTCTCCTGCCTTCTCCCTGTAACCTTTGATGCCCTTTCTAATCAAGAACATACCTCTGTTTAAAGTATATCCAATGACTTGGCCTCCACAGCTGTCTGTGTCAATGAATTCCACAGATTCACCACCCTCTGGTTAAAGAAATTCCTTCTATCTCTTTTCTAAATGGACGTTGCTCTATTCTGAGTCTGTACCCTCTAATCTTACAGACCCTCCTCTATAGAAAACATTGTCTCCACATCCACTCTACCAGGCTTTCAATATTCAAAGGTGCATTTAATGTCAGAGAAATGTATACAATATACATCCTGAAAAGCTTTTTCTTCACAACCATCCACTAAAACAAAGCAGTGCCCCAAAAAACGAATGACTATTAAATGATAGAACCACAAAGCCCCTCAAACTCCCCCTCCCCCACTGCGTAAGCAGCAGCAAAGCCACGATCCCCCCTTCCCCACCAGCAACAAGGCATCGACACCCCCACCGAGCTCTCAAGCGTTCAGCAAAGCATCAATAAAGACACAGACTTGCAGTATCCCAAAGACTACTCGTTCACCCGGTAATTCAACATACCACAGGCTCTCTGTCTCCCTGATAAGGGAAAAAGAGGTGTCTACGTTTGACAGCGAGAGGGGAAACATAACAACTCACTGATTAACGATGTTAAAAGTTTGTTGCGTCGCATCTTCCGAGTCCTATGCCCAAAGAATTGGGTCTCTGGGCTCACAGCCAGCAGCCAGCTTGCTGCTTTCAACCTTACATCTCCCACGACACACCGATTCCCTGCAGAGGCACCGACCTCGTCTCCAGAGCCACAAGATCCCGGAACTCCAAAGGCGCGCTAATCTTCTAGGCCGCGTGCTTGGCATGTCAAATAACGGCCAGACGTGAGACCCCGAGAGCGGGTCCCATTCCCGCAAAGAACCAAAGTCAGTGTGTAACTCCAAGTCAGGGTCTTCAGAAGAACCCTGAAAGGGAAAACTAGAGATATTCAAGATAGAAATAGAGCTGTTTCCAAAGATGCGAGCAAAGGAGTCGCTGTTAGGTTTCAGTAGATCTCAGTGGAATCCCCCTCCCCATTCTTCTAAATTCCAGTGAGTACAATCCCAGAACCTTCAAACTCACCTCTTATGTTAACCCTGTCATTCCCGTGAACCTCCCAATGACCATGTCTGTTTTTGATAGGAGGTGATGACATGGTACAGCTCTCGGCGGTGAGTGGTGAGAAGACCTTTAACGAGTATATCCTGCCCAGAATGCCCATGTTGGTCGGCATACCCACTGATAGTGGGTTTCAGATGGTGAACGGTGTTCTGTACCAGCATGGGGAAGCTAAGCCAGCCTGCAGCCTCCAGGATGCCATGGTGTCTTTCCTCCGCTTTCTCCAGCAGCTGGATCTGCCGCTGCTGGTTGGTCACCGCATCTGGACCCACGACTGTCAGATTCTTTGTGAAGCTTGGGAAGGGCTGCGCATGAAAGATCGCTTTGCCAAGCATATGTCAGGATTCCTGGATACTCTTTGGTTGGCCAAGAAAGTTCTCCCCAAGTCGGAGGTCAGTAATTTCAGGCTGACGCATTTAATGGAGGTCTTGGTTGGTGAGCAGGTTGTTCCCGATGTGCAGGCCCTGCAGAAGCTGTACTCGGCTCTGAACCCAACTCTGCATCTGGCAGAAGACAGTCAGTTTACTCTGTACCAGCTGGAGTGCCGCAGATCCCTGCAGCCACTTGTCGACCAGGAAGTTGTTTCCCAGCTGATTGCGGATAAACTTGCCTTCACAGAAATCAGTCTGAATATCTTGGAGTTAGCCAACCAGAGTGACCGGAAGTCGGGCCTGAATAACTTATTTCGAGCCAGCCGGAATTTAGGGTTACCAAGGATCCGGAAGATCACCAAGGCTATTGGCTCCTTCTTACTGCACCAGAAGCACAGGAGAGGACAGCAAAGGCCAAGTGTAAATCAAACACCAGTTAGCCAGTGACTAGGCAAGTGCAGCATGTGCTACAGAATATTTGGTATGCAGGGGCTATTCTGACCATCATTTGTGACGGCCATCATTTATTGAATGAAAAAGTGTAAGGTACAAGATGTAGCGGCAACTTGCAAGGAAGTGCAGAGATGATGGGGTGACAGATCCTTCCGAGTAATCGTCAGGATGAATAGTTCTTTAATCAACCAGAGTTAAAGATCGCAGTGTATGAGTTGAAGTAAAAAGTATCAAAAAGTGCAGAGTCTGATATTTTTGTGGTTCTTGCAGATACAATAAACTGTTAAGGAATTTAAAGCTGTTCTCCTTTGTGCAGTGTTACCTCACCTAGATGGATTCAAATCAAATTTGGGAACTCTTGTATCAAAGGGGAGGGTTGGTTGCCTGCCTACAAGCCATTCCCTGAGACTATTGCATGGAAGCAATGTTCAATACAGTTCACCTTTGGATCCCATTGACTTTCACTGCTATATTGGACTTTGTTAAAAGCCTTGTTAAAATCCAGGTTAACCCAATCAAGCACAAAATCCTCACCCACACTCCTTATCACCCTAAAGGAGTCAACTGTTAATTGAACATTGAACCATAGGACATTACACCACACAACATGAGCTTCTTCCCTGAACAAATCTGCCATCCTTTCAAAGTAAATTTATTATCAAATTGCATAGATATCACCATTATACAACCCTGCGATTCATTTTCTTGTGGGCATACTTACTAGCCATAATAGAATCGATGAAAGACCACACCAACTTGGATGCTCAATCAGTCTGCAAATACATACATACATACTTAAGCAATATATATTAAGAACATGAGATGAAGAGTCATTGAAAGTGAGCCAATAAGTTGTGGGAACAGTTCAGAGATGGGGTGAGTGAAGTTATCCTCTCTGGTTAACAGCCTGAAGGCTGAGGTGTAATAACTGTTCCTGAACCTGGTGGTGTGGATCCTGAGACTCCTGTACCTCCTTCCTGATGGCAACAGCCCGAAGGCTGAGGTGTAATAACTGTTCCTGAACCTGGTGGTGTGGATCCTGAGACCCCTGTACCTCCTTCCTGATGGCAACAGCCCGAAGGCTGAGGTGTAATAACTGTTCCTGAACCTGGTGGTGTGGATCCTGAGACCCCTGTACCTCCTTCCTGATGACAACAGCCTGAAGGCTGAGGTGTAATAACTATTCCTGAACCTGGTGGTGTGGATCCTGAGACTCCTGTACCTCCTTCCTGATGGCAACAGCCCGAAGGCTGAGGTCTAATAACTGTTCCTGAACCTGGTGGTGTGGAACCTTCCTGATGGCAACAGCCCGAAGGCTGAGGTGTAATAACTGTTCCTGAACCTGGTGGTGTGGATCCTGAGACTCCTGTACCTCCTTCCTGATGGCAACAGCCCGAAGGCTGAGGTGTAATAACTGTTCCTGAACCTGGTGGTGTGGATCCTGAGACCCCTGTACCTCCTTCCTGATGGCAACAGCCCGAAGGCTGAGGTGTAATAACTGTTCCTGAACCTGGTGGTGTGGATCCTGAGACCCCTGTACCTCCTTCCTGATGACAACAGCCTGAAGGCTGAGGTGTAATAACTATTCCTGAACCTGGTGGTGTGGATCCTGAGACTCCTGTACCTCCTTCCTGATGGCAACAGCCCGAAGGCTGAGGTCTAATAACTGTTCCTGAACCTGGTGGTGTGGAACCTTCCTGATGGCAACAGCCCGAAGGCTGAGGTGTAATAACTGTTCCTGAACCTGGTGGTGTGGATCCTGAGACTCCTGTACCTCCTTCCTGATGGCAACAGCCCGAAGGCTGAGGTGTAATAACTGTTCCTGAACCTGGTGGTGTGGATCCTGAGACCCCTGTACCTCCTTCCTGATGGCAACAGCCCGAAGGCTGAGGTGTAATAACTGTTCCTGAACCTGGTGGTGTGGATCCTGAGACCCCTGTACCTCCTTCCTGATGACAACAGCCTGAAGGCTGAGGTGTAATAACTATTCCTGAACCTGGTGGTGTGGATCCTGAGACTCCTGTACCTCCTTCCTGATGGCAACAGCCCGAAGGCTGAGGTGTAATAACTGTTCCTGAACCTGGTGGTGTGGAACCTTCCTGATGGCAACAGCCCGAAGGCTGAGGTGTAATAACTGTTCCTGAACCTGGTGGTGTGGATCCTGAGACTCCTGTACCTCCTTCCTGATGGCAACAGCCCGAAGGCTGAGGTGTAATAACTGTTCCTGAACCTGGTGGTGTGGATCCTGAGACTCCTGTACCTCTTTCCTGATGGCAACAGCCCGAAGGCTGAGGTGTAATAACTGTTCCTGAACCTGGTGGTGTGGATCCTTCCTGATGGCAACAGAGGACAGATGCTGCTTTCCTGCAACAACGCTCTATTTTGATGTGCTCATTGGTGACGAGGGCTTTACCTGTGATGGACTGGTATGTGTCGGCGACATTTTGTAGGATTTTCCGTTAAAGGGCATTGGTGTTCCATATCAGGCCATGATACAGTCAGTCAATATACACTTCTGTAGAATGTTGACGAAGTTTTAGATAACATGCCGAATCTTTGCAAACTTCTAAGAAAGTAGAGGCACTGCCATGCTTTGTTTTGTAATGGTCCTTATGTGCTGATCCTCTGAAATGAGAACACTGAGGAAGTTAAAGTTGCTCACCCTCTATATGGTTGATCTCCCGATGAGGACTGGCTTATGGACCTCTGGTTTCCTCCTCCTCAAGTCAATAATCAGCTCCTTGGTCTTGCTGACATTGAGTAAGACGTTGTTGTTGTGGCACCATTCAGCCAGATTTTCAATATCCCTTTGATAGTGGTATCATAAGCAAACTTCATTAGAGTTGTGCTTAGCCTTTCAGTCATAAGTCTAAAGTGAGTAGACTGGGGACTGCAAGTGAGGAAATCGAGGACCCAGTTGCACAAGGAGGTATTGAGTCCCAGGTCTTGAATATCAAACTGTAATCAATCCTGATAAAGAGCATCCTGATGTCCAGTAGTTCCAGGGTTCAGTGAAGTGGCATCTGCTGTTGACCTGTTGTGATGCTTGGCAAATCAGAGTGGATCCAAATTGCTTCTCAAAGCACTTCATCACAGTGGATGTAAGTGCCACTGGACAGTAATCATCGAGGCAGGTTACTACGTTGTTCTTGGGCACTATTATAATTGAGGCAGGGGGACTGCTGAAGCGAGAGGTTAAAGTTATCAGTGAAAACTCCATATAGCCAGTCTGGGCTGGATACTTTTTGTGGATTTACCCTCCTAAAGCATGTTCTTACACAGAGAAGTGCCACAATAACAACCTCTCACTCAACATCAGCAAGACAAAGGAGTTAGAAACATGGAAAACCTATAGCACAATACAGGTTCTTCGGTACAAAGTTGTGCCGAACATGTCCCTACCTTAGAAATGACTAGGGTTACCCATAGCCCTCTATTTTTCTAAACTCCATGTACCTATCCAAAAGTCTCTTAAAAGACCCTATCGTATCTGCCTCCACCACCGTCGCCGGCAGCCCATTCCATGTACTCACCACTCTCTGAGTAAAAAACTTACCACAGACATCTTTTTTGTACCTACTCCCCAGCACCTTAAACCTGTGCCCTCTTGTGTTGATTATTGATTTCATGAGTAGGAAACTGAAGGTTCATGATCCAGTCCTAATCAAGGGTTCAGAGTTGGAAAGGGTCAGCAACTTTAAGTGTTAACATTTCAGAGGATCTGTCCTGAATCCAGCACGTAATGGTGGATGCATGGTGGAAAATATATTGACTGAATGCATCATGGCCTGTGTGAAAACACTAATGCCCTTGTACTGAACATACCTGGACCTCTTGTATTTTCCTTGGTTTCTAGACCTGAATGCCACTGATCTAGCAGTCCTCTCTTGGTTCATCCAGGGCTTCTGAAAGACACTGGATTATTTTTTAGGTCCATACTCATCCATGAGTATCTTAAAGTCTGTGACAACTATGGTGCTTTAATCAGGTCCTGTGAACATGGCCCATTCCACAAACTTGAAGCAACCTTGTGCCTCCTCTGACCACCTCATAGTTGTCCTTGCCTCGGTTGCCTTAAGTTGCAGCCAGAACAGTGGATGTGGTGTTTATATTGATTTCAGCAAGACACTTGACAAGTTCCCTACAGCAGTCTCATTCAGAAAGTCAATAGGCATGGAAACTTCACAGCGTGGATTCAGAATTGGCTTGTTCACAGAATGAAGAAGGTGGCTGTAGAGGAAATGTATTTTTCCTGGAGGATGACCAGTGGTGTTCCACAGAACTCTGTTCTGGGACCCCTGCTCTGTGATTTATTTTATAAACGACTTTGATGAAGAAGTAGAAGGGTGACTTAATACACTTGCAGATGACACAAAGGTTGGTGGTGGTGTGGACAGTGTAGAAAGTTGTGAAAGGTTACAGCAGGACATCGATAGGCTGAGAAGTGGCAGATGGAGTTTAATCCATAAAAGTTTCACTTTGGAAGATCAAACTTGAGGGCGGTATGCTGGGTTAATGTCAGGATTCCTAACAGTATTTAGGAATAGAGGGATGTTGGAGTTCACATCCCTAGATCCCCCAAAGTTGCAGTGCAAGTTGATAGGGTGGTTAAGAAGGTGTATGGTGTGTTGGGATTGAGTTCAAGAGCTGTGAGGTAACATTGCAACTCTATAAAAGACTGGGTGGACCACATATTGTGTTCATTTCTGGTTGCTTCATTATAGGAACGATGTGGAAGCTTTAGGAACGGTGCAGAGGATGTTGCTTAGATTAGAGAGAATGACAGGTTGAGCAAGCTGGGGATTTTCTCTTTGGAGCGAAGGAGGAAGAGAGATGACTTGGTAGAAGTGTACAAAATGATACGAGGCACAGATAGAGTGGATAGCTAGAGAACTTTGCTAAGGGCAGAAATGGCTATTATGAGGGGGCTTAACATTAAGGTATTTGGAGGAAAGTGTAGGGAGATGTCAGAGGTAGGGTTTTTTTTATACAGAGGGTATTAGGTGTGTGATACACCCTGTCAAGGATGGTGGTAGCAGCAGTTACGTTTAGAGAGAAAGTGCAGTGGTAAACAATAATATGCAAGACCGCGACCGAGTAGATTGTGAGGTGAAGAGTCCATCAAGGGGCCATTCAAGTCTACATGACAACGGGATAGAAGCTGGCCTTGAGCCTGGTGGTAGGTAGCTGCTTTTGTGAGTTCTGCCTGCTAGGGGCGGAGCCGGGGTGAACGTCTGTGACCGATTCTAACGGGTATTCTGTAGTCTTTAACCGGTGTGGTCTCCCGAGGGAGTAATCGAACTTTTTCTGCCCGGGACCTCGGTATCCAGACCACTGAACCACGCAATTTGGAGAACAACATGAAATTCACCAGAGACGCGTTTCACAAACTTCCATTTCAGTTTGCTGCAGCTGGTGACTCCAGCGCCCTTCCTCGCAGCTCCTTCCACCTCTTGCCCCCCCTTAACCACGCCTCTTGCCCCTCTCAACCCCACCTCTTTCCCCTCCTCCACTGCTTCCCTCGCGCCGCCCCGATAATGTCACCGCCCACCCGAAGCTGCCTGGGCAAGTCCTGGTCCGGGTGAGTCAATGGGCAGGTCTCACGCAGAAAAGCAAGCGACCGGGTAGGTGCTGCGGGCAGACAGCGGCGAGCGGAGCGCGGTACCGTAAGTACTCCGGTGGCGGTGGGAGGAGGGCGGAGAGGGGCGACAGGACAGAGGTCGGACGTTTCGGTGAACCGGAGATCATTGGGGGGGGGGGGGGGGGTTGTGGAATACCGGTGACCCGGAGATCAGAAAGTCCCGGTGACCCAGAGGGTGGGGGATTCTCCATTGGGCCAGTATTCAGCGGTGGTCCTGACCATCTACAGCTCTTCCGACCTTTCCGACCGGAGCTCCACCTCTTCACCTCCTGACCGAACCCTTATGTTCCCCGGGCCAGCGAGCGGGGTGATGGATCGTTGTGGCAACCCGCATCCGTAGATAAGGATGTTGTTATTGCTGTTTATTTATTCTCAACTCAACCTGGGGTCCGGGCACACTCATTTCTCAATTGCTAGGAACTTTGGGACTATCCTGGAGGTGTTTAGTGTGGTGGCTTTCTACAGATTTACATAGATATTGCTGTGTAGATCGAATTGTTAAAAGCCCGCATCGTTGCAAGTTGGAACAAGTTCCATTCCCACCCGTACACTTCCTCCGTCCCCACTGTATCCGGAAGTCCCGATGTGGCCTCCTGTAAATAGATGAGACCCGATGTAGGTTTGCAGACTGCTTCGCCAAGCACCAGGAAAGAACTTTCTGAAGAGTTTCACATATAATATTACTATTATTAGTAGTAGTAGTAGTATTGGGGAAAGTGTGAAGCAATCTGGGAACCGGACACAGACGTCACGACAGTTTCTAACGTACGACTGCCTCCTGGTGCGTCGGTAAGGAAGCCAGCTGCTGTTGAAGGTAGAACAGTTAACGTTTCAGATGAAGGGTCCCAGGCTGAAACATTAACTGGTTCTCTGCCCACAGGGGCTGCCTGGACTGCCAAGTGTTTCCTGTTTTTAATTTACCTTCTCCCTGTTGGCAGCCTTATGATTTTCAGAAAAAGATCATTTCGTGCTGTAGACTGGAGTTTTCAGGGATGAGGGGTGATGAAGTGATGGGACAGGAAGGGGTCGCTGAGTATGAGCTTTGTAATTACAGGTCCTGCAGCAAGTTTGGGCAGAGCAGCAAATAGATGGCGGACCCTGTGGTAAGCATTGGCGAGAGGCATCTATATGTGCCAGGCTGTGGGACATTGTCTGGCACCTCAACACCATTCACTAAGTGTTACTTTTATTAATGTGACTACAATGAGTGAATCCTTTTCCCAAAGGCTGCAGGTGCTGGACCTGGAGAGGCAGTGCAGATGGAGGCTGCTGGTGAGACAGTCGTTGAAGAGAATGGTCCTCCAGGGAGCAAAGAAGAGACCCTGGTGTTCTTTGACCTGGAAACCACAGGACTAGGTAACAGATGGGTGATCATGTAAGACCCCCTTTGCTTCATGAGCCATAGAATTGAAGAGCCCTCGAATGGGTAGTCATTCAACCCATCAACTCCCTGCTGGCTCCTGGTAAAGCAATCAGTTCCCCAAGGCCCAGCAGATGACACCTTCTGCTCACACTGTAGATACTGGTTTCAGCTGCACTGACCAGGGGGTTCTCTGTCATTGCCCCTGTCTAGGAAGAATTTTTCACTATGTCCTGTTTAATTACTGTAATAATTAGTGGAGTGGGGAAGAGGTGATCAGTGCATGAACTCAATTTGGGATGGAAATAAGTCAGAGTGGTGTGGACACCCTTGGGGAAACTGGACCTCACACTTCATCCACAAAGGTAGTAAAGTGGACGGATCACTACTGATTTCATGGGACACCCTGCGTGATTCGCTCTCGGTCCTTCCCTTTGTCTCTTACTCCCAGACGCTCTCTGTCTCTCACCCACCCTGTCCACATGTCAGTTCCATCTTAGTCTACCTCCAGCCTATATGTTTCTCACTCGTCTACTTCCCAGGCCACTCCATCCTGTATCGTATCCACTCCTATCCCAGACTACTTAACAACATACGTTCACCAGTCCCCTGTACTTCATGTCCAGTCAGATCTGTCCACTTTGAGTTTGTTAAGTTACCATTGAAAAACTGATGTTCACGAGTCATGTTCCATCTGCTCAATGTCACAGGAAGAGATGAGTTCTGCTAGGTGCTTCAAGTATTTAGTGAACTGATGCATTACTAGGGGGCTTCCACTATGGGAGAGCAGTGATTCTCAACCTTTTTTGGCCACGTCTCCCTTAGGGGCTCTTCTCAGGTTCCAGGACCCCTCTTTCAGTTTCTTGGATTGTAATGAACTGACCAGTCCCTCTTCAATGTCCGATTTTCAGTCGGTGACTCCCTTCAAATGTGCCAGGGCTCCTGTTGAGAATGGCTGCTGTAGAGGATTGTGGGATTACCTGAGCTCCATTGTGAACTTCCAGTCACTTTCACTCTCCTGCCACAACCAACAGGAGAGGGAGACGCGGTGGTCAGGGGCTGCCCCTGCCAGGCAGCAGGGACGTGTCCAAACTGCAGGTCTGCGTAACGTTTACACAGGCCTGAAAGGAATGTTGTTTTTGAACATTATGTCTTCCAGAAAGTAATTGTGACATGGTACAGCTGTCGGCAGTAAGCGGTGAGAAGATCTTTGACAAGTACGTGCTGCCCGTCAAGTCCATCTCAGAAGGTGCATCGGCTATTAATGGATTTCAGGTCATGGATGGGGTCCTGTACCTGTATGGGGAGCCTCAATCCACCAGCAGCCTCCAGGAAACTATGGAAGCTTTCCTGCACTTCCTGAAGGCTCTGGGCACCCCTTTGCTAATAGGTCACAACATCTGGAAGTTTGATGCCCCTATCCTATTACGAGTCTTGGAAGAGCTCTCCATGAAAGATCAGTTTGCCAGTTGTATAAGTGGATTCCTGGACACCCTCTTGCTCGCCAAGAATGCTGTTCCCAGGTCAGAGGTTAAAAGCTATATGCAAACTGAATTGGTGCACGTATTTCTCAAGAAAAGTTATAAAGCTCACAATGCTGTAGAAGATGCAAAGAGTTTGCAGGAGCTGTATTCTGTCCTTAAATTTACTCCAGAACAGAAGAAAAGTAGTCAGTTTTCTATCTCTCAGCTTGAGTGCCAAGTGTCTCTGCAGCCCCTGCTCAAAGAAAAAATAATTTTCTTTCAATTTGCTGATAAACTTGCAATGCAGGGGGTTAGTCTCGAAAAGTTGAGGTCAGTACACCAACAAGATGGTGAGGCAGGGCTGAAGAACTTCCTCGAGTCTCTGGGGCTCATGGAGCGTAACTACATTAGACTCTCAAAGTTTTTCACTAAGTGAAAGGTGACCTGTCACTGGTGAAGCTCAACAACCAGAACTGCGCGTTCCACGCAAGAAGCATTGTCCTTTTCCCTAAAGCTACATTTTCTATTGCTATTTTTACCTCATCACTCTAGATCGCTGCATTGTTCAAACAATTAATAGTGTGGTTTTATAAATCTAATGCAAATTTACTGTATCTTATGAAATCTTAAATAAATGATTTTTGATTTTGGTTGTAGATTACATGTGGACACAGTGTGTGAGTAATAGTTAAGGAGGAGTGGAGAAGGAGAACTGATCAGGAGTTCTGGACTGAGGTTGAAGTTGGGTATGGATGGGGATCAGGGAACGAGAGGGTGGGTGGTCCTCTGCAGAGAGCACGGTGTGGTGGGTGGGAGTAAGGAGAGGGGAAGGGGATTTGTCAGGATTGTGGGCTGGGTAGAGCGGCAGACTGGAAGAATGAATGGAGCATTTCTGGGGACGTTGGAGGATGGTTGGGGTGACGTTTGTGAGACAGTTTACGGTCCTGAAGACTGTTGGGGGGGGGCGCTGATACTAATCAGCTTTGGGGTTGGAACAGTGTGGGTGAAATCATGCTTGTTAGGGAAGGAGGGTGAGATGGGGTCAGGTTGGTGTTACTGAGGATGTAAAAGCAGCCATCTTGTAAGAAGACATACCACACCGTTTGTTGATGGTGTCGGAAACACAGTTCCCAGCTCACACACTGAGCTCATGGGTTCAGCCCCAGCCTTGGGTGCATCATTGTTGCTTTCAACATCTGCAATATGGGAAAGATAAAGCTTAGTCCCAGTGTCCAGATCCTACCTGAACAGGGGGCACAACCCTCTCACCGTCTCAGGGCAGTGTCCTGCGCTCAACCATCCTCAGCTGCTTCGTCAACAATCTTCCTTCCATCAGGTCAGAAAGATCCATTCCACTCCCCTCTGCTAAGCAATGGAATCAAGTGGCCCTGGTATCAACGGGCAACTGGAGAAAACACTATTAATGTGAGTCACAAGCACAAACGAGAAAATCTGCAGATGCTGGAAATCTGAGCAAAAACACACAAAATGCTGGAGGAACTCGCAAGGCCAGGCAGCATCTATGGAAAAAAGTACAGTCGACGTTTCGGGCCGAGACCCTTCAGCAGGACTGGAGGGAAAATGGATAAGGAGCAGAGAGAGAAACACAAGGTGATAGGTGAAACTGGGAGGGATGAAATAAAGAGGTGGGAAGTTGATTCAGGAAAGGACTGGAGGAGGGGGACAGGAGAAGACAGGCGGCCATGGAAGAAAGAAAAAGGGGGGGGGGGGGAGCACCAGAGGGAGGCAATGGGTGGGCAAGGAGATAAGATGAGAGCGGGAAAAGAGGATGGGAAATGGTGAGGGGCATTACCAGAAATTTAAGAAATCGATGTTCCCGTCATCAGGTTGGAGGCTACCCAGACAGAATATAAGGTGTTGTTCCTCCAACCTGAGTGTGGCTTTATCACAACAGCGGAGGAGGCCATGAGTGGTCATTTGGGATTGAGAAGTGGAATTCAAAGGGGTGGCCACCGGGAGATCCCGTTTTTTCTGGCAGACGGAGCGTAGATGCTCAGTGAAGCGCTCTCCCATCTACGGCAGGTCTCACTGATATACAGGAGGCTGCATTGGGAGCACCAGATACAGTAGTTGACCCCAACAGACTCCCAGGTAAAGTGCCGCCTCACCTGGAAGGACTTTGAGACCTTGAATGGTAGTGAGGGAGGAGGTGTAGGGGCAGGTGTAGCACTCGTTAAGGTGAGGCATGCTATATACAGAGGAAGAGATGTTTGCCAAACATTCCAGTCCAAGGACATCACTGTACAGATTCGTAGGAAGATAGAAACCCTACAGCACAATACAGGCCCTTCGGCCCACAAAGCTGTGCTGAACATGTCCTTATTTTAGAGATTACCTAGGGTTACCCATAGCCATCTATTTTTCTGAGCTCCGTGTACCTATTGAGGAGCCTCTTAAAAGACCCTATTGTATCCGCCTCCACCACTGTTGCTGGCAGCCCATTACACGCACTCACCACTCTCTGCGTAAAAAAACTTACCCCTGACATCTTCTCTGTACCTACTTCCAAGCACCTTAAAACTGTGCCGTCTTGTACAAGCCATTTCAGCCCTGGGAAAAAGCCTCTGACTATCCACATGATCAATGCCTCTCATCATATTATAAACCTATATCAGGTCACCTCTCATCCTCCGTCACTCCTAGGAGAAAAGGCCAAGTTCACTCAACCTGTTCTCATAAGGCATGCTCCCCAATCCAGGCAACATCCTTGTAAATCTCCTCTGCACCCTTTCTATGGTTTCCACATCCTTCCTGTAGTGAGGCGACCAGAACTGAGCACAGTAGTCCACGTGGGGTCTGACCAGGGTCCTATATAGCTGCAACATTACTGTTCGGCTCCTAAACTCAATCCCACAATTGATGAAGACACATGCACTGTATGCTTTATTAACCACTGAGTCAACCTGCGTACCAGCTTTGAGTGTCCTATGGACTCAGACCCCAAGATCCCTCTGATCCTCCACACTGCCAAAAGTCCTCCCATTAATACTATATTCTGCCATCATATTTGACCTACCAAAATGAACCACCTCACACTTTTCAGAGTTGAACTCCATCTGCCACTTCTCAGCCCAGTTTTGCAATCTATCGATGTCCTTCTGTAATCTCTGCCAGCCTTCCACACTATCCACAACACCCCCAAACTTTGTGACATCAGCAAATTTACAAACCCATCCCTCCACTTCCTCATCCAGGTCATTTATAAACATCACGAAGAGAAGGGGTCCCAGAACAGATCCCTGAGGCACACCACTGGTCACCGGCCTACATGCAGAATATGACCCATCTACAACCACTCTTTACCTTCTGTGGGCAAGCTAGTTCTGGATCCACAAAGCAATGTCCCCTTGGATCCCATGCCTCCTTACTTTCTCAATAAGGACAGTTGCCAAGGCCCAACCCTCTCCATCAATAATCTGCTTTCCATGATGTTCACTTAGCCCCTCCTTAACAGCCACTGGATTCCATGGTGAAGACAATAAACAATAGGTGCAGGAGTAGGCCATTTAGCCCTTTGAGCCAGCACCACCATTCAATGTGATCATGGCTGATCATCCACAATCAGTATCCCGTTCCAGCCTTCTCCCCATATCCCTTGACTTTGCTATCTTTAAGAACTCTATCTAACTCTCTCTTGAAAATTTCCAGAGAATTGGCCTCCACTGCCTTCTGAGGCAGAGCATTCCACAGATCCACAACTCTCTAGGTGAAAAAGTTTTTCCTCAAATCTGTTCTAAATTGTCTACCCCTTATTCTTAAACTGTGACCTCTAGTTCTGGACTCCCCTAACATTGGGAACATGTTTCCTGCCCCCAGCGTGTCCAATCCCTTAATAATCTTATATGTTTCAATCAGATCCCCTCTCATCCTTCTAAATTCCAGTGTATACAAGCCCAGTTGCTCCAATCTTTCAACATATGACAGTTCTGCCATCCCGGGAATTAACCTCGTGAACCTACGCTGCACTTCCTCAATAGCAAGAATGTCCTTCCTCAAATTTGGAAACCAAAACTGCACACAATACTCCAGGTGGGCTCTCACCAGGGCCCTGTACAACTGCAGAGGGACCTCTTTGCTCCTATACTCAACTCCCCTTGTTATGAATGCCTACATGCCATTAGCTTTCTTCACTGCCTGCTGTACCTGCATGCTTACTTTCAGTGACTGATGAACAAGGACACCTAGATCTTGTTGTACTTCCCCTTTTCCGAACTTGACACCATTCAGATAGTAATCTGCCTTCCTGTTCTTGCCACCAAAGTGGATAACCTCACACTTATCCACATTAAACTGCATCTGCCCACTCACTCAACCTATCCAAATCACCCTGCATTCTCATAACATCCTCCTCACATTTCACACTGCCACCCAGCTTTGTGTCATCTGCAAATTTGCTAATGTTACTTTTAATCCCTTCATCTAAATCATTAATGTATATTGTAAATAGCTGTGGTCCCAGCACCAAGCCTTGTGGTACCCCACTAGTCACTGCCTGCCATTCTGAAAGGGACCCGTTAATCCCTACTCTTTGTTTCCTGTCTGCCAACCAATTTTCTATCCATGTCAGTACCCAACCCCCAATACCATGTGCTCCAATTTTGCCAACTAATCTCCTATGTGGGACCTTATCAAAGGCTTTCTAAAAGTCCAGGTACATCCACTGGCTCTCCCTTGTCCATTTTCATAGTTACATCCTCAAAAAACTCCAGAAGATTAGTCAAGCATGATTTTCCCTTCATAAATCCATGCTGACTCGGACTGATCCTGTTACTGCTATCCAAATGTGTCATAATTTCCTCTTTTATAATTGACTCCAGCATCTTCCCCACCACTGATGTCAGGCTAACTGGTCTATAATTCTCTGTTTTCTCTCTCACTCCTTTCTTAAAAGGTGGGATAACATTAGCTACCCTCCAATCCACAGGAACTGATCCTGAATCTATAGAACATTAGAAAATGATTACCAATGTGTCCACAATTTCTAGAGCCACCTCCTCAAGTACCCTGGGATGCAGACCATCAGGTCCCGGGGACTTATCAGCCTTTAGTCCAATCAGTCTGCCCAACACCATTTTCTGCCTAATGTGAATTTCCTTCAGTTCCTCTGTTACCCTAGGTCCTCTGAGCACTATTACTCCTGGGAGATTGTCTGTGTCTTCCCTAGTGAAGACAGATCCAAAGCACCTGTTCTGCTCATCTGCCATTTCCTTGTTCCCCATAATAAATTCACCTGTTTCTGTCTTCAACTTTGGTCTTAACTAATTTTTTCCTCTTCACATACCTAATGAAGCTTTTACTATCCTCCTTTATATTCTTGGCTAGCTTACCTTTGTACCTCATCTTTTCTTCCGTATTGCCTTTTTAGTTACCTTCTGTTGCTCTTTAAAGGTTTCCCAATCCTCTGGCTTCCTGTTCATCTTTGCTATGTTATACTTTTTCTCTTTTATTTTTATACTGTCCTTGACTTCCCTTGTCAGCCACAGTTGCCCCTTACTCCCCTTAGAATCTTTCTTCCTCTTTGGAATGAACCGATCCTGCACCTTCTGTATTATTCCCAGAAATACCAGCCATTGTTGTTCCACTGTCATCCCTGCTAGGGTATCTTTCCAGTCAACTTTGGCCAGCTCCCTTCTCCCTCTCAAATTGTAGATGAAAACTTATCACATCACGGTCTTTGAACAGGCAGCCCCTGACCAAACCAATCACAGCTGGCCCTTCTGCTCAGTTTTCACGTTTGTTTGGTGGAAGGTGGAGAGCAGACCGCTGGGTAACAACAGGCGGCAGATCCATTGGGCTAAGCATGTGGCACTTGCTCTCATTCTGCTGGGGATCCAAGACCGGTCACAACGAACAAATACAGGGGCAATGGAGAGGGAAGCACACTCAACACCACCTGCACCTGTTCCTGTGTTGTGGGTGATGAGTCCAGTCCTGTTACTGCACAGCGTCCCAGTCAGCTGCACGTTACCACACTTGTCCTGTGTGGAAAAGTTCTACCAACTAAACACCTTTGACCACAACTACACCAGTCAGCGCAGAATGCCTGGCAGCCATTGTGGGACAGGAACTACTTGATGGACAACAATTACACTAGACAGTGGTTCCCTGAGCAAACTGTCAAGATCATCTTGCATTATTGCTCATTGTTTGATGCCATCATCAAGCACTAAGACTTTGCTTGGTTGGCAGTGAGAGGGGCCCTCCCAATTAGAGCCATCCTGCACAGTTCATATCTCACTCCCCACCCACAGCGTACTTGGGATTGAGACAGTTGTCCATCTCTGTGCAGATTGTGGGTTTCATAAGAGGGTGTCGAGAAGGATGCAAGGCTCCTTGTCTTGGTCTAAGTACTACTGGAAAGTCATCATCTTGGCGATCTCTTTGGTCTGCCCGAAACTTGTTGGTCTCGCAGTACAGCAAGATGACCATAAGGAAATGCTGCTGACCAGCACAGTCCAGACTGCAGGGGGGCACGCTGAGGGGTGCATTAAAGCTTGGTGCAGCCAATGCCGAGGCTGTGCAGGGAAGGAGCCCGGTCTGGGCTCCTTGCATTACTGAACACTGAGAGACAGAGTTCGAACAGGAAGGCAGACTACCCAGGGGTCTGCAGGTAGTTAAAGAGCAATGTAGGTAAGAAAGGTTGAGCAGGCAGAACAAAACGAACTGGCCAAATGACACTGGAAATGTAAGAAACTCTGCATTGTACTATTTTTTTCATATATATATATTATGAATAAAGCTTATTCTTGAAATTAAACAAGGAACCAATGACAGGGCAAGTCAGTGGACAGTTATCCCTGCCCTGTTCAGAGAGATAGGCGAGCAGGGGTCTATAAACATTCCATTCTTTTTAAGGAGTGGGGGTTGGAAATAGGGAAAATGTGATGGGAGAAATGAAGAGAGTGTGGGATAAACGGAGGGGAGTGGAAATGATGGGACAAGAGATATGACAGAGGACAGGGAGGAGGGAGGTGGGGAGGGAAGAGAGGGATGGGTGCTGGATCTGAGTTGCAGGAAACCCTGCTCTGTCTGGATGACGGCCGGCTGATCAGGGTAGCACTGCTCGGTCTGCCATCTACAGGTTATGAGATGTCACTGTGTGGAGTGCAGAGCCAGGAGGCTTGCACCTACAGACAGGGGATGGGCCCAGACCCTGCGTGCACTCACCAATGCAGGAGCTTTCCTCCCCCATGGGGTTGGGAGCTGGGTGTAACTCAAAAACAAAACTACTTAAAAGAAAACATTGCCAGGATTAATGAGTGAGTTTGTTTTACTATTAATGAATGCAGATATGGCCTGGTGTGTGATGATGTATGCCATTCACGCATTTTTACATATAACCTGTAATGAATTATGTAAACAACAAGGAGTACTTAATCAAACAATTTATTTACAATAGCAATGACGTATTCACTACAGATCACTTCTTCCTGCTTAGCTAGAAACTGCAACTCAATGGAGAATGCATCTCAACCTGTGGCTGTGGAAGAATTCAGGTTCTGGGGCTCCTCCGTAGTTGTCGGAGTTGACTCTGGGACTGCAGGAAGTGGTTCTGACAGCTCTGGTCACTTCCTTCCGGAGGTGTAGGCATTCGGAACCGTACTGTTCGATCTGCTGATCTAACTGAGCCTATGCTTTCATTTTAACCACATCTAGTTGAGTGCCATGTTGTTCCTCCAAAAGTTTAGCTCTCAGCAACTCTCAATCCCCACATAAGGCTACCTCCATCAAGGGCAAGATCAGCCTGGCAGTGGTAAGAATGAGGGAACTGGACTTTCCAGCCATTTTGGGTGGTCATGCAGACCCGAGACACCATGGGATCTTTTCTGGTTTCCTTTTGGAGCATCTCTGCTATTATAGGGGGACTTTGAATTTGCATTAGGGAGAATCTGTCCAGGAGCGTCCTCATTCTTAACTGTTTCAGGTATTTTTTTCGAAGGATAAATGGGACGATCAATCAGCATTTCCATGATTACTCATTCTATTGAATACGATCTTGTAATTGTTTCCTCAAAGGGATTTGAGGACAGAATACAGCTCCTGCAAACGCTTTGCATCTTCTAACCTTTCTTGAGAAATACGTGCACCAATTCAGTTTGCATATAGCTTTTAACCTCTGACCTGGGAACAGCATTCTTGGCGAGCAAGAGGGTGTCCAGGAATCCACTTATACAACTGGCAAACTGATCTTTCATGGAGAGCTCTTCCAAGACTCGTAATAGGATAGGGGCATCAAACTTCCAGATGTTGTGACCTATTAGCAAAGGGGTGCCCAGAGCCTTCAGGAAGTGCAGGAAAGCTTCCATGGTTTCCTGGAGGCTGCTGGTGGATTGAGGCTCCCCATACAGGTACAGGACCCCATCCATGACCTGAAATCCATTAATAGCTGATGCACCTTCTGAGATGGACTTGACGGGCAGCACGTACTTGTCAAAGATCTTCTCACCGCTTACTGCCGACAGCTGTACCATATCACAATTACTTTCTGGAAGACATAATGTTCAAACACAACATTCCTTTCAGGCCTGTGTAAACGTTACGCAGACCTGCAGTTTGGACACGTCCCTGCTGCCTGGCAGGGGCAGCCCCTGACCACCGCGTCTCCCTCTCCTGTTGGTTGTGGCGGGAGAGTGAAAGTGACTGGAAGTTCACAATGGAGCTCAGGTAATCCCACAATCCTCTACAATAGTGGAAGCCCCCTAGTAATGCATCAGTTCACTAAGTACTTGAAGCACCTAGCAGAACTCATCTCTTCCTGTGACACCGAGCAGATGGAACATGACTCGTGAACATCAATGGTAACTTGACAAACTGAAAGTGGACAGATCTGACTGGAGAATAAAGTTGAGGAGTAGATTTAAAAGGTAATGTGCTGTGTTGCTTATGGCAGTGCTGGAGTGCTTCTGCTGTTGGGTGTGACTGAAACTGCTGCTTCAAGTTCAGATCACGTTGACAAATAAAAATATGCTGAAACAACCAAAAAGCAAACTGCAGCTAAAGAAAGCTTGATCTGAAACCGAAGTTTGTGCCTACTCAACAGCCTACAAAGAGCACTTCCCACCGCTGCGAGACCTTCTACACTTCTTGTTGCTGTCCTGGGGTGCTCTCTAGTGCAGCAAGAACAGGAATTCTCTGCTAGCTTAGTAGATCCTGTCTCTGTCCACCCAGCACTTGTAAACTTCGAGCATGTGATAAACAGATCAGACGGCAGTGAAAGTGCAATATTCAACATTTTAAGATGAGCTTTGATCCAAACCTCTTGCATAACAATGGCCACTCTGATTTTGCTAATGGTACCTCGGGAGCCCTGCGTGAAACAGGCATTATTGAGAAGCTGCTGTCATTATATGGTTTTATTCAATGCACTGAACAACAAGCCATTGCACACAGTACAGTAGTAATCTTCAGATCTGAAAATGGGAGATGATGTGGAATTCGAAGTGTCCTCTGACAGACAGACTGGAAAACTAATCAACACGTACAAACAAGCTGGATGAATTCAGCAGGTCGGGCAGCATTTGTTGAAATGTGCAGTCAACGTTTTGGGCCGAGACCCTTCGTCAAGACTGAAGAAGGAGGGGGCAGGGGCCCCATAAAGAAGGTGGGGGGAGGGTGGAAGGTGCCAGGTGAAAAACCAATCAGAGGAAATATCAAGGGGTGGGGGAGGGGAAGCAGGAAGGGGATAGGCCGGAGAGGTGAAGAAGGAATGTAAGGGGAAAGCACTATGGGTAGTAGAAGGTGGAATCATGAGAGAGGTGATAGGCAGCTAGAAGAGGAGGCAGAGTGAAAGTGGGATGGGGGAAGGGAGAGGGAGGGAATTACCAGAAGTTGGAGAATACAATGTTCATACCAAGGGGCTGGAGACTACCCAGACGGTATATGAGGTGTTGCTCCTCCAACCTGAGTTTGGCCTCATCACGGCAGTAGAGGAGGCCATGTATGGACATATCCGAATGGGAATGTGAAGCAGAGTTGAAGTGGATGGCAACCAGGAGATCCTGTCTGTAAAACTGGACTGGAAAACCAATTGCTGAAAATAAAACCTGAAATTTTGCCTGAAGAAAGGCTCACTGGTCAGGAAATGTTTTATCTGACATATACACCTGAAGATGTTGATGGAAGTGTCCGACTTGAAACAGGAGATAAAGTTTCTTTCTCCATGGAAACAAATAAACATACTGGTGCTGTAAATGCTCACAATATTGTACTGGTGAAGAAGAAACGGGGCCGATGTCAAGGAGTAGTTTGTGCGATGAAGGAAGTATTTGGATTCATTGAAAGAGTTGACCTTGTGAAAGAGATCTTCTTCCATTATAGTGAATTCAAAGAAATCTGGACACATTGCAGCCAGGAGATGATGTAGAATTTACTATTAAAGAAAGAAATGGAAAAGAAGTTGCCACTGAAGTAAAATTGTTACCCCCAAGGAACTGTTATATTTGAAGATGTTAGTGTACAATGTCCTGTGTATGTTACTCAAAATGGCTTCTTTGGTTTGTTACAAGTAGGAATGCTTCTTTGTCTGATAAGTGTTTCTCTCGCCATTGTTTCGCTTTAGAATGGCTGATATGGTAATTGTATTCATTTGTTAATCAATGGGGAATGTTATTGTGTTTTGTGAGGCTGGGAACTTGAGGGAGGGGTTGCGCGGGCTTGTGGTGTGAAGGGAGTCGGGAGGGAGACGCCGAGGAAGGTGGACGTGCGCTTGGAAGACCACCGGGGAGTCCGAGGTGGAAGACGTGGAAGTCGGAGGCAAGCGACGAGGGGTCGAATGGTTCGATGGTTGAGCTCCAACGAGTGCACTAAACTGACTGAACTTTGATAAGTTGGCGCCTTTTGTTTTTTCCTTGTATATATATATATATATTGTATTGCCTAATACTCTTTTAATTTTAGTAAACTCTTTAAAGTGTATTTCATAACGGTATTTGTTGTGGGTTTGATACTGTTGGCGGGCGCGAGGCATAAACGCGATTCTCACAGCACCTGCGTGTACGGGAGGTGGGTTGATGAGTGGCTGGATCTCCTTTTCCCCTAGACATATACCAGCCTGTTGGGTAAGTGTTACATTTGTGGGGTGCTCGTCCCGGATTGGATTGTCAGGGGGCTGTGGAATCGCGCAGGCAGCAGAGCGGAGGTGGACAGAGATAAGATTGTTAGCTGGTGCAAATTTGAAGGTGTACCGGTGCAGTACGCATGCGTAGTGAGCGGAGTGGATTTTCGAGTTTCGGGAGACGCGTTAGTGCGGGGGTTAAGTTTGGTGAAGGGTATGGGGCAGGTAGAATTGGTAGCTAGACGGTGTGGTAAAGAGGTGGAGTCTAGCTGGGTGTTGGTTAGTACGAGTGCTGACGTCAGGACGTTGGAACTGCCGGCGACGGTCAGTGTACCGGGGGAGGAGGGGCTGTGGGGGCTCCACCCCTTCTCCGAGGATGAGGCTGAGGAGACATCGGAGGAGGAGCTAGAGCTAGAGGAAAACCCCGGAGAGGTGGCAGGCACTAGCAAAGGGAGGAGGGAGGAGGGAGTCGTGACTAGGCCCCGCCCCCCAGGTAGTGGGGACGCCTCGGAGCTGGCAGCCACACTTAACTCCCTGGTGGGAGTGGCCGAGAGGCCACGGCTGAAGCTGGGGGTGTTCTCCGGAGCCAATCCGACTCCGGACGGGGAGATGGACTATGAGACCTGGATCGAGCATGCGCCCTTGATGTTAGAGGAGTGGCCAGGCTCGGAGGAGGAGAAGAGGCAGTGATTGGTGAGAAGTTTGAGGGGTTTAGCAGCCAAAACAGTCAGGGAGTTGAAAGCTGAGAAGCCTGGGGCCTCAGTGGAGGAATGCATAGAAGTTTTGGAGGGAGCGTTTGGGTTGTCAGGGGAACCCTGGCTGCTTTTAGCAGAGTTCCAACGCCTGGAACAATGGAGAGGGGAAAAGCTCTCCGAGTACATATTTAGGATGGAGGGGATGCTCTCGGGGCTGCGGCGCCGGGGGGTAGTGAAGGCGCCTGACGTGGCTAGCGTGAGGATGTCAGTTATTCAGTGGCTCTCTGGAGGAGGACAAGGTGGTGTGGACTATCCGGCAGGCTTATAGGAAGGGCCCCCCTCCATAGTTCGGGCAACTGATCAGAGAGGTGCGGGCGGAAGAGAGAGCGTTGGGGCAGAAAAGGGGCGCGGGCCTACGGGAGCGATCCTCAGCGATACAGGAAGTGGTGGCTGGGTGGAGGAATGACAACCCACAGGGGAGTAGAGAACCCCCTCTGGAGGGGAGGGACAGGGGAGGTACCCACTCTCAGGGGTGACCAGTGCAGTGGGTTGGGAGCGGGAGTCGTCCTGGGAGAGGAGGGGCGGCAGGCAGCATGTGCTTTAACTGTGGGAAAGAAGGGCATTTCAGGCGGGACTGTGGGCGGCCGAGGGTGTGCTATAGCTGTGGAGAGGAGGGACACTTTAGGTGGGATTGTGAGAGACAAGGAGTTCCGCGGAGGACAAGCCCCCCTGCGACTAAGAAGGGGGAGGTGTCGGGAAACTTAGGAGAGGCTCAGTGAGGGAACGGACTGGAGCCTCTGGAGGAACACGTTCCCAGAGATCAGCCAGGGGACCACCGGGTGCCCACCCCTCTATTCCAGATGGGCTGGTAGGACCCCGTGCCAGTGTGGGTCTACGGATAGAGGGAGTTTACGCAAAAGCCGTTCTGGATACGGGATCGCAGGTGACCTTATTGTACCGGTCTTTCTACCACCAATATCTAAAGCATTTGCCCATAACCCCATTTGACGCCCTGCAGATTTGGGGTGTGAGCGAGGGTGACTACCCTTACGATGGGTACCTATCGGTGAGATTGGAGTTCTCGGAGGGCGATGTGGGAGTGTCCGAAGCTATTGAGACGTTGGTGTTGGTGTGTCCGGACCCGGTGGTGCTGCCCTCCTGCTGGGGACTAACTCCCCCGTTGTGCGACGGCTCCTGGGAGCCTATAAGGAGAACGCAGGGGAAGACTTTCTGGAGACCCTCTCGGTACATCCAGTGTTTCGAGCAGTGTTCAAAGAAGGGGTTGCCTCCCTAGGGCTGGACCCGGAGTGTAAACGAGGGACGGTGTGGTGTACGCAGGCGAGGCCCAAGGTGATCTGACCAGGGGAGGTAGCACTCGTGATGGGGACCCCCAGATTCCCAGGAGTGCCAACGGGCGAAGCCCTGTTAGTAGACGCCCCGGACGATCTTGAAGGGGAGACACGATTTCCGGCGGGGGCGCTGGTGAGGCCCGAAGTGCAGAGACCAGGGGTGGTACATGCGAGGCGTATAGCCATAAGTGTCAGGAACACCACGGCAAGAGAAATCACCTTTAAGAGGGGAATGCCGCTGGCACATCTGTTCCCAGTGACGGTAATGTCTAGCGCACCAGTGAGGACCCCTAACGGGGAGGGATCGGAGCATCGAAGGGACTGACCGCTGAAGTCTTTAACTTCGGGGATTCCCCTGTGTCGCCGGAGTGGAAACACAGGCTAGTGGAGAAGATGCTGAAGATGGAAGCTGTTTTTTCTCGGGGTGAGTTTGATGTGGGCTGCTCCAAAAGCACTCGCCACACCATCCGGGTGACGGAGGACACCCCGTTCCGAGAGAGAACCCGGCGGCTGGCTCCGGCAGATGTTGAGGACGTGCGGCAGCACTTGTGCAAGTTGAAGGAGGCCGGAATCACAACTGAGTCCCGAAGTCCTTATGTGTCCCCAATAGTGGTGGCACAGAAGAAGAATGGGCGTGTGTGTTGACTACAGGACGTTGAATCGGCGAACTGTCCCTGATCAGTATACTGTCCCAAGAGTCAAGGATGCGCTGGCCTGCCTGAGCGGTGCGAAGTGGTTCAGTGTGCTGGATTTAAGAAGTGGGTATTACCAGATCCCGATGAGTGCGGACGATAAAGAGAAGACAGCTTTTATCTGCCCGCTGGGGTTCTTTCAGTTCGAACGAATGCCCCAAGGCATATCGGGAGCCCCAGCCACCTTCCAGAGGCTCATGGAGAGAACTGTGGGGGATATGAATCTGTTAGAGGTGCTGGTGTACCTGGACGATTTGATAGTGTTTCGATCGTCTTTGGAGGAACATGAGGAGAGGCTGTTGAAGGTGTTGGGCCGGCTTAATGAAGAAGGGTTGAAGCTTTCCCTGGACAAATGCCAGTTCTGCAAGTCGTCGGTTAGCTAAGTTGGCCATATCATTTCGCGAGAGGGAGTGGCTACTGATCCAACCAAGATAGAGGTCGTGACCACCTGGCCGAGACCCCAGAAAGTGGGCGCTCTGCGCTAATTTTTGGGGTTCTGTGGGTATTACCGGCGATTTGTGAAAGGATATGCCAAAGTGTGTCACCCGTTGACTCAGCTGTTGTGTGGCTATCCCCCGGTGGGAAAGAAAAGGACGGGGGACCAGAAGCAGGACGCTGGAGGATACTGGAACCCGGCGGAACCTTTTGGCTCGAGATGGGATGATCAATGTGAAGAGGTGTTCCGATCTTTGAAAAGGGCACTGACCTAGGCCCTGGTGTTGGCTTTAGCTGATCCCCAGAAGCCATATGTGCTGCACACGGATGCCAGTCGAGAGGGTCTCGGGGCTGTTCTGTACCAGGAGCATGGCAAAGCATTGAGGCCGGTAGCCTTTGTCAGCCGAAGCTTGTCGCCATCGGAGAGAAACTATCCCACTCACAAGTTGGAGTTCCTGGCGCTGAAGTGGGCGGTGGTGGACAAGCTGGGCGATTACCTATACGGAGCCAAGTTTGAGGTGAGAATGGATAACAATCCTCTCACTTATATTTTGACTTCGGCGAAGCTGGATGCCACAGGACATCGGTGGCTGGCGGCCTTGTCGGTATATGATTTCAGCCTGAGGTACCGGCCCGGAAGCAAGAATGTGGATGCGGATGCTTTGTCTCGTCGGGAGCCGGGGGAACAGGAGAGGGACGAGGAGTGGGAGAGTGTCCCTGCCCCTGGAGTGAAGGCAATGTGTCAGTTTGCTATCACCGTGAAGGCCGAGGGAAGAGGGAGGCTGGAACGAGCCGTGGACCATTTGGGGGTTTTTGACGACGCCATACCCCTAGCCTACTGTGACCTGACCGCACTGCGGACTAAACAGTTGCCGGAACTGAGTCCGGGGGAAGTGGCAGCTGCTCAGCAAAATGACCCGGGCATTGGCACAGTGTGGAGAGCGGTCGAGAAGGGGTATTTGTTGTGGGTTTGATACTGTTGGCGGGCGCGAGGCATAAACTCGATTCTCACAGCACCTGCGTGTACGGGAGGTGGGTTGGTGTGTGGCTGGATCTCCTTTTCCCCTAGACATATACCAGCCTGTTGGGTAAGTGTTACATTAGTATTGAACAGTTTGATGGAACTGTCACCAAAGTTATTCCAAAAGTATCCAGTAAAACCCAGACTGATCCTTTGCCAGGACGTATCAAAGTAAACTTTACCATTTCCAAAGAGCTTCCCTTTGGAGATAAGGATACCAGATCTAAAGTTACTTTATTAGAAGGTGACCATATTAGGTTTTATATCTCTACTGATCGACGTGACAAATTAGAATGTGCTACAAATATTGAAATTCTGACTGATTCTTTTGAGTTAACTGGAGAAACTAGAGAAATGGGTGTGATTGCAGCTATGCACGATGGATTTGGTTTCATTAAATGTGTAGATCGCGATACTCGAATGTTCTTCCACCTTAGTGAGATCATGGATAGTCTGCAGCTCCACATCTCCGATGATGTTGAATTCACTGTTGTCCCTGACATTCTTTCAGCTCAAAGGAACCATGCAATCCTTATTAAAAAGCTTCCAAAAGGGACGGTGTCATTTCACACACAGCCTGAGCAGCATTACTTTGGAATTGTGGAGGAAGAAGCTACCGGTTCAGTATTCAAGTCCACTAGCCCTGCTAAGAGTAAAGAAAAGGATTATGAAGAGGGAGTCATTGCATATGATGAAGCTGGGATAAGAATGACTGTACCATACCATATAAAGGAACTGGAAGGGTGTGCTTGGTGATAAGATTGAATTTAGCATTAGTGAAATTAAAAGAACTGGTCTACAGAGTGCAATATCAATCAAAAATCTAAATCATAACCCCAGTGCGAAGAGACTTGTAGGATATGTGGCAGCATTGTAAAATAACTTTGGTTTCATTGAAACTTCTCAACATGATCAAGAAATTTTCTTTCACTACAGTGAGTTCTCAGGCGATGTCCGGAAGTTGGAGACATTGTAGAATACAGTTTGTCAAAGGGGAAAGGAAACAAGGTGAGTGCTGAAAAAGTTGCCAAGATTACAGCAGTAAATGGTCCCAGTGATGAAGTCTATCCACCAGTCTACACTGGGAAAGTGTTGAGGCCATTGCACAGCGTCGATCCACAGCAGGTGGAGTATCAGGGACTTGCTGAGATTACGGAGGAAGGGACTATGAAAGGTGAAGTATATCCTTTTAGCATAATCAGTTTGGCAAACAAAACAGATTGTCTTCAGAGGGAGAAACTATCAAGTTCCAGCTATGCACTGTGGCTCAAACAGGACAAAAGTTGGCCTACAATGCCACACCTTTGCGAAAAGGCATTGTGGACTGTGTAAAAGACCAGTTTGGATTCATTGACTATGAAATTGGTGATGGTAAAAAGCTGTTCTTCCGTGTGACTGAGGTGTTGGATGGTGTGGAGTTGCAGCCTGGAGATGAAGTTGAATTTTCTGTCATCTTAGATCAGCGTACAGGAAAGTGTAGTGCCTGCAATGTTTTCCGTGTCAGTGAGGGTCCCGGGCCTGTGGCAGCTCCACATCCTGATCGTTCAGTACATCGTCTGAAGAGAATCACCTTGGATGACGCAACTGCTCCAAAACTAGTTGTACTTGACCAGCCAAAGGGACCTGATAACAGCAAGGGATTTACTGTGGAAAGAAAGATTCGTCAAGCCGGAGTGATAAGATTGATTTCTTTTCTTCCCCCAGCAAGCACGTTACCCAATGCAGTATCTTTGGGGAAGGGAGGGTTTACGCAAGGTTATCTGCCTCCACCACCCTCTGTGTTCCCTTGTCCAAAATGGAAATGGAACATAATTTATCTACTTTCAAGCAAAACTACAGTTCTACCACTTGTCTGTGCTTTTATCAAAAAAAACCCCAAAAAATGGTAATGCACAGGCTCGGGGCAATGAATGAGCAGGAAGCCTTAGTTTCATAACCTTATAGAGCTTGATTTAAAATCAAAAGGCATCATACATCAATGTTAATTTGAAATTTAACTTTTGTTAGTAATGAGAGAAAAATCTGTGAAGAAAGCTATACAACTGAAACTCGAGGGCCATGAATGCTGGCTTTCATTAACCCTTTCAGTACAACTTTGTTGATGCTGTAGAGCACTGCAGCCTTGGAACACATTTTCCCAATCCCAGAAACTAACAGATCTGTGCCTAAAGGAAAAAAACCCACAAATATCACTTATTTCCCCACAAAAGGCACCCTGTGTAATGCCGAATGGAAAAGGAAGTGGCTGAATTTTTAAAAAGTATATTGATGCATCAATGCGGAAATGTTAATCGTTGGTACTGTGTATATATATGCCTTTTGCATAGAAACAGGATGTTGATGTAGGACAGAGGCAGGGTCCTGTTTCTGTTTTGCCTCTGTTGGCAGTTTGCGGTTTTCTAAACTGGAGAAGGTTTTGTTCTTGCAAGAAGGGAAAACAACAACTGCCTTTCTCCTGTGTCTCTGTTAATGGTCATGAAAAAAAACTAGAATAAAAAGTTTTACCGTAAAAAATAAAAGGTGTATAGATATACAGATCTATACATATCTGTAACATAAATCTACAGCACATTACAGGCCACTGTTGTGCCGACTGCTGTGGAGCCTGTCTGGAATGTCCCTAGCGCATAACCCTCTACTTTTCTAAGCCGGTGACTGTCGTGCTTTTCCAGCGGCTGACCTGATGCGGGATACTGGAGTTTGCAAACGTTGGGATCTGGATAAACACACGGATTGCCTGGGGTGGAGGGGGGGGGGGGGGGTAACTCAGCATCTGTTGGGAGGAAGGTGGTTGACATCTCGAGTTAAAACAGTATCAAGAATGAGATGTGAGGTGGATATAGAGGAGGAGGGAGTGCTGAGACAAGGGGTCTAGGGTGATTGGTGAGCTGAGAGGGTAAACTGTACCATGAGGGGGGCAAGGATGGGAGCTAGGGGGCCGGGAGTTGGGAAAGGGGTCTCCAATCACTCATCTTCAAGCGCTTCACTCCACATACACTGCTCCAGCTGCAGAGTTCCTGCAGCAGGTTGTTTGAAAGCAAAGCTCCCTCTTCCCGTGCTGCTCCCCCGACAGAGCGGCCCGGCGAGATGGGGCCCGGGGGAGGGAATGAGGGCACCTCCTAGAGGCGTCAATCAGCGGGGCAGTCCCGCTCGCCAACCCCGCCCCTCCCAACTTTCAGTTTCGATTCCGGGAGCGGCGAAAGTTGAAGGAGAAGCTGAGGGGATGGTTGATGGTTGATCGTACGGTGAGTAACAGCAGCCGAGAGACCTGACACCCAGACCCGTTACCGCGTCGCCCGTCGCCCTCCAGCCCCAACCCCCTAACGGCCTACTGGCCCACCCTAGTTGGCTGGCAGCTCGGCCGGACCGGGAGCAAAGGGTCGAGAGTCTGGGAACTATTGCAGAGTGAGCAGGTTTTCAGTGCCAGAGAGCGCGGGCCCCTCCGACGGCGGTACTGACCTGCTGAGTGTTTTCCTGACCACGCTGACAGCGTTCTGCCCTCCCCACCCTGCCCCTCCATTTAAACATATGTAACCCCCTGGGTCGCTCAGCTCCTTCTCGTCCGGGGGAGCAGCCTTCGGTCCCGCCAAACTGGGTAATCAGCTTGTGTGGATACTGTGTGATGTCCCCGCCTCGCCAAAGAACAGACAGGACACCATATGCGATTAAATGATTACAGTTTATAAAGATTACTATAACTAAGTAATTAATAACGATACAGTATACATGAAGGAAAAGAAAATAAAGAAAAGGCGCCAAACTTATCAAAGTCCAAACCACTTCGTGCACGCCCGTTGGAGCTCAATTTCTGAAGTCTTCTGGCCCCCATTCGATCCCCCCCGCTTGGGGTCCGCTCCTCGCCCAGTTTACAGCGTCGCGTCCTCTCTCCCACCCCCTCGCACCGATCTCCCCAAAAGCCCGCCAACAATAGCTTACAGACGCAGAAGAAAGAACAACATTAATCCCAATTGGTTAACAAAGGAGTACAATTCTCGTTATCAGTAAATTTTAACCCAAACAAGCTTCCAGCACTCTCTCGCAACAAAGAAACATTCCTACTTTTAACAAAACAAAGAAGCCATTTTGAGTAACGTACGTAGTAACAAAGAAAAAGAAGAAACCCCCTTTACACATATTTAGTTTCAAACTTCCCTCCGTTGTGATGGCTTGTTACCTCTCGTTTTCATTAACGTTCGTTAACCCTCCTCGCTCCACAGATCGTGCTGCTGGGATTTGCACCATCTCCCGCTTTAACTCCGGCACGTAACCCAGGTAATACCCGGCGGCACGGTGCGCAGGTACCTGAACAATGGGGTGGAAATTGGTAGCAAATGTGTTGGAGGGCAGGAAACAGTACTGATACAGTCCTCGGTGTGATGGAAGAGAAGTTGAACAGAGCAGCGATAATAATAACCCACACAGAGAGAGAGAGACATAGGGGCTTGGATTTAGTCGAAGTTATTCACTGTGAGATCACATTCAGGCATCTGTCACAGGGAGACTGGTTGGGCTTCTGTTCAAGGAAGTAAAGGGTTCTCGGACCAAACTGGCGTGGATGAAGATGCTGAGAGATTGGATAG
This sequence comes from Hemitrygon akajei, assembly GCF_048418815.1. Classification (NCBI taxonomy): domain Eukaryota; kingdom Metazoa; phylum Chordata; class Chondrichthyes; order Myliobatiformes; family Dasyatidae; genus Hemitrygon; species Hemitrygon akajei. Next base: position 23,376,529 of record NC_133132.1, on the reverse strand, counting down.
ACAACTATGGTGGAGATGAGCATGTTGGGACCACAGAAATGCTGTCGCGGCAGATATGGGAAAAGGCATAATGAGAGAAAAGGGAGTACAGCCGAGGTTTGAAGGAAAAAGTTAATATATGGCTAATACCAGGGGCATGGTTTTGAGGTGATTGAAGGAAAGTACTGGGGATGTCAGAGGTAGAGTGTTGAATGTGGGAGTGCTGGTAGGGGCAGGTACATTAGGGCATTGTAAAAAACGTGGGTGGTGGATAAATGGAGGGCTATGTGGGAGGGATCAATCTTACAAAGCAAACACGAGGAAATCTGCAGATGCTGGAAATTCAAGCAACACACACAAAATGCTGGTGGAACACAGCAGGGCAGGCAGCATCTGTAGGGAGAAGCGCTGTCGACGTTTCGGGCCGAGACCCTTCGTCAGGAATAATTGAAAAGAAAGATAGTAAGAGATTTGAAAGTAGGAGGGGGAGAGGGAAATGTGAAATGATAAGGGAAGACCAGAAGGGGTGGGATGAAGCTAAGAGCTGGAAAGGTGATTGCCTAACCTGCTGAGTCTCTCCAGCATTTTCTATTCTGGCCATTTTCAACACTGCCTGAGCCCCTTGGTGACATGTAAGTGGCCGGTGAACACCAGCCCAGCAGCTACAGCCTCCATCCAGGTTTCTAGTTTGTCTGTTCAGCAATGGCGGCTGTCCAAGCTGTGGTCAGTGCGGAGAAATCAGAGCCCTGCATTTGTCACTGGGTAAAGCTTGGGATCCATAACCATTGAAGTGGTAACAGGAAACAGTGATTATGATAAAGCAGGATCGATGTACCTTCATGGGTTGTGAAGGCTGAGTTACAATCGTGACTTAGGTTAGCTGCACTTCCCAGCATGACCCATAGATGGCTCTGGACCCAAAGCAATGGAATCGAGGGCTGGCAAAAATATTTGGGATTAAGTCAGACAACTGGAGACAGGCAGTAAACAAACAAGATCAGACATGGCCTCTTTCCTCCCTCAGGGCCACTCTCTCCCCCACAGCACTGACATCAAGTTCTCAGGAGATCTTCCCACGAGGGCTTCCAGTCTTACAAACCCTTCCCTCTTCTGTCCAAGACCCAATAGTATTTCATTGATTTGGCCTGTTCCTGTCCAACTGGGACCCACACAGGGAATTGGTTAGGTCTGGAATCCAAAATTCCCCTCTACCACCACTCTCCTCCATCTAGCGGAATTAGTTCTTACTCTCAATAATTTCTCCTTTGGCTCCTCCCACTTCCTCCAAACCAAAGGTGTAGCCATGGTTTGTATGGGTCCCAGTTATGCCTGCCTTTTTGTTGGCTTTGTGGAACTGGAACAGTCCATGTTCCAAGTTTATACGGGTATCCGTCCCCCTCTTTTCCTTCGCTACATCGACGACTGCATTGGCGCTGCCTCCTGCACGCATGCTGAGCTCGTCGACTTCATTAACTTTGCCTCCAACTTTCACCCTGCCCTCAAATTTACCTGGACCATTTCCGACACCTCCCTCCCCTTTCTAGATCTTTCTGTCTCCATCTCTGGAGACGGCTTATCTACTGATATCTACTGTAAGCCTATGGACTCTCACAGCTACCTGGACTATTTCTCTTCCCACCCTGTCTCTTGCAAAAATGCCATCCCCTTCTCACAATTCCTCCGTCTCCGCCGCGTCTGCTCTCAGGATGAGGCTTTTCATTCCAGGACGAAGGAGATGTCTTCCTTTTTTAAACAAAGGGACTTCCCTTCGTCTACCATCAACTCTGCTCTCAAACGCATCTCTCCCATTTCCCACACATCTGCCCTCACCCCATCCGCCCACCATCCCACTCGGGATAGGGTTCCCCTTGTCCTCACCTACCAGCCTCCAGGTCCAACGTATAATTCTCCGTAACTTACTCCACCTCCAATGGGATCCCCCCTTCTGCTTTCCGCAGGGATCGCTCCCTACGCAACTCACTTGTCCATTTGTCCCCCCCCCATCCCTTCCCACTGGTCTCCCTCCTGGCACTTATCCTTGTAAACGGAACAAGTGCTACACCTGCCCTTACACTTCCTCCCTCACCACCATTCAAGGCCCCAGACAGTCCTTCCAGGTGAGGCGACACTTCACCTGTGAGTCGGCTGGTGTGATATACTGCGTCCGGTGCTCCCGGTGTGGCCTTTTATATATTGGTGAGACCCGGCGCAGACTGGGAGACCGTTTCGCTGAACACCTACGCTCTGTCCGCCAGAGAAAGCAGGATCTCCCAGTGGCCACACATTTTAATTCCACGTCCCATTCCCATTCTGATATGTCTTATCCATGGCCTTTTCTACTGTCAAGATGAAGCCACACTCAGGTTGGAGGAACAACACCTTATATACTGGCTGGGTAGCCTCCAACCTGATGGCATGAACACTGACTTCTCTAACTTCCGTTAATGCCCCTCTTCCCCTTCTTACCCCATCCCTGACATATTTAGTTGTTTGCTTTTTATCTCTCTCTCTGCCCATTACTCTGCCTGTTCTCCATCTCCCTTTGGTGCTCCCCTCCCCCTTTCTTTCTCCCTAGGCCTCCCGTCCCATGATCCTTTCCCTTCTCCAGCTCGGTATCACTATCACCAATCACCTTTCCAGCTCTTAGCTTCATTCCCCCCCCCCCCCCCGGTCTTCTCCTATCATTTTGCATTTTCCTCCTCCCCCACTACTTTCAAATCTCTTAGTATCTTTCCTTTCAGTTAGTCCTGACTAAGGGTCTCGGCCCGAAACGTCGACAGTGCTTCTCCTTATAGATGCTGCCTGGCCTGCTGTGTTCCACCATCATTTTGTGTGTGTTGCTAGATCGATCTTATGATAGGTTACAAGACAGATCAACAGAGTGTTGTGGGCCGAACGACCTGCTCTGTTCTATGGACAGGAACAGGCCAAATCAATGAAATACTATTGGGTCTTGGACAGAAGAGGGAAGGGTTTGTAAGACTGGAAGCCCTCGTGGGAAGATCTCCTGAGAACATGATGTCAGTGCTGTGGGGGAGAGAGTGGCCCTGAGGGAGGAAAGAGGCCATGTCTGATCTTGTTTGTTTACTGCCTGTCTCCAGTTGTCTGACTTAATCCCAAATATTTTTGCCAGCCCTCGATTCCGTTGCTTTGGGTCCAGAGCCATCTATGGGTCATGCTGGGAAGTGCAGCTAACCTAAGTCACGATTGTAACTCAGCCTTCACAACCCATGAAGGTACATCGATCCTGCTTTATCATAAACACTGTTTCCTGTTACCACTTCAATGGTTATGGATCCCAAGCTTTACCCAGTGACAAATGCAGGGCTCTGATTTCTCCGCACTGACCACAGCTTGGACAGCCGCCATTGCTGAACAGACAAACTAGAAACCTGGATGGAGGCTGTAGCTGCTGGGCTGGTGTTCACCGGCCACTTACATGTCACCAAGGGACTCAGGCAGTGTTGAAAATGGCCAGAATAGAAAATGCTGGAGAGACTCAGCAGGTTAGGCAGTGAACAGAAAACCAGAGTTGATGTTTAAGGATGAAACCCTTCATCAGAATTAGGAAAAATGTGAAATGTAAATGAGACACTTTTTGTCATCTTTTCTTTGTTCTATATTTACAGATTTTTGATCAATGTTGAGTTCACTATAAATTTGCTTCAGGAACACCACCTCTCTCTCTAACAGAAATTCCCTGTCTTTGTCTAATTACTCTAACCTAAAACGATGACTCTGTATTTCTCTGTGCAGATGCTGTCTATTTCCCACATTCACACTTTCAGTATTTACAGTTTCTTGCATTTCACTTTGAGTTCAAGAGCCACGAGGTGATGTTACAGCTCTATAACGTTAGATTACAGTTGTAATATTGTGTTCAGTCTGGTCACCTGAGGATGTGGGAGCTTCAGAGAGGGTGCAGAGGAGATTTACCAGGATGCTGCCTGGATTAAACAGCATGTCTTATCAAGATAGATTGGGCAAGCTAGGGTTTTCTTCTTTGGAGAGAAGGAGTCTACAAGATGATAAGACAATTAGATAGTGTGGACAGACTTGTTCCCAGGCTGGAAGTGGCTAATACAAGGGGCACAATTTTAAGGTGTTATGATCCCAGCCCCCTCCTTTGTGAGAATCGCAAGAGCCCTAGTGAAGGGAGGGGGTCAATGACCCAAGAGAAGAGAGAGACGTGCTGAATACCGCATTCCACCGGGATGCAGAATAAGGTGACATTGACTATTGTCTCATGGAGACCACGTGTAAAGCCCTCGGGCAAAGTGGGCTGGTTGAGAGAGAGATTGACACCTGCGATCCCGGGAGGAAGTATAAAGGAGGGTCTGGGGGGGAACGACCCCTTCAGATGCACCAAGAAGACACGATAGCGATCCCATCGTAGCGGGAAGCCATTTTGAAGGAAGCCACGTGCGTTAGATTCCGAATCTGGAGTCTGTGGCTGGAATCACGGAAAACCGCTTTTAACTAACAACAGGGAAGCTTGCTCCCCTGATTCCACAGCTTTGCTTCGTAAAGACCCGGGCAAGTGTTCCTTTTCTCACCAATCTCTCTCTCTCTCTCCAACACGGGAAACCCAGCGGTTCCCAAAAAGCTGAAGCCTGTAGACTTCTGAATGACTTTTATATTTCCAATGGACAATATATTATCCCCTAGACAACGATAGAGCTTGTTTCTGATTGATTATTACTATACCTGCGCTTTAGATTGAGTATTGACGACGTATGTTATCTAAATGTTTGTATTAACCTTACTTTTGTGCCCCTTTATAAAAAAAATGTTTAAAAATTGTACCATCAGACTTCAGCGGACCTCTCTATCTTTGCTGGTAAGTGATCCAGTTACGGGATACGTAACAACGTGGGGCCTCGTCTCGAGATTTGAAACCAAATTGGGAGGGCAGTGAATTGGGTTTGTAAGTAAAAAAAAATTTGGATCTGGTACGCGGGTAGCCAGACGGGAAACCAGCAAAGATGGACGTGGATGAATTTATGAAAAACCCGACTGTGGAGGCGCTAGAGGCGGCCACCAAATCAGACTTGTTAAATTTGGCGAAGGGATTGGACCTCGCAGAAGTGAGGTCGTCCATGAAAAAGCGGGAGGTGCAAGGGGCCATAACTCGGTATTACATTGGGCAGAAAGTGTTCGAAGCTGAGGTATTGGAAAATATCCCTGAAAAAGTACCAGCTAGTGGGATGGATCAGCTAGAGTTGGAGAAATTAAGGTTGGAACATGAATTTAAAATAAAGCAGCTGGAAGCGGCTGAGAGAGAGAAAGAAAGGGAGCAGGCGTTCCACATAAAGGAGTTAGAGGTGAAACGGGACCAGGAGCTCCAACTAAAGGGGTTAGAGGTGAAAAAAGAGCAGGACCAAGCTGAAAAGCAAAGACAGCATGAAATTCAGCTAAAAGAGCTAGAACGAGCCGAGAACGAGAGGGAATGAGCTGAAAAGCAGAAAAGAGTATGAGGAGAAACGAGAACAGAGGGAACATGACTTGGAGATGGAGAAGTTAAAGAAAGAGCGAAGAGATCTAGGGTTAGATCGAGACGAGAGGTTTAATGTTAGTCGGGAGTTGAGGGTAGTACCTCCATTCGAAGAGTTGGATGTTGATAGTTATTTCTTGCTTTTTGAAAAGGTGGCAGTAAATCAAAAGTGGCCCAAAGAGCAGTGGGTGGCATTGTTACAAAGTGTGTTAAAGGGGAAGGCACAACGAGCATATGCGGCCTTGGCCGTCGAGGAAGGGGAAGCGGAAAATTATGCCAAAGTAAAGGAGGCCATTCTCCGGAGTTACGAGCTAGTACCGGAAGCTTATAGACAAAGGTTCAGAAATTTACGGAAAGGGTGGAATCAAACGTATACCGAGCTAGCCTATGAAAAGGGTGTGCTCTTGGACCATTGGTGCACCGCGGAACAGGTGGACGGGGATTATGGGCGTATCAGGGAGTTATTTCTGATTGAGGAATTAAAAGGGTGTGTTCCGGAGGAGATCCGGATGTATTTGAATGAGAAGCCGAATAAGTCCATCTCCAAAATTGCTAGGTTCGCAGATGAATATGCCCTAACCCACAGGACAAAGTTTTCCGCGCCAAAAGGTTACCCGAGAGACTGTGGGAACGCCCGAGAAAGTCCACCGGCTGAGGCAGAGGTCCCGCCGGGAGCTAGTGGTAAGGTTGAGGGGGAAAGGCCAGGCGGCCCGAGATTTCCGGGCTTGACCTGTTTTAATTGTGGGAAGGGAGGACATATTGCCTGTAGGTGTTTTGCTCCGAGAAAGGAGCCGGAAACAGGGAGAGCAGCGGTCCCTATCGGGTGTGCCGTGGTAATCAGTAAATCGATGAGAGAGCCCCGGGTAGACAGAGTACGAGAAGGGTCAGAGACTTGGCTGTCACCCGGAACCGTGTCCGTGAAGGGGGGAGACCCACCCATTCCCGTCTGAATCTGGCGAGACACTGGGGCGGAGCTGTCGTTGATCCGCCGTGAGATACTAGATTTTGGTCGGAGAAGGGGAATGGTCGCCGTGAAGGGGATAGGTACAAGAATAGAAATGGTGCCCCTACATCAGGTAATTATGGATTGTGAGCTGGTATCTGGACCTGTCGAAATAGGGGTGCCATCAGAATTCCTGAGAACTGACGCGGACGTCCTCCTCGGAAATGGTTTAGCTGGGGGGCAGGTTTGGACAAGGGTGACACGGCTCAAACAGCCTGTGAGGATTGCAGCCCCGCCCCTCGCCTCTCCAGTCTGTACCACAGGCGCGAGCATTCACAGCCTGTCGAGAAAGGCAGCTGACAAAGCGAGCAGTTTAAATCTGGCCAGTATTGATTTGGCCGAGACGGTCCTACCGACCCTGTACCACGGGGGTTCTGAGGGTGGTAAACCGAAGAGTAGTAAAGTGAAAGGGGTTAAGGGAGAGGAGCGAGATCTGCCCTTAGTGAAGAGAAAGGTCCTAGAGGTAGGAAATAAAGATGAGAGACGGGAAAAGCTGTTAAAAGGTCCAGAGTTGGACATGGATGATCTGTCGGGGGTGGCAGCCCTGTTTGAAGAAGTTGAGAGTTGTCAAGGTGTTCCCGATAATGAGATAAAGGCAGTCCTAGGTGAAAAGGATGCCATTACCTTGGAGAGGTCTGCTGGGTTGGCAGACGAGGTTATTTCAGCCCGCGGGGTTGAGTTTACTCCGGAAGGGAGTTGCCCAGAGAGGAACTGGGAGGATCAGGGGAATTTAGAATTTGAAAAGGGTACGGGTATTGAAAGCCTGGAAGAGGCAGATGTCCCGTTTGAGTGTGTCCAAGATGTGGATGCACATGGTACTGAACCTAGTAATGGAGCTCAGAAAAAGTCTGAGGTATTTGATTCAGTTGAAAAGGAATGCAGTCCCTGTGGGTCAGATGGACTGGGCTCAGTGAAGACAGGGTTAACCCTGGTAATTGGGGGAAGGGAGGGTTCCCAGGTGTTTGTACACGAAGGGGTGGTGAACCTTAAAGTGGAACTCGACCATGGGGGGATAAGGATTGTTATTGAAGGAAACGGAAAGTCTGTAGTTCCCAAATCAAAGGAAGAAATCTTAAACCTGGCAGCTCGCTCACAGAGTGAGCCGGGAGATAGCAGGGCCCCCCACACTATTGTTATGCCAGGGTGGGGTGTGAAGAGGCCGCATTCGAAATGCTACGTGAACGAAGAGTTCGAATTAAAAACCGATAGTCTGAAGGGTCCTGACAAAAGGGCTAGCCACCTGGGTAAAATTAAAGAATTGGGTGGAAATGGTCTAAGTGGTGTTGATAAAATGACCCCGATGAACGAGACGGGCGGGAGTTCACCACTCCAAATTACTCAAGTTCCCCACGGGGGGACTCCCCGAAAAAGAGGCAACGGTTAATGGGGATGCCATTTTTAAACAGCAAAGCAGGTTGTACGGGTTTGCGCCAAAGCCTGTGAATAATAAAGACAGCCCCTTTGGAGACCTGCCGGTGAAGTGAAACGACCGAAACGATTAGTTTTCGCATAAACTTTTGTAGATGCACCTAAGCAAAGATCACACCTCCTTAGTTTTGTTGCTGAAAAAAAATAAATAAATAGGTGGTTATTGAATTGAAGTCTGATGCTACAAGATTTTAGTACGGTACGCAATGTTAAGATATTAAAGAAAGGGACACTGTAATCGTTAACTATTTAGATACTGACTTGAATGTATAACAGTATCTGTGAAAAGAAAAGCTTGTGTATTGTGTTAGATTCAAAAATCCTGTAGGACACTGTACCACTGTTTTTAACTGCTGGTAAAAAACGTTTAAGAGGGGAGGTGTTATGATCCCAGCCCCCTCCTTTGTGAGAATCGCAAGAGCCCTAGTCAATGACCCAAGAGAAGAGAGAGACGTGCTGAATACCGCGTTCCACCGGGATGCAGAATAAGGCGACATTGACTATTGTCTCATGGAGACCACGTGTAAAGCCCTCGGGCAAAGTGGGCTGGTTGAGAGAGAGATTGACACCTGCGATCCCGGGAGGAAGTATAAAGGAGGGTCTGGGGGGGAACGACCCCTTCAGATGCACCAAGAAGACACGATAGCGATCCCATCGTAGCGGGAAGCCATTTTGAAGGAAGCCACGTGCGTTAGATTCCGAATCTGGAGTCTGTGGCTGGAATCACGGAAAACCGCTTTTAACTAACAACAGGGAAGCTTGCTCCCCTGATTCCACAGCTTTGCTTCGTAAAGACCCGGGCAAGTGTTCCTTTTCTCACCAATCTCTCTCTCTCTCTCCAACACGGGAAACCCAGCGGTTCCCAAAAAGCTGAAGCCTGTAGACTTCTGAATGACTTTTATATTTCCAATGGACAATATATTATCCCCTAGACAACGATAGAGCTTGTTTCTGATTGATTATTACTATACCTGCGCTTTAGATTGAGTATTGACGACGTATGTTATCTAAATGTTTGTATTAACCTTACTTTTGTGCCCCTTTATAAATAAAAATGTTTAAAAATGGTACCATCAGACTTCAGCGGACTTCTCTTTCTTTGCTGGTAAGTGATCCAGTTACGGGATACGTAACAAAGGTGATTGGAGAAAAGTATAGGCGGATGACAGAGCTAAACTTTCTTGCACAGAGCGTGTTCAAGGAGTGGTGGGCAAGGCAGATACACTAGGGACATTTAAGAATCTCCCAGATCGGCACACTGATGTCAGAAAAATAAAGGGCTATGTAGGAGGGGTGTGTTAAATTGATCATAGTGCAGATTAAAAGATTGACACAAGATTGTAGGTCAAAAGGCCTCTCCTCTTTGTAATGTTCTGTGTTCCCCATTGTATAATATCGATGTTTTATTGGGTATTTCCTTGTTGCAGGTCATGGCGAAAGAGCTGGTGACTAGCTTTGAGGAGATTTTTCAGTGCTATCTCTGCAGTAGGCCAGCAACAAGTCCGAAGCTCCTGCAGTGTCTTCATACCTTCTGCGCAGGCTGCCTGGAGCGTGAATGCCCGCATGATAATGTCAAGTGTCCCACCTGTGAAATGGTGACTCATTCAAGTGTCTCCTCCCTGCGGGACAACATATTGGTGTCAAACTTACAGAACAGCATGAGGAAGCAGCAGCAGATCATGGCCAGTGGGGAGCTGCAATGTGCCTCATGCGAGCGGGTCTCGTTGGCAGAGTACATGTGCCCGGAGTGTGACAAGCTGCTGTGCAGCAAGTGCCTGATAGTCCATCAGGCGCTCATGGCTGATCACACAAAGCACGTGCAAACCTTGGGAACCCTGAGAAAGCTGAACTCAGATGAATTCTTGAAGATTCTGAGAAGATCTAAGGCACTCCCCTGCAGTATCCATGAAGATCAGCAGATTAAGTAAGGTTTGCCCTGCAGGTTGGGCTTCATTTTTTTAAATTCGGCTTTGCTCCTTTTTGCTCTCCATTTCATTTCAAACATTTGTAGTTTGCAAAATCAGGGGTAGGTAAAGACGAGAAAACACTGTGGTCCACAGGGGGAATGAGGTTCAGACAAACCGAGGGGCTGGTAGTGAGGATTCATTAGAGTGACCTCCAGACAGACATGACCATAGATCACCCTCAAAGTTGCCAGGTAAGTTGATAGGATGTTTAAAAAGGTGGCTGGTGTGTTGGCCTTCATTTGATGGTGGATTCAGTTCATGAGCCACAAAGTAATGTTGCAGCTTTATAAGCAGCTGCAATAGTGTGTACAGTTCTACTCGCCTCATTATAGGAAGGATGCAAAAGGTTAGCAGAGGGTGCAAAGGAGATTTACCAGGATGATGCCCTGACGGGAGAGTATGCCTTATGTGCATAGTTTGAGTGAGCTGGAGCTTTCTGTTTTAGAGAGGAGGAGGGTGAAAGGGGACTTGATAGAGGTGGACAAGATGGTAAGAGACATTGATAGACTGGGAGGAGATTTGATAGAGATATACAAAATTGAGGCATTTAGTAAGGATCAATGTAAGCAGGCTTTTCCCTCTGAAGTTGGGTGGGACTACAGTTAGAGGTGAAGAGTGAAAGAGGAAGCTTCTGTGCTCAGAGGGATATAAAAGTGTGGAACAAGCTAGCAACACAAGTGGCAAGCTAGATTTCAACATTTAAGAGAAGTTTGGATCGGTCCGTGGATAGTAGGGGTTTGAAGAGCTGAGGACCTGGTGCAGGTTGATGGGATGAGGCAGTTTAAATGTTTTTGACCAAAGGTCTATTTATGAGCTTATGCTTCCTATCACTCTGACTCCATCGCACACTGGTTTCCAGACTAATATCACTCTGACTCCATCACACACTGGTTTCCAGACTAATATCACTCTGACTCCATCGCACACTGGTTTCCAGTCTAATATCACTCTGACTCCATCGCACACTGGTTTCCAGACTAATATCCCACTGTGACTCCATCGCACACTGGTTTCCAGACTAATATCACTCTGACTCCATCACACACTGGTTTCCAGACTAATATCACTCTGACTCCATCGTACACTGGTTTCCAGACTAATATCACTCTGACTCCATCGCACACTGGTTTCCAGACTAATATCACTCTGACTCCATCGCACTCTGGTTTCCAGACTAATATCACTCTGACTCCATCACACACTGGTTTCCAGACTAATATCAGTCTGACTCCATCGCACTCTGGTTTCCAGACAAATATCACTCTGACTCCATCACACACTGGTTTCCAGACTAATATCAGTCTGACTCCATCGCACTCTGGTTTCCAGTCTAATATCACTCTGACTACATCGCACTCTGGTTTCCAGACAAATATCACTCTGACTCCATCACACACTGGTTTCCAGACTAATATCCCACTGTGACTCCATCGCACACTGGTTTCCAGACTAATATCACTCTGATTCCATCGCACTCTGGTTTCCAGACTAATATCCCACTGTGACTCCATCGTACACTGGTTTCCAGACTAATATCACTCTGATTCCATCGCACACTGGTTTCCAGACTAATATCCCACTGTGACTCCATCGTACACTGGTTTCCAGACTAATATCACTCTGATTCCATCGCACACTGGTTTCCAGACTAATATCCCACTGTGACTCCATCGTACACTGGTTTCCAGATTAATATCACTCTGACTCCATTGCACACTGGTTTCCAGTCTAATATCACATTTGACTCCATCGCACACTGGTTTCCAGTCTAATATCACACTTGACTCCATCGCACACTGGTTTCCAGTCTAATATCACTGTGACTCCATTGCACACTGGTTTCCAGTCTAATATCACTCTGACTCCATCACACACTGGTTTCCAGACTAATATCCCACTGTGACTCCATCGCACACTGGTTTCCAGACTAATATCACTCTGACTCCATCACACACTGGTTTCCAGACTAATATCTCTCTGACTCCATCGCACACTGGTTTTCAGTCTAATATCACACTGACTCCATTGCAAACTGGTTTCCACTCTAGTTTTTGTACTGTGTCATGTAACACCATGGTCCTGAAAAATGTCTAATTTTTCCTATGTATTGTACCAGCAGTTACGGTCGGAATGACAATAAAGTGACTTGACTTAATATCACTCCGATACCATAGCACACTGGTTAAAGTTAAAGTCTGTCCGGAGCCTTATAGGCTCATCAGGCTAGTGCTTATGTCAGTGTCTGTGACGTGAAGTGACTGAGTACGAGACCCTCCCCCCACCCCTGGATAGGACGCTAGTCTATTACGAGGTTAACCCCCAGCCAGTCTATCACGAGGTTGATCCTCAGCATTTTGCCAGTACCCATTTTCAGCTGGGTGGACTGGAGTAATGTGTGGTTAAGTGCCTTGCTCAAAGACTCAACATGCTCCCTCAGCTGGGGCTCAAACTCACGACCTTCAGATCACTAGTCCAACGCCTTAACCACTTGGCCACGCGCCAGACATAGCACACTAGGTTCCAGACTAATATTACTCTGTGACTGCATCGCACACTGTGGTTTCCAGACTATTATCCAAAGCAGTACACATTTCACCTTGTGACCTGAATTGGCAGGGAATTGAAATTCAACCAATTAGATAAAGTGAGGATTTTAAATAGAACTTGTTTTTCACTGGACAGTTCCATCAGTAAAGAATGAGAGATCAGATTTATTTGTCACATCGCCATTGAAATACACAGTGAAAGGTGTCATTTTGCAGGATGACGAGGATGTGCTGGGAGCGGTCTGAAAATGGTACAGTGCCAGTGTAGCGTGCCCATACTTTATGGGAGAAAACCCGGAGGAAGTCATGGGGGCGGGGGGTGGACACAGTGGGAATTGAACCCACATCACTGGCAGTGTACAATGTTATATGAACCGCTATACTACTGTGCCATAGACTGATTAAAAATCCGTGTAATCACTACTACCCCTCAGGCTGGTAAACTCTCACTTGCACATGTGTCTGTCACCTCCACCTATTGACTCTTACCTGCTTTCTGAATCAGCTGAGTTTGTAACCTGTTCTGGGTCATTACAGCACTCTGTAAGTAGACGGTAAGATAGGAATTGTATGTGGTAGATGTCCAAGAGTGCATTTGAAGTATTGTGTACAGTATTTGTCACTCTGTTATGGGAAAGACATTACGAAACTAGAAATAGTGTAGAGAAAGCTCACACGGATCCTGCCAGGATTTGTGGGCCTGAGTTACAGTGAGGGATTGAGCAGGCTAGGATGTTATTCCTTAGAGCAGAGGAGATTGAGGGGTAATTTTACAGAGTTGTAAATCAAATCATTAAGGGCATAGATTGGGTAAATAGTCTTTTTCCTAGTGAAAGGGTACTAACATCTAGAGGTGAAAGTTTCAAAGGGGCCTAAGAAGCAACTTCTTCACACACAGGGTGGTGAGTATATGGAATGAGCTGCCAGAGGAAGTGGTTGAGGCAGGTGCAATAACAGCACGTTACATAGATGGGAAGGGCCAGCCGCTGCTAAGTGGGACTAGCTGTCAGCATGGAAGAGTTGGAGAGAAGTGGTTGTTTCCATGCTCTACTACTTTAGGATTCTAACCCAACTTCCATCAGAGGACTCTTCATGAAGTGTTAGAAAATAATGTGGGTTTTCTGCTTTGGTCTGATGGCAAATGTAACGAGTCTCTGTGTGCAGTCTGTTCTGCAGGACCTGCTCCACGTGGCTCTGTGTCCTGTGCGTGCTCCTGGAGCACAAGGACCACAACTGCATAACTGTGCGAAAGCAGATCACCTTGCAGAAGAATGAACTGCGTGACACTGTGACTGACATAGAGAGGAGCCAGGAGAATTTTGAGAAATTCCAGACTCAACTGGAACAGCTGGTGGACAAGCTGAACAAGGACAGGTACAAGCTGGAGGATATGATCAAAGCCCGGGTTGCTGCTGCCCTGGAGAAGGTGAAGGAGGAGGAGCGGAGGTTGCTCAGTGAGCTGGAGGAGCTTCACTTCTCCAAAACGCAGAAGTTCCAGGAGGGTCTGACCAGCACGCAGAATGTGCTGAAGAGAATGGCGGTGAGCAGAGACATGGTGTCCCAGCTGCTACGCTATGCCACAGATGAGGAACTCCTGAGGCTGCAGGGGATGATCAAGTTGGCTCTGAACCAGCTGCAGGCGGAAAAGCCAATGGATGTGCAGGTGGAAAACAGCATCATTGACTTCAAGGAGTGCTGCGTCTTTCCGAAGAAAATGCTAGGCAGTTTGATCATTACGAGAAGTAAGTAATCGTCAGGAATTCCTGTTGCCTTTCACGTTTAGAGTGACGGTCGCCCTACCTAAATTATCAACGGACAGTGACGAGGACTTTGATGAGACCCCAAGTTCCTCCTCTGATCAGGGAAGGATATTTCAAAGACGTGCTACTGGTGTCTGGTGGATGGGCTCCCAGAATGTGACCTGATCCCCGACCGTGTCCAGTCCCAAAATGTGTCCTTTGTCCCATCAACACCAGTGCCTGTCTGTGCTTTGTAGGGATGTCACTGGGTCACAGTCCATGTGCTCCAGCAGTGTTTCCTGACTATCATTTATCGAGATGTGCTGTGGGATCCTACAGCTGGAGCTGGCACCCCCCCCCAGATTGTAACAGCTGCAGTTTCCTGTGTCAGTATCTGTGTATATCTGATGTGATGGCACGGGCATTTTCCCCATTCTGTGGTACGTTGTTCCACTGGAAGCAACTCCCAGCGTGGCAGATGCACCAAGAACTCCTTTGGGGAACTGTGTGCACAATGAATGTGTGTATGTAATGGAACCAAGAGAGGGATGAAGATGGCTGATGCTGGGCTAGCTGAGGGAACGTGGTCAAAAGAGGGTGGGCTAGTGGAGGATTAGAAAGAAAGAAGTGTGGAGGTAGAGAAAGAGGTTAAATGATTGACTAAAGGGGCAGATTACCAAAAATTGAAAAAATCATTGTTCATGCCATTGGGTTATAGACCATGCAGGTGGAATATGAGGCCATCTTCCCACTCAGTCTCAGTCCTGATGCAGTGTTACAACCCAAAACATCAACAGTTCCTTCCCTCCCATAGATGCTGTTCGGCCCACTGAGTTTTTCCAGTAGATGATCTATTGCTCTCTCTCTGTTCCCCATGACCTTTGTTAGTTTGGTCCTATGGGCACTCCAGGAACTGTTTTCAATGAATGGTAGATATAAACAGAAGTTAATCCTTTCCCTTTGTGACCCTCAGGTCCTCAGGTTCGTCCAGCCCGTGGTTGTCTAGGGGAAAACAGCCTCTGACCCCGCCAAACTGAGAAATCCTGTTTGTGTGGATGCTGTGTGACGTGTTGCCCGGTTATAAACCTGCACTGCAAAATATCAAACAGTACACAATATGCAATTAAATGATTGAGCTTTATAATTCTTAATTTGACAATATGGTTAGTAAAGAAACAAAAAAAAGAAAAGAGCCCATTCTTGTGAAACAGACTATTGCACAATGTTGGAGCTCACTGTTCGTTCGTTTGTTCCCGTCGACCTCCAAGCGTAGCCGGCCCTCGGACCTTTGCTTCTCAGTCCACTCCATCCGGTGGTCTTCCAACTCTCTCCATTCGCGTCCTCTCCATTGACCGCAAAAAACCCGGCTCCCAGACACACAACATCCCCTCATTGGCTAACGTGTCCCGTTACCTCTGGTCATAACCCAAACATTGCTGCTACAGAGAAACCATTACGTTAGCAGTGGAACATTACATATTAGCCATTACATTAGCCTCAGCAGTGAAACCTTACAGCGTGATATACTTTTACGTGCTAGGACTAGATACATACGTAATTTATTGATCAAGTTTATTATTTTTCAGTGATGCCTGAGTCCACTTCGGGGCAGAATTTCAAGTCATTGGGATGTGATGTTGCTGCTCCATGTGATAAGGTGAATTTGCATAACTAATCTCATTCAAGGATTTAAAGTGGGCTCAACACCAAGCTCAGAATGCTATGACAACATTGAGGTAGTAATTGGACAAAATGTGACGTCCAGCTCAGTCACAAGCCACTATGACTGGTGAGGATCAGTGCAGGAGTAGCTCCAAGATCAAACTGGCATTAACTCCATCCATTATCCCACTGCTTTCTGCTTTACCCCACCTTGCCCTGCCGTTCCTGTTTCTCACCAAGAGTCAAGTGGCTCTTCGATCGCTGCCACAAACTGGGAGGTGCTTGTCACTGCTTGCCTGGAGTGGGTTGCAGCTGGTCACAAAGTGAATGTTTCCTACCTCATTCCTGTCTGTGAAGGGAACAGGAGTAATAACATGCTTGCTTTTCTACGTGGTTGTTGCTTCCTGTATTATACTGGGACTTATGATGTATCTATTGTAGAAACATGGAAACCCTACAGCACAATACAGGCCCTTCGGCCCACAAAGCTGTGCCGAACATGTACTTAATTTAGAAATTACCTAGGGTTACCCATGGCTCTCTGTGTTTCTGAGCTCCATGTACCTGTCCATGAGTCTCTTCAAAGACCCAATTGTATCCGATTGTGTAGATAGATAGATAGATAGATAGATAGATACTTTATTCATCCCCATGGGGAAATTCAACTTTTTTTCCAATGTCCCATACACTTGTTGTAGCAAAACTAATTACATACAATACTTAACTCAGTAAAAAATATGATATGCATCTAAATCACTATCTCAAAAAGCATTAATAATAGCTTTTAAAAAGTTCTTAAGTCCTGGCGGTAGAATTGTAAAGCCTAATGGCATTGGGGAGTATTGACCTCTTCATCCTGTCTGAGGAGCATTGCATCGACAGTAACCTGTCACTGAAACTGCTTCTCTGTCTCTGGATGGTGCTATGTAGAGGATGTTTAGAGTTATCCATAATTGACCGTAGACTACTCAGCGCCCTTCGCTCAGCTACCGATGTTAAACTCTCCAGTACTTTGCCCACGACAGAGCCCGCCTTCCTTACCAGCTTATTAAGACGTGAGGCGTCCCTCTTCTTAATGCTTCCTCCCCAACACGCCACCACAAAGAAGAGGGCGCTCTCCACAACTGACCTATAGAACATCTTCAGCATCTCACTACAGACATTGAATGACGCCAACCTTCTTAGGAAGTACAGTCGACTCTGTGCCTTCCTGCACAAGGCATCTGTGTTGGCAGTCCAGTCTAGCTTCTCGTCTAACTGTACTCCCAGATACTTGTAGGTCTTAACCTGCTCCACACATTCTCCATTAATGATCACTGGCTCCATATGAGGCCTAGATCTCCTAAAGTCCACCACCATCTCCTTGGTCTTGGTGATATTGAGACGCAGGTAGTTTGAGTTGCACCATATCACAAAGTCCTGTATCAGTTTCCTATACTCCTCCTCCTGTCCATTCCTGACACACCCCACTATGGCCGTGTCATCAGCGAACTTCTGCACATGGCAGGACTCCGAGTTATATTGGAAGTCTGATGTGTACAGGGTGAACAGGACCGGAGAGAGTACGGTTCCCTGCGGCGCCCCTGTGCTGCTGACCACCGTGTCAGACCTACAGTCTCCCAACCGCACATACTGAGGTCTATCTGTCAAGTAGTCCACTATCCAATCCACCATGTGAGAGTCTACTCCCATCTCCGTTAGTCTCATTACAGACTCCCTGAAGTGAAGAAGTTCCCCCTTAAATATTTCACCCTTCACCCTTAACCCATGGCCTCTAGTTCTAGTCTCAGTGGAAGAAGCCTGCCTGCATTTAACCTATCCATACCCCTCATCATTTTGTATACCTTCATCATTCTTCTACACTTGAGGGAATGAAGTCCAAACTTACTTAACTGTTCCCTATTACTCATCCCCAAATTCGAGCAACATCCTTGTAAATTTTCTTTGTACTCTTTCAATCTTATTGGTAGTTTTTCTGTAGTTAGATGAACAGAACTGCGCATAATTTGGAACCATAGAACATTACAGCACAGTAACAGGCCCTTTTGGCCTTTTTTGGCTGTGCCAAACCATTTTTCTGCCTGGTCCCACTGACCTGAACCTGGCCCATATCCCTCCATACACCTCTCATCCATGTACCTGTCCAAGTTTTTCTTAAATGTTAAAAGTGAGCCCGCATTTACCACTTCATCTGGCAGCTCATTCCATACTCCCACCACTCTCTGTGTGAAGAAGCCCCCCCACCCCCATGTTCCCTTTAATCTTTTCTCCCTTCACCCTTAACCCATGTCCTCTGGTTTTTTTTCTCCCCTAGCCTCAGTGCAAAAAGCCTGCTTGCATTCACTCTATCTATACCCATCATAATTTTATATATCTCTACCAAATCTCCCCTCATTCTTCTATGCTCCAGGGAATAAAGTCCTAATCTATTCAACCTTTCTCTGTAACTCAGTTTCTCAAGTCCCGGCAACATCCTTGTAAACCTTCTCTGCACTCTTTCAACTTATTAATATCCTCCCTGTAATTAGGTGACCAATACTGCTCACAATTTAAAGCGCAAACACGAGGAAATCTGCAGATGCTGGAAATTCAAACAACAACACACACAAAATGCTGGTGGAATACAGCAGGCCAGGCAGCATCTATAGGGACAAACATCAACAGCGCTTCTCCCTATAGATGCTGCCTGGCCTGCTGTGTTCCACCTGCATTTTGTGTGTGTTGCTGCTCACAATTTGTAGTGTGTGAAGTAAGAGAAGTGAGTGCAGTTACTGTTACAAGAGAGAGGGTGCCCGGACCAGATGAACTGCACCCTAGGGTTTATAAAAATTAGAACCCTGACAGATGAGGGCATCTTGGTGAGAGATGTGGGTATATTGAGGGACCCATTGAGTTCTCACCATTGTGAATCAATTGTCATTTAGAATTTAAATTGTACTTGACTTAAGAAGAATTCTTCCAGGCAGAACTATAGGGCACTGCTGAGGCTGGGTCCGATTGTGAGCCCGGCCGGCACTGGGGAGTTTGCTGCTACCCAAGACAAGCTGGGTTTGAGTTCTTTTGGTAACTTGTTAAACGTTGGCTTCTCCAGGAAGTGGGCGAGACATCAAAGTGCAATCTCAACAAAAGGAAATGTCTTGAGTCTGAGGAAGCACAGGTCTTCAAAAAGCCGTGCCTGAAGGAGGAGTCAAGCAACAACATGGAGGCCGAGGAAGCACAGGCCTTCAAAAAGCCGTGCCTGAAGGAGGAGTCAAACAACAACATCGAGGCACTTCCCACTGTTGGCCCCAGTAGCACCGTACAGAGCCCCAGTCACTGCATAGAGAATGTAATTTCTGTTGATGACTTTAACGTACAGGAACAGACAGACAAGTTTCAGGACATTACAGGTAAACTTACTTTCCTTCCAGCTACATCATGTGGCCACTTTATTAGGTACAGCGGTAAACCAGCTCCTTAATGCAAATATCTAATTAGTCAATCATTCGTCAGCAGCTCAATGCATAAGAGCATGCAGACATGGTCCAGAAGTCCACTTTTTACTTGGGCCTAACAGCAGAATGGGGAAGGAATGTGATCTAAGAGTTTTTGATCGTGGAATGATTGTGAGTGCCAGACAGGTTGGTTTGAATATCTCAGAATCTGATGATATCCTAGGATTTTCATGCACAACAGTCACAACAGTGTCTAGAGTTTTACAGATTATGTTGCAGCAATGTGTCTGTGAAAAGGCCTTGTTAATGAGAGAGGTCAGAAGAGAATGGCCAGACTGGTTCAAGTTGACAGGAAGGCAACGTTGACTCAAATAACCACTCATTACAACATTGGTGTGCAGAAGAGCATCTCTAAATATGCAACACGCTGAAGATGGGCCTCAGCAGCAGAAGATCACAAACATACTCAGTGGCCACTGACATTGTAACACAAATCCATTCCACACTCTCTACAAACATCCCACAATTTTGTTTATTTTTGGTGAATTTTCATATCTCTCAAAAGTGCAATAATTTCTCTACCTGCTGTGGTCAGTGGGCACTGTGAACTTAATGAATGATAATGTGTTTTTTAACTGGCAATAAGCTCCCATAAACCTAAAAATGGTGAATTAGAAACATAGAAAATCTACAGCACAATACAGCCCTTCGGCCCACAAAGCTGTGCCAAACATGTTCTTTCTTTAGAAATGACCTAGGGTTACCCATAGCCATCTACTTTTCTAAGCTCCGTGTACCTGTCCAGGAGTCTCTTAAAAGACCCTGTCGTATCCACCTCCACCACTGTCACTGGCAGCCCATTCCACACACTCACCACTGTCTGTGTAAAAAAAACTTAACCCTGACATCTCCTCTGTGCCTACTTCCAAGCACCTTAAAACTGTGCCCTTTCGTGTTAGCCATTTCAGCCTGGGGAAAAAGCCTCTGACTATCGACACAATCAATTCCTCTCATCATCTTGTACGCCTCTATCAGGTCACCTCTCATCTTCTGTCGCTCCAAGGAAAAAAGGCCAAGTTCACTCAACCTATTCTCATAAGGCATGCTCCCCAATCCAGGCAACATTCTTATAAATCTTCTCTGCACCCTTTCTATGGTTTCGACATCCTATAGTGAGGCAACCAGAACTGAGCACAGTACTCCAAGTGGGGTTTGATCAGGGTCCTATATTGATGCAACATTACCTCTGGGCTCTTAAACTCAATCCCAAGGTTGATGAAAACCAATGCACCATATGCCTTCTTAACCACAGAGTCAATGTGCGCAGCAGCTTTGAGTGTCCTATGGACTCGGACCCCTAGATCCCACTGATTCTTCACACTGCCAAGAGTCTTATCATTAGTACTATATTGTGCCATCATGTTTGACCTACCAAAGTGAACCACCTCACACTTACCTGGGTTGAACTCCATCTGTCACTTCTCAGCCCAGTTTTGCAACCTATGGATGTCAGGCTTTAACCACTGCCAGCCTTCCACACTATCCACAACAACCACAACCTTTCTGTCATCAGCAAATTTACACACCCATCTCTTCACTTCCTCACCTAGGTCATTTGTAAAAATCACAGAGAAGGGGTCCCAGAACAGATCCCTAAGACAAACCACTGGTCACTGACCTTCATGCAGAATATGACCCATCTACAACCACTCTTTGCCTTCTGTGAGCAAGCCAGTTCTGGATCCATAAAGCAATGTCCCCTTGGATCCCATCCTCCTTACTTTCTCAATAAGCCTTGCATGGAGTTTCTTATCAAATCCCTTGCTGAAATCCAAATACACTACATCTACTGCTCTACCTTCATCAACATGTTTACTCGCAACCTCAAAAAATTCAATCAGGCTTGTAAGGCATGACCTGCATTTGACAAAGTCATGCTGACTATTCCTAATCATATTATGCCTCTCCAAATGTTCATAAATCCTGCCTCGCAGGATCTTCTCCATCAACTTACCAACCACTGAAGTAAGACTCACTGGTCTATAATTTCCTGGGCTTTCTCCACTTCCGCAACCCTTCAATCCTCTGGAACCTCTCCTGTCCCCATTGATGATGCAAAGATCATCGCCACAGGCTCAGCACTCTTGTCCCTCGCCTCCCACAGTAGCCTGGGGTACATCTTGTCTGGTCCTGGTGACTTAACCAACTTGATGCTTTCCAAAAGCTCCAGCACGTCCTCTGTCTTAATATCTACATCCTCAAGCTTTTCAGCCTGCAGCAAGTCATCACTACAATAGCAAAGGTCTTTTTCCATAGTGAATACTGAAGCTAAGTACTCACTAAGTACCTCTGCTATCTCCTCCGGTTCCACATGCACTTTTCCACTGTCACACTTGATCAGTCCTAATCTCTTACATCTTATCCTCTTGCTCTTCACACACTTGTAGAATGTCTTGGGGTTTTCCTTAATCCTGTTCGCCAAGGCCTTCTCATGGCCCCCTCTGGCTCTCCTAATTTCTTTCTTGAGCTTCCTGCTACCCATATAATCTTTTAAGATCTCTATCATTACCTAGCTTTTTGAACCTTTCATAAGCTCTTCTTTTCTTGACTAGATTTACAACACCCTTTGTACACAACAGTTCCTGAACCCTACCATCCTTCCTCTGTCTCATTGGAATGCACCCATGTAGAACTCCACGCAAATATCCCCTGAATGTTTGGCACATTTCTTCTGTACATTTCCCTGAGAACATCTTTTTCCAAGTTCCTGCCTGATAGCCTCATATTTCCCCTTTCTCCAATTAAACCTTTTCCTAACTTGTCTGTTCCTATTCCTCTCTAATGCAATGGTAAAGGAGATAGACTTGTGGTCACTGTATCCAAAATTCTCTCCCACTGAGAGATCTGACACCTGACCAGGTTCATTTCCCAATACCAGATCAAGTACAGCCTCTCCTCTTGTAGGCTTATCTTGTGTCAAGATAACCAATCTTGTAGGCAATCTTGTTTCTTGTGTCAAGAAACCTTCCTGAACACACCTAATAAACTCCACCCCATCTAAACCCCTCACTCCAGGGACATGTCAATCAATATTTGGGAAAATAAAATCACCCACCGCGACAACTCTAATTATTACTCCTTTCTGTCTCCCTATCTGCTCCTCGATGTCCCTGTTACTATTGGGTAGTCTATAAAAAACACCCTTTCTTGAGTTATTGACCCCTTCCTGTACCTAACTTACATCCACAGAGACTCCGTAGACAATCCCTCCATGTCTTCCTCCTTTTCCACAGCTGTGACAGTATTACTGATCAACAGCACCACGCCCCCATCTCTTTTGCCTTCCTCCCTGTCCTTTCTGAAACATCTAAAACCCGGCACTCTAAGTAAACATTCCTGTCCCTGAGCCATCCAAGTCTCTGTAATGGCCACAACATCATAGCTCCAAGTACTGATTCACAGCTTAAGCTCATCTGCTTTGTTGGTAATAGCCCGTGCATTAAAATAGGCACATCTCAAGCATTTGGTCTGAGCGCATCCCTTCTCTATCACCTGCCTGTGCTCTGTCTTGCACTGTCTACAGGCCTTCTCTATTTCTGAGCTAACTGCCTCTTCCTCCGTCTTTTCAGTTTGATTTCCACTCCTCAACAATCCTAGTTTAAACTCTTCCCAGTAGCCTTAGCAAACTTCCCCACTAGAATTCAAGTGTAACCAGTCCTTTTTGTACAGGTCACTCCTGCCCCAAAAGAGGTCCCAATGATCCAGAAATCTGAATCCCTGCCCCCTGCTCCAATCCCTCAGCCATGCATTTATCCTCCACCTCACTCTATTCCTATACTTACTGTTGCGTGGCACAGGCAGTAATCCCGAGATCACTAGCTTTGTGATCCTGCTTCTCAACTTCCTTCCTAACTCTCTGTAGTCAGTTTTTAGGACCTCCTCCCTTTTCCTGCCTATGTCGTTGGTACCAAAATGTGCCACGACCTTTGGCTTTTCACCTATCCACTTCAGGATATCTTGGACATGAGCAGAAGCATCCCGGACCCTGGCACCTGGGAGGAAAACTACCATCTGTGCTTTCCTGTGTCCACAGAGTCACCTGTCTGACCTCCTAACTATAGAGTCCCCTATCACTGCTGCCATCCTCTTCCTTTCCCTACCCTTCTGAGCCATAGGGCCAGTCTCTGTGCCAGAGGTGTGGCCACTGTTGCTTCACCCAGGTAGGCCGTCCCCCCCAACAGTACTCAAGCTGAAGTATTTATTGTCAAGGAATATAGCCACAGGGGTGCTCTCTAACCTCTGACTCCTGCCCTTCCCTTTCCTGACTGTGCCCCACTTATCTAAGATACAGTTCTATCCATGAGCCAGAAATCCTCTAAATCAGTGGGACCCAACACAGATCAGGACATCACTTTGTCAAGCACCTTTACTCCATCGATAATAGTCAGAATCTCCCGGTAGCCAGCTATTGTAATTCCATCTTCCATTTCTTCACTGACACGTCTGTTCACAGACTCCCCGACTTGGCACATGGAGGTCAGAGGGAGGAACAGCACTTCATATTCTGCCTGATGGCATGGACATTGATTTCGCTAACTCCAGTACCCAATCCCCCTTGTTTTCTCTTATCTCACTGGCTGCAATTCCCCTTCTCTTTCCTCCCCACCTCCCTCTTGATATGCTTGTCACCCTCCCTCTAGTCCCTTCTTCACCCCTTTATTCCATGGTCCACTGTCCTCTCCTATCAGATTCCACCTTCTTCAACCCTTTGTCACCTCCACCTATCTCCTCCCAGCTTCTTGTATCAATCCCACTCCCTCCACCTGTCTTTCTTGCCCCTCTCACTTTGATTCGTCTGTCACCTGCCAGCTCTCTGTCCATTCACTACCCCTCCCAACCTTTTATACTGGCTACCTCCCCTCTTTCTTTCCAGACCTGGTGAAGGATCTTAACACAAAACATTGACTGTTAATTTCCCTCCATTGATGCTGCCTGGTCTGCTGAGTCCCTCCAGATTTACAGAATTAGTGGGTCTTTCTTGTATCTCTGTCAGTGAGCTAAATTGATCCATGAAGCTAATGAGCACTTTGAGCTCTGAATACAAGGAATCTGCTGCAGTTACTGAGCAAGTATTGCCTCAGACAGTGACTGGCTGGCCTGAAGGGATCCACAGTCCCTTATACGCGGGTTCCGCATGTGCGGATTCAGCCAACCGTGGATCAGGAAAACCGGGAAGTTCTCTCTCCAGCACTTGTTGATTGAGCATGTACAGACTTTTTTTTTCTTGTCATTATTCCCTAAACAATACAGTATAACAACTATTTACATAGTATTAGGTACTATAAGTAATCTAGAGATGATTTAAAGTACAGGCAGCCCTTAAGTCAGATTTGTATGTAAGTCGAAACAGGTATGTCTGGTATTATTCGGCGTTAGTCAAATGTTTGTCTTCATATATAGTATATATTTTACCTTTCTATGCATATAAAACACTTAAACATATTTATTTCAATAATTAAACCCCTGCGTTGCTTAGTAATAATTGTAGATTTCATCGGGGCAGGGCCTTTCACATGCTCCATTATTCTCACTTTATCCTTTAGAATTATTCCAATCGTTGACTGACTGTAGCCTAACGCTTTTCCAATGACCGATGACGTTTCACCTCTTTTCGATCACTTTATTATTTCCACTTTATTTTTAATCATAATCGTTTTCCGTCAATGGAACAGAAACACTGCAGATTCAGCGCAGCCGTGGGTAGCAGATCCTGAGCTCCGCCGGGTCCTAAAGTCCACCCGCACTGAGACAGGTTAAATAAGGTCTGGAGCTCCCCTGGGTCCTAAAGTCCACTGCACTGAGCCAGGTTAAATAAGGTCCGGAGCTCCCTGGGTCCTAAAGTCCACCCGTACTGAGGTTAAAGACTTGAACATCTGCATTTTTCGGTATCCACGAGGGGTCTGGAACCAATCCCCCATGGATAAGGAGGGCCGACTGTACCTATTTAATGTTGAACAAGGAACGCATTCCAGTAAATGTTCTTTCTCTACTAAACCACTAATGGCAGATTTTCCAACATTTATCTAATTCTCTCCAACATTACGGGTTCTAATTGATTGCTTTGTTTATATCATAAACACAATCTGATCCTGACTGTTTTCTCTCAGCTATTCCAGTGGAGATGATACAGATAGATTCTGAAGATTCCATCTGAGATTTGGCTGGAGATAAAGGCCTGAACTGGAATGGAAAGGCCCAGCAGCAGCACTGACACTCAGACTGTGGTGATTAATATTGACTGATGGTTGTAATGTATAATGCCTGCACTATTGATCTGTTATCTGGAATTGACATGGAGAGAAATATAATTAATTGCTTTATTGCTTCGGGTAGATGGAGCTCGTCAGCCTGGGAAGGCAGTGCATCTAAGAGAGGGAAAACTCTGATTTCAAACCTCTGCTGCCTTGTGGCCATACGCACTCATGGGAAAGGCTTCGGGAGTAAACCCTGAGGACAAATTTGGAGCCGGAGTCCCTAAGGCTCGTTCTGGCAACTCCTGTGACGACACTGGTGCCAAGCTGTATCGGCCCTTGCCCTTCCCTTGGACAACATTGGTGGTGTGGAGAGGGAGACTTGCTGCATGGGCAAGAGCCGGTCTTCCATACAACCCTGCCCAGGCCTGCGCCCTGGAGAAGACTTTCCAGGCGCAGATCCATGGTCTTGCGAGACTAATGGATGCCATACATACTTTATTGCAGTCTTTAAATGTATCACTTTGCGCTGTGTAACTTCTCTTTCATATTAAGTATCCACTCTCTTAAAACAAAGTTCAGCTGTAAGCCAAACAGTTTATCAACATAGCAAATAGATTACTAAATTTGGCATGATTCAGTCTAAGTATTTACTGTTTTTTATATTTTATTTGATTCTTTTCAAAGCAACAATGATCATTTTTTGAAATCTCTTGGCCATCAGCACACCATGTCCATGCTGGTCCATTTACACTGATCCCATTTACCAGGATTCGAACCATATCCATCTATGCCTTGCTTTTTTAAGCGCCTGAAAAAATGCATCTGCAGGAATAGTTATGTCTGACTCCATCAGCCCTTCTTACAATGAGTTCCAGATATCATGGGAATGAAGGCAGAGCAGAGAAGGCTGAAGTTTCTGGGAATAGTTCACAAGGTGCAGGGTAGATATGTTCCACAGAGGAAGAAGTTCTCTAATGGTAGGGGTGTGCAATTCTGAGGCACCACCTTTTGAAGATGTCCTCAATGGACTTGTCAGAATCACGTTTAATATCACCGGCATTTGTCGTGAAACTCGTTGCCTTTGCAGCAGCTGTGCAATGCAATGCGTAATAATAGAAAAAAACATGAATTATAGACAGTAAAAATAGACAGTAACATCTCTATTTTGAAGATTATCAAAGTTAACGACGGTCCTTTCCACACTGAAAAGTTATTTTGAAGATTATGAAAATTAAATAAATATTTTTCTGTTCGTCTTCACAGAAGATGACACAACAAACCTCCTGGAAGTATTGGAGAACAACAGGTCCAGGGAGAATAGGGAACAGAGGGAAATTAGCATTAGTTCATGAGTGGTGTTGGATAACTTAATGGGACTGAAAACTGGCAAATTTCAAGGACCTGCTTGCCTGGTTATGAAAGAGGGGAAGAGGGGGCTGTGGATGGATAAGCTGGCTGTCGTCTTCCAAAATTCATTGGGTCAAGAACAGTTACCATAGATCGGAAGATAGCTAACATTATCCCACTATTTAAGGAAGAAGGGAGAGGAAGAAGGAAAACTGTAATCAGCTGGGCTGTTATCTGCAGTTTGGCGAATGCTATCATGCTTGATAGAAACATAGAAAACCTACAGCACAATACAGGCCCTTCAGCCCACAAAGTTGTGTCGAACATGTTCCTAGAAATTACTAGGCTTACCTATAGCCCTCTATTTTCCTAAGCTCCATGTACCTACCCAAAAGTCTCTAAAAGACCCTATCGCATCCGCCTCCACCACCGTTGCTGACAGCCTGTTCTACGCACACACTCTCTGATTAAAAAAACACCCCTGACATCTCCTCTGTAACTACTCCCCAGCACCTTAAATTTGTGTCTTCTTATGGCAACCATTTCAGCCCTGGGAAAAAGCCTCTGACTATCCACACAATCAATGCCTCTCATCATCATATACACCTCTATCAGGTCACCTCTCATCCTCTGTTGCTATAAGGTGTCACGTACCCCGTGACCAGGTTACCAGACCAGCAGAAATGGAATGATATGTTGGAGTCTGGGGGTACTGTAACTAAAGGTGTTTATTAGTAAACTAAGTAAGACAGTATCAAAAATGCAAATATACATATAAAACAGGTTAGCAGTGATAAATACAGAAGTGTAGGAATAAGAATCAAAACCAAGCTCTATCGTAGTCTAGGGGTAAATAAATAGTCTTAAGATAATGCAGAGTTCAGTTTAGTGTGAGGTAGTTGCTGTTGTGACGGAGAGAGAGAGCGAGCGAGAGGTGAGCAGCTACAGCAGGCAAACCTTCCGTTGTCGTCTTGTTCCATTGTGGTGACCGATTATGACCCCTCCGTTCCAGGCCAGACCATTCTTTAGTGGTGGGCTCGTCACCCAGGCGAGGGTGGACACACACACAAGCCCCCACCGGCCTGCCTTCACACACTGTGAGCCTCTGACCGATTTCTCCGAATCGATCCTCCAAGCCCCCACCTTCCTGTGGGTGCACAACACTCTTTCAGTGTCCAGTGGCGTGTCTGCCCGTGTCTCAGCAGACTTGCCTTTTATCTCCCCTGCCGGGGTACCAGCCATCCATCAACTGTCCATGTCCATCAAACTGGCCACTCCCTCCTGTCTCAGCAGGCACCTGGTACCCACTCTGCTGTGTCAGCAGGGATTCACACAAGCAGGCAAAGTGACAAAGTCCTTGGAAGTAAAGTCAACAATCAGCGAAGAAGACATAATTTTTAAATCCTTGTGTGTCTCTCATTATCAGCATGTGTAGCATGGCGACTCTCCCCCTCTTTATCTCTCTCTGTCTCTCCCGTTAGCAGCATACTTCACGGGGGGGTCAACTCTGTTTTCTCATCACACATAATGCCCCCACCCTTAAAACAATTTTTACCGGGGGGGGGGAATTCAATAGTACAGAGTCTAATATAATACAGATGCAGTCATTAGCCAACAGAGTAACACAGATATAATTTCCAATCTAACACCTAGATAAACAATCAGCAATTACATTGGCAGTTCCCTTTGTATGTCAAATTCTTGTAACATCAGACTCCAACTTAGTAATGGTCTATTCTTATCCTTCATGTTAGTCAAAAATACCAATGGGTTGTGATCAGTATAAACTATCAATGGTTTCCATGCTGGACAAATGTAAACCTCAAAATGTTGTAACGCCAGAATAAATGACTAATTCTTTTTCTACACTGTAATAGTTTTTTTTAAATGTAGGTGTATATTACAGAGGTTAAACTAATACATGTGTGATTACCATGTAACACATTACAGAAGCGTATACAAATACTAATCTATATTTCACTTTTAAACTTAACATTCAGTCAATCTACCATGACATTGTCTTTATTATTCACATGCTTTGTTACAAAATAAAATCAAATTCCTGCAGAACCAAATCTTGTTATTCAAAGTGGTGTTTTATCAACCATTATCTCTTTTCCACTTCGACACAGAACACTTAACCCTCACGTGATCAGAGTGCTCACCAGCTTGGAATAGGCCTTCACAGACTCCCTGCACAGGGGGTAGCTTATCACTAATGTTTTCCAGACTAAGCCCATTTGCCGAACTTCCAAACAACTCATTAATTTTAAGCAAGTCATTAATTTTATCTTCAAGATCTTTAAGTCTATTACTTCTTATAACACCAGCAGGTGATCCCTCTTGGTCAAAACAACACTTCAAGTTTTGCCTCTCCAAATCACAAACTTGAACAACATCACCACGTTATTTACCTTTAAATTCCAAAACAAACTGTAACAGACTAGCAGGCACCTTGTTACCAACCCACTGTCCCTTCAGCATGGTCAATGCTTCTAAAACCAATACAGACTTTAAATTTCCCTTATTCAAAAGTTCAGGAACTACTTTTTCCTTTATCTTCAATAATATTCACATCACCAGCTTTCATCTCATCACTAACTTTTAGAACACCACCTAACACAAGTGACTGAGAATCCTCACTTTCCACTGGTGCCAGGGTTCCTTACTCACTGAACCAAGTCCATCTGACCCAAAAGGATTGCATTCCTTTTTAACCAAGTCAGACACCTCAGACCTTTCCTGAGCTTCAACACAAGGCTCAGTACCCTGTGAATCCACAGGTACTTCAACAACCTGAACACAGGCAAACGGGACAGCTGCCTCTTCTAGGCTTTCAATACCAGTCCCAGTCTCAAATTCCAAGTTCCCCTGATCTTCCCAGGTACTCTCTGGGCAACTCCCATCTGGAGCAAACTCAACCTTGCGGGTTAAAACAACCTCGTCTGCTAACCCAGCAGACTCCCCCAAGGTAGCAGCATCCTTTTCCTCTCGGGATGCCCTTACATCATTGGGAACACACTTAAATACTCAACTACAACCAGCTCTTTCAAGCTATATAAATCACCAGTGTCCAACCCTGGACCTTCTAGCTGCCACATCTGTTTCTCATCTTGGCTCTGTGCCTCCATAAATCTCTTCCTCATATTAGGCCAGTAAAATTCTCTCATAACTCTGAACTACCATTTTCCTTACTCCAAAATGTCACCTAGGGGTATCTTAAGGGCCAAGTTCAAAATTTCGTCCCTATAAACCTTCGGAACCACCACCTGGTGTACCACTGCCCAGTCCTCATCTGCCAGCACGGTGGTCGGCCTCCACTTTCTCATTAATACTCCCTCCTTCATATAGTAGCCCACTGGTTCCTTCTTAATTCCCGCTTCAGAGAGAGCTGTCTCCTTCAATGCCACAAGCTCATCACGTCTCTGTTCCTTTATAAGTTCCTTCCTTGCTAATGGTAAATACACCTCCTCTCCCTTACTTTCCTTAGCTCCACTATCCTCTTTCTTCTCATCCTTTAACCCCTCCTGGTGCAAGGCTGGGAAAAACGTCTCAGCTAAATCAATGCCAGACTTAGTTAAATTTGTGCCTGTCTCAGCCGCCTTTCTCGACATGCTGCAGGTTACTGCGCATGCGGGATAAACCTTAGAATCTATGGGCGTGTCCTCAGCACTTACAAGCCTGCTCGTCAGCTTCACTGCTGAGTACACATCCCCCCCCACCTGCAAGATCATTCCCGAGTAAGACATCCACATCACGTATCGGGAGTGTAGACCGCACCCCGATCGTGACTGGTCCGGATACCTAGATCATTCCCGAGTAAGACATCCACATCACGTATCGGGAGTGTAGACCGCACCCCGATCGTGACTGGTCCGGATACCAAGACCATTCCCGAGTAAGACATCCACATCACGTATCGGGAGTGTAGACCGCACCCCGATCGTGACTGGTCCGGAACAAGACCATTCCCGAGTAAGACATCCACATCACGTATCGGAAGGTGAGACCGCACCCCGATCGTGACTGGTCCGGATACCTAGATCATTCCCGAGTAAGACATCCACATCACGTATCGGGAGTGTAGACCGCACCCCGATCGTGACTGGTCCGGATACCTAGATCATTCCCGAGTAAGACATCCACATCACGTATCGGGAGTGTAGACCGCACCCCGATCGTGACTGGTCCGGATACCTAGATCATTCCCGAGTAAGACATCCACATCACGTATCGGGAGTGTAGACCGCACCCCGATCGTGACTGGTCCGGAACAAGACCATTCCCGAGTAAGACATCCACATCACGTATCGGAAGGTGAGACCGCACCCCGATCGTGACTGGTCCGGATACCTAGATCATTCCCGAGTAAGACATCCACATCACGTATCGGGAGTGTAGACCGCACCCCGATCGTGACTGGTCCGGATACCTAGATCATTCCCGAGTAAGACATCCACATCACGTATCGGGAGTGTAGACCGCACCCCGATCGTGACTGGTCCGGAACAAGACCATTCCCGAGTAAGACATCCACATCACGTATCGGAAGGTGAGACCGCACCCCGATCGTGACTGGTCCGGATACCAAGATCATTCCCGAGTAAGACGTCCACATCACGTATCGGGAGTGTAGACCGCACCCCGATCGTGAATGGTCCGGATACCTAGATCATTCCCGAGTAAGACATCCACATCACGTATCGGGAGTGTAGACCGCACCCCGATCGTGACTGGTCCGGATACCAAGATCATTCCCGAGTAAGACATCCACATCACGTATCGGGAGTGTAGACCGCACCCCGATCGTGACTGGTCCGGATACCAAGACCATTCCCGAGTAAGACATCCACATCACGTATCGGAAGGTGAGACCGCACCCCGATCGTGACTGGTCCGGATACCAAGATCATTCCCGAGTAAGACGTCCACATCACGTATCCGGAGTGCAGACCGCACCCCGATCGTGACTGGTCTGGATACCTAGATCATTCCCGAGTAAGACATCCACATCACGTATCGGGAGTGCAGACCGCACCCCGATCGTGACTGGTCCGGATACCAAGACCATTCCCGAGTAAGACGTCCACATCACGTATCCGGAGTGCAGACCGCACCCCGATCGTGACTGGTCCGGATACCAAGATCATTCCCGAGTAAGACATCCACATCACGTATCGGGAGTGTAGACCGCACCCCGATCGTGACTGGTCCGGATACCAAGACCATTCCCGAGTAACACATCCACATCACGTATCGGGAGTGTAGACCGCACCCCGATCGTGACTGGTCCGGATACCAAGACCATTCCCGAGTAAGACGTCCACATCACGTATCCGGAGTGCAGACCGCACCCCGATCGTGACTGGTCCGGATACCAAGATCATTCCCGAGTAAGACGTCCACATCACGTATCCGGAGTGCAGACCGCACCCCGATCGTGACTGGTCTGGATACCTAGATCATTCCCGAGTAAGACATCCACATCACGTATCGGAAGGTGAGACCGCACCCCGATCGTGACTGGTCTGGATACCAAGACCACTCCCGAGTAAGACATCCACATCACGTATCCGGAGTGCAGACCGCACCCCGATCGTGACTGGTCTGGATACCAAGATCATTCCCGAGTAAGACATCCACATCACGTATCGGGAGTGTAGACCGCACCCCGATCGTGACTGGTCCGGATACCAAGATCATTCCCGAGTAAGACATCCACATCACGTATCCGGAGTGCAGACCGCACCCCGATCGTGACTGGTCTGGATACCAAGATCATTCCCGAGTAAGACATCCACATCACGTATCGGGAGTGTAGACCGCACCCCGATCGTGACTGGTCCGGATACCAAGATCATTCCCGAGTAAGACGTCCACATCACGTATCCGGAGTGCAGACCGCACCCCGATCGTGACTGGTCCGGATACCAAGATCATTCCCGAGTAAGACGTCCACATCACGTATCCGGAGTGCAGACCGCACCCCGATCGTGACTGGTCCGGATACCAAGATCATTCCCGAGTAAGACGTCCACATCACGTATCGGGAGTGCAGACCGCACCCCGATCGTGACTGGTCCGGATACCAAGTTCATTCCCGAGTAAGACGTCCACATCACGTATCGGGAGTGCAGACCGCACCCCGATCGTGACTGGTCCGGATACCAAGATCATTCCCGAGTAAGACATCAACATCACGTATCGGAAGGTGAGACCGCACCCCGATCGTGACTGGTCTGGATACCAACTCACACTTCAAAAATATTTTATGCAACACTACCTCGGTCCCTTTTCCAACCCCTTCTATCACCACGTCACCAGTCTTGGTCTCAGCACTAAAGTCCAACACACTGCTTAGGATTAGGGACTGAAAAGCCCCAGTGTCTCTCCAGATTTTCACTGGCACTGGGGTTGACCCTTTCTTCACAGATACCAACTGGTTCAGAAGAAATTTCTCCCATCCCTCCTGGACTCGGCTTGGCATCTCCACCGCCTTCTTTAGTGACATTTCAGTTGGCTTAATGCAGGCGGTTGGGGTTGGCGCCTTTCCTTTCCCTGTCACTTTCTTCAGAGCCAGGCACTTAGATGCTATGTGACCAGCCTCTCCACAATTATAACACGCAAAGCTGGGAAACTTCCTGCCAGCCTGCTTTTCCTCCTCCTTACCCTTTCCACTACTCCCCGGCTTAATCTCTGACTTCGCCGGTGGGCTTTCTCTACCATCCCGACTACCCCTCTAGTAGCTCTTATTTGGGGGAAATTTTATCTTGTGAGTTAAGGCATACTCGACTGCTAACTTGGCAGTCGCAGACAGAGTCTCTGCCTCCTTCTCGTCCAAATACGTCCTCATACCCCCAGGGATGCAACTTTTAAACTGTTCAATCAGCATCAGCTGTTTTAATTTGTCCAGATCCTCACTGGCCCCTTTTGAGGCGCACCAACGCTCAAAGTACACGTGCATTTCACAGGCAAACTCTAAATACGACTTTCTCAAATTCCGGAACCTCTGCCGGTATGCATCTGGAACCAGCTCATAACTCCTCAGTATAGCCCGTTTTATTTCATCATAATCTTTAGCCTCATCCATAGACAATGCCGAATAGGCTTGCTGAGCCTTCCCCCTAAGTACACTCTGTAACAGAACAGCCCACTTCTCCTTAGGCCAGTCCTGATTCATAGCAACTTTCTCAAGATGGAGGAAGTACCTATTGACATCTATCTCCTCAAATGGGGGTACCAACTTAGCCTCCTGACCAACCTTGAACCCCCTGATTGGGTCCACCACATGTCCCCCTGCCTGCAACACTTGTAACCTATCCATCTCAAACTGCCTTTCCTTCTCCCTTTCCTCAGCCTCCAGCTTCCATACTCGGAACTCATGGTCCCTTTCCTTTTCTCCTCCTCTATCTTTAATCTCTCCATCTGAAGCTGAAGCTCAACCCCACAGGGTTTACTCTCGGGAAACATCTCCCGCTCCTCTTCGGAAAACACCCCCTCAGATACATAGTGGTCAACTATGGCTCTCTGTATCTCCGACTTCCTCATTGCCGGTTTCAGCCTCACAAGTTTCAACTGTTCCGCAATATTCAACAATTCCAACTTTCTGGCATCCCCTACTGCCTCTGAAGTTGGTTCCCTTAAAAACTTGTCAATCTCATTTCTGCTGTTTACCTGTATTCCCCACATGCCGAATCAGATAAAGGAATTTACCCCAATCAATCCGACAACCTCCCTGTTCAGAATCCCAGATGAGCCCCCAATTTGTCACATACCCCGTGACCGGGTTACCAAACCAGCAGAAATGGAATGATATGTTGGAGTCTGGGGGTACTGTAACTAAAGGTGTTTATTAGTAAACTAAGTAATACAGTATCAAAAATGCAAATATACATATAAAACAGGTTAGCAATGATAAATACAGAAGTGTAGGAATAAGAATCAAAACCAAGCTCTATCGTAGTCTGGGGTAAATGAATAGTCTTAAGATAATGCAGAGTTCAGTTTAGTGTGAGGTAGTTGCTGTTGTGACGGAGAGAGAGAGAGAGCGAGCGAGAGATGAGCAGCTACAGCAGGCAAACCTTCCGTTGTCGTCTTGTTCCATTGTGGTGACCGATTATGACCCCTCCGTTCCAGGCCAGACCATTCTTCAGTGGTGGGCTCGTCACCCAGGTGTGGGTGGACACACACACAAGCCCCCACCGGCCTGCCTTCACACACTGTGAGCCTCTGACCGATTCCTCCGAATCGATCCTCCAAGCCCCCACCTTCCTGTGGGTGCACAACACTCTTTCAGTGTCCAGTGGCGTGTCTGCCCGTGTCTCAGCAGACTTGCCTTTTATCTCCCCTGCCGGGGTACCAGCCATCCATCAACTGTCCATGTCCATCAAACTGGCCACTCCCTCCTGTCTCAGCAGGCACCTGGCACCCACTCTGCTGTGTCAGCAGGGATTCACACAAGCAGGCAAAGTGACAAAGTCCTTGGAAGTAAAGTCAACAATCAGCGAAGAAGACATAATTTTTAAATCCTTGTGTCTCTCTCATTATCAGCATGTGTAGCATGGCGACTCTCCCCCTCTTTATCTCTCTCTCTCATTAGCAGCATAGTTCACGGGGGGTCAACTCTGGACCCAATCTCCCCATGGTTTTCTCATCGCACATAACAAAGGAGAAAAGGCCAAGTTCACTCAACCTATTCTCATAAGGCATGCTCCCCAATCCAGGCAACATCCTTGTAAATCTCCTCTGCACCCTTTCTATGGCTTCCACATCCTTCCTGTAGTAAGGCGACCAGAACTGAGTATAGTACTCCAAGTGGGTTTGACCAGGGTCCGATATAGCTGCAACATTACCACTCAGCTCCTAAATTCAATTCCACGACTGATGAAGGCCAATACACCGTATGCCTTCTTAACCACAGAGTCAACCTGTGCAGCTGCTTTAAGTGTCCTATAAGCTTGAACCCCAAGATCTCTCTGATCCAGAACTCTGCCAAGAGTCTTACCATTAATACTATATTCTGCCATCATATTTGACCTACCAAAATGAACCACTTCACACTTACCTGGGTTGGACTCCATCTGCCATTTCTCAGCCCAGTTTTGCATCTTATCAATGTCCCTCTGTATTCCATGAGAGCTAGCTCTCCACACTATCCAAAATACCTCCAACCTTTGTGTCATCAGCAAACTTACTAACCCATCCCTCCACTTCCTCATCCAGGTCATTTATAAAAACCACGAAGAGTAAGGGTCCCAGAACAGATCCCTGAGGCACTCCACCGGTGACTAACCTCCATGCAGAATATGACCCATCTCTAACCACTCTTTGTCTTCTGTGGGCAAGCTAGTTCTGGATCCACAAAGCAATGTCCCATTGGATCCCATGCCTCCTTACTTTCTCAATAAGCCTTGCATGGGGTACCTTATCAAATGTCTTGCTGAAATCCATATACACTACATCTACTGCTCTTCCTTCATCACTGTGTTTAGTCACATCCTCAAAATTAAATCAGGCTTGTAAGGCATAACCTGCCCTTGACAATGCCATGCTGACAATTCCTAATCACATTATACTTCTCCAAATATTCATAAATCCTGCCTCTCAGGATCTCCTCCATCAACTTACCAACCACTGAGGTAAGACTCGCTGGTCTATAATTTCCTGGGCTATCTCTACTCACTTTCTTGAATAAAGGAACAACATCTGCAACCCTCCAATCTTCCGGAACCTCTCCCATCCCCATTGATGATGCAAAGATCATTGCCAGAGGCTCAACAATCTCCTCCCTCGCCTCCCACAGTAGCCTGGGGTACATCTCATCTGGTCCCGGTGACTTATCCAACTTGATACTTTTCAAAAGCTCCAGCACATCCTCTTTCTTAATATCTACATGCTCAAGCTTTTCAGTCCACTATAAGTCATCCCTACAATCGCCAAGATCCTTTTCCATAGTGAATACTGAAGCAAGGTATTCATTAAGTACCTCTGCTATTTCCTCTGGTTCCATACACACTTTCCTTACATGCCTTATCCTCTTGCTCTTCATATACTTGTAGAATGCCTTGGGGTTTTCCTTAATCCTGCTCGCCAAGGCCTTCTCATGGCCCCTTCTGGCTCTCCTCATTTCCTCTTAAGCTCCTTCCTATTAGCCTTATAATATTCTAGATTTCTAACATTACCTAGCTGTCTGAACCTTTTGTAAGCTTTTCTTCTTGACTAGATTTATTATAGTCTTTGTACACCACGGTTCCTGTACCCTACCATAACTTCCGCCTCACTGCATAGAACCTATGCAGAACTTCACACAAATATTCCCTGAACGTTTGCCACATTTCTTCGGTACTTTTCCCTGAGAACATCTGTTTCCAATTTAAGCTTCCAATTTCCTGCCTGATAGACTCATAATTCCCCTTACTCCAATTAAACACTTTTGTAACTTGTCTGTTCCTATCTCTCTCCAATGCTATTGTAAAGGAGATTATGATCACTATCTCCAAAATGCTCTCCCACTAAGAGATCTGACACTTGACCAGGTTCATTTCCCAATACCAAATCAAGTACAGCCTCTCCTCTTGTAAGCTTATCTACATAATTGTGTCAAGAAACCTTCCTGAACACACTTAGCAAACTCCACCCCATCTAAACCCCTTGCTTTAGGGAGATGCCAATTTATCAATTATTAAAATCTCCCATCACGACAACTCTTATTATTACACCTTTCCAGGATCTGTTTCCTTATCTGCTCCTCGATATCCCTGTTACTTTTGGGTGACCTATAAAAAACACCCAGTAAAGTTATTGACCCCTTCCTGTTCCTAATCTCCACCCACAGAGACTCAGTAGACAATCCCTCCATGACATCCACCTTTCTGTAGCCGTGACACTATCTCTGATCAACAGTGCCACACCCCCACCTCTTTTGCCTCCCTCACTGTCCTTTCTGAAACATCTAAAATCCGGCACTTGAAGTAACCATTCCTGTCCCTGAGCGATCCAACTCTCTGTAATGGCCACCACAACATAACTCCAAGTACTGATCTACACTCGAAGCTCATCCGCTTTGTTCACAATGCTCCTTGCGTTAAAATAGACATATCTCAAACCTTTAGTCTGAACATGTCCCTTCTCTATCACCTGCCTATCCTCCCTTTCGCACTGTCTACAAGCTTTCTCTTTTTGTGAGCCAACCTCCTCTTTCCCAGTCTCCTCTGTTCGGTTCCCCCGCTAACAATTCTAGTTTAAGCTCTCCCCAACAGCCTTAGAAAACCTCCCCGCCAGGATATTGGACCCCGGGGATTCAAGTGCAACCCGTCCTTTTTGTACAGGTCACACCTGCCCCAAAAGAGGTCCCAATGATCCATAAATCTGAATCCCTGCCCCCCTGCTCCAATCCCTCAGCCATGCATTTATCCTCCACCTCATTCTATTCCTGTACTCACTGTTGCATGGCACAGGCAGTAATCCCGAGATTACTACTTTTGTGGTCCTGCTTCTCAACTTTCCTTCCTATAGTCTTTTTTCAGGATCTCTTCCCTTTTCCTTCCTATGTCATTGGTACCAATATGTACCACGACCTCCGGCTGTTCTCCATCCCACTGCAGGATATCTTGGTCACGATCTGAAACATCGTGGTCCCTGGCACCTGGGAGGCAAACTACCATCTGAGTTTCTTTCCTGCGTCCACAGAATCGCCTATCTGAACCCCTAACTATAGAGTCCCCTATCACTATTGCCTTACTCTTCCTTTCCCTACCCTTCTGAGTCACAGGGCCGGACTCTATGCCAGAGGGACGGCCACTGTCGCTTCCCCCAGGTAGGCTGTCTCCCCCCCCCCAACCGTACTCAAACAGGAGTACTTATTGTCAAGGGGGACAGCCGCAGGGGTACTCCCTAGTACCTGCCTCTTCCCCTTCCCCCTCCTGACTGTGGCCCCAGTGTGACCACCTGCCTATAACTGCTTTCTATCACTCCTCGCTCTCCCTGAGCAGGCGAAGGTCATCGAGCTGCATCTCCAGTTCCCTAACAGTTCCCTTAGGAGCTGTAGCTCAACACACCAGGTGCAGATATGGCTGTCCGGGGGGGCTGGCAGACTCGAGGACTTCCCACATCTGACACTGAGCACAGAAAACTGGCCTCCCACACATACCACTTACTGCAATTAACCCAGTTAAACCTACCTTGCCTCGTCCTGTTACCACCTAAGCCCGTTGAGACAAGGCCCTATCACTCTGCTGCCTCTTACTCCACTGCCCGCTGGATATGGCAGTCTTTTTAAACCTTTTGTGCTCTACTGGCTGACGTCACGTGCCTGCGCTGTCTTGCCTCTCTTTTACCCCGAGTAGTAAAACTGCCTTCGCTCCGGAAATCCTTAGCCATTTAACCACAGCCTTCTTGCTCCGAATCAAAACCATTGAAGATTCCTTACTTTTTTAAACCTTTCGTGCTCTACTGGCTGACGTCACGTGCCTGCGCTGTCTTGCCTCTCTTTTACCCCGAGTAGTAAAACTGCCTTCGCTCCGGAAATCCTTAGCCATTTAACCACAGCCTTCTTGCTCCGAATCAAAACCATTGAAGATTCCTTACTTTTTTAAACCTTTCGTGCTCTACTGGCTGATGTCACGTGCCTGTGCTGTCTTGCCTCTCTTTTACCTGTCGTTGAAAGAAAAGACACCAACACCCCCTCCCCACATGAAAAAGAAAAAGAAACGAAACTCACAAACCCCAAACCCCCACCTTGAACAAAAATAAGCAATAGGTCGCCCACACAGGAAAAAACACTGAAAACATCAGACCCCAATTCCTCGCTTAACATAAAAACCAACACATCCCCCACCTGGAACCCCAACCCACCAATGGGCAACCAGAAAGAACACACAGAAAACTGAAGGAGAGCAAGATAAACTACATCCAAATAATACATCATTCTCAGAATTTCGAGAACATCCTCTTGCCAGAATTGAGGAGAATAGCTACTCAAACTAGTCCTTCTGCAAAGACTGACACTGCTGCCAACCTGTGGCCTTCCAAACGCTGGCATATCGATTGCTGTTGACCCATGGCCTCTGTGGAGAGTGACCGCTACCCTAACTTCTGCATTCTCCTTGATGCTTCACTCTTCCTCGAGTGTCAGGCAGTGCCCCAGTACATCTCCTCTGAATTCACTGTAAAGCTTCCATTTCCTTGCGATAATGAGGGCATCAAAACCGAACACAATATAGTCTAATCAGAGAAACAAACAAAATGCTGGAGCAACTATTCAGGTCAGCCAATATCAATGGAGAAGAATAAAGACTCAATATTCCGGGCTGAAAACCCTTCATCTGAACTGGAAAGGAAGTGTGTGTATTGGGGTGGGGGGAGAAGCCAGAATAAGAAGGTGGGAGGAGGGGAAGGAGTAGAAGCTAAAAGCAATAGGTGAAACCAGGTGAGGTGGAAAATAAGATGGTGGTGGAGAAGAAGGGATAAAGTAAGAAGCTGGGAGGTGATAGGTAGGGCTGAAGAAGAACTCCGATAGGAGAGGAGAGTGGACATGTTGGGAAGGGAAAGAGGAAGGGCACTAGGGGTAGTTGATGGGCAGGTGAAGAGAAGAGAACTGGTAAGAAAGTACCAATAATAGGGAACAGAAAAAGAGTTCAGGGAGGGAGCAGAAATTACCGGAAGTTGGAGAAACTCATGTCATCAGGTTGGAGGCTACCCAAACGGAATATAAGGTGTTGCTCCTCCAACTTGAGAGTGGCCTCATCGTGGTAGTAGAGGAAGCCATTATTTGACTTGCAGGAGTGGCAGTGGAATTAAAATGGCAGGGGCATGGGGAGCAGTGAGCTAGAGCATATAGATGAGTGGTTGTGGGGAAAGGTGTTGTTATGCCTGCATACAAAATCAGGAAGTGAGCCATGGTGGGACTAACGTCCTGAGATACGTATATTTCAGCACAAGTAGTATTGTAGGGCATGGACTGGCATGTGGAATTATGACGTAGCATTAGTGAGACTTGGTTACAGGAGGGGCAGGACTGACAGCTCAATGTTCCAGGGTTCTGTTGTTTCAACTGTGATAGAGCGGGAGGGATTGAAAGGGGAGGGGTGCTATTACTCATCAGGGAAACTGTCATGGAAGTGCTCAGGCAGGATAGGCTGGAGGGCTCATGTATTGAGGCTATATTGGTGGAACTGAGGAATAAGAAAGGGATGACCATGTAAATGGTATTATATTATAGACCACCCAATAGTCAGCGGAATTTAGAGCAACAAATTTGTAGAGAGATAACAGACTTTTGCAAGAAACATAACGTTGTGATAGTTGGTGTTTTTAACTTTCCTCACATTGACTGGGACTCTCATATTGTAAAAGGATTAGATAGGATAGAGTTTGTTAAGTGCATTCAAGTAAATTTCCTTCATCAGTACGTAGAGGTCACAACTAGAGAGAGTGCGCAATACTAGCTCTCCTATTAGGGAATGAGACAGGGCAGGTGACAGAAGTTTGTGTAGAGGAAATCTTTGCATCCAGTAATCATAGTTCCATGATTATTACGGAGAAGGATATGCCTGGTCCACAGTCAGAAATTCTAAATTGGAGAGAGGCCAATCTTTATAGTATCTTACTGGTGAATGCTGAAGCAAAGTATTCATTAAGGATCTCCTTCATCTCTGGATACATTTCCTCTTCTAT
Organism: Hemitrygon akajei; assembly: GCF_048418815.1. Taxonomy (NCBI): domain Eukaryota; kingdom Metazoa; phylum Chordata; class Chondrichthyes; order Myliobatiformes; family Dasyatidae; genus Hemitrygon; species Hemitrygon akajei. Next base: position 23,335,003 of record NC_133132.1, on the reverse strand, counting down.
CCCTGATCAGTCCTACCCTGACACTGACACTAGTCATCCTCCTGTTTCTCACATACCTGTAGAACGCCTTGGGGGCTTCCTTAAGCTTCCCAAAAACTTAAGTATGCTTCACTTTTCCTCTTGACTAGATGTTCCATTCCTTTGTCAACCATGATTCCTTCACCCAATCACCCTTTCTATTGTGCGTTTCCCTGAATATATCTGTTTCCAATTCACACTCCCAAGTTCCTGCCTAATAGCATCATAATTCACCCTTCTCCAATTAAATAAGTTCTCATACTGTCTGCTCCTATCCCTCTCAAAGGCTATGGTACTCGTGCTCAGTTCTGGTCGCCTCACTATAGTAAGGACACGGAAACCATAGAAAGGGTGCAGAGGAGATCTACAAGGATGTTGCCTGGATTGGGGAGCATGCCTTATGAGAATAGGTTGCGTGAACTCGGCCTTTTCTCCTTGGAACAATGGAGGATGAGAGGTGACCTGATAGAGGTATAGAAGATGATGAGAGGCATTGATCACGTGAATAGTCAGAGGCTTTTCCCCCAGGGCTGAAATGGCTAGCACGAGAGGGTACAGTTTTAAGGTGCTTGGTAATAGGTACAGAGGAGATGTCAGGGGTAAGTTTTTTATGCAGAGAGTGGTGAGTGTATGGAATGGGCTGCCGGCGACAGTGGTGGAGGCGGATATGATAGGGTCTTTTCAGAGACTCCTGGATAGGTACATGGAGCTTAGAAAAATAGAGGGCTATGGGTAACCCTAGATAATCTCTAAGGTAAGGACATGTTTGGCACAGTTTTGTGGGCTGAAGGGCCTGCATTGCGCTATAGTGTTTCTATGTTTCTAGTAAAAGTCAGGGAGTTGTGTTTGGTGTTTCTGAAATGCTCACCCACAAAGAGATCTATCACCTGACTAGCATCATTGTCCAGTACCAGATCCAGTATGGCACTTCCTCCAGTCTGTGTACATACTGTGTCAGGAAGCTTTCCTGGGCACACCTAACAAATTTCACACCACCTACACCTTTCGTACTGAGGAGGTGCCGGTCAGTATTAGGGAAGTTCAAGTTGCCCATGACAACAACCCTGTTATTTTTGCACCTTTCCAATCTCTACCTCCTTGGTGTCTCCTTCACTGTTGCGGGGGGAGGTTTAAGTAGGGTACTTCCAATGAATGAGTGCTCCCTTCCTGCTTCCTCCTATTGATACTGACTCAGTAGACAATCCTTCCACAATGTCCTCCCTTTCTACAGATGTGATACTATCACTGATTAGCAATCCTGCTCCCCTCATCTTTCACCTCCCTGACCCTGACGTCTGGGAGGCAACATACCATCTGGCTGTCTCTTTCACATTCACAGAATCTTCTCTGTTTTCTCAAAAGACATTTCTGAAGTCCTGGACATGAAGACCTCATCTTGAGAGCAGCAGAGATGGAAAAACTGAGAGAAGGAAGTGGTGACCTCACAGGAGACAGCTCTTTACAGCTCGGCATTTAATACCATCATCCTCTCAAAACTCATCAGTAAACTCCAAGACCTGGGCCTCAGTACTCCCTTGTGCAAATGGATCCTGGATTTCCTCACTTGCAGACCCCAGTCAGTTCAGATTAGCAAGAACATCCCCTCCACAATCTCTATCAGCACAGGCAGTGTTCTTAGCCCCCCTCTCTACTCGCTTTACAACTAAGCACAGCTTTGATACCATATTCAAACTACAAGGATTCTTTATCTTATTATTTCATGCTCTTGTTATTTATTACTATTTATTTATATTTGCATTTGCACAGTTTGTGCAAATTTGCACATTTATCCTGTTTACAGATTTGCTGAGTATGCCTACAGGAAAAGAGAATTTCAGGGTTGTATGTGATGACCTGTATGTAGACTGATAATAAATTATACTTTGAACTTTGACTCCAGGCACGTTTTCTCTTCCATCCCTGATCACCCTCACTCTAGTCATCCTCCTGTTCTTCACAAATATGTAGAATGCCTTAAGATTCTCCTTAATCTACTTGCCAAGGCCTTCTCATGCTTCTTCCTTCTAGCTCTCCTAAGTCTATTCTTCAGCTCCTTTGCAACTCTCGAGTCCTATCTGATCCTTGCTTCCTAAACCTTATGTAAGCTTCTTCCACTTGACTAGATGTTCCACACCTCTTGTCAACCATCCTTCCTCTGCCTCAAATGGTCAATCCTATTATGGATTTATTGGGTATGCCTGCAAGAAAGTGAATCTCAGGGTTGCATATGGTGACATATAGGCACTTTGATAATAAATTTACTTGGAACTTTGAAAAGTTTCTTGAGATATATGAAGTAGCAAGAGTGGGCATTGGACCCCTGTAAGATAATATTGGAGAGGTAGTAATGGGAGAAAAAGTTGAACTGAATAAGTATTTTGCAAAATTTTCACTGTTGGAATGGAAATGGTAATGGGGGTAGGAATTAAAATGAATGAGGTCACTCTCAGGGTGGATATGACCTGTCAGTCCATAGCATCCTCTTTAGCCATGATGAAGTCACTCTCAGGCTGGAGGAGCAAGAGCTTATATTCCATCAGGTTAGCTTCCAACCTGACGGTATGAACATTAATATCTCCTTCCCTCTTCCATTCGCCACTCTTTCCTCTTACCTTCACCCGCCTACCACACCCACTGGCGCCCCTTCTCCCATAATCCACTGGTCTATATCACGTCCCTTTTCCTCCAGCTCTTCACCTTTCCCACACAGCTGGCATCACCTATCACCTTCTAGCTAGTCCTTCTTACCCTTCCCCCACCTTTTTACTCCGGCGCCTCCACTCCTGAAGATGGGTCGGTCTGAAGCGTGACATTTCGCGTTGAATTTTTCCAGTATTTTGTTGGTCTGCAGTATCTATCTCTTCATTGTATGCTAACAGTTGAACTGTTATTGTATGGTGGAGCAGGCACAAAGGGGGCTACAGGTTTTGGTAATAAAACGTCTCCTGCCTCCTGCTTTCTGACGGCCCACGTCCTCTACCACCTGACCTAACCACCTCGAACCCCTCATTAACCTTCTCTCTCTCTCTCTCTCGTTCTTGTTTTACGGCGGTTGGCACCCAGCTTAATGGTGCATTACTGCCACCTTCTGCTCCAGAGTATGCGATGGACTCACATTCTAAATCCCTTCACCCAATCGCACACATACACATACCCTAACCTACACTTTATCCTCCCCATCCAAGTACCCTATTTCTGTTTATCCATCATATCCTATAAAAAACCCCTGTACCCCTTAAGAAAGCTAAAAATACCGACCTGTGTTCTCTCACCCATGCCCGGCAACCCTTTTAATGTAAATTCCTGCACCCCCAATTCCCTTAGATTAATTCTCATCATCTCTCTCTGTATCCCATACTTCCTGCAACTCAGAACTACATGCTCTACTGACTCCTCTTCCTGACATTCCTCACACAATCCTGTCTGGTGTTTCCCTATCAATTTCAATGTTTAGTTTAGTGCACAGTGCCCAAGCCTTAACCTAGTCCACACAATTTCCTCTCTTCTGTATCTACTTCCTACCCTAGTAGCTGCAACACTTTTTTGGAACCCATAGAAATTTAACCTGACCTCCCTGATTTGCAACTCTTGTGACTGACTGAAGGTACTTCATAAAGTACATCTTGCCGGCTGTTTGAGTGAGAAGACCTTAAATTTGCTAGTACTGAAGATGAATCTGAGCATATCAATGCTTTGACTAGTTTAGTTTTCTCCACCCAATGCAACGCAACCAACACTGCCATCATCTCCACTGTATACACCGCTAACTTATCAGATGTTCTTCTGCTGATTGCAATTGCTTTTGCTGGTATAGCCACCCCAAACCCTGTCACTCCTGTCTCAGGTTCCTTAGCACCATCTGTATAGACCCGAGTATAATCACTATACTTTTCCATCACATGACAGTTAAATGCACTTACCAAATCAGTTTAATACTTTTCTTTCCTTTTTACCTCTAACAAATGCCAGTCTACGTCAGGCCATACCAGCTTCCATGGAGCTACAACCGGATAAACTACTGAAAGACTTCTCCTTAGATCAAACACTCCACATGATCTAGCAATATCATTCCCTACCCGACTAAAGTTTTCCTTCTGAAACCTCCCATTTTCCCAGGACTCCTGCAACACTCCTTTAGCAGGGTGAGAATCATTGTGTCCCTGCAAATTAACCCAGTAGTTTGCCATCAATTGCAACCTTCTTAATTCCAAAGGCATTATTCCCATTTCTACCTGCAGGGCTGATACTGGTGATGTTTTAAAAGCCCCACTGCACACTCTCAAAACCTGAGCCTGAATCACATCCAGTTTCCTTATAAGAGACCTAGCTGCTGATCCATATGCTACACTTCCATAATCCAACACAGATCTTACTAAAGCCACATATTCTCTTTAATGCTGAACAACTTGCTCCCCATTCCCTACCAGTCAAGCATCTCATCACGTTTATTACTTTTTTACATTTCTCCTCAACTTTCCTGATATGGTCTGCCCATGTTAATGGTGAATCAGATATAACTCCCAGAAATTTATACGATCCAACCCTTTCTAATTCAATCCCATACATCCTTAACTTCTTCCCTACTTCAATTCTTTTCCTAGTGAAAAATACAGTTTGTTTTTTTTCCACTGAAAATCTACATCCCCAATCATAACCCCACTCTACCACTTCATCCTTGTAATTTCCTGATTATATGCTCCGTGTTCCTGCCTCTTTTCCACAAGGCCCCATCATCCGCAAACAGTGACCTACCTATATCCACTGGTACCTTTGTGAAGACATCATTGATCATAATGATGAAAAGTAACGGACTAATCACACTACCCTGAGGTGTGCCATTTCCCACTATGTACTGTTTTGATAATTCTGATCCAACCTGAACTTGAATTTTTCTACCAAACAAAAAATCTTTAATCCAATTAAAAACTCTCCCCCCAACCCCCATCTTGTGCAGTTTAATTAATAATCCTTCCTTCCACATCATATCATAGGCTTTTTCAATGTCAAAAAACACTGCAGCTACTGACTCTTTATTTGCCTGGGCCTTTCTTATTTCAGTCTCTAACCTTATCACGAGTCCATGGAATTCCTTCCCTTCCTAAAACCACTCTGATAACTTGCCAGCATTCCTCTCTTCTCAAGATCATATGATAACCTTTCAGTTACCATCCTTTCCATTACCTTACATATATTTGATGTTAGTGCTATTGGGTTTTGACGGATCCTTGCCAGGTTTCCTTATTGGAATTACTACTTCTTTCCATGCACTTGGTAATCTTCCCTTCTCCCACACTCTGTTATAAAAATGCAGTAACTTCAAGAGCGCTCCTTCTCCTAGATTTTTTAGCATAACATAGCATATTAGATCTTTCCCTGGGGAGGTTGGTCTCGATCTCTTTATTGCTCTCACCATTTCTGCCAAAGTAAATGGATCATCAGTTATATCATCTGTTTCTTTCCTCCTGTTTAACACACCTGGGTATTGACTCATTGTTCTTTCCCTTCTTCAGACAAATTTTCTGAACTATGTATCTTTACAAATGACTTGGCCATGATCTCAGCCTTATCCCTGCTGGAGACTGCTGCTTCCTCCTCAGATATCATTACTGGATACTCCCAATCCCTTCTATCTCCCCCATCTTAATCATTCCCCATAACTCTCCCACAGGCATTCACCTTCTCAGTCGCCATCTATTACTCTTGTCTCAATGATACTGTAGCCCCGCCCTCCGGTACCTCGGATTGGCCTACGTTCTGGAGCTGTTCATGGTGCGCATGCACCTGCTCCTCCCACCGGTTCTGGTCCCGCGCACGCACTGATTGGTTGCTGCTCTTGCGCTGCAAGCCATTAGGAAAACGGCTTATTGAAGGGTGAGGTAAACCCATGGAAACGGGGTGGCGCTGAGGGGTTAGTGGCCGGTCGGCGGGGAAGAGCTGAATTGTGGCGCCGGGTTGCTAGCGGGCGCTTGTCCAGAGCCGCGGATTGGTGCGTCGGCCGGCGGGGAAGAACCGCTAATCGGCTCGGGAACTTGCGTGCTGGCCTTTCGTCGTGGAGCGAAGCAGGATGGTGAGTGAGTTAATGCCCGGGCCCAAGCGACAGCTCCTCCTAATCTAGTGTCACCCCCGTGAGGGTGAGGAGCTCGAAGTTCATCAGTCCTACCATACGGATTGGTGCCGAGCGGCTGAGGGACCACTGTCACTTGATATGCGTGGCGCCCGTCTGCGCAGTGCACTGTCGTATTATCAGCACGATCAGAACTGGTGAGGGATGTAGTTGGAGTGGATCCCTTCCTGAGGCATCACAGTAACCTTTGTGGAATTGTCAGGGTTGTTCTTCAGTGTTGAGGAAAGGCTGATCCAGACGGGAAGCAACATAATGCTGCTGCCATGAGTTCACTGCTGTTGTCCTTGGTTTCAGTGTTGCAATTTGGACAAAACGAAATCGACCATTACCGCCGATAAAAATTATTATTTCCGACCATTGTGTCTCCGATAAAAATTATTGCACATGGTGGTTAGTATGAAAGAGGTGTTGTGAATTTGGTATCTAGAGTAATGACCTAGATCAGGGGTGGTCAACCTTTTACATTCCATGCGTCAGTTTTTTCACGCGCGGGTTTAGATGCCCCATACAACTCTTGTGCCCCCATTCAATTCTCGTAAAAAATGTTAATATAGACATATTTAGCATTTTTACATGATATATTAATTTAATATAAAACAAGATAAACATTACTTACCTTAATGAGACTTCTAACAAACATATTTTGTCGTCCTTTGATTCATTTTTCTTAATCACATTCTTTCTGTAACTCAGACCCAAGCACTAGCTTCAGTTTTCCTTCTATTTCAGTCTGGTGTTGTGTTTTATGGTGTGAATTAAGATCATGTCTCATGTCGTTTTTCCAAACCCTAGTGAAAAACAGTGCTCATTCTATGCTATATTTACTCAAAGGACAAGCAATTAATTCCAGCAATCAGGTTAATTTAGAGATATAGAAAACTACAGCACAGAAACAGGCCTTTCAGCTGCTGAACCATTTAAACTGCCCCATCCCATCCACCTGCACCCGGGACCATAGCATCTCCCATTCAAGTACCTATCCAAGCTTCCCTTTAACGTTGAAATTGAAATTTCATCCGCTGGCAGCTCATTCCACACTCTCACCACCCTCTGAATAAAGAAGTTTTCTCTCATCTCCAACCTTTCACCTTTAACCTATGACATCTATTTCTAGTCTCACCCAACCTCATTGGAAAAAGCCTGCTTGCACTTACCCTATCTATACCTCTCATAATCTTTGTATGCCTCTATCAAATCTCCCCTCAATCTTCTATGTTCTAAGATAGAAAGTTCTAACCTATTAAATTTTTCCTCAGGTCTTCCAGTCCCAGCAATGTCCTTGTAGATTTTCACTGTACTCTTTCAAGCTTATTTACACCTTTCCCATAGGTAGATGATCAAAACTGTACTCCATAGTCCAAATTGCCTCAGCAATGTCTTGTACAATTTCAACAAAACATCCCATCTCCTGTACTCAATACTTTGATCAATGAAGCCAATGTGCCAGAAGCTTTCTTTACAACCCTATCTACTTGTGACACCAGTTTCAATGCTGCACGCTTAGATCCCCTTGTTCATCTGTACTCTAACATGTGTCCTTGAGCAAGGCACTTAACCACACATTGCTCTGCGACGACACTGATGCCAAGCTGTATGGGTCCTAATGCCCTTCCCTTGGACGACATTGGTGGCGTGGAGAGGGGAGACTTGCGGCTTGGGCAACTGCCAGTCTTCCACAAAAAAACCTTGCCCAGGCTTGCACCCTGGAAACTTTCCAAGTAATGAAGGCCTACACTATTCACTATTCTATTCACTGTTTGGTCCTCTCAAATTGCAACACTTCACACTTGTCTGCATTAAATTTGATTGGCCATTTTTCTGCCCATTTTTCCATCTGGTCCAGATCCTGCTGCAATCTTGGTGTCATCTGCAAATTTGCTGATCCAGTTTTCCACGTTATAATCGAGATTATTGATACAAATGATAAACAACAACTGACCCAGCAACGAACCATGTGGCACTCTTCTAGTCACAGGCCTTCTAGTCAGAGACACAACCGTCGACTACTACTACTCTGGCTTCTCCCACAAAGCCAATGTCTAATCCAGTTTACTACCTCAGGTTGAATGACGAGTGACTGAACCCTTGAGGGACCTTGTCAAATGCTTTGCTGAAGTTGATGTAGACAACATCCACTGTCTTGTATTCATCAACTTTCCTGGTGACTTCCTTGAAAAAACTTTCTAAGATTGCTTTAACATGTCCTACCACACACAAAGCCATGGTATTCTAATACTCATATCTGGTCCCTTAGAATACCTTCCAATAACTTTCCTACTATTGATGTCAGGTTCACTGGCCTATAATTTTCTCATTTATTTTAAGAGCCCTTTTTAAACAGCAGAACAACATTAGCTATCTTCCAATCCTCTTGTACCTTGCCTGTGAGAGGCACGGTAGCGTTGTAGTTAGCACAACATTTTACAGTACAGATGACTTGGGTTTACTTCCTGCTGCTGTCTGTAAGGATGTTCTCCTCGTGACCGCATGGGTTTCCAGGCGCTTTGGTTTCCTCCCAGAGTCCAAAGATGTATCAGTTGTTATGTTGTTCAATTTCTGCACTTGCCACCCACAGGGTCCGAGGTAACACCTTGTCAGGTCCTGGAGATTTGTCTACCCTAATTTCTCTCAAGACAGCAAACACCACCTCCTCTGTAATCTGTATAGGGTCCATGACCTTGCTGTTTAGCCTCACTTCTATAGACTCTGCATCCATCTTGTGATCAAATATAGATGCAAAAAATCCAGTTAAGATCTCCCCCATCACTTTTGTTCCACACCTAGAATATCATCTGAATTTCCAGAGGACCAACTTTGTCTCTTGAAATTCTTTTGCACTTCTGTAGAAGCCCTTCAGATTCTGCTAGAGCAACCTCATGTCTTCTTTTAGCCCTCCTGATTTCTTTCTCCATGTTCTCTTGTATTTCTTAAATTCCTCAAGTACCTCACTTGAGGAAATTCCTCACTTACTTTTATTTTTTTCTTAACCAGGACCTGAAAATCTCTCAAAAGCCGAGGTTCCCGAAATCTGTTATCCTTGTCTTTTATTCTGATAGGCACATGCAAGCTTTGTACTCAGAATTTCACTTTTGAAGGCCTCCCATTTGGCACTTGCCATGTCTGATACCATTAAAATTCGTCACTCTCCAATTTAGAATTTCACCCAGAAGACCAGACTTGTGCTTTTCCATAATTACCTTGAAACTAATGGCATTATGATCACTTGATGCAAGTTGTTCCCTTACACTAACTTGTGTTACCTGCCTTGACTATTGTCACCTCCCCAATAGGAGATCAAAATTCAAATAAATTTTATTGTCAGGGTACATGTATGTCACCATGTACAACCCTGAGATTCATTTTTCTGTGGGCATACTCAGCAAATTTACAGAATAGTAACTATAACAGGGTCAGTGAAAGATCAACTAGAGTGTAGAAGACAACAAATTGTTCAAATATAAATACATAGCAATAAATAACGAGAACATGAAATAACAAGATATAGAGCCCTTAAGTGAGAACAATTACAGGACAACATCACCTGACTGTGCAGGTGATGCCTCCCTCCCAGATGCGCTGAATAACTTCTACACCCGGTTTGAGGCGGAAAATGACATGGCAGCGAGGAAGTCCACCTCTCCTACAAATGACCAGGTGCTGTGTCTCACCATGGCTAATGTGAGAAGAACCCTGTGCAGGGTCAACCTACGGAAGGCTGCTGGACCAGACAACATCCCTGGTAGAGTGCTCAGAGGATGTGCAGACCAGCTAGCAGATGTTGTCACTGACATCTTCAACATCTCCCTGAGCAGCGCCACAGTTCCAACGTGTTTCAAGGCCGCTACCATCGTCCCTGTGCTGAAGAAATCTTCAGTGTCCTGCCTAAATGCACTTACATCCATCATCATGAAGTGTTTCGAGAGGCTCATCATGAGGCATACCAAGACCCTGCTGCCCCCCTCGCTGGACCCCCTGAAGTTTGCGTACCGTCACAACCGCACAAAAGATGACGCCATTGCCACCACGCTCCACCTGGCCCTAACCCACCTGGACAAAAAAGACACATACGTTCGGATGCTGTTCATAGACTTCAGTTCAGCATTCAACACAATCATCCCTCAGAAACTGATTGGAAAGCTGAGCCTACTGGGCCTGAACACCTCCCTCTGCGACTGGATCCTAGACTTCCTGACTTGGCGACCTCAGTCAGTCCCGATCGGGAGCAGCATCTCCAACACCATCACACTGAGCACAGGGGCTCCCCGGGGTTGCGTGCTCAGTCCACTGCTGTTCACTCTGCTGACCCACGACTGTGCTGCAACTCACAGCTCGAACCACATCATCAAGTTTGCCGATGACATGACCGTGGTGGGTCTCATCAGCAAGAACGACGAGTCAGCTTACAGAGAGGAGGTGCAGCGGCTAACGGACTGGTGCAGAGCCAACAACCTGTCTCTTAATGTGAACAAAACAAAAGAGATGGTTGTTGACTTCAGGAGGGCACGGAGCGACCACTCCCTGCTGAATATCGACGGCTCCTCTGTAGAGATCGTAAAGAGCATCAAATTTCTTGGTGTTCACCTGACGGAGAATCTCACCTGGTCCCTCAACACCAGCTCCATAGTAAAGAAAGCCCAGCAGCATCTCTACTTTCTGTGAAGGCTGAGGAAAGTCCATCTCCCACCCCCCATCCTCATCACATTCTACAGGGGTTGTATTGAGAGCAGCCTGAGCAGCTGCATCACTGCCTGGTTCGAAAATTGCACCATCTCGGATCGCAAGACCCTGCGATAGTGAGGTCAGCTGAGAAGATCATTGGGGTCTCTCTTCCTGCCATCACGGACATTTACACTACATGTTGCATCCGCAAAGGAAACAGCATTATGAAGGACCCCGTGTCCCCTCATACAATCTCTTCTCCCTCCTGCCGTCTGGGAAAAAGGCTCTGAAGCATTTGGGCTCTCACGACCAGACTATGTAACAGTTTCTTCCCCTAAGCTATCAGACTCCTCAAAACCCGAAGCCTGGACTGACACCTTGCCCTATTGTCCTGTTTATTTATTATATATTGTAATGCCTGCACTGTTTTTGTGCACTTTACACAGTCCAGTGTAGGTCTGTAGTCTAGTGTAGCTTCCTCTTTTTTTTTTTTAGGTAGTTCAGTCTGGTTTTTGTACCGTATCATGTAACACCATGGTCCTGAAAAACATTGTCTCATTTTTACTATGTACTGTACCAGCAGTTATAGTTGAAATGACAATAAAAATGACTTGACTTGATTGGTTGTGGGAACATCTCAATGTGAGTTTGGTTATCCTTTGTTCAGTAGCCTGGTGGTTTTGGTGCAAAACCGCTCTTGAACCTGGTGGTGTGAGTTCTGAGACTCTTGTACCTTCTATCTGATGGCAGCAGTGATAAAAGAGCACCATCTAGATGGTGAGGCTCTCTAATAATAGATGCTACTTTCCTACAACAGCGTTTTATGTAGATGTACTCAATGGTTGAAAGGGCTTTACCCATAATGTATTGAGCTGAATCCACTACCTTTTCCATTCTAAGCATCTGATGTTTTGCACACTTTATTGTTGGGATTTCTATGTACTGATGAAGGAAACTTTCCTGAGCACATTTGACAAACTATCCCATCTAGTCTTTCGACAGTATGGGAGTCCCAGTCAATTTGTAGAAAGTAAAATCACTTACTATCACCTGATGTTTCTTGCAACAGGCTGCAATCTCTCTACATTTTTTCCTCTAAATCCTGTGGACTATTGGGAAGGGCCTATAATCCAGCCCCTTTAATGTGGTAATAACTTTCTTGTTCCTCAATTCCACCCATAAAGCTTCACTGCTATGAAACTCTTCCTGACTAGTAACCCCTCCCCCTTTGATTCCTTTTGTTCTATCACATCTAAAACAGTGGAATGCTGGAATACTGAGCTGCAAAAGTCCTGCCCCTCCTGCAACCAAGTCTCACTAATGCCTGCAGTATCATAATTATATGTGTTGATCCATGCCCTGAGCTCATTTGCCTTTCCTACAATACTACTTGTATTGAACTATACACAACTCAGAAGATTTGGCCAACCATACTCAACCTTTTGATTCCTGACTTTTCTTGAGGCCTTAACAACATCTGTCTGCACAACCACCCCACCGTCTGTTCTGGCACTCTGGTTCCCATCCACCTGCTACTCTAATTTAAATCCCCTCCCCTGCTCCACACCCGTGCAGGACTAGCACACCTTCATGCTAGGATATTAGTCCCCCTCCAGTTCAGATGCAAACAGTCTCTTCTGTACAGGTCCCACCTTATAGGAGAGAGCCCGTGATGCAAAAATCTGAAGCCCTTCCTCCTATACAAGCTCCTTAGCTGCATGTTAAATTGTATGATCTTACTATTTTTGGCTTCACTAACACATGGCACAGATAGCAATCTTGAGATCCTGGAGGTCCTGTCTTTTAACTTGGCACCTAACTCCCTGAACTCACTTTTCAGAACCTCATCCCTCTTCGTATCTTTTAAATTGGTACCTCTAGGACTAAGATATCTGGCTGCTCACCCTCCCATTTATTGATACTGAGTACTTGATCCGAGATGACCTGAACCCTGGCACCTGAGAGTCAACGTGCCATCTGGGAATTTCATTCTCGTCCACAGAACCTCCTTTCTGTTCCCCTGACTAATGAATCCCTTATCACAGCTCACTACTTCTCCCCCCCCCCCCCCCCACTTCTAAGTTGCAGGGCCGGACTCTGTGCCAGAGACCTGACTGCTATGACTTTCCTCTGCTTGGTCATCCCCTACAACAATATTCAAAGTGGTATACCACAGGGTTGAGGGGGATGGCCTCAGGATATCTTTGCACTAGCTGTTTAACCCCTTTCCCCTTCTTGACTGTCAGCTAGTTTCCTGCACCTTGGGTGTAAGCATCTCTCGATATGTCCTGTCTATTAACTCAGCTTCCCAAATGATCCAGAGTTCATCCAGTTCCAGCTCCACTTCTTAACGTGCAGTGTTAGAATTTTCACCTGGATTCACTTCCTGTTGGTGAAGTTATCAGGGCCACCCTGCAAGAGGAGCATTCAGCTATCTTGGGTTCTCCTACTGCTTTAACTGTTTAATTATAAAGAGGAAACAATAAACAATATTTTTATTAATGAAGTATTGCCTTCAAGGCATTTTTTTTCCTTTGATAAGGAAACCAAATCTCGGCATAGTATTATTCCAGCTTTGGTTTCAGCAATTCATTGCTTAAATGTAATAAAGCTCCTTGCTCTTGTCCTTTAGTCTAATTACTGTAATGGTCAATGTGCTGTTTGCTTTTCTGTACCTGCAAACTAACTTTGTCATTCACAAATGAGGATATTGAAAGCAGCCAGAGCATTGGCATTTAAAGAACAAGCAGAAAATGCTGTAAGAGCTCAGGCAGCCTTTGTGGGAAAAAGAAACATTCCAATGTTCTTTTCTGGCAAAGAGAAAATACAGATTAATTTTCATAGGACAAGGTGGGTGAGGCGATTTTGATTTTCATGACTTTTATCTCCATGCAAAAAGGATTGTTTTTCATTTTAGCCAAATGAAAAGTTTTTAATGTGTCCATATTATCCTCCATCTGCTATCTTTTCTCTTCACTCAGAGCCTGTCTGTGTCTCTTAGCAACTGCAATGTCCTGCATGCAGCATGCTTTCCCACCTAGTTTTGTCATTAGCAACTGACAAATGCATTCATCAGCTATTTTATTTAAGGCATTAACATGTTCAGTAAATAACTGAAGTCCATTGATCTGTAAAGCACTTCACTCATTACAGAATGCCAGAATGAAAAGACCCATTATTGACTAATGTTCACCGAACTCCTAGACCTGATGCTCAACACCTCTCTGCAACTGGATCCTTGATTTCCTGATCAGCAGTGACACATGTATCATGATTATCAACACTGGTGCCCCACAGGACTGCCTTCAGCATGCTACCCTTTACACTCATGACTGCGTGGGCAGATTCACCTTTTACGTGTTTGCAGATGACACAACTGTGAGTGGAGATGGTGAGCCGAGCAGCATGGCAACAGCCTTTCCTTCAGTGCGACCAAAACAAGAGCTGGTTATTGACAATGATTAATTTATAATTGACTAATCCGTTATCCAGGCTAACTTATTTTTCCAGTTCTGGTGAAGGATCTTTCACCTGAAATATTAACTTTTACTTTCCTGACCTTCAAGTGTTTACAGAATTTTTTTGTTTTTTTTAACTGTGTGTGTGTCTCTCTCTCTCTCTCTCTCTCTCTCTCTCGCATTTTTTACATTTGAAAATGTTTCTTACTCCACTTGTTACCTTTTATCCACCATATTAAACTGATCCTCAGGAAAAAAATTATTTTGTCAAACTGGAGTTTTATTTGTGCCTGATCTGAAAAATGTGCTTTTTCCTCAATTGACCAAGGGACATGCTGGCATATTGAAGATGGTGGCGAATTTTATCATCATAGAGCATAGAATAGTACAGCACATTACAGGCCCTTCGGCCCACAATGTTGTGCCAACCCTCAAACCCTGCCTCCCACATAACCCCCCACCTTAAAATCAGTCACTGCTTTTGCTGAGAAGTGACTCTGGGAAATGGGAAGTGGTTCATGTTTCAGGGGTCACTGTGGGTTGGGAGTGTGATGCAGATGGGTAAGTTTGGAGAGGATCTTTGGATGTTAATTGTAAGACCTCTTGCCTTGAGCAAATCTGTCATGTTTTTGAGCTTGGCTTCAGAATGTACAGTTGTAAGTGTAGACTGCATTCTTCAGTGTCCACACACTTCTGGAACCTGATACCCCCTGACAAATGACCCAGTAGCCTTGTCAGTTAACTTTTCTTTCTGTTGAAGAGATTCCACAGAACCCAAATTGTCCTCATTATCTACATCAGAACTGACAGAACCAGTGTTGAAGCAAGTCATCCTTGGCCTTAAGGGACTTCCTGAGTAAATGAAGGCTTACTGTGTTTTTGATTGATATGTGCTAGATTTAGGCAATAATAAGAAACTTCCTACTTTATATTTTTGTACAATATAGCCCTAGAATAAAAGCTACATATTATACGGTAATGTTGCTAGTTGCTTTTTTATTCTGCGACTGATGTACCTTGTATTTTGGTGGGGAGCAGACTGGATGGGCCAAATGGCCCAATTCTGTTCCTACGTCTTCTGGTAATTTATGATTGAAAATGCTCATGCACGCCATGAATGTGAGCGATGGTTACTAACTCGCTGCAACCTTTTCCATGTGTGCCTGCAGTTCAGAAGCAGATGAATTGGAAGTAACATCTGAATGTTGAAGCTGTTAGGCTGTAGCTGTGTACCTTAGATAAGGTATTGAGCCTAGTTAATTGTTTTTGTTTTTTTAAAACTAGATTCGAATTGCAGCTTTAAATGACACCACGGTGGTGGAGGACTATGAAGAATCCTTCAAGAGTCATAAAACTCAAACAAAAGAAGCACAGGTTTGTATTATCTAACGTTATACCTATATTATGTTAATGCCAGATGACGTTAGCTAGGTCAGCACAAATTGGAAAAATCCCTGGGATATTAAAGGGCAATGAGATCTTTTTTGTGGTGGGGGTCTTGTTGCAATCAGCAGCAGGGTTAGAGGGGTAGTGTGAGTGGATGAAAGCTTGTCAAATGGAGGTTATCTTGTAGTCATGCATTTTAAGAGGCAAATCAAAAGGTTGAGCACTGTCTAAATGGAGAGAGACTAAATGAGTGGAGTACAGAGAGAGAGATAGGGCTTGAGCATGAAACTAATAAAACGCATTGTGGCAATGCATGTAAATCGGAAGGCAAAAGGCACATTGGAATTTATTGCAAGAGTTGTGGAGTTTGGAAACAAAAAAGCAGTGCTAGAATTTGTATAGGATGTTGGTGCACCATTTTGGTCCTCTTATTTTTAAAAAGATATTGGCATTGCAGGTAGTTCGGTAATTTGTTAAGCTAATTCCTGGGATGAGATTGTCATCCTATTTAGATAACTTTTATAGATTAGAAGAATGAAAGATGATCTTACGGAAACATAATTCTAAGAAAGATAAGTATCTAGATGTTTCTACTGGTGGGACAGTTCTGAATGAGGGATATATTTATAAGGTAAGGGAACTGAGATGTGTAAGGATCTCTTCTTGCAGAAGGTGGCGATTCACTGGAATTCTTAACAGAAAGCATTCAGTTTTTAAGAGATCAGAGACCTGAGGGCTTTGCAGGTCTGACACAGAGGAGAATTGTGGTCTGGGCAGATGTGCTTGAATTCAATTAAATGCAGGGCTGGCTTGAGGGGCATGTGGTTGTTCTTGACTTCATGTGTTCTTGTTTTGTTTCTCAGGTGGAGATGTGTTAGGCAGACTAGGTAATATTCATTGGAGGCAGATCTTCAGACATTAACCAAGCATGTGTTCTCTAATATAGGAAGCTGAAGCATTTTCCCTATACCACAAAGCATTAGATCTACAGAAGCATGATTGCTATGAAGAATCTACCAAAGCTTATCATGAGCTTCTGAATACACAGCTGTTGAAAGAGGTAAGCATTAACAAATCCATAAAAAGCTTCATGCCATTACAAGGTATTTGTAGTTACTAACAAACTATTTAAAAACTATCTTGTAAGACTAGTTTTAAAAAAAGCTACTGATTTTTATTATTGATTATAGATTTTGGATCTTTTGCAGCAGGCTTTCTATGAATTTAGTTGTGCATAGACATTTGCATGGACTCTGTTGAGAAAAATGCTCGTAGCCTTGTTGTGCTCACTCACAATCAGAAATCATTTAATAACTGAAATAAGTTTATTATGTTTAATATTAACTTAAATATATTCTTTCAAACCAATATCCTTAATAAGAAATAGTATACAAGCAAGCAGCTCAAGATTTTGATGATCAGGAAATGTAGTGTTTTATCAGCTGTTATATTTCTAGAAGTAATTGCATTTGGCATTTAACTTTGGCCTATCTTTCATGGTATTACTCACCGGTAAACGTTAGCATTAATTCTGTCCAGATCATCATTTGCAGAAATGTAGCCCCGGATCTGCTGTGCTTCACTGCTAGCTGCAGATACTTATCCATGTAGTGTTCTCTGGCTTTTCTATAGAAAAACTGCCTCCTGTTTTGAGCTAAAAGTTTGAACTTTTAACTTGTCAGTACAGAGTACTTGCTCTCATTGTTCAGTACAGCAGCCCTTGTGTTTTTGTATGTAGGTTACTCTCTTGGCTTTGTTTCCACTTCATAGGAATGTTTTTTTGGTAGCAACTCTTCTATGAAGACCACTTTTGACAAGACTTCTCAGGACTGTAGAGAACTTGGTGTACTTGGGTTCCAATGATTTGTGTGAGTTCAGAGCTTATAGCAGTGCTGGACTTTGTCTGAGTTAGGTGGGACATCAGTTTGAAGTCTCTCTCATCTGCACTGTTTCTGTGGGTGACCACTGTTTCTGGTCCTCAACCTTGTCTGTTTCTTTGTGTTTCTTCAGAAGAGTTTGGACAGCACATTTTGAAACTCCTGTCTGCCACTACATTTCTGCTTGGGAGAGACCTTGCTGTGTTGTTGCTTTGGTCATTCTTACCATGATGTAAGAATTGATGATTTGGAGGTTAAACATCTGCTGCACCCTCACCTTTAGTTTGGTTGTCCCTCATCCAGGTTTGAGTCCTTCTACACCTATTTCTGTTTCAGTTAATCAGTTTAGTTAATTCAACTCATTGTCACTGACTATTAGCACCTGTTTGCTATCTTTGTTTAATCATGCACTGGATGATACACCTATAAAGTAATCAAGTTTTTATTTGAAAAGTAGGTCTATGTTACTTTCTTTAATAAAATACAAAAAAAATCTCTAACATTAAACATTTTGGAAAATAAATAATTTTAAATCTTAAATAAGTTCTTTCCTATTGACACTAATGCAGAAAGCAAAATAAAAATAAACATCTAAAACAAAATTTGTGTTTTAAAATCTAGGATGCCCAAGGCTTTTGCACAGTACCTACCTCCCTATTGCCTGTTAAGTTGTTGGTGTTTAGGGCAGCAATGAAGGTCTACCATCTCTGGCAGTGTTCAGGGCTTCCTTCATTGTGTCAGTAGCTTGGTTTTCACTACTGTCAGTCATGTAAATACCAGGAGGAGAATCAGGAAAACCGTCGCACTCAGATGTAGAAGGATTCTTCATTGCTGGTTCCATAATAGCTTTGTTTTACCAGTCTAGCTTGTTAACCCTGAGCTGAATCCCCGAACCTGGAGGTCTGGTGGACAACTCTTAGTCTGCCTCTAGCTTTTGACCTGTTTGGCTTGGGTGACCTTTATGCCAAAGCATAAAGCCCTGACTCCAGCCAGCATATCTCTCCAGGTTAAGGTGCCACATGTGAGACTGCTTAATAAGAGCCCATGGTATTACAGGAAAAATAGATAAAAGATTAGCTGACTGACAGGAGGCAAAGAGTGGTAATAAAGGGAGGCTTTTCTGGTTAGCAGAGGTTGGTGTTGGGAATCACTTTTTTCACATTATATGTCAATGATTTGGTGACAGAATTGATGCCTTTGTGGCCAAGTGTGCAGATATGAAGATAGGTGAAGAGGCAGGTAGTGTTGGTGCATGGAGTCTGCAGAAGGACTTAGACAGATTAGGAGAGTAGGCAAAGAACTGGCAGATGGAATTTAGTGTTGGGAGATGTATTGTCATGTGCTTTGATAGAAGAAATAAAGGTGTAGAATATTTTCTAAATGGGGAGATAAATTCAGAGGTGCAAAGGGACTTGGGACTTCTTGTGCAGGATTCCCTAAAGGTTAATTTGTAGGTTGAGTTAGTGGTAAGGATGGCAAACTTCGAGAGGACAAGAATATAAAAGCAAGGATGTACTGCTGAGACTTTACAAGGCATTGGCCAAACTGTATTTGAAATATTGTGAGAAGTTTTGAGCCCTTTATCTAAGAAAAAGTGTGCTAGCATTGGAGAGGAGGTTCACAAGACCGATCCTTGGTTTAAAAAAAAGTTTACCTATGAGAAGCCTTTAATGTTCTGGGATTGCGCTTGCTGGAGTTTAGAAGAATGAGGGGGGGATCTCACTGAAACCTATTGAACTCTGAAAGGCCTAGATCGAGTGGATGGGAGAGGATCTTTCCTATAGTGGTGAGTATAGGTCCAGAGGATACAACTTTTATAGAAGGATGTCCTCTTAAAACATGAGGAGGAATTTCTTTAGCCAGAGGGTGATGAATTAATTGTGGATTTCATTGACATAGATAACTGTGGAGCCCAAATCATTAAGAATATTTAAAGCAGAGGTTGACAGATTCTTGATTAGTTAGGGTGTCAAAGGTTGTAGGGGGAAGGCTGGAGAATGGGGTTGAGAGGGATAGTAAATCAGCCATGTTTTTAATGGTGGAGAAGACTTGACTGAACAAGTGGCCTTATTCTGCTCCCATGTCTTATGACTTTACAGAGACTTTAGTAGAGCATATGACGAGGACCCATATGGGAGACTGGTTCAGAAATTAGGCCCATGGGATCCAGGGTTAGTTGGCAAATTAGATACTTGAAGGTGAAAATGTAGTCCACAGATCCTTGAGGGTGATAATGCAGGTAGACAACATAGTTTCGGAAGGCACATAGGATTCATAAGTTGAAGCATTGAATACAGAAGGAGAGAAGTTATTTTCTATGAAACCAGATCTCAGATATTTCTTCTGGTCACTGATGTATTGGATGGACATGATAGCACTGCAGAGAGTGAAGATGAGTTTCACCCAAAAGTTGTGTGGGATGGAGAAAAAGCCTGGAGGAGCTAGGTATTTTCTCTTCAGAGAGAAGCTTAAGAGGGCTCATGGTTGAGGAGTATTAAATTATGAGGGGTATAGTTCAGGTAGACTGTTGGAAAATTATTTCTGTATCAGAGATAAATAACACTACAGGACATGGGTAAGAGAAGAGATGCAGATAGTATATGAGGGGGGGGACCTTTTTTACCCAGAGAGTGCCAAGTATCCAGAATAATCTGTCTGAAGTTTGATTGCTGGGAGCTTTTAAGAAATGGACATAGAAGGCTGGATGATGGGATTAGGCTTTGCAGTGTTAGCATGATTTAGCACATCTGCACACATGTACGTGGTGGGCTGCTGCCTCCTTGTTTTGTACCTGGGCCCATCTCTGTGTAGTCATCCTTTGCACTCTGTCACTCTTGATCCTGCCAAATTCTGGATGACATCTCCTCCCCAACTTCCTCTCCTTGAATATTTAATCCCCATTCTGTGTCTTGACCCAGCCATTTGGTCCCCTCCTTCTTTACTTTGATGCGTCTGTCCCAGTCATTCCTCTATCATGTACACTGTCCATGTCTACTCCCACTATGTGTGCATGGCACATAATGAACCTGTAAGCGTACATACAGTGCAGATTTAAAAAAAAAAATTACTCGCCTCCTTTGGAAGTTTCCATGTTTTATACTTTTACAACTGTGCATTTAATTTCGCTTTTTTTTGACACTGACCCACAGAAAAAGTCTTTCATGTCAAAATGAAAACAGATCTTTACAAAGTGATCTGAATTAATTACAAATATAAAACACAGCATAACTGATTGCAGCAACACACAAAATGCTGGTGGAATGCAGCAGGCCAGGCAGCATCTATAGGAAGAAGTACAGTTGACGTTTCGGGCCGAGACCCTTCATCAGGACTAACTGAAAGAAAAGATAGTAAGAGATTTGAGACGGGGAGGGATTAAGCTAAAAGCTGGAAAGGTGATTGGCAAAAGGGATACACAGCTGGAGAAGGGAAAGGATCATGGGACGGGAGACCTAGGGAGAAAGAAAGGGGGAGGGGGGCTCTCTTACTATCTTTTCTTTCAGTTAGTCCTGACGAAGGGTCTCGGCCCGAAACGTCGACTACTTCTTCCTATAGATGCTGCCTGGCCTGCTGTGTTCCACCAGCATCTTGTGTGTGTTGCTTGAATTTCCAGCATCTGCAGATTTCCTCATGTTTGCATAATTGATTGCTTGAGTGTTTGCTCCTTCAAGTCAATATTTAGTAGATGCACCTTGAGTCTGTGTGGCTAGGTCTCTATCAGCTTTGCACATCTGGACACTGTAATTTTTCCCCATTCTTCGTTAGAAAACTGCTCAAGCTCTGTCAGATTGCATGGGAATAGTGAGTGAACAGTTCTTTTCAAGTCCAGCCACAAATTCTCAATTGGATTGAGGTTTGGATTCTGACTTGGCCACTCTAGGATATCAACTTTGTTTTTTGTAGCTTTGGCTTTATGCTTGGGGTCATTGTCTTGCTGGAAAATAAATTTTCTCTCAAGTTGCAGTTCTCTTGCAGACTGCGTCAGGTTTTCCTCCATGATTTCCCTGTATTTTGCTGCATTCATTTTGCCTTCTACCTTCACAAGCCTTCTAGGATCTGCTGCAGTGAAGCATCCCCATAGCATGAAGCAGCCACCACCATGCTTCAAAGTACAGATGGTGTGTTTTTGATGATGTGCGGTGTTTGACTTAGGCCAAACATAGTGTTTAGACCGATGGCCAAAAAATTCAATTTTTATTCCATCAGACCATAGAACCTTCTTCCAACTGACTGCAGAGTCTCCTGCATGCCTTCTGGTAAACGCTAGCTGATATTTCATGTGAGTTTTTTTTAACAGTGGCTTCCTCTTTGCCACTCTTCCATAGAGCTACAACTGGTGAAGTACCTAGGCAACAGTTGTTGTATCTACAGTCTGTTCCATCTCAGCCACTGAAGCTTGTAACTCCTCCAGAGTTGTCATAGGTCTCTTGGTGGCCTCCCTTCTTGCACAGTCACTCAGCTCTTGAGGATGGCCTGCTCTCGGCAGATTTACAGCTGTGCCATATACTGTCCATTTCTTGATGATTGACTTAACTGTACTCTAAGGGCTATTCAGTGACTTGGAAATGTTTTTGTATCATCTCTTGATGTGTGCTTTTCAATAACTATTTCGTGGAGTTGCTTGGAGAGTTTTTTTTAAACTATATTTTTATTGTTTTTTTAAATAAAGAACATAGTATAAAGGAGAATTGTGAATATATCAAATGTAGAATTCACATTTATGAAAGAAATATAAACATGCTATAAACATAATAACAAACATGCTTTGATTATTGCCCCACCCCTCCCAGTCCCCAACTCCAGGCCATCAATGCATTGGCAAAAAGGGTTAAACAGAACCTTTGGCCCCACAGAGCTGCATTAGTATAGAGAAGGTGTATTTTTCTAATACATAGGCTGTTGAATGATAACAAATTTGACTCCGAAGAGTTTTACCGGAAAATGCTGGAAGTCAGGGATTTATGTACTGAGGAAAGGGAGAGAGAATAGACCTTTAGTGTGGTTGGGAATTTTGAAAATGTTCAAGAAAGGGTCCCCACATCTTTTGGAACTTCATGTCCAAATTGAGGATTGAATAGTGGATCTTCTCAAGGTGTAGACTGGATATGATATCCCTGAGCCACTGAGGGTGGGTGGGGGGGGGGGGGGGCAGCATCTCTCCACCTGAGCAAAACTGTGCGCCTGGCCAACAGAGAAGCAAAAGACAGTGTGTGATGTTTGTAGTTTGTAGTAGTTTTCCAAGCTAGGGCATGTCCAGTACATATGGATAAGGGAAGCTTCACCCCTTTTGCATTTGTCACAACAGGGATTAACATCTGGGTAAATGCGAGATAATTTAGTTTTAGACGTCTGGGCCCTGTGTACGACCTTGAACTGTAACAGGCAGTGGCGGGCACATAAAGAGGTTGAGTTAACTAATTTGAGGACTTCATCCCACACCTCATCTGACGTTGAAAAATTTAAATCTTGCTCCCAGGCAGTTTTAATTTTGTCAAGAGGGGTTTGCCTCAGAGCTGCCAGCTTTTGGCAGATAAAAGATATTAGACCTTTGCACAATGGATTCATACAGAGAAACGTATTAATGACGTTTCTGTCAGATGTCTCAGGGAAGTTTGGTATCAGAGGGCAGATAAAATGTCTAATTTGCAAATATCTAAAGAAATGAGTGTAGGGTAGATTAAACTTTGCAGACAGTTGTTCAAATGATGCAAAACAGTTGTCTAAAACAAAGATTTTTAAAGCGTTCGATGCCCTTTCTGTACCAGTCTTGAAAGGTTGAATCATGTATAGAAGGCTGGAAGAGAAGATTATGTAGAATAGGACTTGAAAGAGAGAAGCCATGGAGACCACTATGCTTTCTGAACTGGGTCCACACTCTCAGGGTGTGCCTGATGACAGGATTAGCAATTGGTTTAGATTTACGAAAATGGAGTGCGGATCCAAGAAGTGCGAAGATGGAAGCATTCTTAGTAGAGTTCAGCTCCATTGTCATCCATAACGGGCAGTTGGATTGATTATAAAAATGAGCCCAAAAGATGAGACGAGTGTTAGCTGCCCAGTACTATAGGTGGAAATTGGACAGAGCCATGCCCCCAACACTTTTAGATTTTTGAAGATGAACTTTATTCAGATGGGGACGCTTGCCCTTCCATAGGTAGGATGATATGACCGAGTCTAACGAGTCAAAGAAGGGTTTAGGAATGAAAATTGGTATGGATTGAAAAAGGTATAAAAATTTAGGAAGGATGTTCATTTTGACAATGTTGATTTGGCCATTAGGGACATGGACGGGGTGACCACTGTGCTTGGCTCTGTTTTGTTTGAGTTAACAAATTAATGAAGTTTTCTCCAAAAAGACACTTATATTTCCGTGTTACTGTGACGCCAAGGTAAGTAAATTGGTTATTCACTACCTTAAAAGGGAGGTTATGAAACTCTAATGTTTGTGCTTCTTTATTTATTGGAAAAAGTTCGCTCGTGTTAAGTTTGTATCCAGAAAACTGGCTAAATTTGTCAAGGAGTGAGAACATGGGGGGTAAGGAGGTGATCGGGTTTGATATAAAAAGTAAAAGATCATCAGCATAAAGGGAAAATTTGTGCTCAACTCCCCCCCCCCAGATTCCTGTCAGGTCTGCACAACTACAGAACACAATCACCAGTGGCTCTATGGCCAGATTGAAAAGTAAAGGGCTTAAAGGGCACCCTTGATGGGTTCCACGTTTGAGGTTGAAGGGTTGGGATTGCTGAGAGTTGGTCAAAACAGGTGGTGGGACGAGAATATAACAGTTTTATCCACGTTATAAAACTTTGTCCGAAATCAAATTTTTCTAAAACAGCAAAGTGGCATTCGTTCTCTGCGACTACTCCATATGGCAACTGACTGGAAATCCCTGGGGAGTTCTTTTGTGTTCATGGTGTAGTTTTTGTCAGGATACTGACTCACTTATAGCAGTTAGACCTTCCAGAGTATTTTTATTACAATCGATTGAAACACTTTGACTGCACATGGTGATCTCCATTTAACTAATCGTGTGCTTTCTAAAACCAATTGGCTGCACCGGACATGATTTGTTATATCATATTAAAGTGGTAAATACTTATGCAATCAATTATTTTGTGTCTTAAATTTGTAATTAATTTAGATCACTTTGTAGAGATCTTTTTTTCACTTTGACGGGTCTTTTTCTGTTAATCAGTGTAAAAAAAAACACAAATTTAATCCACTGTTGTAAAACAATAAAACATAAAAATGTCTGGGGGGGGGGTGGTGTTCTGAGTATTTTTATAGGCACTGCCGTCTTGTGCAGATTGTCTTTCTTGTGACTCTCCTAACTCTACAACCCCCTTCCTTAGTCTCCCGATCTGTCTCCACCACCTCCCTTCTCACTGCCTCTTTCAAGTCTTTCCTTTCCTCTTATATTTCCTCTCCCTTTAATCACTCTTTTCTCTTAGCCTCTCTTCTTCTTCTCCCCCGCCCCCGCTTCGTTCAATAATTCTCTGGTGGTATTCCCCAACCTGAAACTGTCAATCCTGTGTAAATCCAGTGACTTCCACAATCACTTTGTCTAAGGCCCCCTCCACCTTGCCACTCTTTGTTCTCTTTGATCTCTTTGTTTTTCAGTTTCTCTGTTTCAGCTACATCTGTTCTAAAGATGAAGCTTTAGTCATAGAGCACAGGAACAGGCCATTTGACCCATCGAGTTCTCTTTTATTCCTCCTGATTTTTCTTAATTGTTCATTTGCATTTTGCATTTCATAAACTCCTCAAACATCTCATCTGGTTCTAACTGCCTATGTCTGATTTGAACCTTCAATTACCAAGGTTCCCTAAATCTGTTAGCCTTGCCTTTTATTCTAACAGAACATACAGATTCTATGCTCATAATATTTCACTTTTGAAGGACTCCCACTTACCATGCAGCACTTAGCTGGAAAGCAACCCAGATGCCTGCCAGATTTCTTTTCATGCCATCAAAATTAAGTTGTCATTTATGTCTTTCTTCAGTTTAGAATCTTAACCCCAAGGACCAGTCCTATCTTTGTATGTAATTATCTTGAAGCTAATGGCTTTTGTGTCTCTTTTGCCCCTACTGTCCATTGCCTTAGGCTTTGGCCTAAACCAGACCCACCCAGAAAATCTTTGGAGAATCTTCCAGTTCCTTGCCTGCTGTTACTTAATGCTAGCAAGTTACTCCTTGGGCTGGTAGGTATCAATACATGATTTCCTGGCCCGTGGAGATGAATTCATTGTTTGGGAGCAGGAGTCTGTCACTTGGTCACTATCCTATAGAGTGAATATTGCCTTTCCTAATCTCTTTACCACTGAGTCCACATTGATTTTGATCTTTTCACAGGTTAGTAAATATCACCAGGCCAATTCAAAATAGCCTGCAATTTTGTTCTCTAATTTTTATTATTGTACTGAATAGCTTTTGTGGTGAGCTAGTGGCAGTTTGGTATAAAAAGTCATCAGCCTTGTTATCTATCATAGCTATGTGCCTTGATGGAAAATGTACACACTAATGCTCCAGTAATTTTTCTTTAGGCGGTTCTATCAGGAGATGAGAATGAAGGTTTAAAGCACCCAGGGTTGATGTTGAAGTATTCTACCTATAAAAACCTAGCCAGTTTGGCTTCCCAAAAGGATGATCTAAGTACAGCAATGAAGTTTTATCTGGAGGTAAGGAACAAAATGAATTTTAAAGATGCAAGAAATCGATCATATTTAGGAGGGCATTTTTGCATTTAAATCATCAACTTGACTGTGGCAGATTTTGGAAATCCAAAGCAACACACAAAATGCTGGAGGAAGTCAGCAGGCCAGGCAGCATCTATGGAAAAGAATAAACAGTTGATGTTTTGGGCTGAAGGCTGTTCACCACGTTAAGTTCCTCCAGCATTTTGTGTCTTGCTTTAAATGATGCCTTCTCTTTCTCTTCCTTTGTCTTCCCCATGCTCTTTGCTGTATGTGCCGCAGCTTTCTGCAGCACACTGAAAACTATAAGGGTGGTGTGGGTTAACAGTTTGTTGACACCCTATTTGAACCAGGCCATTTTCCCTTATGTGATGGTATTGCTACTAGTTTGAAATAGAATGACCTATGAAATAGTTTAGGGGTGTATTTTCATTGTTGAACTGCCTAATGGTTATTTTCAATGATTTTCTCACACAGGCTGTAATGTTGGATTCTACTGACGTAAATCTCTGGTATAAAATAGGAAGAGTGGCACTAAAATTGATTCGAATTCCATTGGCTCGCCATGCTTTTGAAGAAGGACTGAAGTGTAATGCTGATCATTGGCCATGCTTGGACAATCTTATTACTGTACTATACACACTTAGTGATTATACCAGTAAGTTGAAATCTCTCAAGTTCACAACATTTCTTTGTGCAATTAGATTGCTCTTTAAAGTACTTCTAATTTGCTTTGCAAAATCTGACCATCTGGTAACTGCAGTAACCTTTGCTGGAATCAGTAGGTGTTCAGAGTGGCTGGGTTTGGTCTTTGATTTCAGTAACATTCTGGGTGATATGTCCGGCAGCACTGAGTTTCTAGATTTGCCTATGAAGGTTGGCCCCTTGGAAGAAGCAGTGCTTCTGAGCCACATGAAATGAATTGTCAAACCTTTTGAGGAAGAAAATATGGTTCAGAAAGGGTACAATTTCCTACAATGAGACCTTTGGATCATGTGGAGAGAGAGTACCCAAATATTTCCTTAATTATCCATTAATGTTAATAGAACTTTTAATATTTCAGAAGATTTGCTTTGGTGTCTAGTTAATTCTAAAAATATTTTTGGAAGTACTTATTGCGGAATGGCTTAGTAATTTTGTTTAATTTTGCTTAATCTGAACCACTTAGTTGTCAAACTAAATTTTGAATTGTGGGTCCTTTTATGCCCTGTGACATTGGAAGTAAGGTCTGACTGCATTTTAAGTAAAGTAAGTTCTTTGTAATTTATTTTAAAAATTTTAATTTTATTTACACTTCATCATTCTTAATTCTCCCATTTCCTTAACGATTTCATTCATTTTATGGCCGATCCATCTTCATCTGAGTCTAGAACTACAGATATAGCAAGGTTTTGTTCAATTGAAAGGAAAATCACCAAGTCTGTTGCTTCAGTTTGTTAGAGTATGATGATTTTTATACATAGTTTAGTCAGAAACATTAATATTAATTGAGACTTGTGGTGGATAGGTTTTGCTTTAGCCTATGTGACTGACTTTTCATATTCTCAAACCACCCTGCACATTTTGAAGATCAAGATCTCAGACCTGGCACAAAACTTGTGGAGTACTGAGGTGCAGTTATCACTGCTTCCAAATGCTTCTCAGACCTAGGCTAACTATAGCACTGGAAAAAGTGCCACCAATGCAAAATACTCCAAATTTATGAACTGATAAACAAGCTGAGGTCAAAGCCCTCTCACAGGCCTACATCTCAGCAATGAGACCTTAGATGCATTGGATTCCACTGTTGCTGGCTTTCTGAAGCTGTTAATTGTCCCAGCAGGCTTTAAGTTCCCTTCATAGTGTTTTAAAGTGTACACTATGTCTTTTCTCTACAACCAATAGGTTAACATAACTAATTTGTACAGTTTTAAAGGAATAAACATTTTAGAAGCTTGTCCTTATGGTTAGTATGTTTCAAAGTCTTTAACTCTCACTTGCCCATTTGTTAGAATAATGTCTGTCACTAACATCTGGAGCCAGGTTTGCCCCCATCTTTCATTCTTAGATATACTTGTCATCTCACTAGCTGCTCTCAGCCACGACTTTCTCTGTAATGCACTGGCATCAAGATGGTATCTCTTGAATTTAAAACTGAACCAAATTA
This sequence comes from Hemitrygon akajei, assembly GCF_048418815.1. Lineage (NCBI taxonomy): Eukaryota > Metazoa > Chordata > Chondrichthyes > Myliobatiformes > Dasyatidae > Hemitrygon > Hemitrygon akajei. The sequence goes on along the minus strand of NC_133132.1, from coordinate 23,306,640 downwards.
ATGCCATATTACACATAGAGATGAAGTCTGAGGGTTAGGTGAGGAGAGGTGGAGATTAGAGTGAGGTTCCTCTCAGGCTTCTTTCTTATTGTTGAGTTAGATCAGTGGAGATGACAGTCAGGACAATGGAGTGCTCTTTTTGCATTGCAGGATGTGGGAAGACAGGAAACTCCCCAGTATCCCTGATAAGTAGTCGCGGAGAAAATAGACACAACTGCAGTTGATAAGGAAAATGTTAGGGAACTGGAGCTGAATGCCCTTTGGATCATTTAGGAGAATGAAGCTTTCGTAGATCAGAGCTACGGGGAAGCAATCACCCTCAAGGTGCAGGATTCAGGTAGCTGGGTGTCTGTTAGAGGGAAAGGAAATAAGCAGAGTAACCCTGTGACCATTCCCCTTAATAACAAGGTATGCTGTCAGTTGTGGGACGGGGGGCTACCAAAGAAAGCCTCTGTGACCATGTCTCTGGCACTGAGTCTGGCTTTGTGCCTGCAAAGGTGGAGGGCTAGTGAACAGGCTCTGTAGATGAGAGCGAGATTCCCTGATGTTGGTAAGCTGCCTCCTAGGTGCCAGAGTCGGGGACATCTGGGATTGAGTCCATAGCATTCTTAAGGTGAGCATCTAGATGTTGTGGTCTACGTCAGTACCGATGACGTAAGTAGGAATGGTGACAAGCTCCAGGAGTTCAGGGAGTTAGGTAAGGAGATAGAGTACAGGACCTCCAGGATGGTGATCAAAGGGCTGCTACCTGTACCATGTGTGAGGCTAGAAACAGGAAGATAATACTTTTTAGCTCATGGCTAAGGAGATGGTGCAAGAACTTCAGATTCCTGGATCACTGGGATCTCTTCTGGGACCTGTACAAAAAGGACGGATTACACCTGAACACAAAGGCATCCAATGTCCTAGCGGGCAGGTTTATTGGAGCTGCTGGGGAGGGTTTAAACTAATTTGGTGGGGTGATGGGGCTGAGGAAGAGGAAAACAGAAATTAATCAAAGATAATGTGGGTAAATTAATGGAAAGTATTCTTGAAGATGGTATATATCATTATCTGGATAGACAGGGTCTGATTAGGAACAGTCAACATGGATTTGTGCGTGGAAGGTCATGTTAGACAAATTTATTGAATTTTTTGAAGAGGTTACTAGGAAAGTTGACGAGGGTAAAGCAGTGGCTGTTGTCTATATGGACTTCAGTAAGGCCTTTGACAAGGTTCTGCACGGAAGGTTAGTAAAGAAGGTTCACTCTTTAGGTGTTAATATTGAAGTAGTAAAATGGATTCAACAGTGGCTAGATGGGAGATGCCAGAGAGTAGTGGTGGATAACTGTTTGTAAGGTTTAAGGCCAGTGACTAGTGGTGTGCCTCAGGGATCTGTACTGGGTCCAATGTTGTTTGCCATATACATTAATGATCTGGATGATGGGGTGGTAAATTGGATTAGTAAGTAAGGAAGTTCAAAAGCAGGACCTCAAAGGTAGTAATCTCCAGATTATGCGACAGTGAGAATAGGAATAGAGTGAGGTGGAGGATAAATGCGTGGCTGAGGGATTGGAGCAGGGGGCAGGGATTCAGATTTCTGGATCATTGGGACCTCTTTTGGGACAGGTGTGACCTGTACAAAAAGGATGGGTTGCACTTGAATCCCAGAAGGACCAATATTCTGGCGGGCAGGTTTGATGGAGCTGTTGGGGAGGGTTTAAACTAGTTTGGCAGGGGGGTGGGAATCAGAATGTGAGTGCAGGGATTAAGGTAGAAGGACAACGGCATGATGCTAAGAGTTCTGAGTTGATGAGGAAGGGCAGGCAGGGAACAGAACATAATTGTAGCCAGTTAAAGGGGTTGAAATGTGTCTATTTCAATGCTAGGAGTATTAGGAACAAAGAAGATGAACTTAGAGCATGGATTAGTACGTAGAACTACAATGTTGTGGCTGTTGCTGAAACTTGGTTGGAGGAAGGGCAGGATTGGATGATGCAGGTCCCGGGGTTCAGGTGTTTTAAAAGGAATAGGATGGGAGGTAGAAAAGGGGGGGGGGGGGAGTGGCATTGCTGGTCAGGGATAGTATCACGGCTATAGAAAGAGAGGACACTGCAGACGGAGTGTCCACGGAGTCAGTCTGGGTGGAAGTCAGAAATAGGAAGGCATCAATCACTGTGCTGGGAGTAGTTTATAGGCCCCCAAATAACCCTCAGGACACCGAGGAGCAGATAAGCAGGCAGATTTTAGAATGGTGCAGGAAATACAGGGTTGTAGTTATGGGTGATTTCAACTTCCCTCAAATTGACTGGCACCTCCTGAGTGCAAGGGGGATAGATAGGGCTGAATTTGTCAGGTGTGTTCAAGAAGGATTCCTGACACAGTATGTGGACCGTCCGACGAGAGGAGAGGCTATACTGGATCTAGTTCTGGGTAATTAACCTGGTCAGGTGACAGACCTCTTGGTGGGGGAGCATTTTGGTGAGAGTGACCACAACTCCCTTAGCTTCAGCTTAGCTATGGAAAGGGATAAAATCAGATGAAATGGGGAGGGGCTTAACTGGGGAAGGGCTAACTTTGAAGGGATCAGGCAGGAACTAGCTAGGGTAAATTGGAAACAGATGTTCAAAGGGGAAAGCACAGAAATAATATGGGAGAAGTCTAGGGACCACTTGAGCTGGGTTCAGGATAGGTTTGTCCCACTGAGGCAAGAAAAAAGTGGTAGGAAAAGGGAACTGTGGCTGACGAAACATGTGAGGCAACTCGTCGAGGAAAAAGGAAGCATATGTTAGACATAAAAAGCAGGAAGTAGAGAAATATAGAGTATATATATTTCACTTATGAGAAATATAGAGTAGCCAGGAAGGAGCTAAAGAAAGGACTTAGGAGAGCTCGAAGGGGGCATGAGAAAGCCTTGGCATGTAGGATTAAGGAGAACCCCAAGGCGTTCTATGCGTATGTGAATAATAGGAGGATGATGAGAGCTAAAGGATAAAGAGGGCAACATGTGCCTGAAAGCAGAGGAGGTTGGGGAGATCCTAAATGAATACTTTGCTTCAGTATTCACAAGTGAAAAGGATCTTGATCAGGATGAGGTCGAAGTAGAGCGGGCCTGTGTGCTGCACAATGTGGAGATTAAGGAAGAAGTGCCGGATCTTCTTAAAAACATTAAGATTGATAAATCCCCAGGGCCGGATATGATACACCCCAGGTTGTTGTGGGAATTGAGAGAAGAGATCGCAGGAGCATTAGCTATGATTTTTGAATCTTCTTTGGCTGCAGAGGAAGTGCCAGAGGACTGGAGAATGGCAAATGTAGTTCTCTTGTTTAAAAAAATGTAATAGGGAGAAACCTGGGAACTATAGACCAGTGATTCTTACGGCGGTGGTATGCAAACTACTGGAAAGGATTCTTAAGGATAGGATGTATGAGCATTTGGAGAAGTACTGTCTTCTCATGGATAGTCAACATGGCTTTGTGAAGGGAAGATCGTGCCTCATGAGCCTGATTGAGTTTTTTGAAGAGGCAACAAAAGAAATTGATGAGGGTAGGGCAGTGGATGTGGTCTACATGGACTTTAGCAAAGCATTTGACAAGGTCCCACACGAGAGACTCATCCAGAAAGTCATGAGACATGGGATAAGTGGAACCTTGGCTGTTTGGATAAAAAAAAATTGGCTTAAAGGAAGAAAGCAGAGGGTAGTTGTGGAAGGAAAGTATTCTGCCTGGAGGTCAGTGACTAGTGGAGTGCCGCAGGGATCTGTCCTCTGACCCCTGCTATTTGTGATTTTTATAAATGACCTGGATGTAGAGGCGGAAGGATGCGTGAGTAAGTTTGCAGATGACATGAAGATTGGAGTAGTTGTGGATGGAGCCGTAGGTGTTCCAAGGTTACAAGAGGATATAGACAGGCTGCAGAGTTGGGCAGAAAAATGGCAGATGGAGTTCAATCCGGACAAGTGTGAGGTGATGCATTTTGGAAGGACAAACCAGAAGACTGAGTACAGGATGGATTAATGGTCAGTTACTTAAGAGTGTGGATGAACAAAGGGACCTTGGGGTTCAAATCCATACATCCCTCAAGGTCGCTGCGTAGGTTGATAGGGTAGTTAAGAAGGCCTATGGGATGCTAGGCTTCATTAACGGGGGATTGAGTTCAAGAATAGAGAGGCCATGTTGCAACTCTACAAATCTCTGGTGAGACCACACTTAGAGTATTGTGTTCAGTTCTGGTCACCTCATTATAGGAAGGATGTGGAAGCTATGGAGAGGGTGCAGAGGAGATTTACCAGGATGTTGCCTGGTTTGGAGAGCAAGTCATATGAAGCAAGGTTAGCAGAGCTTGGACTTTTCTCTTTGGACCTTAGAAGAATGAGAGGGAACTTGATAGAGGTCTACAAGATTATGAGAGGCAGAGATAGGTTGGATAGTCAGTACCTGTTTTCCAGGGTACCAATAGCAAACACATATGTAGAAAATTAAAGGAGGGAAGTTTAGGGGAGACATCAGGGGTAAGTTTTTTTTTTACAGAGGATTGTGAGTGCCTGGAATAACTTACCAGGGATGGTGGTGGAGGCTAAAACATTAGGGGTATTTAAGAGCCTCTTGGACAGGCACATGGATGAAAGTAAAATGGAGGGTTATGGGGTAGTGTGGGTTTAGTACTTTTTAAAGGATTATACGGGTCGGCACAACGTGGAGGGCTGAAGGGCCTGTACTGTGCTGTAGTGTTCTATGGTAAGATTTACTGGGATGTTACCTCGGTTTCAGCACCTAAGTTACAGAGAAAGGTTGAACAAGTTGGGTCTTTATTCTTTGGAGCATAGAAGGTTGAGGGGGGACTTTATAGAGGTATTTAAAATTATGAGGGGTATAGATAGAGTTGACGTGGATAGGCTTTTTCCATTGAGAGTAGGGGAGATTCAAACAAGAGGACATGATTTGAGAGTTAGGGGGCAAAAGTTTAGGGGTAACACAATAGACAATAGGTGCAGAAGTAGACCATTCGGCCCTTCGAGCCTGCACCGCCATTTTGAGATCATGGCTGATCATATACTATCAATACCCGGTTCCTGCCTTGTCCCCATATCCTTTGATTCCCCTATCCATAAGATACCTATCTAGCTCCTTCTTGAAAGCATCCAGAGAATTGGCCTCCACTGCCTTCTGAGGCAGTGCATTCCAGACCCCCACAACTCTCTGGGAGAACAAGTTTTTCCTTAACTCTGTCCTAAATGACCTACCCCTTATTCTCAAACCATGCCCTCTGGTACTGGACTCTCCCAGCATCTGGAACATATTTCCTGCCTCTATCTTGTCCAATCCCTTAATAATCTTATATGTTGCAATCAGATCCCCTCTCAGTCTCCTTAATTCCAGCGTGTACCCTCTAACCTCTCTGCGTAAGACAGTCCAGACATCCCAGGAATTAACCTCGTGAATCTACGCTGCACTTCCTCTACAGCCAGGATGTCCTTCCTTAACCCTGGAGACCAAAACTGTACACAATACTCCAGATGTGGTCTTACCAGGGCCCTGTACAAATGCAAGAGGATTTCCTTGCTCTTGTACTCAATTCCCTTTGTAATAAAGGCCAACATTCCATTAGCCTTCTTCACTGCCTGCTGCACTTGCTCATTCACCTTCAGTGACTGATGAACAAGGACTCCTAGATCTCTTTGTATTTCTCCCTTACCTAACTTTACACCGTTCAGTTAATAATCTGCATCCTGTTCTTACTCCCAAAGTGGATAACCTCACACTTATTCACATTAAACGTCATCTGCCAAGTATCTGCCCACTCACCCAGCCTATCCAAGTCACCCTGAATTCTCCTAACATCCTCATCACATGTCACACTGCCACCCAGCTTAGTATCATCAGCAAACTTGCTGATGTTATTCTCAATACCTTCATCTAAATCGTTGATGTAAATCGTAAACAGCTGTGGTCCCAATACCGAGCCCTGTGGCACCCCACTAGTCACCACCTGCCATTCCGAGAAACACCCATTCACCGCTACCCTTTGCTTTCTATCTGCCAACCACTTTTCTATCCATGTCAATGTCTTCCCCCCAATGCCATGAGCTCTGATTTTACCCACCAATCTCCTATGTGGGACCGTATCAAATGCCTTCTGAAAATCGAGGTACACTACATCCACTGGATCTCCCTTGTCTAACTTCCTGGTTACATCCTCGAAAAACTCCAATAGATTAGTCAAGCATGATTTACCCTTGGTAAATCCATGCTGGCTCGGCCCAATCCTATCACTGCTATCTAGATATGCCACTATTTCATCTTTAATAATGGACTCTAGCATCTTTCCCACTACTGATGTTAGGCTGACAGGTCGATAGTTCTCTGTTTTCTCCCTCCCTCCCTTTCTTAAAAAGTGGGATAACATTAGCCATTCTCCAATCCTCAGGAACTGATCCTGAATCTAAGGAACATTGGAAAATGATTACCAATGCATCCGCAATTTCCAGGGCCACCTCCTTTAGTATCCTAGGATGCAGACCATCTGGACCTGGGGATTTGTCAGCCTTCAGTCCCATCAGTCTACTCATCACCGTTTCCTTCCTAATGTCAGTCTGTTTCATTTCCTCTGTTATCCTATGTCCTTGGCCCATCCATGCAACTGGGAGATTGCTTATGTCTTCCTTAGGTGAAGACAGATCTAAAGTACTTATTAAATTCTTCTGCCATTTCTCTGTTTCCCATAACAGTTTCACCCAATTCATTCTTCAAGGACCCAACATTTTTCTTAACTATCTTCTTTCTCTTCACATACCAAAAAAAAAGTGTTTGCTATCCTCCTTTATATTCCTGGCTAGCTTGCGTTCGTACCTCATTTTTTCTCCCCGTATTGCCTTTTTAGTTAAGTTCTGTTGTTCCTTAAAAATTTCCCAATCATCTGTCCTCCCACTCACCTTAGCTCTGTCATACTTCCTTTTTTTTTAATGCTATGCAATCTCTGACTTCCTTTGTCAACCACTGTGGCCCCTTTCCACCCCCTTTGAATCCTTCCTTCTCTGGGGGATGAACTGATTTTGCACCTTGTGCATTATTCCCAAGAATACCTGCCATTGCTGTTCCACTGTCTTTTCTGCTAGGACATCCGTCCAGTTAACTTTGGCCAGCTCCTCCCTCATGGCTCCATAGTCTCCTTTGTTCAACTGCAACACTGACACCTCCGATCTGCCCTTATCCTTCTCAAATTGCAGATAAAAACTTATATTATGATCACTACCTCCTAATGGCTCCTTTACTTCAAGATCGCTTATCAAATCCTGTTCATTACATAACATTAAATCCAGAATAGCCTTGTCCCTGGTCGGCTCTCGTACAAGCTGTTCCAAGAATGCATCCCGTAGGCACTCTACAAACTCCCTATCCTGGGGTCCAGCACCAACCTGATTCTCCCAGTTCACCTGCATGTTGAAATCCCCCATAACTACTGTGACATTACCTTTGCCACATGCCAATGTTAACTCCCTATTCAACTTGCACCCAATATCCATGCTACTGTTTGGTGGGCTATAGACAACACCCATTATGGTTCTTTTGCCCTTACTGTTCCTCAGTTATATCCACACAGACTCTACTTCTCCTGATCCTATGTCCCCCCCTTGCAAAGGACTGAATCTCGTTCCTCACCAACAGGGCCACCCCACCCCCTCTGCCCACATTTCTGTCCCTACGATAGCACGTATACCCTTGTACATTCATTTCCCAGGTGTGATCTCCCTGCAGCCAAGTCTCCGTTATCCCAACAACATCATAGTTACCCATTCTCACCTGAGTTTCAAGCTCATCCGCCTTATTTCTGACACTTCGTGCATTCAGATATAGAATTTTTAGCCCATTTCTTCTCTCTCTCTGTTTGAATCGCTGCCTATTGTGCTTAACCCAGCTCCCAGAACTCCCATCGGGCTATACGCCCCTAGAATTTCGTTGTCCTTCCTAAATTTACTTATTCTTTCTGCACATTTAACTCCATGTTCTGTCAGACCATCCCTCTGTACATGTGTCCTCCTTATCACTTGTTCCGCCAAGGGGGAATTTCTTTACTCAGAGAGTGGTAGCTTTGTGGAACGAGCTTCCAGTAGAAGTGGTAGAGGCAGGTTTGGTATTGTCATTTAAAGTAAAATTGGATAGGTATATGGACAGGAAAGGAATGGAGGGTTATGGGCTGAGTGCAGGTCGGTGGGACTAGGTGAGAGTAAGCGTTCGGCACGGACTTGAAGTACCGAGGTGGCCCGTTTCCGTGAATTGTTATATGGTTATAGCTTGCAACAGATATGATAGAAAGGACAAGCAGGAGTTGAGGGATAATCACAGCCAGTGGGATGAGTTACAGGACAATAAAGGCATGGTGCAGTTAAAATAGAAAGCAATAAAAGCTGGATTGAAAGTGCTATAATTGAATGCATGCAGCTAAGAAATAAAATGGACAATCTTGAAATTCAGCTACAGGTTGGCAAGTGTGATGTTGTGGCCATTTCTTTAACTTGGCAAAGGGATGGCTATCATTGGGAGCTGAATGTCCAAGAATATATATAGAAGATAGGTTAGTATTCTTACACAGGGTGGTATGGCCCTGTGTTTAAGAAATAATATTAAATAATTAGAAAAGGATGACATAGGATCGGAAGGTGTAGAGTCTCCATGGGTTGAGTTAAGAAGTGGCAAGGGTAAAAGGACCCTAATGGCAGTTGTATACAGGCCTCCAAACAGCAGCTGGGATGTGGATTACAAATTACAGTAAGAGATAGAAAAGGCATGTCAGAAGGACAATGTCATGATAATCGTTGGGGACTTTAACATGAAAGTGGATTGGGAAAACCAGGCCAGTACTGGAACTCGAGAGAGAGAATTTGTAAATGTCTCAGGGATAGTTTTTTAGAACAGCTTGTTGTGAGCCCACTAGGGGATTGGTAGTGCTGAATTGGGTGTTGTGCAATGATCTGGAGTTGATGAGAGAGTTTAAGGTTAAGGAACCCTGAGGGAACAGTGATTACAATGTGATCGAGTTCACTTTGAAATTTGAGAAGGAGAAACTAAATTCCGCTGTGTTGGTATTTCAGTGGAATAATGGAAATTACAGTGGCATGAGAGGGGAACTGGCCAAAGTTGACTGGAAATGGACACTAGCAGGAAGGTCAGCAGAGCAGCACTGGCTGAAGTTTCTGCAAAATAAGAGGGAAGTGCAAGACAGATGTATTCCAAATAAGAAGAAATTTTTGACTGGAAGAAGGCCACTACATAGTTGACAAGTGAAGTCCGAGCCAAAGTAAAAGCCGAAGATAGAGGATTGCGAAGCTTTTAAAAACTTGCAGAAGGAAACCAAGAAGGTCATTAGGAAGGAAAAGATGAATTACGAAAGGAAGCTGGTGACCAATATCAAAGAAGATACTAAAAGCTTTTTTAAAGTATATTACGGATAAAAGTGAGTCAAGGGTAGATATAGGACTGATAGAAAATAACACTGGAAATATTGTAATGGGAGGCGCAGAGATGACGGAGGAACTGAATGTGTATTTTGCATAAATTTTCACAATGGAAGACATCTGCAGTATACCGGAAATTCAAGAGTGTCAGGGGAGTGAAGTATGTGCAATGAAAATTAAGACTGAGAAGGTGCTCAGGAGGCTTAATGTAGATAAATGGCCTGGACCTGATGGAATGCACCCTTGGGTTCTGAAGGAAGTAGTTGGAGAGATTATAGAGGCATTAACAATGATCTATCAAGAATCGATAGATTCTGGCATTGTACCAAATGACTGGAAAATTGCAAATGTTACTCTGCTATTTAAGAAGTGTGGGAGGCAGCAGAAAGCCCTTAGGGTATTGTGTTCAATTCTGGTCACGTCATTATAGGAAGGATGTGGAAGCTATGGAGAGGGTGCAGAGGAAATTTACCAGGATGTTGCCTGGTTTGGAGAACAAGTCATATGAAGCAAGGTCAGCAGAGCTGGGACTTTTCTCTTTGGAGCGTAGAAGAATGAGAGGGGACTTGATAGAGGTCTACAAGATTATGAGAGGCATAGATAGGGTGGATAGTCAGTACCTGTTTTCCCCAGGGCACCAATAGCAAACACATATGTAGAAAATTAAAGGAGGGAAGTTTAGGGGAGACATCAGGGGTAAGTTTTTTACAGAGGATTGTGAGTGCCTGGAATGACTTGCCAGGGATGGTGGTGGAGGCTAAAACATTAGGGGTATTTAAGAGCCTCTTGGACAGGCACATGGATGAAAAAAAAAATGGAGGGTTATGGGGTAGTGTGGGTTTAGTACTTTTTCAAGGATTATATGGGTCGGCATAACATGGAGGGCTGAAGGGCCTGTACTGTGCTGTAGTGTTCTGTGGTTCTAAAGGAAACTATAGACCTGTTAGCCGAACTTCAGTGGTTGAGAAGTTGTTGGAATCGATTGTTAGGGATGAGATTATGGAGTACCTGGAGGCACATAACAAGATAGGCCAAAACCAGCATGGTTTCCTGATACGAAAATCCTGCCTGACTAACCGACTGCAACTTTTTGAGGAAATTACAAGCAGGTTAGAGAAAGGAGATGTGGTGTACTTGGAATTTTAAAAGGCCTTTGACAATGTGCTGCACATGAGGCTGCTTAGCAAGGTAAGAGCCCATGGAATTACAGGAAAGCTACTGGCATATGTGGAGCATTGGCTGATCAGCAGAAAACAGAGTGGGAATAAAGGGATCCTATTCTGGCTGGCTTCTGGTTACCAGTGGAGTTCCACAGGGGTCGGTGTTTGGACTGCTGCTTTTTACGATGTATGTCAATGATTTGGACTATTGGATTAATGGACTTGTGGCTAAATTTGCCGATGATGCAAAGAGAGGTGGAGGAGTGGATAGTGTTGAGGAAACAGAGCTTGCAGAGAGACTTGGATAGTTTAGGGGAATGGGCAAAGAAGTGGCAAATGCAATACAATGTTGGAAAGTGCATGGTCATGCACTTTGTTAGAAGAAATAAACTGGCAGACTATTATTTAGATGGGGAGAGAATTTAAAACGCAGAGATGCAAAGGGACTTGGGAGTCCTTGTGCAGGATACCCTAAAGGTTAACCTCCAGGTTTAGTCAGTGGTGAAGAAGACGAATGCAATATTGGAATTCACATCTAGAGGTATAGAATATAAGGGCAGGAATGTGATGTTGAGGCTCTATCAGACCACACTTGGAGTATTGTGTGCGGTTTTGGGCTCCTTATTTTAGAAAGGATATACTGACATTGGAGAGGGTTCAGAGAAGATTCACAAGAATGATTCCAGGAATGAAAGGGTTACCGTACAAGAAACATCTGGCAGCTCTTGGGTTATATTCCCTGGAGTTTAGGAGAATGAAAGGGGATCTCATAGAAACATTCCGAGTGTTAAAAGGCCTGAAGAGCTTAGATATGGCAAAGTTATTTCCCATGGTAGGGGAGTCCAGGACAAGAGGATTGAGGGACGTCCATTTAGAACAGAGATGAGGAAAAATTACTTTAGTCAGAGGGTGGTAAATCTGTGGAATTTGTTGCCATGAGTGGCTTTGGAGGTCAAGTCATTGGGTGCATTTCAAGTCAAGTCAAGTCACTTTTATTGTCATTTCGACCATAACTGCTGGTACAGTACATAGTAAAAATGAGACAACGTTTTTCAGGACCAGGGTATTACATGACACAGTACAAAAAAATAAACTGAACTACGTAAAAAAAAAGGTAGAGATTTAAGGCAAAGATCGATAGGTTCTTGATTAGCTAGGGCGTCATAGATATGGGGAGAAGGCAGGGGAGTGGGGATGACTGAAAGTATTGGATCAGCCCATGATTGAATGGTGTGGCAGACTCAATGACCTACTTCTGCTCCTATGGAACTGGAGGGGGACCAATATCTTCACAGGAAGGTCTTCTAGTGCTTCTCTGGGAGGTTTAAACTTGAATTGAAGGGGCAGGAAGCAAAGTGTTGGCATGATAGAGGGGGTGTTATTAAATGAGGACAGATGGCATTACTTTTCAGAGAAAATGCCACTGCTGTGCTCAAACAGAACAGTCTGGGAGGGCTCACTGAGGCTATATTGGTGGTATTGAAGAATAAGAAAGGGATAACCATGTTATTAGGGTTATACTTTGGAGCTCCCATTAGCAGGATTTAGAGGAGGAAAATTTATAGAAAGCTATCAGACATTGTAAGAAACAGAAAGTTGTGATAATTTATTTTAACTTTCTAAATATTGACTGAGACTCCCATACTGTGAATTGACTGGATGAGATAGATTTGTCAAATGTGTTCAGCAAAGTTTCCTTAATCAAAATTTCGAGGGTCCAACTAGAAAGAATGCAGTACTCTGTCTCCTATTAGGGAACGAGTCAAGCCATGTGACAAATGTGTGTGTAGGAGAACACTTTGGATCTAGCGATCATGATTGTATTTGCTTCAAGATAATGATAAAGGGTAGAACTGGTTGTCAGGATGAAATTCTGAACTGGCATCAGAAAAGATCTGGCAGGTGTGGATAGGTTGTTTTCTGGCAAGGGGATGCTTGGTAAGTGGAAAATGGAAGTTTAAAAGTGAAATATTGAGACTACTGAGTTTGTAAGTTTCTGTTAGAATAAAAGGCAATTCTAACAGGTTTGGGAAACCTTGATTTTTGAGGTATATTGAAGCCTTGGTTAGGAAGAAGGAGAACCGTAGCAGGTATAGGCAGCAAGGAACAAATGAGGTGTGTGAGGAGTGTAAGAAATGCAAGATAATACTAAGACAGAAATTGGGAGGACTAAAAGAAGGCAGGAGGTTTCTCTGGCAGACTAGGTGAAAAATAATCCCAAGAGCTTCTACAGATATATTAAACAGGGACAAACCTGGTCCTCTTGAAGATTAGAGTGGACAACTATGCACAGGACCGAAAGAGATGTGGAGATCTTAACTGAAATTTTTCAATTTGTATTTAGATAGATAGATAGATAGATAGATAGATACTTTATTCATCCCCATGGGGAAATTCAACTTTTTTTCCAATGTCCCATACACTTGTTGTAGCAAAACTAATTACATACAATACTTAACTCGGTAAAAAAAATATGATATGCATCTAAATCACCGTCTCAAAAAGCATTAATAATAGCTTTTAAAAAGTTCTTAAGTCCTGGCGGTAGAATTGTAAAGCCTAATGGCATTGGGGAGTATTGACCTCTTCATCCTGTCTGAGGAGCATTGCATCGATAGTAACCTGTCACTGAAACTGCTCCTCTGTCTCTGGATGGTGCTATGTAGAGGATGTTCAGAGTTATTCATAATTGACCGTAGCCTACTCAGCGCCCTTCGCTCAGCTACCGATGTTAAACTCTCCAGTACTTTGCCCACGACAGAGCCCGCCTTCCTTACCAGCTTACTAAGACGTGAGTCGTCCCTCTTCTTAATGCTTCCTCCCCAACACGCCACCACAAAGAAGAGGGCGCTCTCCACAACTGACCTATAGAACATCTTCAGCATCTCACTACAGACATTGAATGACGCCAACCTTCTTAGGAAGTACATTCGACTCTGTGCCTTCCTGCACAAGGCATCTGTGTTGGCAGTCCAGTCAAGCTTCTCGTCTAACTGTACTCCCAGATACTTGTAGGTCTTAACCTGCTCCACACGTTCTCCATTAATGATCACTGGCTCCATATGGGGCCTAGATCTCCTAAAGTCCACCACCATCTCCTTGGTCTTGGTGATATTGAGACGCAGGTAGTTTGAGTTGCACCATATCACAAAGTCCTGTATCAGTTTCCTATACTCCTCCTCCTGTCCATTCCTGACACACCCCACTATGGCCGTGTCATCAGCGAACTTCTGCACATGGCAGGACTCTGAGTTATATTGGAAGTCTGATGTGTACAGGGTGAACAGGACCGGAGAGAGTACGGTTCCCTGCGGCGCCCCTGTGCTGCTGACCACCGTGTCAGACCTACAGTCTCCCAACCGCACATACTGAGGTCTATCTGTCAAGTAGTCCACTATCCAATCCACCATGTGAGGGTCTACTCCCATCTCCGTTAGTTTGTGCCTTAAGTCTATAGAACTGAATAAAACAGTAGTGAGGTCGTGATTCATATCAGGATTACAGAAGAGGATGCGCTTGCTGTCTTGAAGCAAATTAGGGTGTCTTAAATCCCTGTGGCCTAATAAGGCATCTTGGACCTTTTGACATGCTAGTGCAGAAAATGCAGGGGCCCAGCAGAGGTATTTAAAATGTCCTTCACCATGGGTGATCGGCCAAAGGACTGGAAGATAGCTAATGTTGTTCCTTTGTTCAAGATTAGCGTGTGTAGAACAAAGGGAAATGGGAATGCAGGCCCATAATTCCTAGATAGGGCTGTAAAGAGATTTTTGGCACATTGGCCTTCATTAATCAGAGTATTGAGTACAGGAGGTGGGGCGTTGTATTAGGCTTGGGACTAGATGTCATAAGTTAAGGGTGAAAGGTGAAATACTTAAGGGGACCCTGAGGGGGGATCTTTTTCACTCAGAGGTGCTAAGAGTGTGGAATGAGGTGCCAGCAGAAGTGGTGGATGTGGATTTGTTTGCAACATTTAAGAGAAGCTTAAAGAAGTAGATGGATGGGAGGTTTATGGAGTGCTATTGTGCAGGCGTGGGTCAATGGGACTAGGCAGAGTTCAACATTAACTAGATGCACTGAAGGGCCTACTTCTGTGTTCTTGCCCTCTGACTGACTAAACCCTCATAAATGTCTGGATACTAATCTGTTTATCTTAATTTCCATTCAAATTTTAGTGTGGCTACTCAGCTCACTTGATGAGAATGCTTAGTTGAAAGAATTGTAAGACTGCAGAGAATTAACTGCAGTCTTCCATGGATGGTGTGATGCAGTGGTCATTGCAGATCATTGTGGAATTGTGCAGGCAGTCCACTGTTCCAATTAATAGTGTATTGAGCCTTTGCATGTCTGCTTTGTTTTTGAAATTAGTGTACTCATTTAAAATAAAACATGTCCTTGTTGTTCGTAGTGTCATACAGCATAGAAATAAGCTCTTTGGCCCACCATGTCTATGCTGAGCTTTTTACCCATCAATATTAATCCTGTTTGTCTGCATTAGGTCTATATCCTTCTATGACTTGCCTATTCAAGTGCTTGTCTAAATGCATCTTTTAATAAAGTAATTGTATCAGAATCTATTACTACTACTGGTAGCATGTTCCACATATCAATCTCTGTTTAAAAAGAAACTTTCTGTAGTGATGCCTTTTACAGCTCTTCCTTCTCACCATAAATATTCCCTCTTTTGGTAACCCTACCATGCAAAAAATAATCTGACATCTAATATTTCTAAGCCTCTTATTTTACATACCTCTAAAGCATATATGTCAAACTCAAGGCCCGCGGGCCAAATCCGGCCCGCGGTGGAATTATCTTTGGCCCGTGAGATAATATCTAATTACTATTAAAGCTGGCCCCAGTAATCGAAGCGCCTATGGCGTATGATATGGCTAATGCTGAGTTTATTCAGGTACCAGGTTTTCAGGGTTTTTAGTGTTTATTCGGCAGTCTTCTTCATAAGAAACAGAATTTGTAAAGTGAAACACTTTGTAGTTATAGCAGAGACTGAGACACATGAGAGTAGGCTGAAAAAACGGAGGCAACGAAAGCTGCGTTTGCACGCGTCCGACTGATCCGGCCCGCATGAAGCTGCATTTTGCTCAATCCGGCCCGTGACCTAAAATGAGTTTGACACCCCTGCAAAGGGTCATTCTTCAGCCACCTTTGCTCCAGGTAGAATGAGACCACCTTATCCAATCTCTTCCTATTACTAAAGTCCTCCAATCCATGTAACATCCTGGTAAACGTCCTTTGCACTTACTCTTGTACAATCACATCAACAAGGACTGTATGCAATACACCAAGTGTGGTCTAACTGGTGTTAGCAACACAACATTCTAATATTAGTATTCTGTGGCCCAACCTATAAAGACAAGCAGGCCATGTGCCGCCTTCACCACTCTTTTCTATCTTTGTTGCCACAATATGAATTTGGACCCATCAACGTTCCTTAAAACCTTATCATTTACTACAAATGTTGTACTACAACTCAACTTCTCAGAGTGCATCATCTTGTACTTGCTTGGATTAAATTCCATCTGTCAACCTTCTGCCCAGCTCTGATCTATACCCTTGGGCAACTTGTGTTGCTATACTCTCAACACCACCAATTTTCATGTCATCTGTGATCCCTTTGGACAGAAAAATCCCAGAATTAGTACTTTAAAAAGTGACCTCATATTCTTGTAATAATACTGAAGGAGTCCATTTGGCCTATCATGTCACGTTGGCTCCAAAGTGGGGTAATGTTAGTCGTCTCATTTATCCTTGGTTTCTAGTATCCTAGCATCTTATTCTCTCTTACAGCTTGGGCAACTGCTGGTCTTCCATTTAGAAAAAACCTTGCCCAGGCTTGCGCCCTGGAAACTTTCCAAGGTGCAAATCCATGGTCTATCGAGACTAACGGAGGCCTACACCTACACAATATCTGTATTGTGCCCTGGGAAGAGCTCATGATCTGTATTCTGAACTGAAAATTTTGTGAAGTAAGAGATAGCAGAATTCAGCTGAAAACCAGGATGACATGACTTTTTATGTTTGTTTTTAAATATTCATATAATGTTAATAGCATCTAAACTACCCAGTTACTTTATTTCTCTATTGATTATATCACCTATTTATACATTTTCTATTAGCAAAGTTGGAAAATCAAAATGTCCCGGATGTCACAGTCATAAAATAATAGAAACTTCTTCCTTCAGAGTAGTGAGCCTCTAGATTTCTTTGTGAGTGAGTCCTGATGCTGAGTATATTTAAAAGAGAGAGATCAGTTATTATTTGGATATTAAGTGAATCAAGTACAGGTTGATCAGAGTTTTCCGGCACCCTTGGTTCTTGAGCCTTGCCGGATCAGTGTTGCGTAATAATAATGGATTGCAGGAGTTGATAAAGGATTATTAATTGCTGTGTGCATACATCTACTGATGCTTCTGGACACATCATCAGTGATATTCCTGGAATCATTGGGTGTTTCGGGTCTTTCAACATCATACACTCTTCTCCAGGTGACCCAGCCGGGGCTGATTAGACCCCAGCTTGTGTCCAGATGGCTAGCTACACATGACTCCATGGCTCCCCTCTCTTGAGGCCCTCTCTACCACATCGGTGGTATTGCGGTTGGCTCTCCTCTTCCTCTCTCCCTCGATGCCCAAATTGCTGTAGGCTCTGGCTAAGGAATGGGCTGCGAATCCCTTACAACCAACTTCCACTGGGAGACACCTCGCTCCCCATCCAGCCTGCTGGCAGTTGCTGACCAGTCCTGCGTACTTGGATAGCTTCCTTTCAAAGGCCTCTTCCATGTGATTTTCCCATGGGACTGTCCGCTCCAGCATTACCACCTTCCCTTATTTAACCTGAATCAATGTGGTGGTCTTTAGGACCCAGCGGAACCCCGGACTTAATTTAACATGTTCAGTGCGTTAGACATTAGGACCCGGTGTAGCTCTGAATCCGCGGTGTTTCAGTTCACAAAAATAATCACAATCACGATCGGAAATAAGGTGGAAGTAATAAAGCGATCGGAAAGAAGCGAAACGCCATCAGTCATTGGAAAAGCGTAAGGCTACAGTTGGTCAACGATCGGAACAATTTTAATGGAGCATGTGAAAGACCCTGCCCCGATGAAAGCTACAATTATTACTTAGCAATGCAGTGGTTTAATTATTGAAATACATATGTTTCTTAAGTGTTTTATATGCATAGAAAGGTAAAATATGTACTATATACTAAGAAAAACGTTTGACTAATTTACGCTAAATAATACCGGATGTACCTGTTCCGACTTCAAATCCGACTTAAAGACGGACTCAGGAATGGAACTCATTCATAACCCGGGGACTGCCTGGACTTTTAAGTCATTTGTAGATTACTTATAATACCTAATACAATGTGAATGCTATGTAAATAGTTGTTATACTGTATTGTTTAGGGAATAATGACAAGAAAAAATAGTCTGTACATGTTCAAACAACGAGTGCTGGAGAGAACTTACGGGTTTTCCTGATCCGCGGTTGGTTGAATCCGCGCATGCGGGATCTGCGGATAAGGAGGGCCAACTGTAACTCCTTCCTGGTTTACAGACCATTTTCCTCCACTCACTTTATGCATGGAAATTCCATGGCGCTAAGAAGCCAACCTTCACTATAGTCACGCAGATGTTCTAATTTAAGTTCTTTATGGAACAACTTAGCTTGGTTAATTATCATAAGTTGACTCCATCACTCTGACACTGGTGAAACCATTCAGTCATCACATGGCTTACCCAGAGAAACACCTTGGTCCAGCTTTTTCAACATTGCAACCTTCTCTTGGATCAATACCACCACTGATACTTGCACTTATCTTAGAAGCCATAGTTAGGGTTAAATTTATATAAAATAAGCACAAATTATTGGGACTGCCACCTAGTGTAATGTAAATAATAAAAAATGGCATGCTTTTGTCAAAATAAATCTCACCACAGATATCTGCCCAGTAAACTGTGTCTTATAATTTTGTCCAATTGATGGCTGAGCCATCAATTTCTGGAAAAGCGGTGGTCAGCCTGTAATATGGGGTTCGTGCAGGAAGTGGCATTGAATCAAAAGCCCAGCTTTCATCTTGTTGAATGGTAGAACTGGTTGAAGGCTGATGAGCTTTGCTCTGTTTCTGTTGCTTAGAATGGATCTCATAAATGAAAACATTGGGGTGTGTATCAGGAGTTATTGCAGCGTTATATTATATTGAGAAACACATTACTGCCATCTCAGCACACTCTGAAAAAGATCTCCAATATATCCCGAATGCCTTTGCCAAGGCATATAGGGCCCTGGAGCTTGTTTTGAATATTAAAAGAAAATACAGGTCCTAAATCAGCCACTACCCAACCATCCTGTTACCAGGATTACCTCTCAGTAATGACCATTTAGGCACAGTGAAAATTTCTATTTACTGCAACAATTGTACCAGTGCCCATTAAGAGTACTGTGAGCTGCATTGATTACTATTGTACTTTGAGAGGTTGGTCATGGCTAAAATCAACTCCTGGCTCAGCAAGTTCCTGGACCCACTGCAATTTGCCTATTGCTACAACAGGTCTCAGCAGATACAATCTCAATGGCTCTTTGCACGGCCTTCAGTCACCTGGACAACTCCAAACACCCATGTCAGGATTCTGTTTGTTGACTACAGCTCAGTGTTTAACACCATCATTCCCACAATCCTGATTGATAAGTTACAGAACCTGGGCTTCTGTACCTTCCTCTGTAATTGGATCCTCTACTTTCTAACCAGAAGACCACAATCTGTGCAGATTGGTAATAGTATCCCCTCTTCGTAGTTGATCAACATTGGCGCACCTCAGGCATGTGTGCTTAGCCCACTGCTCTACTTGCTCTACATTCATGACTGTGTGGTTGGGCACAGCTCAAATGCCATCAATAAATTCACAAATTACACAACTGTTGTTGGCAGAATCTCAGATGGAAATGAGAGGGCGTACAGACCTAGAGCCATCAAATGCTCTTCATATGACAAGCCATTCAATCCTGGAATTATTTTCGTGAACTTCCTTTGAATCCACTCCTGTTTCAGCACATCCTTTCTAAGATAAGGGGCCCAAAGCTGCTTGTAATACTCCAAGTGAGGTCTCACCAGTGGTTTGGAAAGTCTCAGCATTACATTGAGTCCTGCCGAAGCATTTCGACCTGAAACATCAACTGTACTTTTTTCCATAGATGCTTCCTGGCCTGCTGAGTTCCTCCCTGCATTTTGTATGTGTTGCTTGGATTTCCAGCATCTGCAGATTTTCTCTTCTCAGCATTACATCCTTGTTTTTATTCTAGCTCTCTTGAAATAAAAAAATTAACCTTTAGGAAATCCTGCACAAGGATTACCAAATCCCTTTACGCCTCAGACTTTTGTATTTTTCATTTTCTTCATTTAGAAAATTGTCAACCCTTTCATTTCTTCTACCAAAGTGCTTGACCACGCACTTCCTGACACTGTATTCCATCTACCACTTTTTTGCCCTTTCTCCTAATCTAAGTCCATCTGTAGCCTCTTTACTTCCTCTAAGCTACCTACCCGTCCATCTATCTTTATATCTTCTGCAAACTCTGTGACAAAGCCATCAATTCCATCATCTAAATCATTGACATATTTTGTTAAAAGAATCTGTCCCAACACAGACCTCCTGTGGAACACCACTTGTCACCAGCAGCCAGCCAGAAAATGTTCCGTTTATTCCCATTCTTTATAACTATGTAACCATATAACAATTACAGCATGGAAACAGGCCATCTCGGCCCTTCTAGTCCGTGCTGAACGCTTACTCGCACCTAATCCCACTGACCCACACTCAGCCCATAACCCTCCATTCCTTTCCTGCCCATATATCTATCCAATTTTGCTTTAAATGACAATACCGAACCTGCCTCTACCACTTCTACTGGAAGCTCATTCCACACAGCTACCACTCTCTGAGTAAAGAAATTCCCCCTCATGTTACCCTTAAACTTTTACCCCCTAACTCTCAACTCATGTCCTCTTGTTTGAATCTCCCCTACTCTCAATGGAAAAAGCCTATCCACGTCAAATCTATCTATCCCCCTCTATCAAGTCCCCCTCAATCTTCTACTCTCCAAAGAATAAAGACCTAACTTGTTCAATCTTTCCCTGTAACTTAGGTGCTGAAACCCAGGTAACGTACTAGTAAATCTTCTCTGTACTCTCTCTATTTTGTTGACATCTTTCCTATAATTCAGTGACCAGAACTGTACACAATACTCCAAATTTGACCTCACCAATGCCTTGTACAATTTTAACATTACATCCCAACTCCTATACTCAATGCTCTGATTTATAAAGGCCAGCATACCAAAAGCTTTCTTCACCACCCTATCCACAGGAGATTCCACCTTCAGGGAACTATGCATCTTTGCCTCCTGCCAACCAGCCACTGTTTTATCCATGCTAGAATCTTTCTTGTAATACCATGGACTCATAACTTGTTAAGCAGCCTCATGTGTGTCACCTTGTCAAAGGCTGTCTGAAAATCCAAGTACACAATATGAACCGATTCTCCTTCGTCTACCCTGCGTTTTTTTTCATATAATTTCACAGTGAATACTGATGTTAAATACTTCTTAGTTCATTCGCAATTTCCTTGTTCCCCATTGCCACCTCTCCACAGCACTGTTTTCCAGTGATCCGATACCCACTCTTGCCTTTCTTTTTACACTTTAGTATCTGAGGAAACTTTTGGTATCACCTTTAATATTATTGTCTTGCTCACGTTCATGTTCCATCTTTACTTCTTTAGTTGCCTTCTGTTGTTTTTTAAACTCTTCCCAACCTTCTAACTTCTCACTAATTTTTGCTCTATTATATGTCCTCTTTGGCTTTTATGTTGGTTTTGACTTCTCTTGTTAGCCATGGTTTCCTTTAGAAAACCTTTTCCTGTTTGGGATGTATATATCCTGTGCCTTCCGAATTGATCCCAAATGTTCCAGCCATTGCTGCTCTGGTGTCATCCTTGCCAGTGTTCTTTTCCAATCAACTTTGGCCAACTCACTTCTCATACCATTGTAATTCCCTTACACCACTGTAATACTAATACATCTGACTTTATCAGGGTGAATTCGATCATACTATGGTTGTTGCCACTAAGGGTTCTTTTACCTTAAGCTCTCTAATCAATTCTGGTTCATTGCACAACTCCCAATCCAGAATAGCTGATCCCCTAGTGGGCTTAACCACGAGCTGCTCTAAAAGGTCATCTCGTAGGCCTTGGAATCCAGCCGCAACCTGATTTTTCCAATCTATCTGCCTATTGAAATCCCCTTTCACTATTGTAACATTGCCCTTTTGGCATATGTTTTCTATCTCCTATTCTAATTTGTAGACCACGTCCTTACTACTTTTTGGGGGTCTGTATATAACTCTTATCAGGGTCTTTTTTACCCTTGCAGTTCCTTAGCTCTACCCGCAATGATTCAACACTTTCTGACCCTATGTCATCTCTTTTTAATGATTTGATTTCATTTTTTTTTAACCAACAGAGCAATGCCACCCCCTCTGCCTTCCCGCCTGTCCTTTTTATACAATGTGTATCTTTGAACATTAAGCTCCCAGCTATAATCTTCTTTTAGCCATGCATCAGTGATGCCTAGAATATCATACACTCCAATCTGCAACTGTGCTACAAGTTCATCTACCTTATTTTGTATACTGTGCCTTCAGCCTTGTCTTCACCCTTTTAGATTTTGTCCACCTTTTGCGTTGCAGACTTGTCCTGTTGACTTCAGTTTTGCCCTCTCCTCACTACATATTGCCACTGTAAGCTAGCATTCCCTTGCTGACATCTCCTCACACTGGAACACCCAGTTTCATGTTGCAGCTTTCACTCTTGTTGCAATTCTACCTGACCTCAGTGTTGTGAAGGATGGGCCTCACCTTGTTGCCACGCAAAGTTCCTTTCAGTTGGGCTTTGCTGTACTGTTTGCCCTTTGCAGAAAAGTCTCTATGGAAAACCAGCCTTTGGCCATGTCCACTAAGTAGGTCAGCATGGAAAGTTCAGCAGGGAGGATAGGGAGCGACATGATGGATTCTGCAGGATGATTTCTCAAGCAGACTCTCTGTTGCTTGGCTGAATTCCTCTTCACCAGGACTCACCAAGACCTTGCTTGGCTGGTAACAGGAAGGACTCTACCATCAGAGACTTCCTGTACAGTTAGTCTCACACTCACTGCATGGAGTCCTCAAGTTGGTGGCAGTGTGGATGAGGTAATTTTCCACTTTGTGGTGCATTGTGCATTTGCCAAGGTCTGGAAAAGGATGCAAGGGTCTCGGCCCGAAACGTTGGCTACTCTTTTCTCACGGATGCTGCCTGACTTGCTGAGTTCTTCCAGCGTTGTGTTCGTATTCTGCAAAGTTCTTTAGAAGCTTGTCCTGAGCACTCCTTTGTTTGTACACCAACACAGACAGACACTGCTGGAGGATCATTAGTTCAGTGTAAGCTGTACCGTCATCTGCATTAACCTGAGTCTTCCAGAGTGAGGAGATGTCTGCTGCCACCAAAGTGCAGATGTATATGCTGATGGACAAACTGAAGCATGGTGAACCATGGCAAAGGGGAAGACCACACTTCACACTGAGGGCCTGCACCCTATGTTCATCAGTGTGTTGATTGAGAAAAGAATGAACTAATGGCATGGTGAAGGCAAAATTGAGCAGTGATTATATTTACTGGGTATATTATGAATAATGTACATCTTGAAATAAAAGGACACTATGGTCTCCCTTATCATCATGGAAATTCTTTTCTCCCATGTTTTCCAGTGCACAGCTCTCTTGTTCAGAAATTTCTCCACAGTTATAAGCTTATTTACTAGTGCTTCCCCAACAACAGTCCACACTCACTGTCCCGATGAGTTTGAAGCTCTGAGCCCAGAGTCCAGCACCCAGCATTTTCATGCTGAGTGGCCACAGTGCTCTCCTCAGTCCAACCAACTCCAGCCCTCATAGGCAGCTTCTGCATATTGAACTATGTGGCAATGAATCAGATTTCAGCATCTACAGTCTCTTGTGTGTCTGTATGGCAATGAATCCACGATTAATTTACAGGGAAATAAATAAATACAATAGATTTTATGAAAAACTATACGTGAACTAAGATTGACAAACAACCAGCGTCTAAAAGAAGGCAAACTGTAGAAATACAAAAAAACAAATACAGTATATTGGGCTGTCGATAAATTGGGGTCAGATTTGAGACAAATGTTCGAACACTTTAGTGTCTGCTCCAATTTCTATTTGATGAGTTTTTTTTTGTGCAAATGGACCCTTAAAATGTAAATGAGCCTCATGACTGACTTTGGCAAAAAAACTTGTTACCTTTCAAGAACTGCACACCAAGTACAAAGCACTGAAGGGTCTCGATGAAGAAGGAATACAGACTGAATTTTATGTCGTATAATACACTGACTGGATAAAGAATGCTGTAAGAAAAAGTAAGACTGAGCAGAGGATGAGATACTAACACCAAAAGGAATGACCTGAAAAAATCTGAGATTGGAGAAGGTGCACTTGCTCGATATGATAGCTAAAGCCTGCCCAAGCATAGTTTTATTGAAAGAATGTCTTGTGCCGAAAATTGGAAGCTTTGCAGCAATGGCTGACAGCTTTAGTCCTAATGATAGCTGTTTTTTTGCTGTTTGAATTGTGACATCTGGCTGACTGGCAGAAATGTATTCATGAGTTTAATCCCACTAATATCTTTAATGTAGGTGAAACTGCCCTCTCCTGTAGACGCATGCTGGATAAAATATACTGTGTCAAAGGCCAAGCCACTGTTGGTACTCTGCAGACAAAAGATTATTGCTGTAGATGTGTCCAGAACAAAAATAAATCATGGCTCATTACTCATCAACAGTTGAAGATGGCCAAGATGCTTTCACCATATCAAGCATTTACTAGTCATCTCATGCGTTCAGCAACTCAGTCCCCACGTGCTGTTCCACTAGCATGTAGTTCTGTTGCTTGTGGATGATTGCTCAGCTTTTCTTGAGTCCAGGGACTAAAAGTCACTCAAAGTAAATTTATTATCAAAATATATACAGTATATATCTCTATATACTACTCTGAGTTTCATTTTCTTGTAGACATTTACAGGAAAATAAAGAAATACAATCGATTTCATGAAAAACTATACACGAACAAAGATTGACAAGCAACCAGTGTCCAAAAGATGACAAACTGTAGAAATACAAAACAAATACAGTGGATTGGGCCGTCGATCAATCGGGGCTGGATTTGAGACAAATCCTGAAGACAAAACTAATCGAGGAAAATAGCCAGAATTCCTTTTGTTAGTTTGGGATACTTTACTGCTTAATTGGAACAGGAGACCATTGCCAAACAGTTTCAAACTAGCGTCAGTTGTGTACACTTGTGTACACTTGTGTTTGGTCATTAGACACTACACTATGATTAGATTAGATTCAATTTTATTGTCATTGTGCCGAGTACAGATACAAAGCCAAATGAAATGCAGTTAGCATCTAACCAGAGATGCAAAGTATAGTGTTATTTACAAAATAACTGCAAATAAAAAAATAAGTGCCACAGCACACAAATATAAAAGTACTGAGACAGTACAATGTGGGTGCAATACTGCTTAGCGCTGTGATGTGAGGTTCAGCAGGGTCACAGCCTCAGGGAAAAAGCTCTTCTTGTGCCTGCTGGTGCGGGAGTGGAGGCTCCTGTAGCGCCTACTGGATGGGAGGAGAGTAAAAAGTCCATGGTTAGGGTGAGATGCATCCTCGATAATGCTTTTCGCCCTGCCCAGGCAGCGTTTATGGTAGATGTTCTCAATGCTGGGCAATTGGGTGCTGATAATCTGCTGGGCAGTTTTCACCCTAGTCTTCTGGGTGTTAAGGGCCAGGTTGTTGTCGGCACACCACGCGGCCAGATGCTGGACCTCGTCCCTATAGACCGTCTTGTCATCACCTCTGATCAGGCCAACCACCGTGGTGTTGTCTGCGAACTTAATTATGGAGTTAGAACCATGTACAGGAACACAGTCATAGGTGAAAAGGGAGTACAGAAGAGGGTTCAGCACACAGCCTTGAGGCACACCGGTGTTCAGGGTGAGAGTGGAGGAGGAGAGGCTGTCTAACTTAACAGATTGTATGGTGAGAACAGTTTTTATTTAGCATTAGTTGCATGTGTTTGTGTCTTTGTCACTGATTGCTGGTGAGAAATGAGCAGTAACTGTTTTGCTCACTGCAGTTTCAAGTATACAGGCTTAGAGATGCCCAAAAAACTGCCGGCAATGAAAATTAAAATAATTTCACTACTTCAAGTTAAGAACTATGAAGAATTTGAAGTTATTGACAATTGTCTTTAACGTTACCATGAAAATAAACATTTGGAGGATGTAATCATTGAAAGCATTGTCTGAAGGCAGTCCAGTATCTACATTAGGTGTCTGCGCTGATTTTGTTCATTTACAGCCAATCAGAAGAACATAGCAGTGTTCACTGGATAAATTCCTCCAATAACTATTAGGAACTAATACACAGTTTCAAGTACTGTAGTAGTATTGATGGTGTTCTAATTTATTCTGTATTTCATTGAAATATATGATTTGTTACTCAGTTAAGCCTCAGTTTGTCTTTTTTAAAATAAATTTTTAATTATTTCCATGAAACTTTGGTGAGTTGGGGCAGCTGCTAATTGGGCCAAAATGTACTTGTCCTGATGTGACTTGGTTATCCAGAATCCACTGTAGTAATAATAATGATAAATACGTAAATAATAAATAGTATCTAGAATACAAGTTGAAAGTGAGTCCATAGGTTGTGAATCAGTTCAGTGTTGTGGTGAGTGAACTTATTCAGGTTCAGGAGCCCGATGGTTGAAGAGTTATAACTGCTCCTGACCTTTGTGGTGTGGGATCTAAGGCGCTTGTACATCTTTCCTGATGGCAGCAGTGAGAAGAGAGCATGGCCTGGGTGATAAGGTCCTTGATAGTAGATTCTGCTTTCTTTTGGCAGTGCTGTTTGTAAATGTGCTCATTAGTGGTGAAGCATTTTCTGTGATGGACTGGGCTATGTCCACTACTTTTTGTATATTTCCATTCAAAGGTATTGATGTTTCTATACCAGGCTCTGATACAACCAGTCAGGATACTCTTCACTGACCTTTATAGAAGTTTGTCAAAATTTTAGAAGACATGCTGAATCTGTGCAAACTTCCTTAGAAGTTGAGGTGCTACCATGCCTTCTTTGTAATGATACTTACGTGCTGGTCCAGGGGCAGATCCTCTGAAATGACAATGCCAAGGAATTTAAAACCTATTAATGAGAACTGGCTCATGGACCTAGAGTTTCTTCCTCCTGTAGTAAATAATCAGCTCTTTGGTATTGCTGACATTGAGTGAGAGGTAGTGTTGTGGCAATCTCCCTCCTTATATACTGATTCATCACCACCTTTGATTCGGCTGACAACAGTGGTGTCTTCAGCAAACTTAAGTATGGCATTGGAGCAGTGCTCAGCTACGTAGTCATAATTGTAAATCGAGTAGAGTCATTGGACTCTGATTTATGTATAAATCTATGATATATATATTTAAAAAATTACTGCAAGATGCCTATCCTTTAACGTGCATTTGCTTCAAGCAGTGAACTTCCTGAAGAAAAACTGGGATACATTTAAAGTGGGAAATAATACAGAATTGCTCCACATATATTTTTGTTTGAAGTAATGATAACAATATATTATAACAATAACAATATAATAACTAACGGAGATGGGAGTAGACTCTCACATGGTGGATTGGATAGTGGACTACTTGACAGATAGACCTCAGTATGTGCGGTTGGGAGACTGTAGGTCTGACACGGTGGTCAGCAGCACAGGGGTGCCGCAGGGAACCGTACTCTCTCCGGTCCTGTTCACCCTGTACACATCAGACTTCCAATATAACTCAGAGTCCTGCCATGTGCAGAAGTTCGCTGATGACACGGCCATAGTGGGGTGTGTCAGGAATGGACAGGAGGAGGAGTATAGGAAACTGATACAGGACTTTGTGATATGGTGCAACTCAAACTACCTGTGTCTCAATATCACCAAGACCAAGGAGATGGTGGTGGACTTTAGGAGATCTAGGCCCCATATGGAGCCAGTGATCATTAATGGAGAACGTGTGGAGCAGGTTAAGACCTACAAGTATCTGGGAGTACAGTTAGACGAGAAGCTAGACTGGACTGCCAACACAGATGCCTTGTGCAGGAAGGCACAGAGTCGAATGTACTTCCTAAGAAGGTTGGCGTCATTCAATGTCTGTAGTGAGATGCTGAAGATGTTCTATAGGTCAGTTGTGGAGAGCGCCCTCTTCTTTGTGGTGGCGTGTTGGGGAGGAAGCATTAAGAAGAGGGATGCCTCACGTCTTAATAAGCTGGTAAGGAAGGCGGGCTCTGTCGTGGGCAAAGTACTGGAGAGTTTAACATCGGTAGCTGAGCGAAGGGCGCTGAGTAGTCTACGGTCAATTATGGATAACTCTGAACATCCTCTACATAGCACCATCCAGAGACAGAGAAGCAGTTTCAGCGACAGGTTACTATCGATGCAATGCTCCTCAGACAGGATGAAGAGGTCAATACTCCCCAATGCCATTAGGCTTTACAATTCTACCGCCAGGACTTAAGAACTTTTTAAAAGCTATTATTAATGCTTTTGGAGATAGTGATTTAGATGCATATCATATTTTTTACTGAGTTAAGTTTTGTATGTAATTAGTTTTGCTACAACAAGTGTATGGGACATTGGAAAAAAAGTTGAATTTCCCCATGGGGATGAATAAAGTATCTATCTATCTATCTATCTATATTTTCACCATGTGAAATTACAGTAGATCACGCTGATGCTGAACTCTTCCTAAAATTAGGAATATGGAATAGAGAATTATTGGCTACTGCAGTTGTCATCAATGATCCTGTAAGTAATGTTGTAACTTTGTAAAGGGATAGCATTAAGGGAGCGATTACCAAGGCAGCAGCATCCAAGAAGGTAGCTGAGGAAGATGAGATACTGCCAGCAGCTGAGTAGCCATGTATCACCAGTGCTGAGTAGTAAAATTATTTATACTCATTGCTTGTCCATTTTCAACTGGATGCCTTCAAAAAGCATGAGCTACTGGAACAGTTTTCCTGTCTTGTAGAGGAGAAAACATTGAAAACATTTTTCAAAATTAATTGATTGTTAGAATGGTTACTAGTGTCGGGTTTTAAAGTGTTTGAGTTTGTATTTTTGGTATACGTATTCATGGTGGACTGCTGATAATGGGATCATTGATTAAGGGCTCTTCCACAGATTGAATTGTATGGAATTGGTTACATGCCAACATCATAAGCCTTGAAGATAAATCGATGTTGCAACATTATATTATCAACATACCCCAGCCAAGGTCTAACTTTACTTTTGGCAGGCAATGTTGACTATCTGTTATGTGGACAAAGTTATATGTGGGCTCAGAAGCATTGATTTAAATGGTTAGCACCGTACATGCCAACAGCACATTGCCAGTTTAATTCGCTTTCCACTGTGGAATAATTTCAACACAATCTGTTTTTGCAGAATACTGTGCTTAGTTTGTAAGTGATTCAAAGCCAAAAGGCTTTGTAGTTTAACCTGGGGTTTGAAACTTTGTAGGTGGATCATTATAGCCACTGAAATGTCTCTGATACTTGGAGGTGGGTTAGCAAACCATGCGCTATTTAAAACAACGTATGTGAAACCTCATTGTTTCTCATTTCAGATTGTCTTTATTACATATGCAAAGCTTTGGAGAAAGACTGCCGGTATAGTAAGGGCCTAGTTTTGAAAGAGAAGATTTTTGAAGAGCAGCCTTGCTTGAGGAAGGATTCTTTTCGTATGTTCTTGAAATGGTAAGTAGCCACACAAACAAAATTTCAGTTTAATTTTAACTTGCTGATAGTAGTGGACAGAATTATGATCTCACTGTGTTAGATCCATTTTCTGAACCGGATACAATGTTTCATAATTCTATTTTTGAAAACTATAGGCAAATGTAATGGAGGTAAATTGAGGATTAACTAATTGGAAATGGGTGCGCAAGGTGGCAAAGGGAGTTGGAAATCAGCACGAGAGATTGATAGCAAAGGATAATAAAACAGCAGGATGATGGATAACAAGGAAAAGGTAGAGAAAAATAAAAGATGAGGAAAATGGATAGCAATGAAAATGAGACAGTAAATGAAGCAGTTCAGAATTTGTTGTGCACATGAGCAGTGAGGTGTGGAGCTGGCAGATTATTGAAATTGGTTGCAGAGTAGAGGAAGAAAAATTGATGGGGTAAAGTGGTTGCAATAGTTTTTAAAATGAGTTATGTTACAAGAATGGGGGAGAAACAGAACGTTATGTTAACAATGAAGAGATAGGGAATCAGAAGAAGGGAGAAGGCAATGAATGACTGGGCAAGGATGAAGAGCGTGCATATATGCTAAAGAGAGAATGACAGCAATGGAGAGGAAAGTGATAAGAATTGAGGTGGTAAATATTTCAACTATAAAATGGAGAGGGTAAGCTAAATTGAAAACAGTGACTTTGTTGGATCTTTTAAATAGAGTATGACTGTAATACACTTAAATAACTTCAACGGATATTTTTCAGGATTGTTGCATCCCTTGCATCCTGTTTGAAGACAAATTTAAGTTTTTCTTTTGCAGCTTTCAAATATTTGGTGAATACTTTTGATTTCTCTATTTTTAAACCCAGACACTACAAGACATTCTTGCAGGAAGAGACTGCCCTCTTCTATGCCTGTTGTGCACATAATTCGGCTGTTTCTAAATATAGCAGGTGTTTGTTGTACTTGGTAATTATATAGTTTTCTTCAGTGAAATGTTTTCAGTTTTAATTTTGGCACTTGTTACCCTACAGCAATGAGTGTTTGTCTTGTAATGAAGGAGTTGGTTTATAGAATAATAGAATTAATTAGCACAGAGCAAGGCTATTTCTGTGTAATCTCTGCCTGAAATTGCTTTTTGAAATAATTATCTGAATAAACCAAATCCCCAGGCTTTTTCCATGTAGCCCTTTCCCTTTTGAGCTTGTCCAGTTGTTGTATGAAAGGTTTTTTTATTGATATTTTCCAATTTTAAACACTGCAGGATCATCTTTTTATCTTGTGTCCCCTCTGATTCTGTTGACAGTTAGCTTAAATTGTGTCTTTTGTCGCCAATCGTTCTGACTGTGGAAACATTTACATATTTCATCAAAAACTTCAAATTGCTATAGACAATAGGTGCAGAAGTAGACCATTCAGCCCTTCGAGCCTGCACCGCCATTTTGAGATCATGGCTGATCATCTACTATCAGTACCCAGTTCCTGCCTTGTCCCCATATCCCTTGATTCCCCTATCCATAACATACCTATCTAGCTCCTTCTTGAAAGCATCCAGAGAATTGGCCTCCACTGCCTTCCGAGGCAGTGCATTCCAGACCCCCACAACTCTCTGGGAGAAGAAGTTTTTCCATAACTCTGTCCTAAATGACCTACCCCTTATTCTCAAACCATGCCCTCTGGTACTGGACTCTCCCAGCATCTGGAACATATTTCCTGCCTCTATCTTGTCCAATCCCTTACTAATCTTATATGTTGCAATCAGATCCCCTCTCAGTCTCCTTAATTCCATCATGTACCCTCTAACCTCTCTGCGTAAGACAGTCCAGACATCCCAGGAATTAACCTCGTGAATCTACGCTGCACTTCCTCTACAGCCAGGATGTCCTTCCTTAACCCTGGAGACCAAAACTGTACACAATACTCCAGATGTGGTCTCACCAGGGCCCTGTACAAATGCAAGAGGATTTCCTTGCTCTTGTACTCAATTCCCTTTGTAATAAAGGCCAACATTCCATTAGCCTTCTTCACTGCCTGCTACACTTGCTCATTCACCTTCAGTGACTGATGAACAAGGACTCCTAGATCTCTTTGTATTTCTCCCTTACCTAACTTTACACCGTTCAGTTAATAATCTGCATCCTGTTCTTACTCCCAAAGTGGATAACCTCACACTTATTCACATTAAATGTCATCTGCCAAGTATCTGCCTACTCACCCAGCCTATCCAAGTCACCCTGAATTCTCCTAACATCCTCATCACATGTCACACTGCCACCCAGCTTAGTATCATCAGCAAACTTGCTGATGTTATTCTCAATACCTTCATCTAAATCGTTGACGTAAATCGTAAACAGCTGTGGTCCCAATACCAAGCCCTGTGGCACCCCACTAGTCACCACCTGCCATTCTGAGAAATACCCATTCACCACTACCCTTTGCTTTCTATCTGCCAACCACTTTTCTATCCATGTCAATGTCTTCCCCCCAATGCCATGAGCTCTGATTTTACCCGCCAATCTCCTATGTGGGACCTTATCAAATGCCTTCTGAAAATCGAGGTACACTACATCCACTGGATCTCCCTTGTCTAACTTCCTGGTTACATCCTCGAAAAACTCCAATAGATTAGTCAAGCATGATTTACCCTTGGTAAATCAATGCTGGCTCGGCCCAATCCTATCACTGCTGTCTAGATATGCCACTATTTCATCTTTAATAATGGACTCTAGCATCTTCTCCGCCACCGATGTCAAGCTGACAGGTCGATAGTTCTCTGTTTTCTCCCTCCCTCCTTTCTTAAAAAGTGGGATAACATTAGCCATTCTCCAATCCTCAGGAACTGATCCTGAATCTAAGGAACATTGGAAAATGATTACCAATGCATCCGCAATTTCCAGGGCCACCTCCTTTAGTACCCTAGGATGCAGACCATCTAGACCTGGGGATTTGTCAGCCTTCAGTCCCATCAGTCTACTCATCACCATTTCCTTCCTAATGTCAGTCTGTTTCATTTCCTCTGTTACCCTATGTCCTTGGCCCATCCATACATCTGGAAGATTGCTTGTGTCTTCCTTAGTGAAGGCAGATCTAAAGTACTTATTAAATTCTTCTGCCATTTCTCTGTTTCCCATAACAATTTCACCCAATTCATTCTTCAAGGGCCCAACATTGTTCTTAACTATCTTCTTTCTCTTCACATACCTAAAAAAGCGTTTGCTATCCTCCTTTATATTCCTGGCTAGCTTGCGTTCGTACCTCATTTTTTCTCCCCGTATTGCCTTTTTAGTTAAGTTCTGTTGTTCCTTAAAAATTTCCCAATCATCTGTCCTCCCACTCACCTCAGCTCTGTCATACTTCCTTTTTTTTAATGCTATGCAATCTCTGACTTCCTTTGTCAACCACTGTGGCCCCTTTCCCCCCTTTGAATCCTTCCTTCTCTGGGGGATGAACTGATTTTGCACCTTGTGTATTATTCCCAAGAACACCTGCCATTGCTGTTCCACTGTCTTTTCTGCTAGGATATCCGTCCAGTTAACTTTGGCCAGCTCCTCCCTCATGGCTCCATAGTTTCCCCTGTTCAACTGCAACACTGACACCTCCGAGCTCCCCTTATCCTTCTCAAATTGCAGATAAAAACTTATCATATTATGATCACTACTTCCTAATGGCTCCTTTACTTCAAGATCGCTTATCAAATCCTGTTCATTACGTAACACTAAATCCAGAATAGCCTTGTCCCTGGTCGGCTCTCGTACAAGCTGTTCCAAGAATGCATCCCGTAGGCACTCTACAAACTCCCTATCCTGGGGTCCAGCACCAACCTGATTCTCCCAGTTCACCTGCATGTTGAAATCCCCCATAACTACTGCAACATTACCTTTGCCACATGCCAATGTTAACTCCCTATTCAACTTGCACCCAATATCCATGCTACTGTTTGGTGGCCTGTAGACAACACCCATTAGGGTCCTTTTGCCTTTACTGTTCCTCAGTTCTATCCACACAGACTCTACTTCTCCTGATCCTATGTCCCCCCTTGCAAAGGACTGAATCTCATTCCTCACCAACTGGGCCACTCCAACCCCTCTGCCCACATTTCTGTCCCTACGATAGCACGTATACCCTTGTACATTCATTTCCCAGGTCTGATCTCCCTGCAGCCATGTCTCCGTTATCCCAACAACATCATAGTTACTCTTTCGCACCATAGCTTCAAGCTCATCTGCCTTATTTCTGACACTTTGTGTATTCAGATATAGAATTTTCAGCCCATTTCTCCTCTCTCTGTTTGAATCGCTGCCTATTGTGCTTAACCCAATTGTTAAACTCTAACAAATCCTAACTTCACCATCTTTGCACAAAAAGAAGTATTCACATTGTCTAGTCACTATGATACTTAAAAGTTTCATCCTTGGTAATCCCTTGTTGATCCCTTCCACACATGCTGTAAAAGCCCTAGACAATTTTCTAAAGTGTGGTGTCCAGAATTAGATACAATTCAATATCAGCCATCACCTGAGGCTAAACTTTTTTTTCCCTCTGTTCTTCTATTTGCAAAGTCAATAAAGACTTTTTAACAAATTTATTAACAGATTTTATTAATAAATATCGTAATATATCTAATCAGTGTCAACAATCTTTGTGAAAACTGTCTAGGCCTGCAATTTCTCATCCTATGAAAACAATAATTGTAGTGTTTATTATGTAGTGTGCATATTCTTTGTTGCAAAAGGAATCCCTTCACAATTCTTGTTTTATATTTCCCCAGCTCACTCATGTGAATGTCATCACCTTGCTGCATTCTATGTTTGTATGTTTCTGCAAAAAAACCCTTGCCTGTTCATCACTTATTTTAAATAGAGCACTAACTGCTGAGTGATCATTCCATATTTCTAATGAGTATTGAGGATGGGCCTTGCTCCAGATCAGAACACTAACGTTTAAAAACATTTTCAGAAGCAGCTGTTATCTGCCTTTGGTTCGTGATTCAATTTTTATTGCCCAACCTCCACCCCTCTCATCCAGTTAGCTGTATTGTGTGGCAAGTCTGTCAAACGGCTTTTAACAATATCAGCCGTGCCATCTTTCAATTTTTTCGATTGCTTTATCAAGCCACATTTTAACTTTGGTTATTGCAATTTAATTTGGATGCATTTCTGGAGCGAGAAGGAGAAGGAATAAAAAAAAATGAAGATGAATTCTGTACGGATGAATAACTATAATTTGTGCCTATTTTTGTCAAAAGCACCTCCAGCAGACATAATTGTACGTTGAGATCTTGCACATGGGATATAATCTTAAAGTGAGGAAGTTCAGTTGGCCTTTCTCTTCTTGTCTGATCTTAATTCAAAACAATGCACAAAAGGACAGAAAGTCATTTGTGCTGCAATAGTTACGAGTTTTCACTTTAACATTTGCTTAATTTGTGCTCTTTTTGTGGTTAGTGATATGTCCATTCATGCTTTGGATGTGGATCCAGCTGAGGCTCGGGCTGTGATTCAGGAAGCACTTGAGCTACGCAGGAGTAAACAGGCATTGGCAGTTCAAGAGGAAGAGCCGTGTCTTCAGCTAGCACAACCAATCTCTCAATTCACGTATGTAACCAATGCAGTCTACTGGCATGTTTAATCCCTATCTGGTCTATTTTCAACTACCATGTGTTTTGAGCAAAAGGGTATTTTTATAGATTCCTTTACAATCAAGAAAGTAAATAATCTGCAATTAAGTAATTGTAAGACTAGATGAAGTTAGAACATATCTTGACAGTATTATATAATGACCATAACTAATTAAATACTTTAAATTTTGGTGCCTTCCATCAACATCCTAAATTTCTGTAATTGAGATCATGTTGCAATTCTCTGAGAGGCATTATGAATGAAATGGATAAGAGCTAAAGAACACTACAGTACAGAAATAGGCCCTTTGACTATTTGCTTAGTCCCATTGACCTGCACGCAGTCCAAAGCCCTCCATAATCCTCCCGTCCATATACCTATCCAAATTTCTCATGTTGAAATCAAAAGTGAATCTATCAGCTTACGCTTGCAGCTCTTTCCACACTGTCACCATTCTCTCAGTGAAGAGGTACCCCCTCATATTCCCCTTAAACATTTTAGCTTTCACACTTAACCCATGACCTCAAGTTTTAATCTCAGTGGAAAAAGCCTTCTTGCATTTT
Source organism: Hemitrygon akajei (assembly GCF_048418815.1). Taxonomy (NCBI): domain Eukaryota; kingdom Metazoa; phylum Chordata; class Chondrichthyes; order Myliobatiformes; family Dasyatidae; genus Hemitrygon; species Hemitrygon akajei. Next base: position 23,270,964 of record NC_133132.1, on the reverse strand, counting down.
CCCTATCTGTAGCCCTCATAATTTTGTATACTTCTATCAAATCTCTCCTCATTCTCCTCTGCTCTGGGGAATAAAGTCTTCAGCTGTTCAACCTTTCCATAAAACTCAGGTCCTGAAGTCCTGGTAGCATCCTTGTAAACTTTCTGTGCATTCTTTTAATCTTGCTTACAAGTTTCCTATAGGTAAATTACCAGCACTGCATACAATACTCCAAATTAGCCTTCACTAAAGTATACAAAACTTCAACATAACATTCTTAACTCCTGTACTGAGTACTTTTATTTATGAAGACCAATGTGCCAGAAGGTCTCTTTATGACCTTATCTACTTTCGAAGTCAGTTTCAAGGAATTATAGATCTGTATTCTACTGTGCTCTTCAGTGCCCCTTTATTTACTGTGGAAGTCCTACCCTGCTTTGTCCTTCCAAAGTGCAACACTTCACTGTTGTCTGTCATTTTTCAATTAATTCATCTGGCTGGTCCAGATCCCACTGTAGGCTTTGATAAGCCTTCCTCACTGTCCACTACACACCTAATCTTGGTGTTGTCTGGAAATTTGCTGATCCAGTGTATTGGAGGGGTCGTGACTGTCACATACCAGCACTGCTCATTACCTGGTCGAAAGACACGCCACCTGCCAATCAAGATTTGACCCCTCCTTGCCCATCAATGCATACCTAACCATTGCCCCTTTAATTAGCCTTGTACTTGGCCTCTGGCAGTCGGCCTTTGTAAGCAGCTTAACTCTGCTGGCACCGAGCCATTGGCCTTCCTGTGAATCACCTGGGTGGGATCCTCTGGCCCTGCTGCACTATAAAGGGTGCCAAATGTACTGGACGTTTTTCTCTTTTTTGCATTCCCCGAGGGACCACCCTGCTTCATTCCAGGCCAAGTAGCGGCACTGGAGAAACTATTGGTGAGTTGTGCATTGAATAGAGTTGGGAGCGTTGATAATTGTCCCTAGTAGCATAAGAGCCGTGCCCGCACAGAGTTAAGGGGGGGGGGGGGGGCGGGTATCGTATTGACTTTTCCCTTGGTTGTGTGTGTGTGTGCATGTACTTTGTTCCCACATGATTTTCCCATGTTCATTAGTAATTATCCGCGTGTGTTTTTTTAATTAATTGTTTTGAGTTTCTACAGTACAACTACAAAAAAAATCCATCAACAAAATGGAGATTATTACAGTGCAAAACAAACGTATCTAATATATAATTCAGAACAATCAGGAAAAAGCGCCCTAAATAAAATCATATAAAGTTAGTATCCTCCCCACCCTCCCACACAAAACTCCAGGTCAACCATTACAATATATAAAAGAACAATTAAATCGGAATGTTAAACCCCACAGAGCTGTAAATATATATAAAAAATATAATGCCTACTACCAAAACTACCAAATCCTATCAAAAAACCCCATAAAACTTACAGAAAAAAAGCTGAAAGTAAGGGATTATGGTACAGTAAAAAAGAATAAACTTAATCTAAAGAGGAGTTATGGAAAGTATTCAAGAAAAGGTCCCCACACCTTATGAAACTTTATGTCCGAATTGAGAAGTGAATAATGAATCTTTTCAAGGTCTAAACAGGACATAATATCATTAAGCCATTGAGCATGGGTGGGTGGGGCAACATCTCTCCACCCGAGAAGAACTAAGCGCCTAGCCAAAAGAGAGGCAAAAGATAGTGTTCAACATTTAGTCGGACTCAAATGCGTGTTTGCCTCACCCAAGGTACCAAAAAGAGCAATCAGAGGGTTAGGTTTTAAGTGACAATTAAGAATATGGGATAAAGATAAAAAACCTTCTCTCCAGAATTTCTCTAGACTAGGACAAGTCCAGTACGTATGAATAAGAGAAGCCTTGCCCTCTTTACACTTGTTACAAAACAGGACCAATGTCAGGATATAACCGCGATAATTTAGTTTTAGACATATGAGCCCTATGTACAACCTTAAACTGCAAAAGGCAGTGGTGACGCGTGTGTTTTATTGCCGATCCGACTGTTGTAAATTGTGAGTGTTGCTTCTGTTGCCATTTTCCCACCTTTGCCTTCTGTAAATAAAATCCTTTACTACCAAGGCTGCATGTCCAGAATCCTTGAGACCTATCATATCTGTTATCTTACTTACAACATCCAGTTTACTATATTATCATACAGATAATTGATATAGCTGACAAAAAACAATGAACTTAGCACCGATACCTGTGGCACGCCACTTATCAGAGAGGCTATCATCTACTACCACTCTGGTGTCTCCTGTGAAGCAAATTTCTAATCCATTTTGCTACTTCATCCTGAATGCCAAGCAACTGAACCTCTTGACATACCTTCCATGTGGGACCTTGTCAAAGGCCCTGCTGAAGTCTTTGTAGACTACGTCCATTGCCTTACCTTAATTAACTTCCCTGGTAACTTCCTTGAAAACTCTAAGATTGGTTAGACATGACCTACCACGCACAAAGCCATGTTGATTATCCCTAATCAGTCCCTGTCTATTCAAATACTTGTATATCCAGTCCTTTAAAATACCTTACAATAACCGCTGATGTCAGGCCTATAATTTTCCAGCTTATTTTCAGAACTCATTATTGCCAAGAATTTAAATTTTTTTTTCTTATCATCCTTTTAAACTAGTACTGAATTTTAGTGTCATAAGCTCTGCATGATGATATGCCCAGTCCACCTCGGGTGAAACCTTCCCCACCATTGAGCACATCAACATGGAGCGTTGTTGCAGAAAAGCAGCATCCGTCATCACCCAGCATCCCCTAACACCCAGGTCATGCTTTCTTCTCACTGCTGCCGCCAGGACTCTCACCACTAGGTTCAAAAACAGTTTTTACCTTCAGTCATCAGGCTTTGAAACCAGAAGGGATAACTTCACTTGCCCTATTATTGAATTGTTCCCACAGCCTATGGACTCACTTCCAAGGACTCTTCATCTCATGTTCTCGATATTTATTGCTTGTCTGTCTGTCCCATCTATCCCTTTTTTCCCTTTCTTTTTGTATTTGCATAGCTTGTCTTTTGCACATTGGTTGTCTGCCCTGTTGGTGTGGTATTTCATTGATTCTTCTATGGTTATTGGATTTAATGAGTATGCCTACAAGAAGATGAATCTCAGGGTTGTGTGTGTGTGTGTATGTATGTGCGTGTGTAAAATTTGATAATAAATTTACTTTTGAACTTTAGATATTGTACTGCATTTACTTGTTTAACTGTTAGAACATTGGGAACATTGGGCCTGCTATTTACGCACAGGGTGTTCTTTTACCTTTTGGCAAATGCTGTAAGTTAATTGGATAGAATAATTATTTGTATTGCTGGTATATTTTCTAAAAAGAATCTTGTAGATAATTGTATGTTTCCGGATTAGTTGAAAATTCACCAGTTGTTACTTTTCTACCCTTCATTCTTCTGCTGCACAAGGTGAGTGATAATTCAAGGCTGAGATTTAGCTAGGAGGTGCAAGAGAATGCAGATGCTCTAATCTGAAGCAAAACAAAATTATGGAGGAACTCAGCATGTCAGGCAGCATCTGTGGAGGGAAATGAGCAGTTGATATTTCTGGTCAAGACCCTTCATCTATGAAACACTCTGGTTCCGTCAGCTGTGTAAGTCTAAGGAATAACCATCTCCAGCCCCACCAGACGTGGGAGATTGAAGTGCGAGTCCCCCAAATCCCTCTGTTTGTGTGAATGCTGTGTGATTCGTTACCCTGTTACAAATAAGTACCATGAAATAACAGACAGTACTCTGCATTATTTTGCATCCAAGGTGTGAAACACAGTGCTGACAGTCAAACACCACACAAGACACATATAGACATATAAGATAGCAGGCACATGTAAAATATCAGTAACGTACAGTAAAACAAAAAATATATAGTCCAAGATCCTGAGTCCATATATATTGCAAGTCTGCAGTTGAACACAATACAGCTTGTCTTCTGCCAAGTGAACAACTCCAGTTTGAGCGCCACACTTTCGCCACCACTCCGGTGGAGCATATCAACTCCAACGCCTTTCTCTGGGGCGGCTGTCAACAGGAGACAGTGGGGTTTGAGGCCCAGTCCTTGCTATGACCAAGGCCACACAGTTCTCCTGCTGTCTGCTAATAAACCAGTGAATCTGACTTGCAGCATTCCACATTAACAATGTCTCACAGGATCTTGCGATCACTTGCTGTTGGCCTGCACACTGCCTTCATGCACTGACTCCTATGACACCTCTCTTGATGCAGGCAGTAGCATAATCCATACCAAGAGAAGCTCCTTCAGTTTCTCCACCGACGAGCAACTCACTAATAGGGAAATGTGCAGTACCTTAAGTTCAGAATGTCTTGTGATCATAAAGAATAATTTTTAAAAAAGACAGTAACACCCTTTGGTTTGCCCCATAGAAGCTGCTGCAACTGAGTGCATTGCCATCTTACTGGAAAGATGTTTGGGGAGATCCCAAAGAAGTATATAAAACAATGAGAGGTCTGGGAGGTGTTCCATTTTGCAGAGGGGTCAAGCACTAAACTAGGTATAAAATAGAAGGAAGAGAATTAAGAGTGACAGGAGGGGAATCTTTTAAATGTAGTAAATGGTTGCCTGATGATATGGGAAAGGATCTGGAGTTGCTCTGGTGCAGAGCTGACATGGACTTGATGGGCTGAATAGCTTAATTCTGAGCTGTGAGTAGCCTTTTATGAAAAAGGAAGTAAGTTGAACACATTTTATTGAAGGTTAAAGTCTCCATTCATAGGAATAAAAGTGCTTCAGCGATGTTACTCCTTGTGTATCAAAAGTATCATTTGAACTGCAGCTCTAAACAGGCTGTTAATCTGACTGGCTTTTGCAGTTGTTCATTTCCTTTATTTCAAGTGGGCATTTACACATTTTCATTCTTTCTTGATTGATCCTTATCTTTTTCTGCTGTTTATTCTCATTTTGCCACCAGTTTTAAAAAAATTAATTTTCATCTTGTGTTTGGAGCTAGATCACTTTTTTTCCAGTCTCTCCACCTTTCTCCCTTATTGATTTAATATTCTTGAAGCCCTACTTATCTTCCCTTCTGAGAAACTAGACTTAAAGTAGAAATATTACTTACTGAGGAATGCAGGGAATTGAACTTTATCCACTTTGTTTATCTGTAGAGTTGGTATGGAAGTACAGATCCACAATGAAAACCAAATTTTAAAACTGCTTCATGAATTAAGTTGTGCAGTGTATAGGTAGTATGAATTGTAGGGTGAACAGGTGCTGTCTGGCAACACTGCCTCTTATTGATGGAATTAGCGTTTTGTATTTTGCTGTTGTTATTCTAATGCAACTTACGAACACCTCTGTACAGTACTGATTAAGTACTTGAATTACTATAAGTAACATTGTCACTGAATATGGTTTTCTTATTGCAGGTGGATGTGCCTGGGTGAGAGCTTATTGGCTACGTACATAAGCTTGACATCATCTGAGCCACCTCACCCCGGTCTTGGAAGGATGATAGATCTTTGCATGTACAGAGATCCTTCCCAGCATCTCTTGACGTCATCAGCGGGCACACCTGTCAGTGTCATCCAGCCTAATCCTACGACTTCCAGTTCTACACCAGTGGTGACAACACCAACAATGTCAGCAGCAGCCACAGTTACACCAGCTGCTCCAACTCCTATTCCAAGTGTAGCAGAAGCTGTTGTAGTGCAAGGTCAGCATGAATCATTACCATTTATAGTGCCAATAAAAAGTATTCACCCCCGCTTAAGAGTTTTCATGTTTTATTGTTTTACAACAGTGCATCACAGTGGATTTAATTTGGCTTTTTTGACACTGATCAACAGAAAAATACTCTTTTGTGTCAAAGTGAAAACATCTCTACAAAATGATCTAAATTAGTTACAAATATAAAACACAAAGTAATAGACTGCATAAGTATTCACCCCCCCCCCCCCCCTTTAATATGATACACCACATTATCTCTGGTGCAAACAGTTGGTTTTAGAGGTCACCTAGTTAGTCAAACAGGGATTTATTTTTGGAGACCTCTGTGTAGTCAGGGTGTTTCAATTGATTGTAGTAAAAATACGCCTGTGTCTGGAAGGTCCACTGCTGGTGAGTTACTATCCTGGCAAAAAGGATACCATGAAGTCAAAAGTATACTCCAAGCAACTCTGCAAAAAGGATATTGAAAAGCACAAGTCAGGAGATGGGTACAAGAAAATTTTCAAGTACAGCTTGGAGTACAGTTAAGTCAATCATCAAGAAATGCAAGGAATATGACTGAGCTGTAAATCTGCTGAGAGCAGGCCATCCTCAATAACTGAGTGGCCATACAAGAAGGGGACTAGTGAGGGAGGCCACCAGGAGAACTATGACAACTCTGGAGGAGGAATAGCTTCAGTGGCTGAGATGAGAGAGACTGTGTATACAACAACTGTTGTCCGGGTGCTTCACCAGTCACAACTTTATGGGAGAGTGGCAAAGGGAAAGCCACCGTTGGGGGGAAAACTCATGAAACATGGGCTAGACTTTGCCATAAGGTATGTCAGCTGAAAGCAGATTCTATGGTCTGATTAAACCAAATTTGAGCTTTTTGGCTATCAGACCAAACACTGCATATCATTAAAAAAAAATAAAAAAAAATAATATTATGGAAAACTCTGAACATCCTCTACATAGTACCATCCAGAGACAGAGAAGCAGTTTCAGCAACAGGTTACTATCGATGCAATGCTCCTCAGACAGGATGAAGAGGTCAATACTCCCCAATGCCATTAGGCTTTACAATTCAACCGCCAGGACTTAAGAACTTTTTAAAAGCTATTATTAATGCTTTTTGAGATAGTGGGGATGAATAAAGTATCTATCTATCTATCTATCTATCTATCCATCCCTACGTGAAGCGTGATGGTGGCTGCATCATGCTGTGGGATACATCACTGCAACAGGCCCTGGAAGGCCTGTGAAGGTACAGGGTAAAATGAATGCACCAAAATACAGGGAAATCCTGGAGGAAAACCTGATGCAGTCTGCAAGAGAACTGCAACTTGGAAGAAGATTTGTTTTCCAGCAAGACAATGATCCCAAGCATAAACTAAAGTTACACAGGAATAGCTTAAAAACAACAAAGTTAATGTTCTGGAGTGGCCAAGTCAGAGTCTAGATCTCAATCCAATTGAGAATTTGTGGCTGGACTTGAAAAGGGCTGTTCATTCTCAATCCCCATGCAATCCAACTAGAGCGTGAGCAATTTTGCAAAGAAGAATGGGAAAAATTGCTGTGTCCAGATGGAGAAAGCTGATAGAGACCTAGCCACAAAACTCAATACTGGTTTGGAGGGGGTGAATACTTGTGGAATCAATTATTTTGTGTTTTATTTTTGAATTGTCATTTTTAAGTGCAGTAGTGTTCCATTATGCTTTTGCCTTAAGCCATGTGGGGGGAAGCTATTACAACAGGGTGGATGGAAGTGGATTCAAAGAAGGGGTAATACAAGAGAGGTGTTCAAGGATCAACTTTATTCACCATATACATTTACATGTATATTAGGAATTTGCTGTGGTGTGCTGGTGCAACATGTAAAATAATTTGTTCAGGTGAACAGAATAACTTGTTTATCCGCACTCATTCAATTAATTTGCTGTTGCATCTACTTGAGATGTCAGAAGGAGGAATTGGGATGAAAAACTTGATTGAACAGGTTGCATGCTAAAGAGAGGGAGGTAGAGGTTTGAAATTATTTAAGGAAAAAGGACTGAAGCACTGTTGAAAGCAAGGCTACCAAGTTGGGTGAAAGAATTCAGCAACAACAAAATGAGCCTCAAATCATCTGAAAAATGTTTGGTGAAAAGGACGTCTTTTGATCAACTTTATTGGTGATTAGTTGCAAAAAGCTAATTGTGCTTTCCAGTGCTCAATTTGTAACTTGGCATAGAACCATAGAACACTACAGCACAGTACAGGCCCTTCAGCCTTCCATGTTGTGCCGACCCATACAATCCTTAAAAAAAGTACTAAACCCACACTACCCCATAACCCTCTATTTTTCTTTCATCCATGTGCCTGTCCAAGAGGCTCCTAAATACCCCTAATGTTTTAGCCTCCACCACCATCCCTGGCAAGTCATTCCAGGCACTCACAACCCTCTGTGTAAAAAAAACTTACCCCTGATGTCTCCCCTAAACTTCCCTCCCTTAATTTTGTACATATGCCCTCTGGTGTTTGCTATTGGTGCCCTGGGAAACAGGTACTGACTATCCACCCTATCTATGCCTCTCATAATCTTGTAGACCTCTATCAAGTCCCCTCTCATTCTTCTACGCTCCATAGAGAAAAGTCCCAGCTCTGCTAACCTTGCTTCATATGACTTGTTCTCCAAACCAGGCAACATCCTGGTAAATCTCCTCTGCACCCTCTCCATAGCTTCCACATCCTTCCTATAATGAGGTGACTAGAATTGAATGCACTATTCTAAGTGTGGTCTCACCAGAGATTTGTAGAGTTGCAACATGACCTCTCTACTCTTGAACTCAATCCCCCTGTTAATGAAGCCTAGCATCCCATAGGCCTTCTTAACTACCCTATCAACCTGTGCAACGACCTTGAGGGATGTATGGATTTGAACTCCAAGGTTCCTTTGGTCATCCACACTCTTAAGTAACTGACCATTAATCCTGTACTCAGTCTTCTGGTTTGTCCTTCCAAAATGCATCACCTCACACTTGTCCGGATTGAACTCCATCTGCCATTTTTCTGCCCAACTCTGCAGCCTGTCTATATCCTCTTGTGACCTTCGACAACCTACAGCTCCATCACACAACTCCTCCAATCTTCGTGTCATCCGCAAACTTACTTGTCTGATTTTATCCCTGTTGAACATGTTGAGCCATCTTGAGTACTAACCTATTCCTATTAATGCAATAGGTGATTTCTGTTTTAAACCATTTAGGCAGTGAGTTATAGGTTTATAACTCAGTGATTGGGGAAAAATATCCTCTGTTCTCTTCCAGAGAATGTGTCTTTCCTTTCTGATTATTTAGTGCAGTGTATCTTAACTATGCAACTAATACAGTAACACTATGGAGCAGCATCAATCACTGGATCTAGAATTTATTGACCTTTCGAAAGGTGGATCATTTACAATCTCCTTTACAAATTTGGTCCCTCATGAAATTGTCAGAATCCTTTTGTCTGCTCCACAATCACATGCTAGTTGTGATTCTTGTTAATGGATCCAACACAGATCCGCTTGCAGATTGGGGTCATTGCACCAACCCTCCTCTAATCTTCATTGTTACAATGCTTCCTTCAATAAACTTTCTGCTTGGCTGGAGTTAATCCATAGGGAGAGCTGGAAACAATACGTATTTTCTTCCATTTCAGAACCAGGATCATCTGAACCTTGGCTGTTAAGTTGCTGTACAAGGATGACAGTTGTATGTAAGCATTCTATGAGACTAAACTCCAAATCGGTAGTGATATCTTTACTGACGTGTCTGAAAATATTGGTCTTTCACTAAGCATTTAGAAGAAAAAAAGCCTTAATCTCCAGTGCACAGCAAAGACCCCACCAAAAAAACAAAACAATCTGTTAGACTCTGGTCAGTACGGATAACATCCTGTATCTCTGGAGCCATATCTCAAAGACAGCACACATCAGTGACCATGTCTGTCACTGCCTAGAGTGCACTAACATATCCATGGCTGCCAGGTTAAAGGATATTCAAGGCCTAGATGTGGTGCCTGGTAATGGATTTGTGGTCTGCCAAGCAGTAATGATCCAACCCTTCTGTATTAAACAAAATACAGGAAACAATGTTGGTACAGCAGTTCTCCAGAGATACTACCATTACTGCTTCAACCAAATTCTCCAAATCCACTGGCAGAACAAGTGAACCAGTGTCTGTGTCCTTTCTCAACTGAGGGTTCTGGGCATGCTCAGTAATTTTGATAAATGAGCCAGATTGTCTGCCACTGGGCTCTTGAAGCTGGCTGTTGCTTATGGACATCTAACACAAGACTGCTTAATCTGTCAGAGAACCGTTCAGGAAGGCACCAAGCACTGTGTCTCCATGACAGGAGTAAGTTGAGGCCAAGCATAAACAGTGAAAAGAGTCTACACCAAACGTGTCAGAATCTGCAGGTCTTGTACTTGAGCCATTAGTTACCTTAGAACCTGCAGATGTGTAGTAATTTTTCTTTGACTGCAGGTTCAACCTGTTCTATTCCTTGGAAAGTCTAGTCGACCTCCCTCTGTTATAACTCTGCAATCTCCTTATAAATCCTCTATAGCATTCTTTGCTGATGTTGCCATACTTCCTACAGTAAGGTGGTCATAAGATAAGGATGCATTGAGTTGGGGGTGATGTATTACCATGGATTGAGAACTAACAGAAAGCAGAGAGATGGGATTCTGCAGGGGTTGGTGCTGGGCCTACAACTGTTCATGACATACATTAACGATCTGGAAGAGGGGACCAAGTGTAGTGTATCTAAGTTTGCTGATGACACTAAATTGAGTGGAAAATCTAATTGCGCAGAGGATACGGAGAGTCTGTAGAGAGCTATAGGTAGGTTAAGTGAGTGGGCAAAGGTCTGGCAGATGGAATACGATGTTGGTAAATATGAGGTCATCCACTTTGGAGAGAAAAATGGAAGATAGGAATATTTAAATGGTAAAAGATTGCAGCATGCTGCTGTGCATAAGGACTTGGGAGTACTTCTGCATGAATAACAAAAGGTTTGGTTAGCAGGTTATTAAGAAGGCAAATGAAATGTTGGGCTTCATTGCTAGAGGGATTGACTTTAAGAGCAGGGAGGTTATGCTGCAACTGTACAGGATACTGGTGAGGCTGCACTTGGAGAACCATGTGCAGTTCTGGTCTCCTTACTTGAGAAGGATATACTGGCTTTGGAGGCAGTGCAGAGGAGGTTGATTCCAGCGATGAGGGGGTTAGACTATGAGGAGGGATTGAGTCTCCTGGGACTGTACTCATTGGAATTCAGAAGTATGAGAGATCTTATAGAAATGTACAAAAAGGGATAGATGAGATAGAGGCAGGAAAGTTGTTTCCACTGGTAGGTGAGACTAGAACTAGGGGACATAGCGCCAAGATTCGGGGAAGTAAATTTGGGACGGAGATGAGGACGAGCTACTTTTCCCAGAGAGCAGTGAATCTGTGGAATTTCCTGCTCTGAAACAGTGGAGGCTACCTCAGTAAATATATATTTAAAACAAGGTTGGATAGATTTTTGCATCTTAGGGGAATTAAGGGTTATGGGGTAGGTGGAGATGAGTCCATAGTCAGATGAGCCATGATTTTACAGAATAGCAGAGCAGGCTTGATGGGCTAGATGGCCTACTCCTGCTCCTTGTTTCTTATGTTAAGACTGCATACAGTATTTTTGCTGCAAGCTATATAGTTTCTTCTTTTGGTTCTGATCTTCTATTTCACACCTTGATAAGTATTCAGTAATTCTATAATCACCTTCATCACTTTTTCTCCCTCATGTGTACTTTAAAGGATCTGTGTGTGTGTTCCCCTTTGTCTTCCTGCCATATTTTTGATATCTTTCCACTTAATGTAAATTCCTTCATCTCATTTGCCATCCCCAAGTTCAGCACCTCACACTTCTGTAACTGAATTCCAGATGCTGTTCTGCTACATGTCTAACCATTCTGTTGATTTCTTCCTTTTGGCTGTCGTCCTCAACAGATGCCTTCAGCAACAGTAAAATGCAATGCTGAGAGTGTTTTAGGACTGGAAGAGATTGTAGATTAATGGAAGGGATATGAATCTTGCACTACTGTATCATCTGTTGAAGTATTCACAACAAGCAAAATATAATGGGCACACAATATCTTAAGAATATATATATATTTAATTTATATATTGACAGGATAATATTTATAGTCAAGACAGTGATTTTTGACTAGTCGTGTTAAACTCACCATTACCACTAGAAAATTGTAAAATGAATTGGTGGCAGTCAAGTCTGGTTCTATTTTTATGATTATAGGAAAAGAAGTTAAGAGAATAGTGTGATTGACAAAGTAAACTTCTTGCAGTTATTACTGTTGCCTTTTGTAAATTTCTGATGTTTTCTGTTGAAATGAACTTGTTCTAAGCAGACTCTTTAATCATGGACAAGGTGAAGAAAGGCTCCAAAAGGAAGCGAATTACTGATGAGGCTGGTGAACCAGCTAAGAGGCGCTCTGCTCGAGTGAGAAATACTAAGTGCAAGAAAGAAGAGAAGATAGATTTTCAGGAATTGCTGGTCAAGTTCCTACCTTCAAGGTAAAACAGCCCTTAAAAATAAAAATGTTGCCATATTTTAAGAAGATATCAAATGTTAGAGCTATAGAGTCATAGAAAAGTATAGCACAGAATCAGTTTATTTGGCCCATCTTGACTTTTCCCCTCAGTCTCCTCGATTCCTCTTTATCCTAAAAATATATAGATTATAGGACAGAATTCCAAAGATGGAATTCTTAAAAATTCCACTTTGAAAAGAACTTTCTTGACTTTTTCCTAACTTGCCATCCTTAAGACAGCCCTTCTCAGGTTCTAGATTCTCACATCTTCACATCTATCCTGTCAATCCCATCCAAAACCATTAAATTAAATTATAACCATATAACAATCACAGCACGGAAACAGGCCATCTCAGCCCTTCTAGTCCATGCCGAACGCTTACTCTCACCTAGTCCCACTGGCCCACACTCAGCCATAACCCTCCATTCCTATCCTGTCCATATACCTATCCAATTTTACTTTAAATGACAATATCAAACCTGCCTCTACCACTTCTACTAGAACTCGTTCCACACAGCAACCACTCTCTGAGTAAAGAAATTCCCCCTCGTGTTACCCTTAAACTTTTGCCCCCTAACTCTCAACTCATGTCCTCTTGTTTGAGTCTCCCCTACTCTCAATGGAAAAAGCCTATCCACATCAACTCTATTTATCCCCATAATTTTAAATACCTCTATCAAGTCCCCCCTCAACCTTCTACGCTCCAAAGAATAAAGACCTAACTTGTTCAACCTTTCCCTGTAACTTAGGTTCTGAAACCCAGGTAACATTCTAGTAAATCTTCTCTGTACTCTCTCTATTTGGTTGACATCTTTCCTATAATTCGGTGACCAGAACTGTACACAATACTCCAAATTCGGCCTTGTACAATTTTAACATTACATCCCAACTCCTATACTCAATGCTCTGATTTATAAAGGCCAGCATACCAAAAGCTTTGTTCACCACCCTATCCACATGAGATTCCACCTTCAGGGAACTATGCACCATTATTCCTAGATCACTCTGTTCTACTGCATTCTTCAATGCCCTACCATTTACCATGTATGTCCTATTTTGGATTATTCCTACCAAAATGTAGCACTTCACACTTATCAGCATTAAACTCCATCTGCCATCGTTCAGCCCATTCTTCTAACTGGCCTAAATCTCTCTGCAAGCTTTGAAAACCTACTTCATTATCCACAACGCCACCTACCTTAGTATCATCTGTATACTTACTAATCCAATTTACCACCCCATCATCCAGATCATTAATGTATATGACAAACAACATTGGACCCAGTACAGATCCCTGAGGCACACCACTAGTCACTGGCCTCCAACCTGACAGTTATCCACCACTACTCTCTGGCATCTCCCATCCAGCCACTGTTGAATTGATTTTACTACTTCAATATTAACACCTAATGATTGAACCTTCCTAACTAACCTTCTGTGTGGAACTTGGTCAAAGGCTTTACTGAATTCCATATAGACAACATCCATTGCTTTACCCTAGTCAACTTTCCTCGTAACCTCTTCAAAAAATTCAATAAGATTTGTCAAACATGACCTTCCATGCACAAATCCATGTTGACTGTTCCTAATCAGACCCAGTCTATCCAGATAATTATATATACCATCTCTAAGAATACTTTCCATTAATTTACCCACCACTGACATCAAACTGACAGGCCTATTATTGCTAGGTTTACTCTTAGAACCTTTTTAAACAATGGAACCACATGAGCAATACGCCAATCCTCCAGCACCATCCCCGTCTCTAATGACATTTGAAATATTTCTGTCAGAGCCCCTGCTATTTCTACACTAACTTCCCTCAAGGTCCTAGGGAATATCCTGTCAGGACCAGAGATTTATCCACTTTTATATTCCTTAAAAGTGCCAGTACTTCCTCCTCTTTAATCGTCATAGTTTCCATAACTTCCCTACTTGTTTCCCTTACCTTACACAATTCAATATCCTTCTCCTTAGTGAATACTGAAGAAAAGAAATTGTTCAAAATCTCCCCTATCTCTTTCGGCTCCACACATAGCTGTCCACTCTGATTCTCTAAGGGACCAATTTTATCCCTCACTATCCTTTTGCTTTTAATATAACTGTAGAAACCCTTTGGATTTATTTTCACCTTACTTGCCAAAGCAACCTCATATCTTCTTTTAGCTTTTCTAATTTCTTTCTTAAGATTTCTCTTACATTCTTTATATTCCTCGAGCACCTCATTTACTCCATGTTGCCTATATTTATTGTAGATATCTCTCTTTTTCCTAACCAAGTTTCCAATATCCCTTGAAAACCAAGGCTCTCTCAAACTTTTAACCTTTCCTTTCAACCTAACAGGAACATAAAGATTCTGTACCCTCAAAATTTCACCTTTAAATGATCTCCATTTCTCTATTACATCCTTCCCATAAAGCAAATTGTCCCAACCCACTCCTTCTAAATCCTTTCGCATCTCCTCAAAGTTAGCCTTTCTCCAATCAAAAATCTCAACCCTGGGTCCAGTCCTATCCTTCTCCATAATTAGTATTATTGTATTAATAATATTAACTGACTAATACTGTATATTGCATTATTGTTTTAATAAAATCAAATCTTGTCTTCCCAGTGATGAGTGTCAATCCTTTTCAGTCTCATGTAATCATCCCTCATCCTAGGACCAATCTAATGACCCCAGTCAACTAACTTTTCCATGTGGTTCATTACAGTATCATAATCAGATCTGCATAGATAATATTAAAAAAACATGCCATGATGACCGTTATTCTCTCAAGTTGCCTTTCTGTTTAATTGCTGTTATGGTCCTTTAGGTTATTGTGTAATCACAGTGTGAAAACTGATCCTTTCGACTCATCTTATCCATAGAAACAGTGATGTCCATATCCATCTATGCCTTTCATATCTAAACATGTATCCAAGTTGTACCACTTCCTCTGGTAACTTGTGTTATATAACTGCCAACCTTTGTGGAAAACCCCACCACTCAGATCCTCTTTATATTTTTCCCTGCTCACCTTAACCCTGTGACTTCTAGACTACTTTGTCCTAAAAAAAAAATTCTATCTATCTATCTATCCTATCTATGCCCTTCATAATTTTATAAACCTCTATAATGTCCCCCTTCAGCTTTTTATGTTCCAGTGAGAATAAACCCAGCCTATTCAATCTCTCTTTTAACTGGTGCCTTCTATACTGGGCGAAGTCCTAGTAAACCTCTTATGCATTCTCTCTATGCTGCCGTATTTTTCTTGTTGTGTTGTTATCATTTGTCATTTTGTCTGCAACTTTCTTGTGGCCCACTGACATTTTTATTAAAATTTTTAATATACAGCAAAAGGTACCAGGACCAATTCCTGGATCACACCATTTATTACCATTTCCAGACAGAAGCAATCATCCAACCCCAGTTTCTGACTCCTCTCATCAAGCCAAATCTGGATTCAGTTTGCCATCCCTTGTGCCTTAACTCTCTAGACCAAGCTTCATAGGACTTTGTTTAAGGCTTATCTGAAGTCCATGTAAACTTCATCTGAAGTATTGCTTGCGTCAGTTTTCCTAGTTAACACATCAAAAATTTTGAATGATTTAAAAGATAAATTATTTATCCTGTTTAATTTCTAGAATCATACTCTCAAGCATGTAGTGAGTGAATGAAGATTTTTCTGCCTTCCACCTAGGTCTAAACTCTGGCCACTTTTTTAGGTCTAAGAGTGGAACCTGGTGCAGTCTTCTGCAGTAGCCCATCTACTTTAAGGTTCATCGTGTTCTGCATTCAGTGTGATACTCTTCTGCACACCACTGTTGTTACTTAACATGTGGTTATTTGAGTTACTGTCACCTTATTGACAGCTTGCCCAATCTGGTCATTCTCCTTTGACTTTTCTCATTAACAATGTATTTTTGCCCACAGAACTGCTGTTTACTGAATGTTTTTTGGGTTTTTTTGTACTATCCTCTGTAAACACTAGAAACATTTGTGTGTGAAAATCCTAGGAGATCAGCAGTTTCTGAGATGTTCAAACCATCCCATCTGGCTCCAACAATTATTCCACGATCAAAGTCACTTAGATCATAGTTCTCCATTGGTCTGAAAAACAGCTGAACCTCTTGACCATGTCTGCATGTTCCTATGCACTGAGTTGCTGCCCAATGTTGGCCAATTAAATATTTCCATTCACATGCAGGTGTATTTAATAAAGTGGCCACTGAGTGTATATCCTTCATTTTATCCTTGTATAAAAGTTAAAGGATATGTAGAGAGAGATCTGCGTTGAGGCCAAGATTGGTCAGCAGTGTTCTTATTGTATGGTAGAGCAAGTTCAAGGGGCTAATAATTGCTTCATCCTTTTTTTGGACTCTTGCATCCCTTGAGATCCACCCGATACACACAGTACTAATTCAATAATGAGACAATCACATTATATTCTAATTTCTGTTCTCTCACTAGGTTGAAAAGGGTAGAACTGGAGGATGAAGAAGATGCTTTTAACACTTTTGAAGTACAGACAGAAATGAAAAAGGAAAGTCAACAACTAATGGGCCCTTATAGAATGCAATCTGACCCTTCATCTTTCATGGAATTTGGTAGGTTTTCAGATTGGGGCTTCTTTGCGATTCTTTCTTAATACAACTCTCCAGTTGTCCGTGTCAAATCTTGACAGAAACATTCAGTCTAGAACACCATAATGGAGGACAAAGAAATGATAATGGAGAACAAAAAAAAATCGGATAAATTTACTAAGTATTTTGTGTCGGTCTTCACTATGGAAGACACTAGCAGTATGCCAGAAATTCAGGAATGTCAGGCCAAAGTCAGCATGGTTTCCTTAAGGAGAAATCTTGTCTAATAAATCTGTTGGAAATCTTTGAGGAAATAACAAGCAGGATAGTCAAAGGAGAAGCAGTGGATGTGGTATTTTTGAATTTTCAGATAGCATTTGACAAGATGCCACACATGAGGCTGCTTAACAAGATGGGAACTTGTAGTATTACAGGAAAGATACTAGCATGGATGGAAGATTGGTTGACTGGTAGGAGGCAACGAGTAGGAATAAAGGGATTGTTTTCTGGTAGGCTGTCAGTGACTAGTGGTGTTCCACAGGAGTCGGTGTTGGGAATGCTTCTTTTCACGTTATATGTTAATAACTTGGATGACGTAATTGACAGCTTTGTGGCCAAGTTTGTGGATGATGTGAAGTTGGGTGAGCCGGCAGGTAGTGTTGAGGAAATGGAGTTTGCAGAAGCACTTAGATTGGGAGAATGGTCAAAGAAATGGCAGATGGAATGCAGGTGTCCCCCCACTTTACAAGGGTAGAGCGTTCCTGTGAAACCTTTGTTAAGCCGAAATGGTGTAAAGCGAAGAACCATTAATTTATATGGGAAAATTTTTTGTAAAAGCAAAAAATCCTCTTTGTAATGTGAAAACAGGTTACTAATGTTGGTCTTTTGCAAAAGCGAAGTGGTGTAAAGCGAAAATTCGTAAAGTGGGGGACACCTGTATAGTGTACCAAAGTGTATGGTGGAAGGAATAAATGGTAGACTATTTTCTGAATGGGGAAAAAATTAAATCACCAGAGGTGCAAAGGGACTTGGGAGTTCTCATGCAGGATTCCCTAAAGGTTATTTGTAGGTTGAGTCAGTGATAAGGAAGGCAAATGCAATGTTAGCATTCATTTCGAGTGGAATAGATTATAAAAACAAGAAGTTAATGCTGAGGCTTCATAAGGCATCGGTCAGACCCCACTTGCAGTATTGAACTCTACCGAAAATCAAAAGACCTAGATAGGGTGGATGTAGAGAGGATATTTTCTGTAGTAGGGGAGTTTAGGACCAGAGGCACAACCTGAAAACATGAGGTTGTCTACTTAGAGCAGATAAGAGGAGGAGGAGGAATTCCTTTAACTAGAAGTTAGTGAGTCTGGAATTCATTGCCACAGATGGCTGTGGAAGCCAAGTCATTGGGTATATTTTAAGTGGAGTTTGATAGGTTCTTGATTAGTCAGGGTAACAAAGGTTGTGGGGACAAAGCAGGAGAATGGGGTTAAAAGGGATAATAAATCAGCCATAATGGAATGGTGGAACAGGGTCAAAAGGGCCGAATGGCCTATTTTGCCCCTATGTCTCAAACAAGAAAATCCGCAGATGTTGGAAGTCCGAGAAACACATACAAAATGCTGGAGAAACTCCAGGTGTGACCTGTACAAAAAGGACAGGTTGCACTTGAATCTGATGGGGACCGATATCCTGGCAGGGAGGTTTGCTAAGGCTATTGGGGAGAATTTAAACTAGAATTGCTGGGGGGTGGGAACCAAACTGAAGAGAAGGAGGAAGGGGCGGTTGGCTCAAAAATCGAGAAAGCTTGTAGATAGTGTGAGTGGGAGGATAGGCAGGTGGTAGAGAGGGGATGTGCTCAGACTAATGGTTTGAGCTATGCCTATTTTAATGCAAGGAGTATCATGAACAAAGTGGATGAGCTTAGAGCGTGAATCAGTACTTGGAGCTATGATGTTGTGGCCATTACAGAGACTTGGATGGCTTGGGGGCAAGAATGGCTACTTAGAGTGCCAGGCCTCAGATGTTTCAGAAAGGACAGTGAGGGAGGCAAAAGAGGTGGGGGTGTGGCACTGCTGATCAGAGATAGTGTCCCAGCTGCAGAAAAGGAGGAAGTTATGGAAGGATTGTTTGCTGAGTCTCTGTGGGTGGAGGTTAGGAACAGGAAGGGGTCAATAACTCTATTGGGTGTTTTTTACAGACCACCCCCAATAGTAACCAGGATATCAAGGAGCAGATAGGGAGACAGATTCTGGAAAGGTGTAATAATAACAGGGTCGTTGTGGTGGGAGATTTTAATTTACCCAATATTGCGTTTTCGATGGGGCGGAGTCTGCTAGGTGTGTTCAGGAAGGTTTCTTGACACAATACAGGCAGTCCCCGACTTACAAACAGAGGAAGGAATATGCCGTCTGCCATTTTAAGTTGAATCACAACGCCGTTCACCATTTTAAGTCGGATCAAGATGCTGTCTGAGATGAGTCGGATCAAGATGAGTCGTTGCAGTTAACACTGTGTTGAGTGTGTAACTTTGTATTTGGCTTAAATTTTTCTTTGCAAGATTCACCCTGACCCCACCCCCCCCGTCCAGTCAGCACCGGTCCCACTTGTCCCATTTAACCTGTCTCAGTGCGGGTGGACTTTAGCACCCAGGGGAGCTCAGCTCAGGACCTGCAGCCTGCAGCTGCTGCTGAATCCACAGTGTTTCTGTTCCATTGACAGAAAACGATCACGGAACAATTTTAAAGGATAAAGTGAAAATAATGGAGCATGTGAAAGGCCCTGCCCCAATGAAAGCTACAATTATTACACGCAATGCACAGATTTAATTATTGAAATACATACGTTTCTTAAGTGTTTTACATGTATAGAAAGGTAAAATATATACTATATATTAAGACAAACGTTTGACTAACTGACGCTAAATAATACTGGATGTACCTGTTCTGACTTACGTACAAATCCGACTTAAAGACGGACTCAGGAACGGAACTCGCTCGTAACCCGGGAACTGCCTGTATTTCGATAAGACTACAAGAGGAGAGGTTGTACTTGATCTGGTATTGGGAAATGAACCTGGTCAGGTTTCAGATCTCTCAGAGGGAGAGCATTTTGGAGATAGTGATCACAATTCTATCTCCTTTACCATAGTATTGGAGAGGGATAGGAACAGACAATTTAGGAGAGTGCTTAATTGAAGTAAGGGGAAATATGAGGCTATCAGGCAGGAACTTGGAAGCATAAATTGGGAAGAGATGTTCTCAGAGAAATGTACGGCAGAAATGTGGCAAATGTTCAGGGGATATTTGCGTGGAGTTCTGCATAAGTACGTTCCAATGAGACAGGGAAAGGATGGTAGAGTACAGGAACCATGGTGTACAAAGGTTGTTGAAAATCTAGTCAAGAAGGAAAGAAAGGTTTACGAAAGGTACAAAAAACTAGATAATGATAGAGATCTAGAAAGCTATAAGGCTAGCGGGAAGGAGCTTAAGAATGAAATTAGGAGAGCCAGAAAATGCCATGAGAAGGCCTTGGCGAGCAGGATTAAGAATAACCCCAAGGTATTCTACAAGTATGTGAAGAGCAAGAGGATAAGTCTTGATAGAATAGGACCAATCAAGTGTGACAGTAGAAAAATGTGTATGGAACCCAAGGTGATAGTGGAGATACTTAATGAATACTTTGATTCAGTATTCACTACGGTAAAGGACCTTGGTGATTGTAGGGATGACTTACAGCGGACTGAAAAGCTTGAGCATAGAGACATTAAGAAAGGGATGTGTTGAAGCTTTTGGGAAGCATTAAGTTGGATAAATCACTGTGACTGGATGAGATGTACCCCAGGCTACTGTAGGAGGTGAAGGAGGAGATTACTGAGCCTCTGTCAATGATCTTTGCATCATCAATGGGGTTGGGAGAGGTTCCAGAGGATTGGAGCATTGCAGATGTTGTTTCCTTATTCAAGAAAGGGAGTAGAGATAGCCAAGGATATTATAGACCAGTGAGTCTTACCTCAGTGGTTGGTAAGCTGCTTGAGAAGATCCTGAGAGGCAGGATTTATGAACATTTGGAGAGGCATAATATGATTAGGAATAGTCAAATGCAGGTCTTGCCTTACAAGCCTGATTGAATTTTTTGAGGATGTGACTAAAATCATTGATGAAGGTAGAGAAGTAGATGTAGTGTATATGGATTTCAGCAAGGCATTTAATAAGGTACCACATGCAAGGAGAAAGTAAGAAGGCATGGGATCCAAGGGGACCTTGCCTTGTGGAACCAGAATTGGGTTGCCCACAGAATCAAAGAGTGGTTGTAGTTGGGTCATATTCTGCATGGAGGTCAGTGACCAGTGGTGTATCTCAGGGATCTGTTTTGATTTTTATAAATGACCTGGATGAGAAAGTGGAGGAATGGGTTAGTCAATTTGCTGATGACACAAAGGTTGGGTGTATGGAGGGCCATCAGAGGTTTATGCAGGACATCGATAGGATGCAAAACTGGGTTGAGAAGTGGCAGATGGAGTTCAACCTTGGTAAGTGAGAGGTGGTTCAGTTTGGTAGGTCAAATATGATGGCAGAATGTAGTATTAATGGTAGGACTTTTGGCAGTGTGGAGGATCAAAGGGATCCTGGCTCTGAGTGCATAGGACACTGAAAGCTGCTGCGCAGGTTGACTGTGTGGTTTAGAAGGCGTACAGTGCATTGGCCTTCATCAACCATGGAACTGAGTTTAAGAGCCGAGGGGTAATGTTGCAGCTATATAGGACCCTGGTCAGTCCCCACTTGTAGTACTGTGCTCAGTTCTGGTCACCTCACTACAGGAAGGATGTGGAAACTATAGAAAAGGTGCAGAGGAGATTTAGACAATAGACAATAGGTGCAGAAGTAGACCATTCGGCCCCTCGAGCCTGCACCGCCATTTTGAGATAATGGCTGATCAACTACTATCAATACCTGGTTCCTGCCTTGTCCCCATATCCCTTGATTCCCCTATCCATAAGATACCTATCTAGCTCCTTCTTGAAAGCATCCAGAGAATTGGCCTCCACTACCTTCCGAGGCAGTGCATTCCAGACCCCCACAACTCTCTGGGAGAAGAATGTTTTTCCTTAACTCTGTCCTAAATGACCTACCCCTTATTCTCAAACCATGCCCTCTGGTACTGGACTCTCCCAGCATCTGGAACATATTTTCTGCCTCTATCTTGTCCAATCCCTTTATAATCTTATATGTTTCAATCAGATCCCCTCTCAATCTCCTTAATTCCAGCGTGTACAAGCCCAGTCTCTCTAACCTCTCTGCGTAAGACAGTCCAGACATCCCAGGAATTAACCTCGTGAATCTACGCTGTACTTCCTCTACAGCCAGGATGTCCTTCCTTAACCCTGGAGACCAAAACTGTACACAATACTCCAGGTGTGGTCTCACCAGGGCTCTGTACAAATGCAAGAGGATTTCCTTGCTCTTGTACTCTATTCCCTTTGTAATAAAGGCCAACATTCCATTAGCCTTCTTCACTGCCTGCTGCACTTGCTCATTCACCTTCAGTGACTGATGAAGAAGGACTCCTAGATCTCTTTGTATTTCTCCCTTACCTAACTCTACACCGTTCAGATAATAATCTGCCTTCCTGTTCTTACTCCCAAAGTGGATAACCTCACACTTAATCTAAGGAACACTGGAAAATGATTACCAATGCATCCGCAATTTCCAGGGCCACCTCCTTTAGTACCCTAGGATGCAGACCATCTGGACGTGGGGATTTGTCAGCCTTCAGTCCCATCAGTCTTCTCATCACCGTTTTCTTCCTAATGGCAATCTGTTTCATTTCCTCTGTTACCCTATGTCCTTGGCCCATCCATACATCTGGGAGATTGCTTGTGTCTTCCTTAGTGAAAACAGATCTAAAGTACTTATTAAATTCTTCTGCCATTTCTCTGTTTCCCATAACAATTTCACCCAATTCATTCTTCAAAGGCCCAACATTGTTCTTAACTATCTTCTTTCTCTTCACATACCTAAAAAAGCTTTTGCTATCTTCCTTTATATTCCTGGCTAGCTTGTGTTCATACCTCATTTTTTCTCCCTGTATTGTCTTTTTAGTTAAGTTCTGTTGTTCTGTTTACAAGGATGTTGCTTGGATTGGGGAGTATGCCTTATGAGAATAGCTTGAGTGAACTCATCCTTCTCTCCTTAGTGCAACGGAGGATGAGAGTTGACTTGATAGAGGTGTCTAAGATGATGAGAGGCATTGATGGTGTGGGTACTGAGAGACTTTTTCCCAAGGCTGAAATAGTTATCACGACAGGGCACAGTTTCAAGGTGCTTGGAAGTAGGTACAGAGGAAATGTCGGGGGTAAGTTTTTTATGCAGAGGGTGGTGAGTGCGTGGAATTGGCTGCTGGCAATGGTGGTGAAGGTGGATGCAATAGGGTCTTTTAAGAGACTCCTGGATAGGTACATTGTACTTAGAAAAGTAGAGGGCTATGGGTAACTAGGTAATTTCTAAAAGTACGTGTTTGGCACAGCATTGTGGGCCTTTATTATGCTGTATGGTTTCTATGTTTTAAACTCAGCAGGCTGGGCAGCATCTATGGCAAAAAGTACAGTCGACGTTTTGGGCCAAAACTCTTTGACAGGTCCTGTGTCAGCATTTTGTGTGTTTTGCTCCTGTGTCTTATGGTCATAACAGCCTCGTCATCTGCCACTGACACATGTATACTAATCCAGTATTAATCCTAGTTTTAAAAAATGTTCTAATATTCTCCTCAACTCCCCTCAGATTGTACAAGTCATCTATTCACTTAGTCAGGAGACTAAAAATAAAGATTAGCTTTATTTCTCGTATGTACATCGAAACATACAGTGAAATGCGTTGTTTGCATCAAATCACATCTGTGAGAATTGCAGCCTCATGTGTCGCTTCATTTACCAAAGTAACATCTCCAAAACTCACCAACCGTAACCCTTACGACTGTGAAATGTGGGAGGAAACTGAGGCACTCAGAAGAAAACCACGTGGTCATGGGGAGACCGTACAAGCTACCTACAGACAGCAGTGGGGGTCAAACCCTAGTCTTACAACTAGGGTGCTGTAACACATTGTGTTAAACATTACGCTACTGTCTGCCCCACACCTTACAGTGGCCAGTTAACCTATTGTCCTGCATGTTTGGGAATGTAGGAGGAAACCAGAGTCCACATTTCTCAACATTTTCATTCTTCAATAATTCCCCAACTAATCCCAGTATGTGAGGTTTGGGGATTATCTTTGTGTTGCCAGATTAAGCAAGATTGAAACTTTGACATTTTTGCATCTGTGTTATGATTACAGATTGGAAATGTTGATTTGATACCCCTGAGCCAGTATTTTGTCCAGGAAACACCCGAAAAAGCTGTTGTGACCATGTAAGGTGTAAAACTTCAAAACAAAATTCTGAATCATACGTTTTTTTTGTAATTTAGATAGAAAAGTTACATATCCATATTCCTTTAGCTGCTTATGGCGTGTAATTATGCAGTTCATTTGGTTTTTATTTTCTGAGGAAAGTTGAGAATTTGTTGGGCTATGAGAATGTTTTTTGTTAACTTTAGAAAAGAGCTTTTTACTCTGTGAAGGTCTGATTAACATAAATCAGCAAACTCTGTTTGCTGGATTTGTGTTGATGTGGCTAAACGACAACTTTTTTTAGATTTCTACCAGTTTTTTAAATCAACAAATGGCCTTGACCATTTCTGCCATTGTAATTTCCTGCAATCTTGGCCCCCTGACGTTAGTTCTACTCGAAGTTTGACCTTTTGATTACGGGGTAAACTTTGATATTTGCCTCCTCAGTTGTTTGGAACCTACTCTTTTGAATCTCCTCCCTAATCGTCTTGCCCTTAGTTTTTATTTCCTACTTTAAGACACTTGGTAAAACTTGTCTCTTTGACCAAGCTTGTCTTCACAGAAACCTTTGGAAAAAGATTGCCACAAACCACCTCCAACCTTTTTGCTCCATTGATGCTACTGATATTTGTCAATGAGACCAAGTATAGACTGGGTAACTGTTTTGCAGAACACCTATGCTCAGTCTGCAATGGTCACCCCAAGCTTCAGCTGTATGTCATTTCATCATCCCTTCCTATTCCTACACTGACCTGTTCATCCTTGGTCTTCTCCACAGCTAAAGTGAGGCTCAACACAAACTAGAGGAACAATTCCTTATATTTGCCTGAATAGTCTACAATATAATTGTGGGTGAACACTGAGTTTTCCAATTTCAGGTTATACTCCCTTCCAGTGAGTTCTTTTCACCCGTATGATCCTCTTCCTGTCTTCTCATTATTGTTTCCTTTCCCTCAAACCCCTCTGATTCTTGCTCCATCTGCAATTCACCTCTCCCCATTATCACTACCTTTACTTGTCAGATTCCAGCATTCAAAGGTCTAGACCTTTGTGTTCCTATTTATCTTCCTCCAGCAGCGGTCTCCAACCTTCACACTCCTGCTTCTTATTCTGTTGTTTCTTTGAACAAGAGAAAATTTGCAGATGTTGGAAATCTGAGCAACACGCACAAAATGCTGGAGGAACTCAGCAGGCCAGGCCTAGGGTTTTGGCTCAAAACATTGACTGTACTTTCTTCCATAGATGTTGCCTGGTCTGTTGAGTTCCTCCAGCATTTTGTGGGTGTTGCTGTTGTTTCTTTGGCTGCCTTTATCTATCATCCACCTGCTTTTAGTGGCGGGTAGAGATAAGATATATTTCTACTAAAGGAGTTATAAGGCGCTGCTTTCCTCTGGTTGGCCCTGCAGGTCACCCCTGGGGAACATGTAGCCCCCCCCCCCACCCCGATCAGGGTCACAGGAAACCAGGGGAGCAGGTGGTGGATGGTAGTGTGCGCAGCTGGTGCATATCACAAGACCTGATTATATGACCACTGATGCCAGGCAGACCATCTCTGAATAGTATATGATTTTCAAAAGATCTAAGATTTCTACTTTCTCGGCGAGAGATAGCATTTTATGCTCCCTCTTAGCCTTTGAGGAATTGCTTTGACCACTTATTTGCTTTTTAGAAGCCATTTTTTCACAGAAACAAAGTAGCGATTGAATGAGACTCAGCGAACAATGCTCAAACAACAGGTGCTAGAGAGAGAACTTCTAGGTTTTCTCAATCTGCGGTTGGTTGAATCCGTGCATACGGAACCCGTGGATAAGGAGGGCCAACTGTATATATAATATTTCCACATTTATGATCATCTCTATTCTCCATGGCTTTTACCCATTATCTTTAGACACTGATCCTGCTCCTGGTCTTGAAACCTTTTGCCATAGAGGCCAGTGTTCCACTTTCCTTATCTGTTTGCTGTATGTGCATGTTTTCTTTCATTGTCTGCTGTACAAGAATACTCAGATTCATTTTACCACCTCCTCTCCCAACTCGGTTATCTTTGTACTGAATCTGCCACTGGAGATGCCTGCATTGGGGCAGAAATTAAGCACTGTAATTGCTCTCTTTAATTTAGAATATTAATTACTCTAGGGACCGTATCTCGTTCAAAGCATCATCTATTTTATTCTGGGAGCTCCTATCTTTTCCTTTAGTTTTGAAAATAAAAAGAATTAAAAAAAAAGCTAGGTATACCCCACTCCTAACCATCTTCCTCCTCCCCAGATAACGTCATTCTTTGAACAGTTACGTCAATTGTGAGTCTCGCTTGCTGTCTCTGTGTAGTGTGCCTTTTCATGTTCTTTGAAATTTCTTACTGCTGGTGTCTGATCTCTCACAGTCCATCACTGTTTGAGCTCTTTCGTTGGCCTTTCCTTGGTCTTTTAGTATATTTAGTACCAGTATCTGGCCCTTCATGGGTCTGCTGTTATTCTGGTCTACATGTGTGTACCCAAGAGGGAAAAGGTAAAAGATGTAGAGACTCACAGACCAGCCTTTCTGTTTCTCCCCCTATATCTGTGAAACATTTTGTTTCCTCTTTGTTTCCACAATACAAAAGTGGCTTGGCAGAAGGAGTCAATGCTTCCTCGTTGTTTTCACAATTGGATGCCTGTGATTTGGGTGAGAATGTTGGTGGTATGATACTAAGTTGGTAATACGGTGTAGAGTGAAGAACGTTGGTTTCAAATCAAAGTTCCTAAAGGATCTTGATCAACTGGGAGAGTGAGCAAAGGATTGGCAGGTAAAATTTAAACTCAGGCAAGCGTGAAGTAGTGCATTTTGGGAAGTTAAACCAGGGCAGGATGGACACAACGAACAGCAGGGCCTTGGGAACTGACAGACCCAGAGGGTTCAAGTGTGTAGTTCCCAGAAAGCAGCAACGCAGATAAAGAGGAGGGTGAAGAAGGCATATGGCACATCTGCCTTCATTGGTTCGGATGTAATGCTACAGTTCAGTCGAATGTTGGTGAGATGACACCTAGAATATTGTGTGCAGTTTTGGTCACCATATTATGAGAAGGGTGTGATTAACTTAGACAAGGTGCAACAAGTATTCACAAGGATGTTTTCACAATTGGAGGAGTTGAGTTTAAAAAAAAGAGGCCTGGAAAGGTTGGCACTGTTTTTCTTGGGTGACCTTACAGAGGTTTATAAAATCATGAGCAGTATAGTAAGGTGGATTGTTACGGTCTTTTTCCCAGGATAAGGGAATCTAAAACTGCTGGACAAATGTTTAAGATGAGAGAGAAAAGATTTAAAGGGAACTAGAGGGCAGCTTTTTCCCAGAAACTGGTGTATATATGGAATGAACTTTCAGAGAAAGTATTAGAGGAAGGTAGAATTACAGTGTTTAAAAACAAAGGCATATATCAGACAGCTACATGAATAGGAAGGGCTTCGGGGGATACACTGTAGGTTGAATTCAGGCTAATGGAACAAGCTAAGGTAGGGACATTAATTGACAGGTCTCATTCACTTGCAGTCTCTTGTGTGGAGATTTGCTGAACTTATTCTATTTGTTTTTCAGACTTTGCACTAAGCACTAACTTTTCCACAATGTTTATTTTCAATGTGGTTCTGAATGTCAGTTGTTTGATAACTTTTCTTTGAGCTTGCGTATATTTCACAATTGAAAGAAATTTTAATGTGAATAATATAGGGGATTGAGATGGGCCATACCTAATGAAGTGTAGCACGTTAATCATCAATAGATCTTTATAACCTGAACCTTATTTTTGTACAAACAGAAAAGCAAGAAGTTCATAAGTTCTTACTGAATAATCTGAAGAATGGAGGGATACTGGATCTAATGCTAAAATATTTAAAAGTTCTTGGTCAGAAGTTCTTGGCAAAATGGCCACCTAAACTGACAGAAGTTGTCCTTTCGATCTACAACAACTGGAGGAAACACTGCAGCAGTCTGCCCAATCCTATCCTGAGAGAGTGCAGCAACCAGCACATTAAGGTACTGCAGTCAATCTACATAGTTCTAATAACCTTAGATATTTTTCATTTTGATTGTACTAAACCACCAACCCCTTGCATTTTATGCAAACTTAGACTGTGCTTATGAACAGTTCCAGCGATGGTTGCTGCCACCTCCTAACATACTGTATGCTCAGAATAGTGGATATGTTCTGCATGATGTGTATGGAAGTGCTTTGTAATTATCATGCTGCTTTTGTTTTCCAAAGTGTATTCCTCTTTAAAGTTGTAGTATTTCAAAATGAGAGGTGGTTCTTTGGATCATAAAGAAGTGATGAGCTTTCATATGTTGTTCAGTGTTGCAATTCATTACCACTGTAAGTTTATAAGAGAGGATAATGGAATACTACATTAGTATTGGAACGTAATATATAAAGTTGGAAACTTTAGGGGGCGGGGGGGTATAAAAGTATTTAATTTCTAGGTTACAGTAGAACACTTTTCTCCCTAAAGTTTTTCTTGGGTTGTGTTATAACTTAAATCCCAAGATATTTCAAAGTTCAAAATATGTTTATTATCAAAGTACATATATCACACAACCCTGAGATTCATTTTCTTGTGAGCATTCACAGTAAATACAAGAGAATCAATGAAAGTTGGCACCCAACAGGGCGGACAACCTACATGCAAAAAACAAACTCTACAAATGCAAAAAGGAAGAAAAAAATATAATAAATAAGCAAAACACATCAAGAACATGAGATGAAGAGTCCTTGAAAGTGATTCCATAGGTTGTGGGAACAGTTCAGTGATAGAGTGAGTGAAGTTATCTCCTCTGGTTCAAGAGCCTGATGGTTGAAGGGTAATAACTGTTCCTGAACCAGATGGCGTTTGTCCTAAGGCTTCTTCCTGATGGCAGCAATGAGACAGGAGCATGGCCTGGCTGGTGGGGTCCTTGATGATGGATGCTGGTTTCTTGTTAAAAGCCCTCCATGTTGTTATGCTCAAAGTGCACTGGGCTGTATTCACTACTCTTTGTGGGCATTGGTGCTTCATATTAGACCATGGTGGAACAAGTCACTGTTCTATAAGATGTAGGAGCAGGCTTAGGTCTCTCAGCTCATCGAGTCTGCTCTGGTGGACCATCAATGCTGATTATCCCGTATTCATACCTTTGATGCCCTGACTAATCATGAACCTCTCAAACTCCGTTTTAAATGTACCCAATGACTTTGCCTCCACAGCTATCTGTGGCAATGAGTTCCACAGATTCACCACCCTCTGGCTAAAGTAATTCCTCTTGATCTCGGTTCTAAATGGTCACCCCTCTATTCTAAGGCTGTGCCCTCTGGTCCTAGACTCACCCACTATCAAACCATCCTTTCCATGTCCACTCTATCTAGGCATATCAATATTAGATAGATCCTCCCTCTTTCTTCCAAATTCCAGTGAGTTTTTGTTCCTCATACATTAACCCTTTCATTCCTGGAATCATTCTCGTGAACCTCCTCTGGATCCTCTCCAATGCCAGCATATCTTTTCTTGGGTAAGGGGCTTACAAAAAATAAGCTTCGGCACCCGCCACATAGCACTCAAGCGTGAGCAAAGCAACATTAAAGACACAGACTTGCAGTAATCCCAAAGACTACATTGTTCACCCGGCATTCGACATACCACAGGCTCCCTCTCTCTCCCCAATAAGGGAGAAGGAATTGTCTTTGTTTTCACGGTGAGCAGGGAGACATAACAATCAACTCATTGGTTTACAATGTTAAAAGTCCATTACATCGTTTTCTTTGAGCTCTGTGCCCAAAGATCTCGAGTCTCTGGGCACACAGCCGTAGATATTCCAACTCCCTCGACGACACACGGGTCACCTGCCGTGACATTGATCTTCGATCCACCTGTCTCCAGAACCCCAAGATAATAGGCCTCCAGAGCTGAGCTGGACTCTTAGGTCGAGCCCTTGGCGTGCTGAAAAACTGCCAGTTATGAAACCCTGAAAGGGGGTCTCATTACGCAAAGAACCGTAGTCAATGTGTAACTCCAGGTCAGAGTCTTCAAAAGAACCCTGAAAGGGAAAAAATAGAGATATTAAAGATGGAGGTCATCATTAGCTTTCTTGGCAAAAGACTCAAGTGTGCAATGCTTCTCTAATGATTCTTTCATCTTCTGGAACTGAGTTACACCATAAGAAGCCTTTTCAGGGTGTCTTTTATGGAAATGTTCCTGCAATCTTGATGGTTTCATGGCTTAATTAGATGGTACAGTATTACAAATAAGGCACGTGGAGTATTGCTGATCTAATGGGAATGGGGTAAAACCATACCCCAGGTATGTCACATTGTATTGAGCATTTTCTGTCATTTCTTCACTTTAGCAGGATTAGAATTCAAGGCTTCACTGCCTTCAGACTCGTAGAGATGGCGCTATTTGTATTTATCCATCATTAGCAGGGCTAAATTAAAATAGAAAATTAACACAAACTGGGAATATCTATCAGATATTAATGAGGGCAGCGAGCTGACATGGAATTGAACGATGGTGGCGGCACATAAAGGAACAGTGAGGTGAAGATGAAGACTATTACAACAGTGAAAATTACATTGATAAGAGTTCGGATGGGAATCTGAATGTCAGTTGGAATAGAGCTAATGTTCGGGAAGATATAGAAACGTAGAAACATAGAAAACCTACAGCGCAATACAGGCCCTTCGGTTCACAAAACTGTGCCAAACATGTCCTTCCTTTAGAAATTACCTAGGGTTACCCATAGTCCTCTGTTTTTCTGAGCTCCATGTACCTGTCCAGGAGTCGCTTAAAAGGCCCTATCATATCCACTTCCACCACCATCGCCGACAGCCCATTCCACACACTCACCACTCTCTGCATGAAATAAAACTTACCCCTGACATCTCTGTACCTACTTCCAAGGACCTTAAAACTGTGCCCTCTCATGATGGTCATTTCAGCCCTGGGAAAAAGCTTCTGATTATCCACACGATCAATGCCTCTCAAATCAAGTCAAGTTTATTGACATTTCGACCATAAATTGCTGGTACAGTACACAGTAAAAACAAAACAATGTTCCTCCAGGACCCTGGTGCTACATGAAACACAAAACTACACTAGACAGCACAAGGCTACACTAGACTACGTAAAAAACAACATAAAAACTGCACTAGACTACAGACCTGCACAGGACTACATAAAGTGCACAAAACAGTGCAGGGCAGTACAATAATTAATAAACAAGACAATAGGCACAGTAGAGGACAAATTTCAATATAATAAATGATGTAGATGTCAGTCTGGACTCTTGAGTATTGAGAAGTCTGATGGCTTGGGGGAAGAAATTGTTGCACAGTCTGGTCGTGAGAGCCTGAATGCTTCAGTACCTTTTGCCAGATGGCAGGAGGGAGAAGAGTTTGTGTGAGGGGTGCATGGGGTCCTTCACAATACTGTTTGCTTTGCAGGGGCAGTGTGTGGTGTAAGTGTCTGCAATAGCGGGAAGAGAGGCCCCGATGATCTTCTCAGCTGACCTCACTATCCGCTGCAGGGTCTTGTGATCCGAGACGGTGCAATTCCTGAACCAGGCAGTAATGCAGCTGCTCAGGGTGCTCTTGATACATCCTCTGTAAAATGTGGTGAGGATGGGGGGTGGGAGATGGACTTCTCTTAGCCTTGGCAGAAAGTAGAGATGTTGCTGGGCTTTCTTTACTATGGAGCTGGTGTTGAGGGACCAGGTGAGATTCTCCACCAGGTGAACACCAAGACATTTGGTTCTCTTAACGATCTCTACCAAAGAGCCGTTGATGTTCAGCAGGGAGTGGTCGCTCCGTGCCCTCCTGAAGTCAACAACCATCTCTTTTGTTTTGTTCATGTTTCAGAGGCAGATTGTTGGTTCTGCACCAGTCCATTAGCCGCTGCACCTCCCCTCTGTAAGCTGACTTGTCGTTCTTTTGCTGATGAGACCCACCACAGTCGTTTCATCGGCGAACTTGATGATGTGGTTCGAGCTGTGTGTTGCAGCACAGTCGTGGTTCAGCTGAGTGAACAGCAGTGGACTGAGCATGCAGCTCTGGGGACCCCCCCCGTGCTCAGTGTGATGGTGTTGGAGATGCTGCTTTCGATACAGACTGACTGAGGTCTCCCTGTAGGAAGTTTAGGATCCAGTTGCAGAGGGAGGTGTTCAGGCCCAGCAATTTCAGTTTTCCAATCAGGTGCTGAGGGACGATTGTGTTGAATGGTGAACTGAAGTCTATGAACGGCATTCGAATGTATGTGTCTTTTTTGTCCAGGTGGGTTAGAGCCAGGTGAAGGGTGGTGGCGAGGGCGTCGTCTGTTGAGCGGTTGGGATGGGACGCGAACTGCAGGGGGTCCAGCGAGGGGGGCAGCAGGGTCTTGGTATGCCTCATGATGAGCTTCTTGAAACACTTCATGATGATGGATGTGAGAGCAACGGGACGGTGGTCGTTAAGACAGGACACTGAAGACTTCTTCAGCACGGGGACGATGGTGGCGGCTTTGAAGCACGTTGGAATGACAGCACTGCTCAGGGAGATGTTGAAGATGTCAGTGAGAACATCTGCCAGTTGATCTGCACACCCTTTGAGCACTCTACCAGGAATATTGTCTGGTCCAGCAGCCTTCCATGGGTTGACCCTGCATAGAGTTTTCCTCACATTGGCCACAGTAAGACACAGCACCTGGTCATTGGGAGGAGGAGTGGTCTTCCTCGCCACCACGTTATTTTCCGCCTCAAAATGAGTGTAGAAGTTGTTCAACGCATCTGGGAGGGAGGCATCACCAGCACAGGCAGGTGATGGTGTCTTGTAGTTGGTGATGTCCTGAATGCCCTTCCACATGTTATACAGCTCTATCAGATGGACTGTTGATAGAGAGGGCACAAATGATAGTCCTCTCCTCTGGACCTTCCTTTGAGAATGACTCTTGAGGCTTCTTAGTTGACACGGGTGATTCAATGGACCTCAAAGTCCTCTCCCTAAGCTCACAAAGTTCATACGTAGATACAGTGACCAAATTAAAGTCGAAACCCCTGTCTGTTTCCACAGGCAAAGGCAGCGAGGCATTACAGAGTGTTCGTGCTACCCACCCCCCACCCCAGAATAGGCTTCAAGGATCAGCGTAAAGGAGCCTTTCCCTTCCTTGAGACTTGGCAGCTGGATTTCTTAAGCTTAGCAGCAAGTTTCCCAGGCTGCTCGGACATCTCCTGAACTAGTTCCTCTCTCTAGTTCCTGTAGATTAATATCGGGATCTTAAGACTATTCCATTTAACACAATTGAACAATCACGCAAGGTCTCATAATCCCCAAAGATGGTTCTTGACCACACATATGAAGCCGAGGTCACTTTGAACAACTGAAGAGGAATCCTCGGGGTTGGCAGGTTCACTGATCGGCTCTATTGCACTGTTTGGTTCCGGCCAGCAATATATCTTTGCGCAAACTTTTTTCTGTAGATCTGTAGAGAAAGTTGAGAGTGTGTACTTGACTTACCAACAGTTAAATTACATGCACTCATTCTGTGTTGCGAGTTAAGGGGAATTGTTGGGTGGTTTATGCATCCTCAATAATATCTGTTTGGTAAGGTTCAATGAGAATGCTGAGTTCTAGATGCGCTGTGATGTTGACTACTCACTCCCTGCAGAGCTATGGTTCTTCCTGTGATCCAGTGCCTCATCATTTCTTTCTTTCCATTTCTTTTGGAAGTGTTTGTTCTACTAACAGTCGATCAGGTCTCATGCCTCAAGTTATGGAGTTATGGTGCCGGTCGCTCCCCCCAAGAATCCAAATCAGTATCTGGTTCAACATGTTCTATGACATCTCTGGAGCTTAACCATTCTTCATTCATCAGCATGGACTGAATAATCAAAAGCATCTTCATTCGTAATCATAGGGTTTGCAACAATCACGGATCCTTCAATTGTAGGCTTCATCATTGGATAGCAATAAAGTTCAAGTATTTTATTTTTAATACTTGTTAATGAGCCCAAGAAGTATTAAAATTCAGGAAGTATTTGGGGAAAAATAGTTGTGTGACTGTTTTGATGCTGTTTAACATTCAGTTAAACGACTAGCTGATATCAATGCTATTTTCTTAAATACTATATTTTCACCATTTTTTAAAATAAGTAACTGTTCTGTGCATAATGGTTTGAACTCTTTTTGTATTAGCATACTTACTTTTTCACCCTTTGTTTCAGGACATGATGGTGATGTGCCTAATATGTATGGAGCTACAGCTCGATCAGTGGCTTCTGACAAAGTCAAAAAGTACCACAGGTACGAACCACTTGAAAGGTTCACAATTTTAGGTTATTTAATAAGCTTCAAAATTTACAATTCATGGCACTCAGTTTCGTAGGCAAGAGCAATCTTTATTTAGATAACTGAATAAAGATTGCTTCTGAGACCCTGTTATATTAGAACTCTTGGCCACAGTTGCTTACTTTAGTAAATAATTCAATAGCTATGAAAATGTTATGATGTTCCAAAATGCTGTATAAATGTGTGCTGTTCAGTGATCAGAGCAATGACATTGCTGGGCTATTTCAGCACCAAGGAAAATTCTACACAAGATAGGACTAACTGCAGAAGAACTGTAAAACTAACTGCCTAAGAAAATGCAGAATTTACCTTGACTGCTCACCCCAGAAGAAAACAAAGAATGCATTTTTTTTCCAACAATTTTCAGTGAAATAGGTTGAAAGCCAGGCATCCAAAGAGTGTGAACTTTTCCCATTTTGATACAAAGATGGCAGGAAACACACTGGTTAAAATTTCATATCAGATTATGTTGATTCACTGTCTTTTCATGTTGAACACTACTATATCCGCTTAATAACATTAAATGCTTCAAGTAAATCTGTCAGGAGAAAAATAAAGTAGTTACTGAAAATGGATAGCCAGCCAGTTCGAGCAATGAACAGGAAAGACAAAGTCTGCAATTTCAGACCTGTACCTTGCATTAAAATCTAATGCCAAAATAGGTGTTTTAACATGGATAGCAGCACATAAGAAGAAACTGATGTGGCTGTTACAGTTGGGGATTATTAAGTTGTATTTACTGCAAACTCTTTAATAGAAAATTAAATTATAAAATTAATCTGAGGTTTATAAAATACTTTGGCTTTTGGGAGAAGGGACTTAATTTAAAGATGTCATTGTGAAATGTATATCTTGGGCAGGATGTGAAGTAATGGTTTGTTCTATCCTATTGTCATCATGGGCAGGATAGAGATTTTCTTTTTGCGTTAAATTACCACTTTATGTGTATTCAGTTCAAATTCCATTCAGAGCCAGCCAATATTCTTCAAGGCTGACTGTGGGTCAGTGGGAATGATTTCCTTGTTTCAGACAACATTATTTCTTGTAGCTGAAGAAAGAGAAGGGGGAACAGAAAGTCTTAGAAAGCACGTGGAGGGATTTCTTGCAGGTCGGCGGCGGTTATTTAAAAAGGGAGCTTTGAGAGCGTTTGTCCTGTTACGTATTCAGGCAACAATAAATATATATGAGTTAGGCAAGGGTTTTTATAACAAATAACACGTTTATTAAACTCTGAAAACAAACCCCCCCCAAAAGTAAACAAACACTAGCGTAACCGGAAATCAGCTGCTGTGCGGCAGATTCACAGTTCTTAATAGCGTTGCAGTTCAAACAGTTCTTAAAGCGGTATTGGAAAAAAAACAGTTCTTTAAAGCGGTATGCTGAAAGTTCAAAAGCTCACAGTCCATTTAAAAGGAGAGACTTTTTAAGGCGATTTAAATTCTCTTCCACGTCGTTGTCCTTCGATCCCCGGCATCGAACTTTCCCACGAAGAATTTTATGAAATATAACGGCTTAAAGGCACTGACCTTCCTTCCACACTATTCTCAAATCCTTTCTGGTCAAACCCAGGGATTAACAGCAAGAATAGTCAACGAAATCCTTCCGAATGAGGATCAAATAAGGTCGAACTTTCCACCGTCGAAAATCGATTCTCCTCGATCTTTAACTTCCGAACTTTTATCTTCACTCTCCACAGTAAAGAAACTGTTGGAAATGACCTTTTAAACTTTAGGCATTATATAAAACTTCATTTTTTAACTAAACTGCGTCATCACATTAAATCACGCAGTGACATGAAGTCAGCTTGGCAAATCTAGCCACGAACTGCCCCACCCTACAGGGTGGGTCTTCCTTTTATAACCTGTGAAAAAAAAACCTGTCACATGACC
Organism: Hemitrygon akajei; assembly: GCF_048418815.1. NCBI lineage: Eukaryota > Metazoa > Chordata > Chondrichthyes > Myliobatiformes > Dasyatidae > Hemitrygon > Hemitrygon akajei. Next base: position 23,234,520 of record NC_133132.1, on the reverse strand, counting down.
TCTACTGGCGGGAAAAATGACGTCACTCCACCATCACAAGACCATTACCTCAAGTCCAGTATAGCTTCAACCCCAGTCACGTGACAAGGGTACCACTGTCACGTGTCACGGGTACGTAACAGTCCATTGTATGTGGCCCATCAGCGGCTATAACTGAAACACCAGTCATGAGTTAGATGGCAGGGAAGGTTCAGGGATAAAAGGGAGACACTGCCCAGTGGAGCAGTCATTGACGGAGTGATCTGAAGCAGAGTGGTAGGGCTTTGGCTCATTCAGCTTTGATAATGGGTCAAGGCGAGGTAAGTTACCTGTGGGGAATAGAAACAGGAAGTATGTCTGTGAGGCCAGTGTTCTGTACTGGGTGTCAGATGTGGGATGTCCAGGAGATTCCCAGCCTCCTGGATGGCCACATCTGTACCAGATGCATCGAGCTGCAGCTAGGGTCCGGGTTAGGGAACTGGAGCTGCAGCTCGATGACCTTCGTCTGGCCAGAGAAAATGAGGAGGTTGATAGAATGGAGCTTTAGGCAAGTAGTCACACCGGGGACTCGGGAAACAGATAAGTGGGTAACAGTCAGGAGAGGGAAGGGCAAGAATCAGATACTAGAGGGTACCCCTGTGGCTATCCCCCTTAACAATAAGTACTCCTGTTTGAGTATTGTTGGGAGGATGACCTACCTGGGGGAAGCAACAGTGGCCCTGTGGCTCAGAAGGGTAGGGAAAGGAAAAAGGCAGCAGTAATAGGGGATTCTGTAGTTAGGGGATCAGACAGGCGATTCTGTGGATGCAGGAAAGAAACACAGATGGTAGTTTGCCTCCCAGGTGCCAGGGTCCGGGATGTTTCTGATCATGTCCATGATATCCTGAAGTGGGAAGGTGAACAGCCAGAAGTTGTGGTACATATTGGTACCGTCATAGGTTGAAAAGGGAGGAGGTCCTGAAAACAGACTACAGGGAGTTTGGAATGAAGTTGAGAAGCAGGACCTCAAAGGTAGTAATCTCGGGGTTAGGAATAGAGTGAGATGGAGAATAAATGCGTGGCTGAGGGATTGGAGCAGGGGACAGGGATTCAGATTTCTGGATCATTGGGCCCTCTATTGGGACAGGCGTGACCTGTAAAAAAAAGAGGCCAGGTTGCACTTGAATCTGAGGGGGCCAATATCCCGGCAGGGAGGTTTGCTAAGGCTACTTGAGAGAGTTTAACTAGAGTTGCTGGGGGGGGTGGGAACTGAACTGAAGAGACGGAGGAAAGGGGGGGTTGGCTCACAAATAAAGAAAGCTTGGAGACAGTGTGACAGGGAAGCTAGGCAGGTGATAGAGAAAGGATACACTCAGACGATAGTTGGAGATGTGTCTATTTTAACGCAAGAAGGATGAACAAAGCGGATGAGCTCAGATCGTGGATCAGTACTTGGAGCTATGATATTGTGGCCATTACAGAGACTTGGATGGCTGAGGGACAGGAATGGTTACTTAGAGTTCCAGGCTTTAGATGTTTCAGAAAGGACAGGGAGGGAGGCAAAAGAGGTGGGGGTGTGGCACTGCTGATCAGAGATAGTGTCACGGCTGCAAAAAAGGAGAAAGTCATAGAGAAAGTCTACTGAAAATCTGTGGGTGGAAGTTAGAAACAGGAAGGAGTCAATAACACTACTGGGGGGGGGGGGGTTTATAGACCACCCAATAGTAACAGGGACATCGAGGAGAGATAGGGAGACAGATTTTGGAAAGATGTAATAATAACAGGGTTGTTGTGGTGGGAGATTTTAATTTCCAAATATTGATTGGCATCACCTGAGAGCAAGGGGCTTAGATGGGGTGGAATTTGTAGGTGTGTTCAGGAATGTTTCCTGACACTATATGTAGATAAGCCTACAAGCTGTGCTTGATAAGCTGTACTTGATCTGGTATTGGGAAATGGACCTGGTCAGGTGTCAGTTCTCTCAGTGGGAGAGCATTTTGGAGATAGTGATCACAATTCTATCTCCTTTACCACAGCATTGGAGAGGGATAGGAACAGGCAAGTTAGGAAAGCATTTAATTGGATTAAGGGGAAATATGAAGCTATTAGGCAGGAATTTGGATGCATAAATTGTGAACAGATATTATCAGGGAAATGTATGGCAGAAATGTGGCAAATGTTCAGGGGATATTTGTGTGGAGTTCTGCATAGGTACATTCCAATGAGACAGGGAAAGGATGGTAGGGTACAGGAAGTGTAGTGTACAAAGGCTGTTGAAAATCTAGTCAAGAAGAATAGAAAAGCTAGGTAATGATAGAGATCTAGAAAATTATAAGGCTAGCAGGAAGGAGCTTAAGAATGAAATTAGCACAGCCAGAAGGTGCCATGAGAAGGCCCTGGCAAGCAGGATTAAGGACAACCCCAAGGCAATTCTATAAGTATGTGAAGAGCAAGAGGATAAGATGTTGGAGAATAGGACCTATCAAGTGTGACAGTGGAAAAGTGTGTATGGAACTGGAGGACATAGCAGAGGTACTTAATGAATACTTTGCTTCACTATTCACTACAGAAAAGGATCTTGGTGATTGTAGGGATAATTTACAATGGATTGAAAAGCTTGAGCATATAGACATTAAGCAAGAGGATGTGCTGGAGCTTTTGGAAAGCATCAAGTTGGATAAGTCTCCAGGACCGGTCGAGATGTACCCCGGGCTACTGTGGGAGGCGAGGGAGGAGATTTCTGAGCCTCTGGCAATGATCTTTCCATCATCAATTGGGCCGGGAGAGGTTCTGGAGGATTGGAGAGTTGCTGATGTTCTTCCCTTATTCAAGAAAGGGAGTAGAGATAACCCAGGAAGTTATAGACCAGTGAGTCTTATTTCAGTGGTTGGTAAGTTGATGGAAAAGATCCTGAGAGGCAGGATTTATGAACATTTGGAGAGACATAATATGATTAGGAATGGTCAGCATGGCTTTGTCAAATGCAGGTCATGCCTACAAGTCTGATTAAATTTTTTGAGGTTGTGAGTAAACATGTTGATGAAGGTAGAGTAGTAGATGTAATGTATTTGGATTTCAGCAAGGGATTTGATAAGGTACCCCATGCAAGACTTATCGAGAAAGTAAGGAGGATGGGATCCAAGGGGATCTTGCTTTGTGGATCCAGAACTGGCTTGCTCACAGAAGGCAAAGAGTGGTTGTAGACGGGTCATATTCTGCATGGAGGCCGGTGACCAATGGTGTGCCTCAGGGATCTGTTCTGGGACCCCTTCTCTGTGATTTTTATATATGACCTAGGTGAGGAAGTGGAGTTTGTAAATTTGCTGATGACATAAAGGTTGGGGATGTTGTGGATAGTGTGGAAGGCTGGCAGAGGTTACAGCAGGACATCAATAGGTTGCAAAACTGGGCTGAGTTCAACCCAGGTAAGTGTGAGGTGGTTCATTTTGGTAAGTCAAATATGATGGCAGAATATAGTATTAATGGTAAGACTCTTGGTAGTGTGGAGGATCAGAGGGATCTTGGGGTCTGAGTCCATAGGACACTCAAAGCTGCTGTACTCGTTGCCTCTCTGGTTAAGAAGGGATACAGTACATTGGCTTTCATCAGCCTTGGGATTGAGTTTAAGAAATGAGAGGTAATGTTGCAGCTATATAGGGCCCTGATCAGACCCCTCTTGGAGTACATGTTCAGTTCTGGTCACCTCACTACAGGAAGGATGTGGAAACTATAGAAAGGATGCAGAGGAGATTTACAAGGATGTTACCTGGGTTGGGTTGCATGACTTATTAGAATAGGTTGAGTGAACTTGTCCTTTTCTCCTTGGAGTGCCAGAGGATGAGAGGTGACCTGATAGGGGTGTATAAGATGAGAGACATTGATCGTGTGGATCATCATAGGATTTTTCTTATGGCTGAAATGGTTAACACGAGAGGGCACAGTTTTAAGGTACAGAGGCAATGTCAGGGGAAGTTTTTTATGGAGAGTGTGGTGAGTGCGTGGAATGGGCTGCTGGTGACAGTGGTGGGGGCAAATACAATAGGGTCTTTTAAAAGACTCCTGGATAGGTAGGTGGTGCTTAGAAAAATAGCGGGCTATGGGTAACCCTAGATAATTTCTAAAGTAAGTACATGTTCAGCACAGCATTCTGGGCCGAAGGGCCTGTATTGTGCTGTAGGTTTTCTATGTTTCTATCGTAGTGGCGTTTGAATATTAAGTCAAGGTCATATCATCTAGCACGGAAACAGACCCTTTAGCCCTAAGGATCCATGTTCACGAAGATAACCCATCCATGGTCCCACTTGACTGTGTTTTATCCATAATCTTCTGAGCCTTTCCAATCCATGTACCTGTTCTGAAAGATTGGCTTCTGTGGTTTATGAATGTTTTATCTCGGCTTTTTGTGGAGCACAGAATGTGAAACGGTTTCAGGGTAGGACAGTGTTCCAGAGCCCTGAGAGCTGCTTAGCTGAGTGATAGACCTTAACCACGTCCATCTGCATCTCAGTGGATTTTTCAGGATGCACGCTGTCGAAAGCAGAGAATGGTACTTGAAGTACATCAGTAAGAAAGTGGAGGCTACGGTGCTTATGTTGGTGTTCTAGGTAGATTTTGCAGATGAAATTAATCCTTATTTTAGCCTGGGCCATAATCTTCGTCAGATAATGTGACAGAAACTCTGCTCCAAGGTGTATCGGTGTCAGTCATGGTACTACAACTCTCCACGAGAAGTTCCTGCATGGCTGGTGGGGTGGAATGCAGTCATTGTGGATTCTTCCAGATTGGAAGTCTGCAAGAAACTGGAAGGTGTGACTGCTACAAAGGGTACTGGTATTTCTGGAGCTATTTAGACATTACAACCGGATCTGCTGTGAGAATGGTCATCTCACTAAAGCTCTTTAACTGTGTCATGAGTGTCCTATTATCATGACAGACTAATTTTCTTAATATTGTGGCAGACATATCTCTGATGTCAGATACAGAAGCAATGAGAAATAAAAGCAATCCTTTGGGAAGATACTTGTTGAGGGTTTGTGTCCTGCTGCTCTTATCTGTCAGGGACATCTACATTTGCACAGTAGGCGAAGCAGCTTCCAGAGTGTATCAAGTGTAGATGGAGAGTGAGGGAATTCCGGGAACGGTAGGCCCCCAGGGAACTGAGTGCTTTATAGGTACAGGTTGAGTACCCTTTATTTGAAATTCTAATATCCGAAAACCTCAGAAATCCAAATTTTTTTTGACTGTCGATATGATGTCAGAAATGGAAAATTTCATAGTACACTGGGAAGGTTCCCAGGCGATGAACAGGTTTCTGAGCACCACAGACAGTTCTGAGAAGTGAGCTCATGTATGTAATGAACGGAAGTTAATGAAAAATAGATAAATACTGCATAAAGTGAAAAATGAATATCTCAATCATGTATCATCAAGGTAAACATATGCTGATCATAAAACAAATAAAAATCTATCACAATGGACTGAAAATTGAAGGTAATTGTGAATATTCAGCAAGCTGGTTGGGAAAATTTCAGAAAACACTAATTTTTTCAAACCATCTGCTAATCGCAAGAATCTAGCACTAGAGCAAGTCTAGGATGCTAATTGTTTTTATATGTTACATTACGGTATTAAACTTTTAAAGAGTCACTGATGAAAAGTCTACAACGCTGATTTTATATCTTACATAAAACCTCAAAAAAAAATGTAAGCTAGAAGTACAGTGTCCTGTAGTCTTTTAATCGGAACATTGTAGATGAAGACTGAAAGCCTGCCGTTGCTCATTGTTGTTCAACAGCTGATTCAGATAGTCTCCTGATGCTGCTGTGCTGCTTTTGTTACCCTGCACACATTATATTTTCATTATATTAATGGTATGTCATAATTTTTACTGTTAAGTACATATGTCTGATTAACAAGCATAAGGCAAAGACTGCTTACCAGTAGCACATAAATTCAGAGTTGGAAATGATGGTGATCCCATCATTATATATTCCAAAATTCAAAGTTCTTCTGGCCCCAACAATGTCAGATAAGGGGTACTAAATCTGTGGTAGTAACCATATTTTTATTTGAAATTATTAAGTGTTGTAAATCCCTGATGGTTGTATTTTGTGACTAAATAAACTTCTGTAGTTCTGAAAAAGAAAAGCAGGTGAAAGGTCTTTGGATGTTTGTGGAATTTTGCTTTGGAGTTTGTTGTATGATAGAATTGATTGGAGGACAGAAAATAGTTAATGTAAATTGTAAATAGTAATTTACTGGCATCACATTTCAGTTCCTGGATTTTCTGACTGAAATCATGATGTTGCATTTGTAATCTGCAGAGGGAACTTGCCCTGTGTGAAGTTTAAAGTGAGCAGTTTCAATCAGGCAGGTGTGATTATTGTCTTGGTCCTTGTGAATGTGATATTTTGAAGAATTTCTTCCCATGTGACACATGAGGAATCTATTTTAATTGACATGAAATCCTGATTTTTTTTCCCCTTCCCCACTTCAGTTTCCCCTCGGAAATGTACCTCTAGCAACACAGCAGCGCAATTGGGTCCTGATTTTCCGGGAAGCCATTATTTGGGGGACCTAATTCAACTGGCCTTCACTTCCTCTCAGAGGGATCTGTTCGAGAATGACTGGCTGGTATTTGTTGTTCAAGTGTACTGGTTGAAAGCCCGCTTCATGGCATTGCAGGTTTGTATTTTCTGGTTAATACAGTTGCTTGTAAGGAGAATACACTGATGCTCAGTTTTCTGATTCTTGGCTCACTGAAGAGACATTGGGAGAAAATTATTTCTGCAATTGTATCAGGTTCACTTTGAAAGTTTTACTAAGTTAAGGGAAAGTGGGTCGTACTGCCTAGATGACGGCAAGAACCATTTTCTCAAAGATTCACAGAAAGTCAGCATCCAGGTACAATTAAGAAGGCAAATAATTACAGAAGGTTTGGTTCATGTACCAATGTGGGTTTTTGTTGCTGTCACTTGTAAGGAAGAATATAGTTATTGTGCTGAAGATACTGTAAGGATTCACTAGATATCATTCTATGATGATAGGACTGGCCATTGAAGAAATTTAAAAGTAAAATGGGCCTGTATTCTCTGGAAAATTGGTCTGATAGAAAACTGCAAAATTTAACAGTGTAGGTATTAAGAGCTATTTTCTTCTGGCTGAAGTCCAGAACTAGTGAATTATGGTTGTAATTTAATGCTGTTTAAGAGTGATTTAAATTGAAATTTCTGCACTCAGGAATATGAATCCTTGATTTTCTATTTTGTAGGATATTTTTCATTTCCTTCAATCAGGACTGAAATTAGCATCCTGCTTCTTGTAACATTTATAGTATATGTCCCATCTGTTTTGGAGCCCCCAATTTGCATTACCTTATTTTTATTGGGTTTGAATTCTTTGTTTCTTGAAAGTCAAGTGTCAATCCAGTACTATTCTATTCTATGTATCATGCAAGATTACATATTTTAGTCCACTAGAGAGAATCAGTTGTGCAAATTGTCTTTATCCTGTACACTCAGTGGTCATTTTACACTTGTACATCTTGTTAATGCAAATATCTAATCAACCAATCATGTGGCAGCAACTTAGTGCATAAAAACATGCAGGCATGGTCAAGAGGTTCGGTAAATGTTCATGTCATACATCAGAATGGGGAAGAAATGTGATCTAAGTGTCTTTGCCCGTGGAATGAATGTTGGTGCCAGACAGGGTGGTTTGAGTATCTCAGAAATTTCACACACAGCAGTCTCTAGAGTTTACAGAAAATGGTGTGAAAAACAAAAGTAAATCCACTGAGCGGCAGTTCTGTGTGTGAAAACGCTTTGTTAATGGGAGAGGTCAGAGGAGAATGGTCAGACTGGTTCAAGCTGACAGGAAGATGGCAGTAACGCAACTAACCATGCATTACAACAATGATATGCCGAAGAGCATCTCTGAACTCACAACTTGTCAACTTGAAGGCAGTGGCTGTAGTAGCAGAAGACTTTGAGCATGCACTCAGTGGTGTCTTTAATAGGTACAGGAGCTACTGAATGAAGTGGCCAATGGGTGTATACTGTGTAATTCAGAATTAAAAAAAATTTCTGTCCAGTATAGTGCAACTTACGAGCCTGTTAGCTGTTGTAATAATATAAAATTGTGAGCAGGCTTGTACTATGAAATTGTTCATGGAGGAAAGTGTTTTTCAGTAGTTTGAGTAAGAATCAAAGCCACCAGTTTGAATTTTCAACGTATCATTTCACAGGGTGATATGGAACAAGCTCTGGAGAGCTATGATATCTGCACAAGTTTGTTTTGCAGTTCATTGGGAATTAAGATGGGCAGCAGGAGTGGTGATGGTTTCACTATCAGACTGCCGAATTTACATGTGGATTCTGCCATATCGTTGGAAGAGGTACAAAGTCTTTCTTTCTGTAATGAAAACTTGAGTAACAATGTTGGATGAGTTGACAGTTGATTTTTATACAATTGGTTGTGTTTGTTGGTGTGTTAACTTACTATCACTCTTTAGGAATTCACTTCTAAGCAAATGAGCAGTTTACCTTTTGCCTTCGCCTTGTCTATAAGCAGTGTGCTATTGCCAAACCTGAGACACCTGCTAGCTGCATGGTACTGATGTTTCCTTCCTGTTCTCCCCGCTACCCTCAACAGTTATCTTTATCGGATCTGTAACTGGTAATTTGATGTGGAGAAATACATGCATAAACCTGTTTCTTTCATGTACCAGGTTCGAATCAGCAGGACTGTAAAGTCCTGAGGAAGGTACTTGGCCTGACACATTGTTCATTGCCCTCCATTGATGCTGCATGACCCACTGAGTTCCTCCAGCATTTTGTGTGTGTTTATCTAGATTTCTAGCACATACAGCCACTCTAGTGTCTGTGGACTGTAGTATTAATCTTATTCTTTGATGGAATAAACTTGTTAAATCATCTGCCCTCATCATTCGTTTTGTTGGTTCCTAGGGAGATAAAAATAGAAAAAGGAAAATATCTTTGCTGTAACTTTGCCCAGGAAAGCTTTGCATTATCGTACCAAATTTAAATCAGTTATATTTTTAGACTGAAATTATGCCTGAAATTGTTTTTAAAATGAAGGCACACGTTTCCCCCACTATCCGAAGGTAGAGCATTCCTATGAAACTGTTTGTAAGCCAAAATGTTGTAAAGCGAAGAAGCAATTACCATTAATTTATATGGGAAAATTTTTGAGTGTTCCCAGACCCAAAAAATAACCTAGCAAATCAAACCAAATAACACATAAAACCTAAACTAACACGAACAAGCAAGAATGATATGATAAATATACAGCCTATGTAAAGTAGAAATATTGTATGTCCAGTGTAGTTTCACTTATTAAAATCGGGAAGACAGCGAGTCAAAATCGATTTGGAGAAGAAAAAATCGGCACATAAACACATGCGCACGTACATGCATACGTACGTACATGCCTATGCACTTACACACATAGGCACGTACATGCATGCACACACAACTGCTTGCACAAGACTTCACAGTCCTGATGAAGGGTCTCAGCCCGAAACATCGTCAGCGCTTCTCCCTATAGATGCTGCCTGGCCTGCTGCGTTCCACCAGCATTTTGTGTGTGTTGCTTGAATTTACAGTTGCAAATTTCCTCGTGTTTGACAGTCATGGTAGTCTTTCGGAGTAAGCACACGTATAAAGTGGGTGTCTTTTTTTTGTAAAAGCGAAAATCCTCTTTGGTTAGCGAAAACAGGTACTAATGAAAATCTTTCGTAACAGTGAGCTGTCGTAAAGTGAAAGTTTGAAAAACGGGGGCCACCTGTACTTAGTATTTAGGCAATACACAAAATGCTGGAGCAGCTCAGCAGGCCAGGCAGTATCGACGTTTTGGGCCAGGACCCTTCATTAGGACTGGAACAATGATGAGAAGTCAAGAATAAAAAAAAGTATGCAGAGGGGAAGGAATATTAGGTGATAGGTGATACAGGATACAGGGAGCTGGGAAGTTGACTGGTGAAAGAGATAAAGGGCTGGAAAAGGGGGAATCTGATGGGACAGTGTAGAAGACCATGGAAGAAAGGGAAGGAGAAAGAACAACAGAAGGAGGTGGTGGGCAGGTAAGGAGGTGAGGTGAGAGAGGGAAACGGGAATGGGGAACGTTGAAGCAGGGGCGGGTGCAGTTACTGGAAGTTAGAGAAATCAACGTTCATGCCATCAGGCTGGAGGCCACCCAGACTGAACATAAGGTGTTGCTCCTCCAACCTGAGTGCAGTAGAGGAGGCCATGGACTTGCATGTTGGAATGGGAATGCAAAGTAGAATTGAAGTGGGTGCTAAAGGGAGATCTCGCTTTTCCTTAGTATTTAATTCAGTCTATTTCCTATACTGGATGCAACAATCAAATCTAGTAAAGTTGGAAAGGTTCAGCAGTCAGTAATATCTGAACTCAAAGTTCTTTGATTCTGAGTGTAGGCATATACTTGCTGTCCTTTAATTTCCCATCAATAGCTTGGTAATTCAACAACCCAGCATCGATTGTATGAATCTCTACAGCTTCCAAAAGCAAACCTGTAACCAACATTTATTTCTCTGTGTGTGTGTGTGTGTGTGTGTGTGTGTGTGTGTGTGTGTGTGTATGTGTATATATATATATATATATATATATATATATATGTATATATATACATATATATATATATCTGGATCTATATATCTCTGCCCTGTTCTCTTATCTAATGCATACAATATACTTTCATCCCCAGGAATTATCCTGTTCCAAGCTAAGACTGGAATTACTCCTGTTAGATGAGGAAGCCTTTCATAACAAGATTGCAGTATACTGTGTGCATTTTTGTACTTCACACCATAGAAAATTAAATGTATTTATTTTGGCTTTTAATATTTTCATTTGTTGCTTTGTGAAACACATTGTCTTGAGGTAACGGATATTTCAACACGCTACTGTTCATACAATGTCTTTAAAAAGTATTCACCCCTCCTTGGAAGTTTTCATGTTTTATTGTTTTGCAACATTGAATCACAGTGGATTTAGTACGGCTTTTTTCAGCAGAGAAAGACTCTTTTGTGTCAAAGTGAAAACAGATCTCTACAAAATGATTTAAATTAATTACAAATATAAAACATAAAAAAGTTGATTGCATAAGTATTAGTTTTAGAAGTCACATAATTAGTATCAGAATCAGGTTTATTGTCGCTGGCATGTGTCGTGAAACTTGTTAACTTGGCAGCAGTTCAGTGCAGTACATAATGTAGAAGAATAAATAAGTAAATAAATGACAGTGTATGTATATTGAGTATATTAAAAGTTGTGCAAAAACATAAATAATACATATAAAAAAAGTGGGTAGTGTTCATGGGTTCAATGTCCATTTAGGAATCAGCTGGCAGAGGGGTAGATGCTGTTATTGAATCGCTGAGTGTGTGCCTTCAGACTTGTGTGCTTCCAGTTTGATGGTAACAATGAGAAATGGAGATCTGCTTTTGAAGACCTCTGTGCAGTTAGGGTGTTTCAATTGATTGTAGTAAAAATACACCTGTATCTGGAAGGACCAACTGCTGGTGAGTGAATATCCTGGCAAAAACTACACCATGGAGACAAAAAAGCACTCCAAGCAACCCTGCAAAAAGGTTATTGAAAAGCGCAAGTCAGGAGATGGATACAAGAAAATTTGTATGTCACTGAATATCCCTTGGAGAACAGTTAAGTCAATCATCAAGAAATGGAAAGAATATGGCACAGCTGTAAATCTGCCTTGAGCAGGCCATCCTCAAAAACTGAGTGATTGTGCAAGAAGGGGTCTAGTGAGGGAGGCCACCAAGAAACCTATGACATCTCTGGAGGAGTTAATAGCTTCAGTGGCTGAGACATTTAAAACAACTGTTGCCCTGGTGCTTCACCAGTTGCAGCTTTATGGGAAAGTGACAAAGAGAAAGTCACTGTTTAAAAAAAAAATTCACATGTATTGACAGCTAGAGTTTGCTGGAAGGCATATGGGAGACTGAAATCAGCTGGAAGAAGTTTCTATGCTTTGATGAAGCCAAAATTGAGCTTTTTGGCTAAACATCTCACATAATCAAACACACACTATCCCTACCGTGAAGCATGTGGTGGCTGCATCATGCTGTGGAGATGCTTCACTGCAGCAGGCCCTGGAAGGCTTGTGAAGGTAAAGGGTAAAATGAATGCAGTAAAATAGAAAAGGCATGTCAAAAGGGCAATGTTATGATAGTTGCAGGAGATTTTAACATGCAGGTCGATTGGAAAATCAGGTTGGTAATGGATCTCAAGAGAGTGAGTTTGTTGAATGCCTAAGTGGTGGCATTTTAGAGCAGTTTGTCATTGAGCCTACTAGGGGATCAGCTATACTGGATTGGTGTTATGTAATGAACCGGAGGCAGTTGGGGTACAGTTGATCACAGTATGATTGAGTTCAACTTAAATTTTTTTTAAATTAATTTTTTAAATAAGTTTCTACACTACAACAGAAAAAGCCCACCAACAAAATGGAGATTTATACAGTGCAAAACAAATGTGTCTAATATACAATTCATAACAATACAGAAAAAGCACCCAAAATGAAATCATATAAAGTTAGTATCCTCCCCACTCTCCCTTTACAAAACTCCAACCATTACAATGTAAAGAAAAGTTAATCAAAGCTTTCATCACCATAGAGCTGTAAATATAAAAAAGTATAATGCCTACTACGTAAATTATAATGTATTTCACATAAAAAACGTAAAAATTAACCAGAAAAAAAAGCTGAAAGTAAGGGATTGTAATACAAAAAAAAGGATAAATCTTTAATCTAAAGAGGAATTGTGAAAACATTCAAGAAAAGGTCCCCGCAGCTTATGAAACCTTATGTCCGAATTAAGAAGTGAATAATGAACCTTTTCAAGGTCTAAGCAGGACATAATGTCTCTTAGCCATTGAGCATGAGTGGGTGGGGCAACATCTCTCCACCTAAAAAGAACTAACCATCTAGCCAAAAGAGATGCAAAAGCTAGTGTTTGATGTTTAGTCCGACCCAAATGCTTGTCAACTTCACCCAAAGTGCCAAAAGGAGCAATAAAGGGTTAAGTTCTAAATGGCAATTAAGAATATGGGATAAAGTTAAAAAACCATCTCTACAAAATTTCTCCAAAGTAGGACAGGCCCAATATATATGAATAAGAGAAGCCTCGCTCCCTTTACACTTATCACAAAAGGGACTAATATCAGGATAGAACCACGATAATTCAGTTTTAGGCATATGAGCCCTATGTACAACCTTGAACTGCAAAAAGCGAGCATATAAAGAGGTCGAATTAACTGATTTAAGAATTGAATCCTAAACCTCATCAAACAGAGAAATATTTAAATCATGCCCCCAGGCAGTTCTGATTTTATCAAAGGGGGCACGCCTCAAGGTCACTAACTTATCGCAAATAGTAGGTATTAAACCTTTGCCCAATGGGTTTATACAAAGAAACAAGTCCACAACATTTTTCTCTGGCATCTCAGGAAAGTTTGATATTAAAGGGTTAATAAAATGTTTAATTTGAAGATATCTGAAGAAATGAGTATTAGGTAGGTTAAACTTTGCAGACAGTTGTTCAAAAGTTGCAAAATGATAATCAATGAAAAGATCTTCAAAGCGCCTAATGCCCTTTCTGTACCAGTCATGAAATGTTAAGTCTTGCATAGAAGGTTGAAAAAGATGGTTGTGTAAAATAGGACTAGAAAGAGAGAAACCATGAAGGCCGTTATATTTTCTGAACTGAGCCCATATTCTCAGAGTATGTCTAATAAGAGGATTAACAATTAGTCTAGGCAAATGACAAGGAAGTGCAGAAATGGAAAAATCCTTACTAGAGTTCAACTCCATTGCCACCCATTTTGGGCAGTCAGGCTGGTTATGAAAGAACGACCAAAAAGTAAGACAGCATATATTGGCTGCCCAGTAATATAAACTAAAATTGGGCAAGGCCATACCACATTCCCTTTTAGGTTTTTGAAGGTGAACTTTATTAAGTTTGCCTTTCCATAGATAGGATGAAATAATAGAATCTAACAAATCAAAAAAAGCTTTAGAAATAAAAATTGGTAAAGATTGAAATAAGTATAAAAATTTAGGAAGGGTATACATTTTATACAACATTAATTCGACCTACCAGAGACATGGACAGGGGTGACCACTGTGCCAAACTCTGTTTTGTAGAATTTAAAAGATTAGTAAAATTTTCTCAAAAAAGACTCTTAAAGTTCCTTGTTACTGTAATGCCAAGGTAAGTAAATTTATTATTTACTACTTTAAAAGGGAGGTCATGAAATTCTAATATTTGTGCTTCTCTATTAATTGGGAAGAGTTCGCACTTATGTAAATTAAGTTTGTATCTGGAAAGCTGGCTAAATTTATTAAGAAGTAAAAACATTGGGGGTAAGGAAGTAGTTGGATTTGATGTTAAAAGTAAAAGATCATCGGCATAAAGAGAAACTTTATGCTCAACACTCCCCTCCAAATCCCCATCAATTCAGCACAGCTACGAAACGCAATCGCCAGTGGCTCTATGGCCAGATCAAAAAGTAAGGGACTTAAGGAGCACCCTTGCTGGGTGCCACGTTTAAGACTAAAGGGCTGGGATTGCTGAGAGTTAGTCAAAACAGAAGCAGTGGGACATGAATATAGCAATTTAATCCATGTAATAAAACTTTGTCCAAAATCAAATTTTTCTAAAACCGCAAAAAAGATAATTCCACTCCACACGATCAAACGCTTTCTCCGCATCAAGAGAAATGACACATTCAGGAATCCCAGCTGAGGGTGAATATAAGATATTAAATAGAAGCCGTATATTTTAAAAAAAGGGAGGCAATTTTTAATAAAACCAGTTTGATCTTCAGAAATAATTGAGGGTACAATGTTCTCCAATCTACGAGCCAAAACTTTAGTCAAAATTTTAACATCAACATTTAACAAAGAAATCAGCCTATACGAAGAACACACTGTTGGATCTTTACCATCTTTACCTTTTTTCGCTAAAAGAACGATACTTGCCTCATTTTTGCTTTAAGATCAGAAGAAAGCAATATTTAAACTATTTTAAGAAATGCTCAACAGAAATACCATCATTTAAAGATTCAAAGGTATAGAGTCGAGAATAATAATTCTTGAATGTGAAATTAATTTCAGAATGATTCAAAGTGATGTTCCCATTTCCCATTCAAATTTTTGTAATTTGCTGTTAAGCTTTAGAGCATCTTAATTGGTTGACTAAAAATTTACTGGATTTATCATCATGAATATAAAACCGGCTCTTACTTTTGAGAAGTTGGCGTTCAACTGGGTGAGTGGAAATAAGGTCAAATTTAGTTTGAAGTTCCACTGGCTTCTTGTATAATTCCAGATTTTTGGTCTGGGCATATAGTTGATCTGTTGCTTTAATTTGACTGACCAAGTCTAATCGCTCTGAATAGGTCTTTCTTTTCAGATTCACAGTATATGAAATTATTTGACCCCTCAGATATGCTTTTATGGCATCTCAGACAACCAGAGATGAGATTTCAGATGACATATTACTATTTAAAAAAAAGTTATCTGGTCCTTCATTATCTGACAACAAGGTCAATTAAAATGCCAATGTTTATTCATTTGAGGGAAACCAGGAAAAATTATAGACAAGGTAACGGGCATGATCCGAAAACAATATACTCTGATAGTCACAAGAGTGAACAGATGGAATCAGCAGGTTATCAATAAAAAAAATAATCAATTCTAGTGTAAGTATGATGGACATGTGGAAAAAAAGAATAATTTCTCTCACTTGGATGGAAAAAACGCCACACATCAGAGATACTATAGTTAGAGAGGAAGGACTGAATTGATAAAGCAGATTTACTTGGTAGTCTAGGAACAAAGGACGATTGATCCAAAACTGGATCTAATCAACAATTAAAATCACCGCCCAATATAAGAGAATATAAACTCAGATCAGGCAATAAAGAGAAAAAACAATCAAAAAACTCCAAATCTTCTGAATTGGGAGCGGACAGGTTAGCCAAGACTACCCTAGCATTATACAATTTCCCAGAGACAATAATAAAGCAAGCATTTGTATTAGATACTTTGTTGTGAAGCTCAAAGGGAACATTTCAACTAGTAAGGATTGAGACCCCCCCCCCCCCCCCCGGTGGCTTTAGCCGGAAAGGTAGAATGGAAGTGCTGCCCAACCCACATTGAAATGAGACAAGAGTTATCAGAATTATGAATATGTGTTTCTTGCAAAAAAGCAGTTACAGCTTTAAGCTGCTTAAGATGTGAAAACACCTTCCTTCTTTTAACAGGATGGTTCAATCCCTTAACATTCCAGCTTATAAAATTCAACATTTAAAAAATCATAGAGGGTAATAGGCATAAACAAAAAGCAAACTTTCAAACAACAGCTTTGGGGCAAAAGTATAAAACAAGAGAATCAGGACTAAAGTATGTCCTGAATAACAAAAAAAAATCTAAAGATTCTTTAAATACTATTGGCAATAGAGATCCCTCCCCCCCCCCCAAATTCCACGACAAGAAAGCTACCAAAAATCAGCAGCAAGCTCTTAAGAAAAATAACCACCCCAAAAACCAACTTCCAGTTTCTTAACATCATCACAAGCTCCATTTAGGTAACAATTCAAAACCCAGAAAACTTATGCACTACGAATTAAAATTATACAATAGACAATAGGTGCAGAAGTAGACCATTCGGCCCTTCGACCCTGCACCGCCATTCTGAGATCATGACTGATCATCTACTATCAATACCCGGTTCCTGCCTTGTCCCCATATCCCTTGATTCCCCTATCCATAAGATACCTTTCTAGCTCCTTCTTGAAAGCATCCAGAGAATTGGCCTCCACTGCCTTCCGAGGCAGTGCATTCCAGACCCCCACAACTCTCTGGGAAAAGAAGTTCTTCCTTAACTCTGTCCTAAATGACCTACCCCTTATTCTCAAACCATGCCCTCTGGTACTGGACTCTCCCAGCATCTGGAACATATTTCCTGCCTCTATCTTGTCCAATCCCTTAATAATTTTATATGTTGCAATCAGATCCCCTCTCAGTCTCCTTAATTCCAGCGTGTACAAGCCCAGTCTCTCTAACCTCTCTGCGTAAGACAGTCCAGACATCCCAGGAATTAACCTCGTGAATCTACGCTGCACTTCCTCTATAGCCAGGATGTCCTTCCTTAACCCTGGAGACCAAAACTGTACACAATACTCCAGGTGTGGTCTCACCAGGGCCCTGTACAAATGCAAAAGGATTCCCTTGCTCTTGTACTCAATTCCCTTTGTAATAAAGGCCAACATTCCATTAGCCTTCTTCACTGCCTGCTGCACTTGCTCATTCACCTTCAGTGACTGATGAACAAGGACTCCTAGATCTCTTTGTATTTCTCCCTTACCTAACTCTACACCATTCAGATAATAATCTGCCTTCCTGTTCTTACTCCCAAAGTGGATAACCTCACACTTATTCACATTAAACGACATCTGCCAAGTATCTGCCCACTCACTCAGCCTATTTAAGTCACCCTGAATTCTAACATCCTCATCATATGTCACACTGCCACCCAGCTTAGTATCATCAGCAAACTTGCTGATGTTATTCTCAATGCCTTCATCTAAATCGTTGATGTAAATCGTAAACAGCTGTGGTCCCAATACCGAGCCCTGTGGCACCCCACTAGTCACTACCTGCCATTCCGAGAAACACCCATTCACCGTTACCCTTTGCTTTCTATCTGCCAACCAGTTTTCTATCCATGTCAATATCTTCCCCCCAATGCCATGAGCTCTGATTTTACCCACCAATCTCCTATGTGGGACCTTATCAAATGCCTTCTGAAAATCGAGGTACACTACATCCACTGGATCTACCTTGTCTAAATTCCTGGTTACATCCTCGAAAAACTCCAATAGATTAGTCAAGCATGATTTGCCCTTGGTAAATCCATGCTGGCTCGGCCCAATCCTATCACTGCTATCTAGATATGCCACTATTTCATCTTTAATAATGGACTCTAGCATCTTCCCCACTACTGATGTTAGGCTGACAGGACGATAGTTCTCTGTTTTCTCCCTCCCTCCTTTCTTAAAAAGTGGGATAACATTAGCCATTCTCCAATCCTCAGGAACTGATCCTGAATCTAAAGAACATTGGAAAATGATTACCAATGCATCCGCAATTTCCAGGGCCACCTCCTTTAGTACCCTAGGATGCAGACCATCTGGACCTGGGGATTTGTCAGCCTTCAGTCCCATCAGTCTACTCATCACCGTTTCCTTCCTAATGTCAGTCTGTTTCATTTCCTCTGTTACCCTATGTCCTTGGCCCATCCATACATCTGGGAGATTGCTTGTGTCTTCCCTAGTGAAGACAGATCTAAAGTACTTATTAAATTCTTCTGCCATTTCTCTGTTTCCCATAACAATTTCACCCAATTCATTCTTCAAGGGCCCAACATTGTTCTTAACTATCTTCTTTCTCTTCACATACCTAAAAAAGCTTTCGCTATCCTCCTTTATATTCCTGGCTAGCTTGTGCTCGTACCTCATTTTTTCTCCCCGTATTGCCTTTTTAGTTAAGTTCTGTTGTTCCTTAAAAATGACCCAATCATCTGTCTTCCCACTCATCTTAGCTCTGTCATACTTCCTTTTTTTTTAATGCTATGCAATCTCTGACTTCCTTTGTCAGCCACTGTGGCCCCTTCCCCCCCTTTGAATCCTTCCTTCTCCGGGGGATGAACTGATTTTGCACCTTGTGCATTATTCCCAAGAACACCTACCATTGCTGTTCCACTGTCTTTTCTGCTAGGATATCCGTCCAGTTAACTTTGGCCAGCTCCTCCCTCATGGCTCCATAGTTTCCCCTGTTCAACTACAACACTGACACTTCCGATCTGCCCTTATCCTTCTCAAATAGCAGATAAAAACTTATCATATTGTGGTCACTACCTCCTAATGACTCCTTTACTTCAAGATCGCTTATCAAATCCTGTTCATTACACAAGACTAAATCCAGAATAGCCTTGTCCCTGGTCGGCTCTCGTACAAGCTGTTCCAAGAATGAATCCCGTAGGCACTCTACAAGCTCCCTATCCTGGGGTCCAGCACCACCCTGATTCTCCCAGTTCACCTGCATGTTGAAATCCCCCATAACTACTGTGACATTACCTTTGCCACATGCCAATGTTAACTCCCTATTCAACTTGCACCCAATATCCATGCTACTGTTTGGTGGCCTGTAGACAACACCCATTAGGGTCTTTTTGCCCTTACTGTTCCTCAGTTCTATCCACACACACTCTACTTCTCCTGATCCTATGTCCCCCCCTTGCAAAGGACTGAATCTCATTCCTCACCAACAGGGCCACCCCACCCCCTCTGCCCACATTTCTGTCCCTACGATAGCACGTATACCCTTGTACATTCATTTCCCAGGTCTGATCTCCCTGCAGCCATGTCTCCGTTATCCCAACAGCATCATAGTTACCCATTCGCACCTGAGCTTCAAGCTCATCCGCCTTATTTCTGACACTTCGTGCATTCAGATATAGAATTTTTAGCCCACGTCTCCTCTCTCTGTTTAAATTGCTGCCTATTGTGCTTAACCCAGCTCCCAGAACTCCCATCGGGCTATACGCCCCTTGAATTTTGTTGTCCTTCCTAAATTTACTTATTCTTTCTTCACATTTAACTCCATGTTCCGTCAGACCATTCCTCTGTACATGTGTCCTCCTTATCACTTGTTCCGCCTCACTTTTCTCTACTACACACTTAATATTCCAGAACCGTGTAGTCCCCACCTGTCCTTTATTCTTCATCTCGCTATCCTCTCTCGCATTCTGGATCCCTGCCCCCTGCAAATTTAGTTTAAACCCCCCCGAGAAGCACTAGCAAACTTTCCTGCAAGAATGTTAGTACCGCTCCAGTTCAGGTGTAAACCGTCCCGTTGGAACAGATCCCATCTTCCCTGGAACAAAGCCCAATTATCTAAAAACCTGAAGCCCTCCCTCCTGCACCATCCTCTCAGCCACGTATTAATCTGTACAATCCTTCTGTTCCTTGCCTCACTCGCATGTGGCACAAGTAGCAATCCTGAGATTGTTACCCTGGAGGTCCTGCCCTTCAGCTTTGCACCTAACTCCCTGAACTCACTATGCAGGACCCCCTCACTCATCCTACCCATGTCGTTGGTCCCTACATGGACCACAACATGTGGGTTCTTGCCCTCCCTCTCGAGAATAACCTGCACCCGATCTGAGATGTCCCGGACCCCGGCACCAGGGAGGAAAAGAAAAATTATACAGGAAAAGAAAAATGATTCCACCAAAAAGTATTAGACTTAACTCGAAGTAATAATCCACAGTAACCTACCCAGGAAAACTATGAAAAAAATTCACTGACTTAAAAGAGCGATCAAGAAAAAAAAAAAGAAAAAAAAGTCCTTATGTGCCATTTTAATTAATCAGACGAGTCTGAGGGAGTCAAAGTGACAGGAAGACTTTCAATAAATTTCTGAGCTTCTGTAACCGAATTAAACCACTTTTTGTCTCCAGTACTAAAGAGTTATTCAGAGACGAGTTGGACAACGCAGAGAGGGCCTGAATCCACAATTATAAAACCCTTTCATAACTCCTTTATACTCGGTGCGAAAGCTCGGAATGTAATAATCAACAATACAAATAGAATGACCCTTGTAATCCAACTTTCCTCTCCGACGTGCTTCCATAATCAAAAGGTCTTTCACCTTATAAAGATGACAACACAGAATTACTGGATGTGGCCTGTGGTCCGACTCCAGCTTAGGCTCAAAGGTGCGGTGAGCTCTGTCTAACTCGGTGGGGTTGGAAGAATGTCTTTCCCAAAAATCTCAGAGTACAGTAGAAAAACATTCAATGGGAGATCCTAGTTCGATAGCCTCTGGCAAGCTGAGGATTCGTAGATTATGACGTCTGCTCCGACCTTCCAGGTCAGTGACTTTGGATGTTAACTTGCTGTTATGTTCTTTCAAGCTGGAACAAATGACTTCCAAATCATGAAAATGACGTTCTAAATCATCAGTAGCGAACTCGAGATAAGAAAGACATTCAGCATGAGCCTCCACTTCGGAATGAATTTGATCCAATTTAGACTCCAACAAACTGAAAGAAGACTTAAATTCAGATATTACAGTTGTGCTGTGAGGATTACATTCCTTGACTTCTCTAGTGCCTTTAACACCATCCAGCCCAAGATCTTAAGGCACAAACTAACGGAGATGGGAGTAGACTCTCACATGGTGGATTGGATAGTGGACTACTTGACAGATAGACCTCAGTATGTGCGGTTGGGAGACTGTAGGTCTGACACGGTGGTCAGCAGCACAGGGGCGCCGCAGGGAACCGTACTCTCTCCGGTCCTGTTCACCCTGTACACATCAGACTTCCAATATAACTCGGAGTCCTGCCATGTGCAGAAGTTCGCTGATGACACGACCATAGTGGGGTGTGTCAGGAATGGACAGGAGGAGGAGTATAGGAAACTGATACAGGACTTTGTGATATGGTGCAACTGAAACTACCTGCGTCTCAATATCACCAAGACCAAGGAGATGGTGGTGGACTTTAGGAGATCTAGGCCTCATATGGAGCCAGTGATCATTAATGGAGAATGTGTGGAGCAGGTTAAGACCTACAAGTATCTGGGAGTACAGTTAGACGAGAAGCTAGACTGGACTGCCAACACAGATGCCTTGTGCAGGAAGGCACAGAGTCGACTGTACTTCCTAAGAAGGTTGGCGTCATTCAATGTCTGTAGTGAGATGCTGAAGATGTTCTATAGGTCAGTTGTGGAGAGCGCCCTCTTCTTTGTGGTGGCGTGTTGGGGAGGAAGCATTAAGAAGAGGGACGCCTCACGTCTTAATAAGCTGGTAAGGAAGGCGGGCTCTGTCGTGGGCAAAGTACTGGAGAGTTTAACATCGGTAGCTGAGCGAAGGGCGCTGAGTAGGCTACGGTCAATTATGGATAACTCTGAACACCCTCTACATAGCACCATCCAGAGACAGAGAAGCAGTTTCAGCGACAGGTTACTATCGATGCAATGCTCCTCAGACAGGATGAAGAGGTCAATACTCCCCAATGCCATTAGGCTTTACAATTCTACCGCCAGGACTTAAGAACTTTTTAAAAGCTATTATTAATGCTTTTTGAGATAGTGATTTAGATGCATATCATATTTTTTTTTACTGAGTTAAGTATTGTATGTAAGTAGTTTTGCTACAACAAGTGTATGGGACATTGGAAAAAAAGTTGAATTTCCCCATGGGGATGAATAAAGTATCTATCTATCTATCTATCTATCTATCTATCTATCTAGCATGTCGATGCTGTTCCAAAATGGAGACAATCTTGGCAGAGAAACCAATCGCAGAAACTTCTTTTTTCCCTGATTTGGTGAGCTTTGAAGCCATTATAAGACATGTGTATACACAGGCAGGAAGGAGAATAAAAAATATAATTATCTGGAGTAAAAAAAAGAGAAGTGTGGACGTAAGAATTAAAATGGAGCGATAGTTTTAAGTGACTAAATCATTGCCATCTTGACTGGAAGTGTTCAACTTGAAATTTGATAGGGAGAAAGGAAGTCTGATGTAGCAGTATTTCAGTGGAGTAAGAGAAATTACAATGATATGAGAGACGATTTGGCCAAAGTAAATTGGAAGGAGCTGCTGGCAGGGATGCCAGCAGAGCAGCAATGATGTACGTTTTTGGGAAAAATGAGGAAGGTGCAGGATATGTGTAGGTTCTTGATTGGACATGGCATCAAAGGTTGTGGAGAGAAGGCTAGGAAATGGGGTTGAGGAGGAAGACAGGATCAGCCATGAAGGCAGGGCAGACTCGATGGGCCAAATGGCCTAATACGGCTCCTATGTCTTATGGTCTAAAATACAGGGAAATCCTGGAGGAAAACTTGTAAGAGAACTGTGACTTAGAAGATTTGTTTTCCAGCAAGGTGATGACCCCAAGCATAAAGCTAAAACTACACAGGGATGGCTGAAAAACAACAAAGTTAATGTCCTGGTGTGACCGAGTCAGAGTCTAAACCTCAAACCAATTGAGAGTTTGTTGCTGGACTAGAAAAGGGCTGTTCACTCATGATCCTCATGCAATCTGACAGAGCTCGAGTAGTTTTGTAAATAAGAATGGGGGAATAATTACAGTGTCCAGATGTGCAAAGCTGATAGAGACTTGTCCACACAGACTCACAGCTGTAATTGCTGCCAAAGGAGCATCTACTAAATTCTGACTTGAAGGGGGTAAGTAATTATGCAAACAATTACTTTATGTTTAAAAACTGTAATAAATTTAAACTAATTTGTAGAAATTTGTTTTCACTTTGATACAAAAAAGTCTTTTCTGTTGATCAGTGTCCAAAAAAGGCAAAATATATCCTCTGTGATTCAATGCTGTAAAAGAATAAACATGAAAACCACCGGGGGGGGGGGGGGGGGAATCTTTTTATAGGTACCATATAATACAGTACAGAAGCTTATTCTAGTTTGTTTAGTTACCAGAATAATGTAGTTAGTATAGTTTAGTTTAGTTATACTGGTAAATGTACAAACATGAGTTGAAGACAAGAAAATAGGAGCCGCTGTGGAGCAATTGCCCCCTCATACCGTTCAATATCATTACAGCCAATCTTTCCAGGCATCTTTTCCTCTTCTGTTCCAGTCCCTGATTCTTTTCATTTTAAAAAAAAGTTTACTTCTACAAATACCCCCAGTGATCTAGCTTACAACCCTCTAGGGTAGAGGCTTCAAAGATTTACCATCCTCTGCAAGAAGTTTCAACAGCAACTGTTTAAATGACTTAAACAGCTGCAAAGTTTGTATCTTGAAAACATGGCCATTGCAAAAGCTTCAACAACTAATGTGAATCCATTTTAATGTAGACAATGCTCTTTACAAAGGAGCCTGGAAATATTTTCATATTTTCAGTGTCATTTAGTTAGATTCATATATCTGCTTCTCAGGTTTGACAATGTTTAGTTTCTAATGGCACTTTTTTTTTTGCCTCTGCTCATACTAGATTGATAAAAAACTTAAGTCACTTGAGAGGTGCCAAAGCCTAGAGGAGGTTCAGCGGCTGTACGAGATGGGTGAATATGACCAAGTTGTGAAACTATTGCGACCCACATTGTCCCTTGGTGCAATTGGTAGAACAAAACCCCTGGAATTCGCTACATCCATCCCTGAGCGACCTGCTCAGCTCCTCCTGCTACAGGTAATCCGGACATCGCAATTCAGCATTCTGGTGTTTCAGCGGCCTTTGCTCAATAGAAAGCAAGCGCTAACAGTACTTCACCACACAAACGATTTCAGCTGTGAACCTTGACTATTCAAAGCAGGCTTGTATCCAGTGTCCTATCTTGTATGTAGCCTAGGCCTGTGTTTGTCTACCATCAGTTAGTTTATTTGTCAGGAATAACATAAAGATTGCTTGTCAGGAACAGATTGAACCCTCGTCTGAAAAATTGACCATTTTGCATCAGGGAGTTGAGTCAAGTGCCATTGGATTTGATCAGAAACTAAAATCCTGATTAAATTTAAACTCGAGTTAATCATCAATTTTAGGGCTGATATTGTGGCAGAGATCTTTATCCTTTTAACATTGTCCTAAATACAGACTCCAAAATGTCACTGTTGTGGAATTAAATGATTTTCTGAATTACAGATAGATGAATAGTGGTGACATAAACCTATCAATACATGGAATATTTATAAAATATCCAATGATGTGCAATGTACTGATGTCTTTGAACCAATGAGTGTACGTATCCTATTCCTGCAATATCAAGTTCCTCTTAAATTTGTATTAACTGTGGGGTAACACATCAATTTGGAAACCTTTTTCATTTTTTTTACTTCACTGTTTCCCAAAATATTTCCTTGATTTGATGAATAGCTTCTTACTCTCTCTTTTTATTAGGATTCCTTACTAAAGCTGAAAGATTATCGGCAGTGCTTGGAATGTTCTGAAGTTGCACTGAATGAAGCCATTCAACAGATGAATAATGTGTCATCTTCATCCTCAAAGGAAGAGTGGGTTTCAACGGTGACTCAGCTGTTAACTGGGATTGACTATTCTTTGTCTGGTGACAGCAGTATTCTGGAGGAGCAGGCTATGAACCCTTGCTTTGTCAGATTTGCTAATAATCTGATACAGGTAGGGAGACCATATTATTTGGTGGAACACATCTATTTCAGTTGCTTTCAATCATTTCCTGTAGAGGTCTTTTCTTGTTTGTGTTTATCCTAAAGAAGTTCTGGATTAACTGGATAGCTGGGCTATTCTTTCCTATAGAACTGACACATTCTAGTATCCAATTGATTTGTTATTTCTTGCTTCTATCAGAGTAATGTTTTAATATGTGTGATACGTGTCTTTTTGTTTCTTATACAATTAATGGTAATAGAATGTAAAACCAGAAAAAATAACTATTTCTTGAATTGGTTGGGTATGTTCATCCATCTGGATGCATGTACATTTTATTTGACTCTCTTGTTAAAATCCTGACCTCACTGAGAACCTGATATATCTAAAATGTCACTTAATATTCTGAGGCATCTGTCTTGCGTGCCAACAAGAGCTTGCAAGGCTCTGTTCCACTTGCCCCACCTGCAGTTTTCAAGCATTTTCAGTCTGCAGCCACTGTTCTGCTTGAGAAATGGCATTTAAAAGATATTATATTTGTTTATTTTTCTGCACCAAACCCTTATCCCTCAATTCCTTTCATGTCCAAAAATTTCAGTTCCAATTCTGAATGTACTGAGAACCCAGAGTTCTCCTACGTGAGGAATACTGAAGATTCATATACTCTGGGTGATTTCCTTTTTATGTCCCCTCTATCCCGAATGAGTTCTTCCCATATATATATATATATATATATATATATATATATATTGTTCTTGCTCTTCCCCCTCGTTCTCCCTCACCCTCACCCTGGTTTTCTGTATGTCCGTTACTCATCTCCTACTATGCTCTGCTTCATTCCACTGTGCAAATTACTTTAAACCCTTCTGGACATTTGTAGCTTACCTCTTCACAAGGATGTGGACATGTTCCAGTTCAGTTGCAAATAGCTTGTACAATTCCCACATTCCCCAGAAATGGTCCTGATGATCCTGGAATATAAAGTTTTTTTTCTTTAAACATAATTTTTTCAACTCATTGTTCACCTGGCCTGTTTTCCCATCCCTGTACTTGTTATCTAATTTTTTTTTAAATAATGCAGTTTAATTCTCTCAATTCTCCAACACAATGTCCTTCTTGGTAATGAATAGTTATGAGAGCTATTAATTTAACACATCACATGCATTCTCAGACTGTCTCTCTTGGACTTTTCAGAAGCTCAATGAAAGTGGCATATGGAAAGTGCCTCCATCTGTGGGTCCCACAGTTTGCCTCCTCGTTCCATAGAACTGAAGTGGTAGCATTTATTTTAATTTTATTTCATGCTCAATACTGAATCAATGGTTAAGAAAAAGAGTTCAAAATTAGAATTTATTATCAGAGTAGATGCATGTCACCACATGCAACCCTGATATTCTTTTTCTTGAAGGCATACTCAGCAAATCTATAGCATAGTAACTGTAAACAGGGTCAATGAAAGAGCAAGAGCATAGAAAACAACAAACTGCAAAAGCAAATATAAATAAACAGCAATAAATAATGAGAGCATAAAATAACTAGAGTCCTTAAAGTGAGATAATTGAGTGTGGGAACAGCTCAGTAGATGAGTGTTATCCTCTATTGGTCAAGAGCTTGATGGTTGAGGAGTAGTAACTGTTGTTGAGCCTGGTGGTGTGGATCCCCGGGCACTTGTATCTTCAATCTGATGGCAGCAGCGAGAAAAGAACACGGCCTCCCATCCACTGAGTACATCATTGGATGATGCTTTCCTATGACAGCGATTCATGTGGGAGTGCTCAATGGATGGGAGGGCTTTATCCATGATGTACTGGGCCGAATCCACTACCTCTCGTCAGCTTTTCTGCTCAAAGGCATTGGTATTCCCATAACAGGCTGTAATGCAGCCAGTCAAGACTCTCCACTACATATCTATAGAAGTTCGTCAAGGTTTTTGATAACATGCTGAATCTCCACAGACTCCTTAGGAAGTAGAGGCGCTGTCGTGCTTTCTTTGCAATTATATTTATGTAGGTCCTCTGAGATGGTGACAGCCAGGAATTTGGAGTTACTAATCCTCTATACCTCTGGTTCTCTGATGAGTAATGGCTCTTGGACCTCTGGTTTCCCTCTCCTGAAGTCTACAATCAATTTCTTGGTCTTGCTGACATTGAGTAAGAGGTTGTTGTTGACACCACTCAGCCAATTTTCCAATCTCCTTTCTGTTTGCTGATTCATCACCACCTTTCATGTGGCCCACAGCAGTGGTGTCATCAGCAAACTTGAATATGGTGTTGGAGCTGTACTTAACCACACAGTCACAGGTGTAAAATGGGTAGAGCAGGGGGCTAAGTACACAGTGCTGTGGTGCACCTGTACTGATGGAGTTTGTGCAGGAGATGTTTTTGCAAATCTAAACTGACTGGGTCTACAAGTGAGGAAATCTAGGATCCAATAAATAGCACAAGGAGGTATCAAGGCCCAGGTCTTAAGTTAGAAAAGAGTTTTCTAACAAAATTATGTTACTTTTCCTTAACAATGTGTCTCTAAATAGTATTTTTTTTCTTCATTCTAGTTCTTGAGAGTTCTGTGCCTTTAAGTGTTTCAATGTGTACCACTGCATACACTTTATAAAAATATTACCTCTATTTTGTTTTTCTTTGTAGTAAAAATTGGAGAATAAACCTGTTCCACTAAATGTTTCATCCATGTTAATGGTCATTTCAGATTTCTTCTCAAAATTTGTTTATTCCCTAAATGTTTATTAACCCATCAGACCCTTGGAGATGTTTAATTTCATTTTAAATTTTGAGACTTAAGGTTATTCTTGTCAACTAATTCTTTCTTGTCCTTTCACTGATGCTTCTGTTCTCTAAAGTGGAACCACCCACTTCCACTTGGCTCTTAGCCATAGAATGCTTCTTTATACACCTATTTTCTTTTAATAACCTTGTAGTTTAGTAGTAATCCTGAAAATGCCACATGTGAGGACCATTTTAATTTGATAATTGTTTAACAGCATTACTGTGCAGTGTCTTGGTACGTTTTGTCACATGGAAGGCACTACACAAATGCACGTTATTGTTGAGAATGTTGTCATTGTTCTGCTAATATGAGTTA
Source organism: Hemitrygon akajei (assembly GCF_048418815.1). Taxonomy (NCBI): domain Eukaryota; kingdom Metazoa; phylum Chordata; class Chondrichthyes; order Myliobatiformes; family Dasyatidae; genus Hemitrygon; species Hemitrygon akajei. The sequence continues at coordinate 23,206,238 of NC_133132.1, read as the reverse complement.
GTGGGTTGATGGAATAAAGGTCAGACAAGAAACTTAATTTGCGATATTAGAGAGCTTTTCATTACTCGTCTTTCTATGGGATCTAGCCTAAATTGTAAACTGCAGCTATTGTGTTTGCTGATCCAGCCTGGCTTCCATATGAACTGGATTTTTAGTGTTAGTTATTTGCTGCACCATTGTTGACTGCTGTACTGTGTAAAAGCATTATATTAATACTGGTTATTGCTGTTACATTAATTCTTGGGTTATCAAGATGCCTTTGGCTTTTTAAGAATTCACTGCAGAAGTGACCATGTACTGCAATGTAACACTGGAAATAATAAGTAGTCTCTATATATCTGATTACTGTTACAGATAATTGACAATAGTATGGGGTTATCAGAAGATGCCAAAGAACCCAATGTGTCATCAGTGCTACCTTGGATAACCTTGTACAGAATCATAAAGCATGAAGAGGATGAGTTTGACACACTCCGCCGGCAGCATTGTAAGAGTGAAGACTCTGGTTAGTACTTCTGCCTGAATCTGAGCTCTGGGCCTGAACTCACTGAAATTTAGAAGATCTCATTGAAACCTAACGAATATTGAAAAGCCTGAATAAAGTGGAAAAGTCTAGGACCAGAGGGCGCAGTTTCAGAATGCAAGGATTTCCTTTTAGAACAGAGATGAGGAGGAATGTCTTCTGTCAGAATATAGTGAATCTGTAAAACTCATTGCCACTGATAGCTGTGGAGGTCAAATCATTGAAGAGAATTTTGATAGGTTCTTGATTAGCAGGGGTGTCAAAGGTTACAGTGAGAAGGCAGGAAAATGGGGTTGAGAGGGATAATAAATCAGCAATCATGATTAATAAAGCAATTTCGATGGGCCAAATGGTCTAAGTACTCTATGTTCCTATGCCTTAGAGTAATAGAGAAGTACAGCACAGAAACAGGGCCTGTGGCCCATCCAGTCCATGCCGAAACCATTTAAACTGCCTGCTCCCATTGACCTACACTGGGACTGTAGCCCTCCATGTACCATCCATGTACCTATCCAAACTTCTCCTAAACATTGAAATCAAGCTCACATGCACCACTTGTGCTGGCAGCTCATTCCACACCTTTATGACCTTCTGAGTGAAGACGTTTCCCCTCATGTTCTCCTTAAACTTTTCACCTTTGCCACTTAACCCATTTCTGTAGATATTTCATCATTTCCTGAGTAAATAAAGATGAAAAAAATTTGTTTTAAGATCTCCCCCATCTGTTTTGGCTCCACACATGGATTACTATTCTGATCTTCCAGAGGACCAATTTTGTCCCCTGCAATCCTTTTACTTTTAACATATCTGCAGAATTCCTTAGGATTCTGTTTTACCATGTCTACTCAAGTGACTTCATGCCTTCTTTTAGCCCTCCTCATTTCATTCTTGAGTGTTCTCTTGCATCTCTTGTACTTCTTCATTTGTTCCTACCTGCCAGTACCTGCAATGCATCTCTTTTTCTTCTCTTTACCAGGGCCTCAATATCTCTTGAAAACCACTTGTTATCTTTTGTTATCTGTACTCAATACATTGATTTATGAAGACCAATATGCCAACACTTTTCTTTACAACCCTATCTTTACCTTCTACCTTTTATTCTGACAGTTGCATACAAGTTTTGCACTCTCAAATTTCGCTTTTGAAGGCCTCCCACTTACCAAGTACACCTTTCCCACAGAAGAGCCTGTCCCAATCCACACTTGCCAGATCATTTCAGTTATTATCAAAATTAGCCTTTGTCCAATTTAGAATCTCAACCTGCAGACCAGACCTATCTTTCTGCGTATTCACTTTGAAGCTAATGCCATTGTGATCACCAGATACAAAGTGTTCCCCTACACATACTTCTGTCACCTGCCCTGTCTCATTCCCCAATAGCGGATCCAGTACCACATGTTCTTTCATTGGGACTTCTATGTACTGATGAAGGAAACTTTCCTGAACATATTTGACAAAATCTATCCCATCTAGTACTTTCGCAGGATGGGATTTGCATTCAATATGTGGAAAACTAAAATCTTGCAACAGTTACGATATTACTACAAATTTGTTCCCCTAAATCTCTAGGACTGTTGAGTGGTCTGTAATATAGTCCCATTAAATTTGTCATACTTTTCTTATTTCTCAGTTCCACCCATATTAACACCTCACTAGACGAATGCTGCAGTCTGTTCTGACAGAGCACTACTGTGACATTTCCCTGACTAGTAACACCACCACCTCCTGTTCCTCCTGCTCTGACATGTCTAAAACAAGGGAACCCTGGAATATTGAGCTGCCAGTACTGTCTGTCCTGCAACCAAGTCCCACTAATGGCTACAATATCATAATTCCAGGTGTTAATCCATGCTCTGGGTTCATCTACCTTTCCTACGATACTTTTTGCATTGAAATACACTGTATGGAGCTCAAGACACTAGTTGTACCATGCTCAGTCTTTTGATTCCTGACCTTGAATATGAGGTCTTATCAACATCTGTGATCTTATCTTCTAAATCAAGTACACTCTATAGGGTTTAGGCATGCTAGTAATTTCATTTGTATTGTTGTTTATGCATAAATTGAGGGGAAGCTTCCTAATATTGACCTGTATTTCTACATGGCTGATTGTAATCTGACAAATTTGCAGTGCTGCAAGCGATGGGGAAGTGCCATGCAGGTTTGCAGGTGCCGTATGCAATGATCGTTCAGTTGGTTTATTATTGTTTCATGTATCGGGGTACAGTAGCAAAACTTTGTTTTGTTACATCAACACATGAGGTGGTACAAGGCAAAAGCAGAATAAAGTGTTACAGCTACAGGGAAAGTGCCGTGCAAGCAGATAATAAGGTGCAAGGCTCTGATGAGGTAGATTGTGAAGTCAAGAGTCCATCTTATCATAGAAGAGGTGCATTCAATAGTTTAATGACAGTGGGAGAGAAGTTATCTTTGAGCCTGGTATGTGGTTTCAGGCTTTTGTACCTTCTGCCCAATGGGAGGGTGGTGAGTAGGGATTAATATCCAGTGTGAGTGGGGTCTTTGATAATGCTGGCTTCTTCGCTGAGGCAATGAAGAGAGGAGGCAGAGTCCATGGAGAGAGGCTTGATTGTTTGATGTGCTGAGCTGTGCCCACAGCTCTGCTGTTTCTTGTGGTCATGGGCAGATCAGTTACCATAACAGACACTGATGATTCTAGATAGGGTGAGTCTGCGTCTATAAAAATTGGTGAGGGTCAATGGCCATACCAAATTTCCTGAGTCTATTGAGGAAGTAGATGTGCTGGTGAGCTTCCTTGGCCTTGGTGTCTGTAGATGGACCAGAATAAGCTGTTGCTTAGGAACTTGAAGGTGTTATCTATAACTCAACATCATTAATGCAAACAGAAGCATGTATACCATCTCTCCTCCTGAAGTCAATGACCAGCTGTTATGTTTTACTGACATTAAAGAAAGGGTTATTGTCTTCGCATCATGTGTATAGGCTCCCGCTCTCTCACTCCAACTTGTTGTTCTATGGTGTCGTCATCTGCAAACCTATAGATGGAGGTTGAGCAGAATCTGGCCACGTTGGCTTGCCCTATTTCTGCTAACTCCACTGTTGCGCATTTTAGAACATGGAACATAGAAATTTACAGCACATTATAGGCTCTTTGGCCCACAATGTTGTGTCGAACGTGTAACCTGCTCTAGAGGCTGCCTAGAATTTCCTTAAGGCATAGCCCTGTATTTTTCTAAGCTCCATGTACCTATCTAAGAGGCTCTTAAAAGATTCAATTGTATCTGTTTCCTCCACCACTGCTGGCAGTGCATTCCACGCACCCAGCACTCTCCGTGTGGAAAAACTTACCTCTGACATTCCCCTTGTAACTACTTCCAAGCACCTTAAAACTATGCCCCCTCATGTTAGCCATTTCAGCCCTAAGAAAAAGTCTCTGGCTGTCTGCATGATCGATGCCTCTCATCATCTTATACACCTCTATCAGGTCACCTCTCATCCTCTGTCGCTCCAAGGAGAAAAGGCCAAATTCAATCAACCTATTCTCATGCTCCCTAATCCAGGCAACATCCTTGCAAATCTCCTCTGCACGCCTGACTGCTCATCAGATGCTCCAGACTAGTTCAGAAGCCGGTGAAAACCTGGCCAGCAGGAGCCATCTCTGCTCTTCAAGACTGCTTTGAGCACACTGACTGGCACATGTTCAGGGAGGCTGCAACTGATGGCAACACTACCAACTTAGAGGAGTACACAGCATCAGTGACCAGCTACATCAGCAAGTGCATTGATGATGTTACTCTGTCGAAGACCATCACTATACGTGCCAACCAGAAGCCATGGATGACCGCGGAGGTGCATGCGCTGCTGAGGACCCGCAACTCTGCCTTCAGAGCAGGCGACAAGGCAGCTCTAACAACAGCAAGGGCCAAACTGTCCTGAGCCATCGGAGGGGCAAAGCGTGCACATGCCCAGCTAATCCACAGCCACTTCCAGGACAGCGGCGACACGCGGCGCATGTGGAAGGGCATCCAGGACATCACCAATTACAAGACAACGTCACTTGACTATGCAGGTGATGCTTCCCTCCCAGATGTGCTGAATAACTTCTATGCCTGGTTTGAGGCGGAAAATGATGTGGCAGTGAGGAAATCCACCCCTCCTACAAATGACCAGGTGCTGTGTCTCTCCGTGGCTGATGTGAGAAGAACCCTGTGCAGGGTCAGCCCACGGAAGGCTTCTGGACCAGACAACATCCCTGGTAGAGTGCTCAGAGGATGTGCAGACCAGCTGGCAGATGCTGTCACTGACATCTTCAACATCTCCCTGAGCAGCGCCACCATTCCAACGTGCTTCAAGGCCGCCACCATCATGAAGTGTTTCAAGAGGCTCATCATGAGGCATATCAAGACCCTGCTGCCCCCCCCCATTGGACCCCCTGCAGTTTGCGTACCATCCCAACTGCTCAACAGATGACGCCATTGCCACCACCCTCCACCTGGCCCTAACCCACCTGGACAAAAAAGACACATACGTTCGGATGCTGTTCTTAAACTTCAGTTCAGCATTCAACACAATCATCCTTCAGAAACTGATTGGAAAGCTGAGCCTACTGGGCCTGAACACCTCCCTCTGCCACTGGATCCTAGACTTCCTGACTGGGAGACCTCGGACGGTCCAGATCGGGAGCAGCATCTCCAACATCATCACACTGAGCATGGGGGCCCCCCAGGGCTGCGTGCCCAGTCTACTGCTGTTCACTCTGCTGACCCATGACTGTGCTGCAATACAGCTTGAATTACATCATCAAGTTCGCCGATGACACGACCGTGGTGGGTCTCATCAGCAAGAACGATGAGTCAGCTTACAGAGAGGAGGTGCAGCAGCTAATGGACTGGTGCAGAGCCAACAACCTGTCTCTTAATGTGAATAAAACAAAAGAGATGGTTGTTGACTTCAGGAGGGCGCGGGGCGACCACTCCCCGCTGAACATCGATGGCTCCTTGGTAGAGATCGTTAAGAGCACCAAATTTCTTGGTGTTCACCTGACGGAGAATCTCACCTGGTCCCTCAACACCAGCTCCATAGCAAAGAAAGCCCAGCAGTATCTCTACTTTCTGTGAAGGCTGAGGAAAGTCCATTTCCCATCTGCCATCCTCATCACATTCTACAGGGGTTGTATTGAGAGCATCCTGAGCAGCTACATCACTGCCTGGTTCAGAAATTGCACCATCTCGGATCGCAAGAACCTGCAGCGGATAGTGAGGTCAGCTGAGAAGATCATTGGGGTCTCTCTTCCTGCCAACATGGACATTTACACTACACGCCGCATCCGCAAAGGAAACAGCATTATGAAGGACCCTGTGCACCCCTCATACAATCTCTTCTCCCTCCTGCCGTCTGGGAAAAGGCTCCGAAGTATTCGGGCTCTCACAACCAGACTATGTAACAGTTTCTTCCCCCAAGCTATCAGACTCCTCAATACCCAGAGCCTGGACTGACACCTTGCCCTATTGTCCTGTTTATTATTTATTGTAATGCCTGTACTGTCTCGTGCACTTTACACAATCCTGTGTAGGTCTGTAGTCTAGTGTAGCTTTCTCTGTGCTGATTTTTTTAGTTAGTTCAGTGTAGTTTTTGTAATGTGTCATGTAACACCATGGTCCTGAAAAATGTTGTCTCATTTTTACTATGTACTGCACCAGCAGTTATGGTCGAAATGGCAATAAAAGTGACTAGACTTGACTTGACTTCTATAGTTTCCACATCCTCCCTGTAGTGAGGTGACCAGAACTGAGCACAGTATTCCAAGTGGCATCTGACCAGGGTCCTATATAGCTGTAACAGTACTTCATGACTCTTGAACTCAGTCCTATGGTTGATGAATGCCAACACATGCCTTCTTAACAACACAGTCAACCTGCATAGCAGTTTTGGGTGTCCTGTCGGCAGAGACTCCAAGATCTCTCAGATCCTCTACACTGCCAAAGGTCTTGCCCTTTATATTCTGTCTACAAATTTGACCTACCAAAATGAACCACTTCACACTTATCTGGGTTGAACTCCATCTGCTGCTTCTCAGCCCAGTTCTGCATCCTATTGATGTCCCACTGTAACCTCTGACAACTCTCCAGACTATCCACAACACCCCCAACCTTTGTGTCAGTAGTAAACTTACTAACCCACCCTTCTACTTCTTCATCCAGGTCATTTATAAAAATCACAAAGAGGAGGGGTCCCAGAACAGATACCTGCGGAACACCACTGGTCACCGACCTCCATGTAGAATACGATCCATCTAAAAGCCCCCTGTGGGCAAGCCAATTCTGGATCCGCAATGCAAGGTCTCCTTGGATCCCATGCCTCCTTACTTTCTGAATGAGCCTTGCATGGGGAACCTTATCAAATGCCTTTCTGAAATCCACATACATTGGTCTACCTTCATCAATGTGTTTTGTTATATCCTCAAAGAATTCAGTCAGGCTCGTAAGGCAGAACCTTCCCTTGACAAAACCATGCTGACTATCAGATTATGTCTCTCCAAATGCTCATAAATCCTGCTTCTCGGGATCTTCTAGAACAGCTAGGCCACCACTGAAGTCAGACTCATTGATCTATAATTTCCTGGGCTATCACTATTCTCTTTCTTGAACAAGGGAACAACATTTGCAACCTTCTAGTCCAGTGATACTTCTCTTGTCCCTATTGATGACGCAAAGATCATGCCTATATGCTCAAACGTTTCAGTCCACTGTAAGTCATCCCCACAGTTGCCAAGGTTGTTTTCCCTAGTGAATACTGAAGCAAAGTATTCATTAAGTACCTCCGCTACTTCCTCTGACTTCCATGCATACGTTTCCAGTATTATACTTGATTGGTCCTATTCTCACATGGCTCATCCTCTTGCTCCTCACATACTTGTAGAGTGCCTTGGGGTTTTCCTTACTCCTGCTCAGCAAGGCCTTCTCATGGCCCCTTCTGGCTTTCCTAATTCCATTCTTAAGCCCCTTCCTAGAAACCTTGTAATTTTCTAGAGCTCTAACAGTACCTAGTTTCTTGAACTCAGTTCCAGAGGCACAGCCACTGTTGCTTCCCCCAGGTCGGTTCCTCCCACCCCAACAGCACTCAGAATGGAGTACTTATTGTTAACGGGTACGGCCAAATCAGGTGCTGTCCACTATCTGATGTGCTCCCTTCTGTCTCCGGACGGTCACCCACTTATCTGCCTCCTGTGTTGCTGGAGTGACTACCTGCCTGTAGCTCCTGTCTGTCACCTGCTCTCTCTTCCTAACAAGCCGTAGATCATCGAGTTGCAACACCAGTTCTCTAACTTAGTCTCTAAAGAGCTGCATCTTGATACACCTGACACAGATGTGGCCATCAAGGAGGCTGGAACTCTCCTGGACATCCCACATCAGACACCCAGAATAGAAAACTGGCCTTGTGGTCATACCCACTATTCTAATGTGATCAACCCCGTGAACACTCCTTTTTTTTAAGCTCTTCTCCCTGACCTGTGCGAAGCTCTCTCTCTTCGAATCAATTGGTCTGCTGCTAATCCGTTGAGCCCTGTAAAATGCTCCTTTTTTAAACTTTTCTCCCTGACCTGTGTGAAGCTGTCTCTCTCTTCGAATCGATTGGCCCGCCACTAATGCCTTTGTTGACCTTCTAGCTCCTGGGTCTCAGCACAATTGCATGTCTTAATTTGCTTCCTTACCTCTGAGAATCATCTGTTCCTATATTAACCTGCTTGCAATAGTGATGTGATTATTTTTGGATACTCTTGCATGATTAGGCTATTTTACTCATGTAATTGGGTCAGAACTCTGTCACAAACAGGTTCACTTGTGTATAAATTGTGCAGCACAGGAACAAGCTATTCTGTCTACAATGTCTGTGCTGTGCATGAAGACGAATTAAAAGTGGTGAGCTATTCTCCTTCAACAATAGGAAGATAGCTGTTCCACAAATAGGAGTAGCTCAAAAAGTGAATGGGTGCAGTGCTGTAGGAGAATTTTGGATTCTGTACAGGCAGGCTTTAAATGGCTGAAATAGATTAGGAAGGGCAAATAGAAAATACATTTGTTATGTGTGGTACAATGAAGTCTCATTTCTATTTTGTGTTTTCACGGTTACTTCATCTCATTACCCTTTACAGCATTTGATATGTAAGCGTGTCTATCCTTCTCAAGTTGTTGCTCGCATGCCAATTTAACCAAATGTCCATTGTCACTCAAATTTTAAATTATACTGTAAATATTCACGTAGTTACTCCTAATAAATGCATTATATCCATCAGACAAGTAGTGATCTAGCCTTCCTCCTTTTGATAAGAATATAAAATAGAAGGGAAAATACAAGAACTGGAGATGTACCTCCACATATTACTACTTCAGTATCCGAGGCAGACGGGTCCTGTACCTGTTATGAACATGTTACCTTTGAATAAGTGTTTGGATTTCCATCTACCTTTTCAATGCGCCACACCCCCCCCCCCCCCCCCCCCCAAAAGATGCAACTATTAGGAGCTGGATTAAGCAGAGCAGAAATGGGAGCACTGAATGGACTCACTAAATTATTAAGACCAGTTGGTGACTGTTCTTCCCACACGGGCTTTCTCTCCCATCACAACCATTTCTGTGATCCTCTCCCACGTGTTTTGTTCATTTCTGATCTATACATAGTTCTCAGGAATAGAATGTTAATATTGCTTATATTGGAAACCATTACAAAGGACATTCCAGAGAAATTGATGACAGAATCAAATATAATACAATACCCAGTCATGATGAGGACATCTTCAGTGACTGAAATAGAACTTTCATGAGTAATTTATCTCTTATAAGTTTTATCTTTGGCACAACAAAATATCATGAAAATTGTGAGTAACAAATTCTCAGATAATTCTCCCTGCGCTTGCACTGTCACAGGAACTGTGTTTTCCCACGAATCAGCTTAGGTACCTAAAATTTGGTGGGACTCGTCAAACAGATACTTAGGTTTCTGTTTGATGATTCACAAAATCTCCGTGGGAATGTAAACTCCCAGTAAGATTAACTTAAACTAGTGCATAGTTTAAAACTCGCTGCATAAAAGTAATCAACTTGCTGTAATACCTCATGACTTATAATTCAATATTTTCTTTTATCTGATATTCCCCCCTTGTGCCAGCTTCTCGCATTCTTGGTCCATGCTAACTGCTTATTGAAGCCCTTTTTGAAAAGTGCTCTTATTGCTGTGTGACTATACCCAACTAATTGTTGATAGATAAACCTAAAATTTATTATCTGAATTTCTATTGAATGGCAAGTCAAGATTCCTCTCTAAATAATTGAGTATTGGCATGCTACTTTCTAGGTTAACCTGTTTTTTGCTCAACTGTCTTATAATTTGAATCAGTGACACAGAGCCACGTGTAGTCCTTAGTGATTTTAATCATTAGGAGGAAACTGTGCAAGGTAACCAGTTCCTTGAATGTATGGTAGTGCATCACTAAATGCGTATTGATTGCCCAGTTGATTCTAATTGGCAATCCAAATTTCATCATCACCTATGAATCAAATCTTCTCAAAATTAGTGGCATAGAATCTGGGGACCTTGTTGATTTTCATCCATTCCAGTTTATAGAAAGCTGTGCAGAGTAATCCTTTCCATTGGAAGAAAGAGAGATAAAGAAAATAATTATTTGTCACTTGTACAGTGAAATTCATTGTTTGTGGCAATGAAACAACACTGTCCAAGGTGGCAGCCTGTTTGTGTTGCCATGCTTACGTTGCCAATGTAGCCATGGTCTTCCTGCTGTTCCAGGAAATGTGATTGTCAGGGTCTTCCTCACCTACTGCCTCCCAATGGCTGAAGAGCTGCTCCATGAATCACATTATTGATTCTGTCCATGTGTTCTTCACCACTTCAGATGTGTTGAGCAGTACTAATCACTGTTTGTGATCTTCTTGGACCTTGCTAAATCCTTGGACTCTTGTCAGTTAAAAGGGATTGTGGGACACCCTCAAATTCAGCTGCCCATAGTAATTTATCTGTATCTTACACTTGTTTCATGGTTCTATGCTTCATGTTTCCCAGTTCTCATTAGTTTTACTATGTATATGTAATGTCTTTTACGTGGCTGTTAACACCTCACACTTGAACTCATGGGCAAGTAGGATGCAATGGGTTGGGCAGTATAAGACAGAATTCTGGGACAGATGAGGCCAGCCTGTAGAATATTGTAGTAATTTCATTTTGAGTTATCGGAGGACTTTAGAGCTGCATTGGATACAATTTAAGCTGTGTTATGGAGTCAGAAAGTAGTTGTTCTGTGGTTAAAATGATATGGGGTTAGAAACTCTGCTCTGCTCAGGTCATCGAGATTGTGAGCACGTTAGGAGGATGTGAGATATTCTGAACTGGGTAGGTGAGTGGAAGGTACATTGGTGGTATTGGAAAGCTATGAATTTATTATGTAGTCATGTCATAACCTTTGCCATTGGGCAGTGATAAAGATCCTGGATTGCACAATCCCAGATATGAATTGTTTTTTGAGAGGAATTAACTCATTAAGCACACTTTCCTGTTTTATGTACTTTAACATGGGTGTGCTCTGATATCTTAAATGGACATGTTCCATTGAGAAGTGCAGAGGCCTGTCTTGCCTGGACGTGTTTTCTCAGTGCAGCTAAGCCCAAATCTCCTTCAGTTGGTGGTGCAATGGTTTGAGATTTAGAATCTTGATTGACTTTCTCCCCATAACTCTTGGATACTGGTATTCATTCTACTAATGTTATGAGTTTTTATTTAAATTATTTGTTCATAGCATGTGTACCTCACTGGTAATGGCAGAAATTGTTGTTCAACCTCAATTTCCTCTGACTGAGAGATGGTTAAGAGTCAATTGGAGTGCTTCAACATGAGTCAGTGGTTCTAAACTGGATGTTAGGTCAACACCTCAACCACTATTCTATCATACCCATTTGTGCTTCTTGCTATTTATGACAAGGGGTGCATTTCTCAAATTCTTCACACAAATGTTACTTTCAAAATCTCTGTTTTCTGTAGATCCCGAAACTCCAATGCTGCCTTCGTCTCTAATGTTACTGAACACAGCGCATGAATACCTCGGACGGAGATCCTGGTGCTGTAACTCTGATGGAGCGTTGCTGAAGTTCTACGTGAGTAGCCTGATTTTAAATTATGGGATGCAAATGTGTAAAATTATTGTGCCAGAGACAAAGCAGTTGGTCCATTTAGTCCCACCTGATTCTCACTCATACAATATTAGCCTTTTCCCTTTTTCAATATTGTTCTGGATGCTTAATTATCGTTAGTGAAATATGTAATTTCTTTCCTGGGGAAACTACCTTTAAAGAAAAGTTCTTGGTGAGGAGATACACATTAGAGGAGCCTTGCTGTCAGACCTAAAGAAAGAAACAGAATTACATTTAATATAATCCTTTCCATAATTCAAAAGAACTAACTGTAAGGAATTACATATGCTTTATGTAACACAAGGACTTTACAGCTGTCACAGTGTACTGTCCACTTTTCAGTACAAGCTTAACAGCTGTCAGGTTTAGAGCAGTTTCTAATTTATTTGTTTGACTGATCCTCAAGTTCTAGAGATTGATTGGGTTTATTTTTTATAAAACTAGAACCTAGAGGATATACCTATAAACAAATATTAAATAGTCAAATTCTCTTTTGTTTTCTAGTCACACTTAGACATTTCTTTTTAAAAAATCTCATTATTGTCATTATGCTGTGGCACTTGGATTCCATGTTTTCCATACCCATAAACCCATTAGATATAGGAGCAGAATAAGGCTATTTGTCCATCGAGTCTTGCCTTCTTTATGACCACATCAATATGTTAGGACCAGGTTAGATCCTCAGAGGTCTTGACACCCAGGAACTTGAAGGTGGTATAGAGGGGCTACTGCACAGGACTGAAAGAAGCTGCAGAAGATTGTAAATCTTGTTAGCTCCATCTTGGGCACTAGCCTACAGAGTACCCAGGACATTTTTAGGAAGCGGTGTCTCAGAAAGGCAGCGTCCTTTATTAAAGAACCTCCAGCACCCAGGGCATGCCCTTTTCTCACTGTTACCATCAGGTAGGAGATACAGAAGCCTGAAGGTACACACTCAGCAATTCAGGAACAGCTTCTTCCCCTCTGCCATCCCATTCATAAATGGACATTGAAGCTTTGGATACTACCTCACTTTTTTAAAATATACAACATTTCTGTTTTTGCACATTTTTAAATAATCTATTCAATTTAAGTAATTGATTTACTTGTTTATTTATTATTATTATGTTTTATTTTATTGATGATTATTATTTTGCTTTCCCCCACTCAGCCCCACTCTCCAGCCTTTTCCTCATAACCTTTGATGCCGTGTCCAATCAAGAACCTAACAAGCTCTGCCTTAAATACACCCAACAACCTGGCCTCCACAGTTGCCTGTGGTAACAGATTCTACAAATTCACCACTCTCTGGCTAAATAACTTACTCTGCATCTCTGCTTTAAATGGACACCCCTTTATCCTACGGCTGTGCTCTCTTGTCCTAGACTCCCCCACCATGACAAACATTCTTTTCACATCTACTCTGTCTCGGCCTTTCAACATTCAAAAGACTTCAATGAGACCCCCCCCCCCCCACCACCCATCCTTCTAAATTCCAGTGAATACAGACCCAGAGCTATCAAACGTTCCTTGTATGATAACCCTGTCATTTCCAGAATCATCCTTGTGAACCTCTTCTGACCCCTCTCCAATGACAGCACATCTTTTCTAAGATGAGGGGCCCAAAACTGTTCACAGTACTCAAGGTGAGGCCTCACCAGTGCCTGATAAAGCCTCGGTATCACATCCCTGCTCTTGTACTCCAGACCTCTTGAAATGGATGCCAACATTGGATTTGCCTTCTTCACTACCTGCAAGTTAAACTTTAGGTTGTTCTGCACGAGGACTCCCAAGTCCCTTTGCATCTCAGATTTTTGGATTTTCTCCCCATTTAGAAAATAGTCTTCACATATATTTCTACTACCAAAGTACATGATCATGCATTTTCCAGCATATTTCATTTGCTACTCTCATGCCCATTTTCCTAATCTGTCTAAGTCCTTCTGCATCCTACCTGTTTCCTCAACACTATCTGCCCCACCACCAATCTTTGTATCATCTGCAAACTTGGCAACAAAGCCATGCATTCCATCATCTAAATCATTGACATACAGCATAAAAAGTAGCGGTCTCAACACCGATCCCTGCAGAACACCGTTAGTCACTGGCAGCCAACCAGAAAAGGATCCTTTTATTTCCATTTGCTGCCTCCCACCAATCAGCCAATGCTCTAACCATGCCAGTAATGTTCCTGTAATTCCATAGGCTCTTAACCTGGCATGTGTTAAGTTGTGGCAACTTGTGAAAGTCAAAGGCCTTATGAAAGTCCAAATATACAACATCCACTGCATGCCCTTAATCTATCCTATGTGTGATCTCTTCTAAGAATTCAAACAGGTTCATCAGGTAAGATTTTCTCTTAAGGAAACCATGCTGACTTTGTCTTATCTTGTCCCATGTCACCAAGTACTCCATAACTTCATCCTTAACAATTGACTCCAACATTTTCCCAGTCACTGAGGTCAGGCTAACTGGTCTATAATTTTCTTCCTATCTTAAAGAGTGGATTAACATTTGCAATTTTCCAGTCCTCTGGTACCATGCCATTTTGCAATGATTTTTGAAAGATTTTCTACTGATTTGATGCCATTCTTTACCAGCACAGCCAAGCCACCCCCTCTGCCTACATTCCTGTCCGTTTGATACAACGTGTAACCTTGGACATTTAGCTCCCAACTACAACCATCCTTTAGCATAATTCCTGACAATCCATAATAGTGCAACAAAACCATCCACCTTATTTCTTAGACTCCATACATTAAGAAATAACACTTGAGTGCTGCATTTGCTACCCTTTTTGATTCTGCATCCCTAATGCACTTATACTCACCCTGCTGGCTGCAGTGGTGCCCTATCATCTGCCTGCCCTTCCTGACAGTTTGACTGCGTGCTATCTTTGCTTTTTCATCATCCATCTTATGCTGAGTCCCTTCACTCTGGTTCACAACCCCTGCCAAATTAGTTTAAACCCTCCCGAACAGCCCTATAACCTGCCCGGAAGAATATTGGTTCCCTCAGGTTCAGGTGCAGCCCATCACTTTTGAACAGGTCACACCTCCCCCAAAAGAGATCCAGTGATCCAAGAACCTGAACACCTGCCCCAGCTTCTCAGCCACGCATTAATCTGCCAAGTCATCCTGTTCTCCCCTTGCTGGCGTGTGGCACTGTAAACAATCCAGAAATTACTACATGGGAGGTCCAACTCCTAAGCTTTCTAACTAGCTCTCTAAATTCTCTTTTCAGGACGTCTTTGCTTTTCCTTGCTATGTCATTGGTACCAATACGTACCAGGAGATATGGCTCTGAGACGTCCCTGACATAGAATATAAAACATCGAACAATACAGACAGTACAGGCCATTCGGCCCACAATCTTATGCCGACCCTTAAACCCTGCCTGCCATGTAACCCTCCACCTTAAATTCCTCCATATACCTGTCTAGTAGTCTCTTCAATTTCACTAGTGTATCTGCCTCCACCACTGACTCAGGCAGTGCATTCCACGCACCAACCACTCTAAAAACCTTCCTCTAATATCCCCCTTGAACTTCCCTCCCCTTACCTTAAAGCCATGTCCTCTTGTATTGAGCAGTGGTGCCCTGGGGAAGAGGCGCTGGCTGTTCACTCTATTTATTCCTCTTAATGTCTTGTATACCTCTATCATGTCTCCTCTCATCCTCCTTCTCTCCAGAGAGTAAAGTCCTAGCTCCCTTAATCTCTGATCATAATGCACACTCTCTAAACCAGGCAGCATCCTGGTAAATCTCCTCTGTACCCTCTCCAATGCTTCCACATCCTTCCTATAGTGAGGCGACCAGAACTGGACACAGTACTCCAAGTGTGGCCTAACCAGAGTTTTATAGAGCTGCATCATTACCCCGCCACTCTTAAAATCTATCCCTCAACTTATGAAAGCTAACACCCCATAAGCTTTCTTAACTACCCTATCTACCTGAGAGGCAACTTTCAGGGATATGTGGACATGTGCCCCCACATCCCTCTGATCCTCTACACTTCCAAGTATCCTGCCATTTACTTTGTTCTCTGCCTTGGAGTTTGTCCTTCCAAAGTGTACCACCTCACCCTTCTCTGGGTTGAATTCCATCTGCCACTTCTCAGCCCACTTCTGCATCCTATCAATGTCTGTCTGCAATCTTCGACAATCCTCTACACTATCCACAACACCACCAACCTTTGTGTCATCTGCAAACTAACCAACCCACCCTTCTACCCCCATATCCAGGTCGTTAATAAAATTCATGAAAAGTAGAGGTCCCAGAACAGATCCTTGTGGGACATCACTGGTCACAACCCTCCAATCCGAATGTACTCCCTCCACCACGACCCTCTACTTTCTGCAGGCAAACCAATTCTGAATCCACCTTGCCAAACTTCCCTGGATCCCATGCCTTCTGACTTTCTGAATAAGCCTACTGTGTGTTACCTTGTCAAATGTCTTACTAAAATCCATGTAGATCACATCCACTGCACTACCCTCATCTATATGCCTGGTCACCTCATCAAATAACTCTATCAAGCTTGTTAGACACGATCTGCCATTCACAAAGCCATGCTGGCTGTCCCTGCTCAGACCATGATTCTCTAAACGCCCATAGATTCTATCTCTAAGAATCTTTTCCAACAGCTTTCCCACCACAGACGTAAGGCTCACTGGTGTATAATTACCCAGACTATCCCTACTACCTCTTTTGAACAAGGAGACAACATTCGTCTCCCTCCAATCCTCCGGTACCATTCCCATGGACAACGAGGACATAAATATCCTCGCCAGAGGTTCAGCAATCTCTTCCCTCGCCTCTTGGAGCAGCCTGGGAAATATTCCGTCAGGCCCCAGGGACTTATCCGTCCGAATGTATTTTAACAACTCCAACACCTCTTCGGCCTTTTGACTGTGGCACCTTGGAGACATCATACCGTTCGGATGTCCCGTGCACTTCCACAGCATCTCCAGTCCGTTCCCCTGACTACTGAGTCCCTTATCACTACTGCTCCCCTCTTCTCCCTCTTTCCCTTTTGCACCACAGACATGCTCAGTGCCATCCCCCACAACAGTATCCAAAATGGTATACTTATTATTGAGGGGAATGGCCAAAGTGGTGCTCTGCGCTAACTCCCTATTCACATTTCCATTTCTCCTGACAGTCAGCCAGTACTCGCCTCCAGCAACTTCAGGGTGACTATTTCCCTGTAACTCTGATCAATTATCTCCTCAGTCTCCCGTACAAGTCAAAGGTAATCAGCTGCTGCTCCAGATCCCTAACTCAGTCTCCCAGGACTTCAGCATTCAGCATGAAGAACACACAACAGCTGTTTACCATACTCGTACAGTAAGAGAGAGAGAAAGGAACCTTAACAGAAACTTCTCTTAACAGAATATACCAGAGATCTGCGGAATTCTCTATCTAATGATGCAGTAGATTTTACCTCAGTAAATATATTTAAGACAAGCTTGAACAGATTTTTGCATAGTAGGGGAATATTGAGTTATGGGGAAAAGGCAGGTAGGTGGAGATGAGTCCAAGGTCAGATCAGACATAATCCTATTGAATGGTGGAACAGGCTAGATGGCCTACTCCTGCTCCGATTTCTTGTGTTCTTACCCTGAGCTAATGCCTCTTTCAAGCGGAAGCTCCTTTGAGCCAAAGCCTGACGCTCCTACTCTCACCACTGCCCTAATCCTGATAATGGTCGCCCCAGCAATGGCTATCCCACTTGTCCCTTCTGTACTTTTAAACAGGTATTGCTGACCTGTGAGAAACCTTGTCGCTGTGGCCTGCTCCTGTTGCTCTTTGGGCTGTCAGGATGAGCCTGAACACCCATGACACTCTCCTTTTAAATAGACGTTGTCGACCTGTGAGAAATGTCGTTGCTGTGCACCACACTGATTATGCTGAGCAATACTTAAGTGGCTCTGAAATATTTTGTGATGATAAAAGCACACTAATAAATCTAGTCTAATTTTGGGAAACGCTGGTAGAATGGCAGCTTAGATATGTAGAATTTATTATGGAAAAAGTGAATAAAGAAGAGAGAACCTACTCTATCTTCAAATTAACTTGGAGAAATTCTGACACATTTCCTTTTGTGGATCTCACTGCCTTCATCTAACGAGATAAATTCCACTGATATCTGCTATAACATTGCGGACTCCATCAGCTACCTTGACTACACCTCTTTCACCTTCTCTGTTACTGTATCTGCTCTCAAGGTCAGGCTTTCTGTTCTAGGATATTTCCTCCTTCTTCAGGCATTGTGGTGTTTAACCTGCTGTAATTGTTACAGTCCTCCATGCGTTTCCTCCATTTCTGCATGGATTATGATTCCTTTGTCTGCTCATCCCTTCTTCCCCCACCATTTTCCATGCAGCCGTAGGAGGTGCAAAACCTTTTCCTACACCACCTCACTCACCACTATTCAGTGTCTGAAGTAGCCCTTCCAGGTGAGGCACTTGTTGACGTGCACTTCCTGATCTACCGCGTTCACTCCTTGTGATGTGGGTGGCCTCCTCTACATTGTTGAGACCACACATAGACTAGCTGACAGTTCTACAGAGCTCCTGTGCACTGTCTACAATGGCTGTCCTGGACTTTCAGTTGCATGTCATTTCAATTCCCTTTCCCATTCCCACACCAACATGTCTGTCCTTGACCTCTACTGTGAGGGTAAGTTTAAATGCAAGCTAGACAGTACCACATTTTCTACCTGGGTAGTCTGCAACCTGCTGTTGTGATCACTGAGTTTTCAATTTCAGGTAACTTGCTACCCCATGTTTCTTTCTCACTCCCATCAGTGTACCCAGGTTCTGTCTCGGCATTCTCCATGTGTATCCCTTCACCCCTTATAAATTAGACTCACCATCCCCTACAAAGCCCGATTCCATATGCCCAGCAGCTACATGTCAATCCATGAGATTTTTCACTCTTCATTCACTTTTTCTATCCCTCTCCCACCTGGTTCCATCTACCCATCTTCCCTGCTTTACCTGTTTCCACCTATCACCTTGCCTCAGCACTTCCCCTCTCTCCTGTACACTCCTGCACTCTCGCTCCTAATGCAGAGTCTCAAATTGATAGATTGACTGGGCTTTTCCTCCACAGACGCTGCCTGGCCCTCAAATGCTGAACCTTCCCGTGGTTTTTTTTTGCTCCAGATTCCAGCATCACTTTCACTTTTGTCTCTTTTCATAATAACAATATAGTTATTAATAAATCCAGCAGATAGTTGAGGATAAATTACTTTATGCAGAGTGTTTAGATGCAGAACTGCAAGGTACAGTTGTAATGAAATTAGATATGTACTGTACTTTTGAGGAATGTGAATGAGCACATGAGAAGGATTAGGTGAAATAGCCTGGGAACATAAACTGGTCAACTGGCCTGATGCTCCACTGTAGTCTAATTATGTAGTTTTTATTATACTTCCTCAATAGGTTCGAGTTCTTCAGAAGGAGTTGTCTGCTTCAAAAGCTGAAGATGCTCACCCTTTCAAAGAGGAGCTGGAGACTGCACTTGAACAATGTTTTTACTGTCTCTATGCCTATCCCAGCAAGAAAAGTAAAGCCAGGTATTTGGAGGAACACTCTGCTCAGCAGGTATGAGTCAACAACATGAGTTGTATGCAAGGCAGCGTACCATACATTATGGTGTAGAAATAGGTGCTTATAAACTTCATACTGATGTGAAATTATTCCACTGAGAGCAGTTTAATCATGATCGACGAAAGACAATTTTAGTTTCTATGAATGTATGTCCCTACTTTTCTGATTGTCACAAATATTTTTTTTCTTGTTGGTGTGGGCTTTGGGAATCAGATTGTGCATTACAGTTAACTGAAGAGTGGTATTTGTTGGTTTTATTCAAATGTTCTTTAAAAATTGCTTGCTTGTATGCTGACCCTGAATGACCTCTGGCTTCTGTGCCAACTGTGATAGCACTTTTAACAGAGGCCTGATGGCATTACATCTGAATAAGACAAAAAACAGCATTAATTGTAGCAGTGACATCTCCCTCCTTGACACTCTAAACAACTTTGATGCACTTTTTGAGGCATGTGACACAATGTCGGCCACGAAAGTTCCCCTCTCCCAGGTGAGCAGCCGCTGTCTGTAATATCAGCAGACCTAGAAAGGACTCTGAAGAGAGTCAAGTGCGGTAAGGTGGCCGGGGCCAGACAGCATCCCAGGCCGAGTGCTTAAGGATTGCACACCAGCTCACTGATGTCTTCTCAGACATCTTCAACACATCACTCATCCAAGCTGCTGTCCGACGTGCTTAAAATCAGCCACCATCATCCCTGCACCAAAGAGCTCAACACCTTCAGAACTAAACAACTATTGTTCAATGGCACCTATTAAAAACTATTCCTGCCACATTGGACATTCACTGATATGCTTACCTATAAAACCACATGACTGCAGATGCAGTAGCATCTGTCATGCATCTGGCCCTGACATACCTAGAAAACAAGGACATTTATGTCAGAATTCTGGTTCCAGATCTCAGTTCAGAATTCAACACTATTTTCTACAACCCTTTATGAATAAACAACTACTCTGGTCTAAATACACCACTATGCGGCTGGGTGTTGGACCTACTAACCAACAGATCTCCGATAGTCAAGATGCACCCAACTGCTCCTCCCTCCACATCATCCTCAACATGGGTGCCCCTAGGGGTGTTTGCTGAGCTCATTGCTGTACGCTGACTGCACAGCCAAATACCATTGTCAGTTTTGCCAATGACGTGACAATAGTGGGGCTCATCACCAATAAATTTGAGACAGAGGAGGTGGAAGTGCTCAAGACCTGGTGCCAGACAAATAACAAGCAAATGTGATGGTTTTCGATTTCAGGAGAACTCGTACCACTCACATCTCTCTTTTCATTCGTGGCACAGTAGTGGAAACTGTGAGCAGTTTCAGAATCCTGGGAGTGTACATTTGCAAATCTCTCATGGTCCCAGAGCATATTCTACACAATCAGGAAAGCTCACCAACACTTACTTTCTGAGGAAGCTGAAGAGAGCTGGGCCATGCACATCTATACTTGTGTTGTTCAACAGATGCTCAGTAGAGAGCACTGTAACAAGCTACATCACTGCATTGGTTTGGAACTGCACTGTGGTGGACAGGAAGGCTTTACAAAACTGCCAAATGCATCACTGGCACCAGCCTATCTGACATCAGGGACATGTATACAAGAAAAGGGTCTGTAACATTGTGAAGGATCCCACCGATCTTGCTCATGGACTGTTTTTCGCACTCCCATCAAGGGGAAGGTCACATAGCATCATGCCAGGACCACTAAACTCAAAAACCATTACTTTTCCCAAGCATTAAGGCTGATCAAGACGTCCACCCACTAACTCACCCCTCACCCCTCCACACCCTCAATCACCACTACTGTACCATTTCCTGTCAGTTACCTTATGTAGAGACACTCCTATTCCTAGCTTCACTTAATGGATATACAATCTCTCTATGACATGTAAATGGGGCTATATTATAGTCCTAGAGATTTTGGGGAACAAATCACAGACTGTTGCAAAAAACAAAGGTTGTTATGGTAGGCGATTTTAACTTTCTTCATATTGACTCTGAATTGCATACTGTTAAAAAAAAGACTAGACGGCATAGAGTTTGTCAAATGTGTTCAGGAAAGTTTCCTTCATCAGTATGTAGAAGTGCCAATGAAAGAGTATATGATACTGGTTCTGCTATTAGGGCATGAGACAGGGCAGGTGACAGAAGTTTGTGTAGGGGAACACATTGCATCCAGTGACAACAGTGCCATTAGTTTCAAAGTAAATGTGCAAAAAGGTAAGTCCGGTCAGCGGTTTGAGATTCTAAATTGGAGAAAAGCCAATTTTGATGGTATCAGAATTGATCTGGGAAGTGTGGATTGGGACAGGCTTTTTTCTGGCAAAGGTGTAATTGGCTTCAAAAGTGAAATTTTGAGAGTACAAATCTTTTGTGTGCCTATCCGAATAACAGGTAAAGATAACAAGTGTAGGGAACCTTGGTTTACAAGAAATATTGAGGCTCTGGATAAGAGTAAAAGGAGGTGCATTGTAGGTATAGGCAAGTAGGAACAAATGAGATGCTCATGGAGTGCAAAAAATGCAAGAGAACATTTAGAATGAGATCAGTAAGGCTAAAAGAAGGCATGAAGTTTCTTGAGCAGACAAGGTGAAGGAGAATCCTAAGGGATTCTATAGGTACGTTAAGAGCAAAAGGATTGCAAGAGACAAAATTTGTCCTCTGGAAGACCAGTTTGGTAATCTATGTGTTGATCCTGTACAGATGGTGAAGATCTTAAATTAATCGTTACATCTGTATTTAGGAGATGGATACAGAGTCTGTAGAAGTGAGACAAAGCGGCATCAACTTCATGGACCCAAAGGAGGAGATGGTTGCTACCCTGAGGCAAATCAGGGTGGATAAATTCCCCGGCTTGACAAGGTGTTCCCTCAGACCTGATGGGAGGCAAGTGCAGAAATTGCCAGGGCTCTAGCAGGGATATTTAAAGTGTACTTAGTGATAGGAAGGGAACCAGAGGATTGGAGGATAGCCAATGTTGTTCGGCTGTTTAAAAATGGCTGTAAACAGAAACCAGGAAATTTATCGACCAGTGAGTCTGACATCAGATGTGGGAAAGTTATTGGAAGGTATTCTAAAGGATGGGATGTATAAGTATTTGGATAGACATGGACTATAGTCAGCAGGGTTTTGTGAATGGTAGGTCATGTCTAACTAATCTGGTAGAGTTTATTGAGGATGTAACTAGGTAAGTTGATGAAGGCAGGGCAGTAGATGTTGGCAAGACACTGGATATACAGGTCCATAATTCATTGAAAGTGGTGTCACAGGTAGATAGAGTCATAAAGAAAGCTTTTGGCATTTTTGCCTTCATAAAACAATATATTGAGTACAGAAGATGAGATGTTATGTTGATGTTGTATAAGATGTTGGTGAAGCCTAGTTTGGAGAACTTATGTGCAGTTTTGGTCACCAACCTATAGGAAATATGTAAGGTTGAAAGAGTGCAGACAAAATTTATAAGGATGTTGCCCAGTCTGGAGGACCTGAGTTATAAGGAAAGATTGAATAGGTTAGGACTGTATTCTTTAGAAGTAGATGATTAAGATTTGATAGAGGTATACTGTAGATAGAGTAAATGCAAAGGGGCTTTTTGCGCTGAGGATGGGTGGGACTACAACCGGAGTTCATGGGTGAAGGATGAAAGGTGAGTAGTTTAAGGAGATCCTGAGTGAAAACTTCTTCACTCCGAATGTTGTGAGAATGTGGAACGAGCTGCTGGCACAAGTGGTGTGTGTGAGCTTGATTTCAATGTTTAAAAGAAGTTTGGATAGGTATGTGGATGGTAGGGATATGGAGGGCTATGGTCCTGGTGCGGGTTGATGAGAGTAGGCAGTTTAAATAGTTTTGGCATAGACTGGATGGGTTGCAGGGCCTGTTTCTGTGTTGTACTTCTCTATGACTCTATGTATATAAGCTATCTTATATTTAAATTTAGTTTTTATTAGTATTATGTTTTTTTTAGCTTTTTTTGTGTTGCTTTGGATCCAGAGTTACAATTACTTTGTTTTCCTTTACACTTGTGTACTGGAAATGACATTAACCAATCTTGTTCTTGTTTTATACAGTGTTGTATATTTGTGGGGATGTTTCTTCAAGGTGGGGATGACTTCAGTAATTTTGGCACTGACAGCAAATTCTTGGCTATCAATGTTTACCGAGTTGCTGTAAGGAGATTAATACATTTTTTTCTGCAGCAAGTTACTTTTGTTTTACTTTTTTCCTGATGGTTGTCCTTTGAATTAAAAGCAGTGGCTCACGGTAAACTATTGTCCTTTTCTCTTGGTTTCAACTATAGGTTGAACTGGGTTGGGATGATGCAGAATTCATGTTTGATTATTTCAAACCCAAGAATTACCCAGAATTTGACAGTTACAAGACCAGCACGGTGTCTGCAGATTTGGCAAATCTCTTGAAGAAGATTGCTGCAATAGATCGTGATGAAGATAATCTACCTCTCTCTATAGAGAGTGTAACAGCATATATTGAAGGCTCTGTTGACACGGTAATAATTCCACAGAGGAGTAATTATCAAAATCTAAACTGATAGTTAACTTAATTCTTCTTTTCTATGAACTCTTAGTTCCATGGGAGTCTGAAAGTGTCATGGCTTTGTAAGTAATTAATCACTTAACATCCATGGCTTTCTGGGTAGAGAATTCCAAAGATTTTATAGTCATCTGAGGAAGGAAATATGTCCTCTGCTCCTAAATGGTGGTTTCATCATTCTGTCCCTCATCTTGGATTCCCCCACAAGTGGAAATACTCTCATATCAACACTCTTTCATGTACCTTGAAGTCTGCCAGATGACTTTGATTATTCCAATGTCTGGGGAAAATTTATGACTATATAACAATTACAGCATGGAAACAGGCCATCTCGGCCCTTCTAGTCCGTACCGAATTTATATTTACTGCTGAGTCTTTCTTCTTTAGACACTTGGTAATTAGTGTCTGTTTGACAAATATTTTGCTCTTTAAATGAGGTATCACAGACAAACAAAATGCTGGAAGAATTATGCAGTCAGTGAGCATTTGTGGAAATGTCCAGTTGAAAGATCTTGACTGAAAACATCAACTGTCTATTTTCACAGCTGCTGACTGGCTCCCCGAGTTCCTCTAGAATTTAATTTGTTGCTCTTGATTCCAGCATCTCAGTCTCTTGTGTCTCCTGTATTTGGCACTCTAACTGTTACTTTTTATTGTGGCAGGTATTCCTACTTTTGTACTGTTTGCCTTTAATTCTTTAAAACAAAATTTGTCTTGCTAATCACAACTATATCTGTGAGCTAACCTTGTGTTTATTGTTTGAGGATAGCCAGATCTATTTGAACATGAGCATTCTTGGGCCTAGGGAGTGAATGACAAATCAAAAATTGCAGATATGGAAAGTCAGAAGTAATCCCAGAGAATGCCTGAAATACTGTGTTGATCAGACAGTATCTGAGAGAAGAGAAATGGAAGTTAATGTTTCAAGTTGAGGTCAGTTTAGCAGATCTGGGAAAGAGGGCAAATGAGTTAATGAGGCTTTAGGGAGAAATGGACAGGATAAAGTGATTATCTATCCAGTATTGCTGGGACAGAAACGGTTGATAAAGTCATCAAGTTATTTAATATCTGTTATGCGGATGATGTTTTGACAACATCTCTGTCTGTCCTTGGCCTTATTACTTTTGTATGTATATATATATATATATATATATATATAGATATATATATATAGATATAGATATATATATATATATAGAGAAGGGTTCTTTGTTGTTTCTGTAACAATTTTTTTTGACAAGACTGTGTGGTCAGCTCTGAGCTGAAACCCCCCCCACAAACCTGAAGGACCAATGGACCACTCTTAGCCTAGCGTCAACTCTTTGGCCTGTTTGTCATGGGCACCCTACCAAGAGCCAAAGCATAAAACCTCAACTCCATCTAACATAGCTCTCTGGGTCATTGAGGCACACATGTCTCCAAACCCTACAGCAAGATGTGGTCCTCTTGGAGGATGGAGCCATCTAGGTCATCGGTTAATGAGAAAGAAATTTGTTGGAGGGTACATTTGTTGGCTTAGCCCACTGCTCTACTCTTTACACAAATGATTGTGTGGCTAAGCTTCCTTCAAAAGCCATCTATAAGTATGCCAACAATGCAACTAATGTTGACAGAATTTCAGATGGTGATGAGGTGACGGGCAGGAGCAAGGTAGATCAGCTGGTTGAGTGGAGTAGCAGCAACAACCTTGCACTCAACATTAGTAAGAGAAAGGAATTTATGGATTTCAGGAAGGGTAAGTTAAGGGAACCCACACCTGTCCTCATCGAGGGATCAGAAGTAGAAGGAGTGAGCAATTTAAAGTTTTTGGGTGTCAACATCTCTGAGGATCGATTCTGGACCCAACATATTGATGCAATTACAAAGAAGGCACGACACTGGCTATATTTCATTAGGAGTTTGGGGAGAATTAGTGTGTCACCAAAGACACAAGTAAATTTCTACATATGTACAATGTTCTAACTGGTTGCATCACTGTCTGGTATGGAGGGCCACTACACGGGATCGGATAAAGCTGTAGAAAGCTAGCTCCCTCATAAGCACTAGCCTCCCCAGCATCTAGGACACCTTCAAAAGGAAATGACTCAAAAAGGTAGATTCCTTAATTAAGGACCCCCATCACCCGGGACATGCCCTCTTCAAGGAGGGGTCCTGGAGCCTGAAGACAATCAACATTTCAGGAACAGCTTCTTCCTCTCTGCCATCAGATTTCTCATGGACAATGAACAATTTATGCAATTTATGGACAATTTATACAATAAGTAGTATAAATAAAAAATAAGTAGTGCAAAAACAGAGGGGAAAATACTGAGGTAGCGTACGTAGGTTCAATAAGTCATAATTTATAGTTTTTATTATTATGTATTGCAATTTACTGTTGCTGCAAAACGACAAATTTTATGACATATGCCAGTGGTATTAAACCCAAATCTGATTCTGAACAAGGATACAAAAATTATGAAATGCAGGCAGAAAGTCAGAGAGGACTGAAATAAGGGAACGTAAAAGCCATGAAATGAATTGGTTTGGGAAGATCCCAACTGGTCAGTTCAAGCTAGTGGCAAACCAGAATTGAAGGTTTAAGCCTGGATAGTGCTCTTGGAAATCAGGATAAAAAAACATCAACTATTCTCATTTTTCTCAAGCATTTAAAAAATATCCAAGGTGAAAAAGGTTTAGTTGAAAGCTAGAGGCTGTGCGTGAAAGCTCAGTGATTATACAAGCAGAATTGGTGACTTGTACCCAAAGAGCTTCAAAGACTGGGTCAGAAACTCTGTTTCCTGTTGGATGAATTAGTTATCAAAACTGAGGAATAAATATTTGATAGAGCTTGTTTGAAGAAAGTTTACAGGTAAAACTTAGTATGGTTTTATGTTCATTCTGTAGTTGTGAACTTCCCATGATTCAGGACATTTACAAAGGCAGGTGTGAAAAAAGGGCCTGAAGGATCATTGGGAACCCGAGTCACCCCAACCATAATCTATTCCAGCTGCTGCCATCTGGGAAACAGTACTACAGCATAAAAGCCTGGACCAACAGGTTCTGGGACAGCTTCTTCCACCAAGCCATCAGACTGATGAACTCTCACTGATTTGAGTGTATTTCTATGTCACTTTGACTGTTCTATTTATTATAAATTACTGTGTTGGCGCGTGTCCTAGCTGACAAGGCATCGGACTAGTAACCTGAAGGTCACTGGTTCGAGCCCCAGCTGAGGCAGCGAGTTGTGCCCTTGAGCAAGGCATTTAACAACACATTGCTCTGCAACAACACCAGTGCCAAGCTGCTTGGGTCCTAGCGCCCTTCCCTTGGACAACATCGGTGGCTTGGAGAGGGGAAGGCTTGCAGCTTGGGCAACTGCTGGTCTCCCATACAACCCTGCCCAGGCCTGTGCCCTGGAAAAACCTTCCAAGGCGCAAATCCATGGTTTCATGAGACTAACGGATGCCTAGTAGTAGTATAAATTACTATGATTGCACATTTAGAGGGAGACGTAATGTGAAGAATTTTACTCATGTATGTGAAGGATGTAAGAAATAAAGTCAATTCAATCTATGAAGTCAGATCTATTAAGAGATCTTTTTGGAAGCAACGAAAGAGAAAAGGGGTCAAGTAATAAGTGTAATAATTAACACCCACAAAACGCTGGAGGAACTCAGCAGGCCTGGCAGTATCTATTGAAAAAAAGTACAGTCGATGTTTCGGGCCGAGACCCTTCAGCTTCTCCAGTCCTGTCGAAGGGTCTCGGCCCAGAACATCAACTGTACTTTTTTCCATAGACGCTGCCTGGCCTGCTGAGTTCCTCCAGCATTTTGTGTGTATTGCTTGGATTTCCAGCATTTTCAGATTTCCTCTTGTTTGTGATTCAATAATTTAGCAGCAGCTTGCATTAAAGACTTTCCCTTGAAAATTTTCATTACTAGCTTTATTTGGGATTAGAAATGGATTGTTGATGACCATGTTTTTTTTAGGACAATCTTATAGCTTTGAACCTGATGAGTTCTTTTTTTGTTTTAGGTGCCAGTGCTCCCTGAAGGTGCAGATTCTGGGCTTCCTCTTGTCAATGAATTGTATTACCTCTTAGCTGATTATCATTTCAAGAACAAAGAACAGGCCAAAGCTATTAAATTCTATATGCATGACATTTGTGTCTGCCCAGGCAGGTTTGTATTGTTTGTTACATTGGTGTTTTGAAATCAAGAAAATGAGTCATAGTGATATTTTGGGATGTTTCCTATTTTGTAATGACTAAAGTGCGTTCTTTGTGCCTGAATAACCTTTAACCCATTTTCTACATTTCTAATAGTAGTTTTCAGCTTGTATGGTTCACGTCCATCATTCCAGGCTACTGTCAGGGATAGTTGGACAAAATTCTTTAGGTGTTAAATATTAGCCATGGCTTTGAGAGAACTGTGCTGCTATTTTTGTGAGATCACAATGTGATCTTTTATAGCTATCTGAATGTGACAATTATTCAGCAATACTATAGTAATGCAACATCAGCTTATATTTTATTTTCAGCCCTAGAGCGGGTATAGACTCTACTACTTTTGATTTGGAACCAAGATTAACTGAACCAGGTTGATAAAATCCTTGGAACCTTGCTGATAGTGAATGCATGCAAAAATGACTACTCATGTCTGCAACATTGAGACCATTCTATTAAGGCATTCTACATCATTACCAGTCAGATTGTGCCATCTCTAGTGGTTGTAATTGGGCTAACTGATTATTTTAAAGATTAAAGCAGATAGGCTGCAGGGTTCTCTGATCTTCAGTATCAGTTAGTGTTCACACCTATTTACACTCATTGGCTATTTTATTAGGTATACCTGTGCACGTGCTTGTTAATGCAAATATCTAATCAGTCTGTCTTGTGGCAGCATCTCAGTGCATAA
Organism: Hemitrygon akajei; assembly: GCF_048418815.1. Lineage (NCBI taxonomy): Eukaryota > Metazoa > Chordata > Chondrichthyes > Myliobatiformes > Dasyatidae > Hemitrygon > Hemitrygon akajei. The sequence goes on along the minus strand of NC_133132.1, from coordinate 23,177,500 downwards.
CAGCATGCAGTTGCCATTCAGACCAAACATCAGAATGGGGAAGAAATGTGATTTACGTGATTTTGACTGTAGAATAATTGTTGGTATCCCATGGGGTTGTTTTATTTACCTCAGAAACTGCTGATATTCTGGGACAGCAGTCTCCAGAGTTTGCAATGAATGGTGCCAGAAACTTCCACTGAGCAGCAGTTCTGTGGGTGAAAAATGCCTCGTTAATGAGAGAGGTCAGAGAAAAATGGCCAGACTGGTTCAAGCTGACACGAAGGCGACAGTAACTCATAGTCGTGCATTGCAACAGTGTGCAGAAGACCATGAATATATACCCAGTGGCCACTTTTAATAGGTACAGGAGATGCCTAATAAAGTGGTCATTGAGTGTATGTTGCTTTTTTCTCTGCTCATTGCAAGTTCTGATGCTGCCTGAACCGAGCATGCTGGAGGAAAGGTCTGCCCTGTTTCTGCTGATAGTTAAGTGTTGCAGAATGCAGCATCTGTTTCATTGCTATTGATATATGGTAAATGCTTTAAATGCTGTCAGATAATTTTTTGATGCATTTTCCAGCCAAAATTTGCAGCAGTGGATTGAACTGTTGCCCCAGGATATTGCTGAAATATTAAATAAACTAAGAGGTAATTTTAAATTGGATCATGGCTGGTGAGGTTGTAGACTCTGATTTATTCACATACTTGTACGTACACAATGATTAATGTAAAATTCTGAAAAAGCCCTAGGCAGGTCTGACCAGATCATTCCAATACTGAGTTTAATTCAGATAACTGTGAGATGTGCATTTTTGGAGAGACAAATCATGGCAGGATATTTACAGTGGTTGGTTGAACACTGAGGAGTGTTGTGGAACAGAGTGACTGAGAAGTACAGATGGCATTCTGTCCTTCTTTCAGGGCATGGAGTATAGAAATTGAGATGTTATGTTGCAGGTGTATGTGACATTGGAGAGCTCAGATTTGGAATATTGTGTTCTGTTTTAGTCATTCTGCTGTAGGAAAGGCATGTTTAATCCAGAAAGGGTGCCTGTATTGCTTGACTGTTTCAACTGAAGGTAGAATGTATGGCCGCAGTCCATACATCACAGCCCTCCTGACATTGTCAGGTCATGGCATTTCTTTGGACATTGCATTAGGGGGTTGTTGCTACTAATGGTTTTGTGGCCCTTTACTGCTAACTTGTAACTGCTAGTATCTTCCAACTCCTCTAAGTGGATGATGAGGACATTTAATGTCTTTAATATGTTTTAATGTTGTCTGGCTCAGGTGATTTGGCACTGTAGAGTATTGTAGTTATGATTGATTCAGGAACAGCTGCTTCCCCTCTGGCATCTGATTTCTATGAGGGGTGATTGATAAGTTCATGGCCTAAGGTAGAAGGAGTCAATTTTAAGAAAACCTTGCACGTTTATTTTTCAACATAGTCCCCTCCTACACTTACACACTTAGTCCAGCGGTTGTGAAGCATACAGATCTCTTCTTTGTAGAAGTCGGTGTCTTGGACCTCCAGAAGTGGTCCACAGCAGGGGTGATTGATAAATTTGTGGCCTTAGGTAGATGGAGATATTATTTCTGCACAATCACCTAAAGAGTTGACCTGCACATGCATGTAACGAGAACAGTATAACATCGCCTTCCACCTTAGGCCACGAACTTATCAATCACCCCTGCTCTGGACCACTTCTGGAGGTCTAAGACACCGACTTCTACAAAGAAGGGATCCGTATGCTCCACATCCGCTGGACTAAGTATAAATGTAGGAGGGGACTATGTTGAAAAATAAATGTGCAAGGTTTTCTAAAATTGACTCCTTCTACCCTAGGCCATGAATTTATCAATCACCCCTTGTAAAATGACATTAAACCCACGAAACTTCCTCACTTTAAAAAAAATATTCTGTCTTTGCATTACTATTTTTAATTTAACTATTTAATATTTACTGTAATTTATTCATTTCTATATTTATGTATTGTACTGTTGCTGCTTAGTTAACAAATTTCACAACATATGCAGGTGATAATCGTAAACCTGATTCTGATTAACAAATTATCTCAACCCATGTTGATATTGCTGTCTGCTCCTGCCCATTGGCAATTTGGATTGGATATTTTTTGTCATGACATTTCACTGTAATGTCGGGGAGAATATGATGGCATTTATGTGCTCAGGTAGGAGCTGCTGTCACTGTACAATCTGAATTCTAACAATTTAAAATGTGAGAAAACTGGAGTAGCAATGTTTTGCTATTTCTTTTTGCAGTATTTTTCGGTGACAGCTAGTTTAGCTTTGGAGCAAAAGATAGTGACCATTAAGTGCACCAATAATAGATTAAAGACAATTTTTCTACATTGAAATATCTTTCAGAAGCTATTTTATCTCTGCTTCGTAAAAGGCATGGGTACAACAGAAGAAAACTGAGTACAATTGGGTCATTTGAGCCTTTAAGATTTGACGAATGCAACAATTTATTTGTGTGCAGCTAATTTGTGAGGGTTGCATTTGTTGTTACAAAGCAGTTGCACAACGAGCAAGAAATAAGCTTCCAGCAACTGTAATATTTTCTTTCCTAAAAAGAATAGATATGTTATGTAGTTTGGAGACATGTTCTCTGGAGACTTGAAAACTAGTAACACATACCATGGATGATTTCTAATATTTTATATTTCTGATGTGTAGGTTTGATTCTTGGGCAGGCATGGCTCTGGCTCGAGCTAGCCGTATCCAGGACAAGCTGAACTCAAATGAGTTGAAGAGCGATGGACCCATCTGGAAACACTCCGTTGCTGTTTTGAACTGCTTTAAGCGGGCACTTGAGATAGATCGCACCAATCTCTCACTTTGGATTGAATATGGCTCCATGTCCTATGCACTGCATTCATTTGCTTCACGCCAGCTGAAACAGTGGAAAACAGAGTTGCCTTCGGAAGTTGTACAACAGGTGAGTATCTAAATGTTACAGCAAAACAGGTTTAATGGCTGGTGGTGGTGGGGGGGAAGGAATGTGGATTGGAAGTTTCATAAGTTAATTGCTTTTGTTGAATTCTAAAGGAAGCTGTCTCTAGTTAGTGTTATCTGTTGGTCTTAGTTCTTATGTTCTTAATTTCAGCATCATTCAGCAGCTTTGAGACAGATACTTTGAGTATAAGTATCTGGACTCCTGTAGATCTGTGTTAAAAACATACTCTCCTTTTTGGTTCACTACAGAACAAAAGAGTAACTGGAATGCTCTTTATTGACATATAATCATACATGAAGAGCTGTTTTATGTTCTGCCTTTTGAATCACCGGACAAATCATTGCAAAACCACATTATTTTTTGGCACAATACTTTGTTCATGTAAAGGTATATCTTACTGCTGTGAGCTCCTGATTTTATGGGATTACGAAGGGCAAAAATGGGAACTTGCATGTGGATGCTGAAGGCAAGGTTAAATTACAAAATGAATACTTTGCATCTGCCTTCCAAAGTAGTGGTGAAGGAGAATCTAGTTAAAACACTCTGTGGTGGGGGGACGTCATGTGATGACACAGGATCGAGATGCTGGAACCCAGCTCTCCCGTAAAAAATCAATAAATTAATGTTTAGGTGAAGAAAAGTTAGTCAATACTTTCTAAAAGTTACTTATAAACTACTCCGGATTGTTTCAAGTTATGCCTCACAAACAGAAGATGAAGAAAACTATTACCATGAAGACAACGCAAGTTGGAACAGAATCAAGGCCCACTTCTGCCAAAGAACCGCGGACTCAGGTACATTATACCACCGGCGATACAGAACAGGAAACTGCGGCAACATCGACCATTCCTAAAGGAAAAGACCAACGAGAACTGCGCAAACGTGAAGGAAGGAGCATGCGCAAACGAGAGCAACCAGAACTACAAATCCCAGTTACGACTGAAACCGAAAGTGAAAGTGAATCTGAGGGAGAGTCAGATTCTCTGGAAAAATCAGACGAAGATGGAGATAAAAGTTCTTCTGGAAATACAGAAAAGACTTTGAGGCAAATAATGCGTAAATTAGGCGCATTAAAAGTAATAAAAAAAATGATAAATATGGAGATTATGTTTGATAAAATGACAAAAAGACAGGAAAAAATGGAAAAGAGAATTATAGATTTGGAAACTACAACGGAAGACATGGTTGAAAGAATGAACAAAATGGAAGATGATAATACTGCCTGGACATCAGAAAGAAAACAATTTATGGAAAAAATTGATAAGCTTGAAAATTTTAGTAGACGAAACAATATTAAAATTGTTGGACTTAAAGAAGATATAGAAGGAGAAGATCCAATAAATTTTTTTCAAAAATGGATCCCTGAAAAATTGGAAATGGAAGGAGAAACTCTAATTGAGATTGAAAGGGCTCATAGAGCCTTAAGGTCAAGACCTCAAGCTGATCAAGATCCACGATCAATTTTTATAAAATGCTTAAGATACCAAGATAAAGAAAAGATCCTGAAGGCGGCTGCCCAAGGTGCCAAAAAAAGAAACGGGCCATTGATGATAGCAGGGAAAGCAGTTCTTTTTTATCCTGATATAAGTTATAACCTTTTGAAGAGAAAGAAGGAATTTAACCCAGCAAAAAAAGTCTTATGGGAAAAGGGTTATAAATTTATAATGCATCACCCAGCAACACTGATAATTTTTTTGGAGGAGGGAAAAAGAAGATTTTTTACCGATTATCGAGAAGTGGAGGTGTTCGCACAAAAACTTCCATTTATTCGCTAATTACACATAGAGACTTCCAAACGTAATGGATTAAAAATGATGATAGAGACAGCTCACGGAAGTGATGGACATTTAAGGATGATACAGGGGAGAAAAGCAAAATTTTAGAAACACTAATTGAGAATTGTATTTTTTTTTCTTTTCTTCTTATATATATATACTTTTTTATGTTGCGGGGGGGCTGGGGAGCTTTGGATCGGTTACTGCGGGATTCACGTGTGTAATCATGGCGATCGCCATGACCCGTCCAACAGAGGGGGGTAATGTTGCGTTCTCTTTTTTTCACATTAGTAGGGGGGTATTTTGTTTTTTTCTTTATACTCTATTTTTCTTCTATCTTTCTGCCTGGATGATTGGTGGGGACACACATAGCAACATGGAGACTTTTAAAAAGATTTCCCAAGATACCACGGAAGTTGATAGATTAGGTATTATTATAGATTGGAGTAACATAATTAAAAATAATGACTAATTTACTGAATTTTTTAAGTTTTAATGTTAATGGGCTTAATGGACCGGTAAAAAGAAAAAGAATTTTAACACACATTAAAAAAATGAAAACAGATATAGCTTTTTTACAAGAAACACATTTAACAGACATAGAACATCAGAAATTAAAAAGAGACTGGGTTGGAAATGTTATTGCAGCTTCATTTAACTCAAAGGTGAGAGGAGTTGCAATTTTGGTTAATAAAAATTTACCAATTAAAAAACAAAATGTATTAATTGATTCGGTGGGGAGATATCTAATTATACATTGTCAAATTTTTTCAGAACTATGGACCCTTATGAATATTTATGCACCAAATGAAAATGATGTAAAATTTATACAGGAGGTCTTTTTGAATTTGGCTAATGCACATGATAAAATATTAATAGGTGGAGATTTTAACTTTTGTCTAGATCCAGTTTTAGATAGATCAACAAAGGTTGTCACAAAATCAAAAGTAGTAAAATTAACTCTATCATTGATGAAAGACTTAAATTTGATTGATATATGGAGAAGAATTAATCCAAAAGAAAGAGATTATTCATTTTATTCAAATAGACATAAAACATATTCAAGGATAGATTTTTTCCTATTATCAACGAACATTCTAGATAGAGTGAAAAATGTGGAATATAAAGCAAGAATATTGTCAGATCATTCTCCTTTAATAATGACAATGATAATGATAGATAAAGAGGAATCAATTTATAGATGGAGATTTAATTCAATATTACTAAAACGTCAAGATTTTTGTGATTTTATGAAAAAGCAGATTCAGTTCTTTAGATACAAATTCACATTCAGTTGATGATAAATTTATATTGTGGGAAGCAATGAAGGCATATTTGAGAGGTCAGATAATAAGTTATACTTCTAAAATTAAGAAGGAATATATGATAGAAATAGATCAATTGGAAAAAGAGATTACAAAATTAGAAAAAGAATCTCAAAGAAATATGACAGAAGAAAAACGAAGACAACTTATTAATAAGAAGTTACAATATAATACTCTCCAGACATATCGAACAGAAAAAGCAATTATGAGAACTAAACAGAGATATTATGAACTAGGTGAAAGATCACATAAGGTCCTTGCATGGCAGTTAAAAACAGACCAGACTTCTAAAACAATAAATGCAATTCGAACAAGAGTAAATAAAATTACTTATAAACCTTTAGAAATTAATGAAGCTTTTAAGAATTTTTATTCTGAGTTGTATAAATCAGAATCACAAAATGATAATGTCAAGATAGAAAGGTTTTTATCACAAATAACTCTTCCAAAATTAAATACGGAAGAACAGAAGGGATTAGATATGCCTTTTACATTAAAAGAGGTCGAAGAAGCCCTAGGATCACTTCAAAGTAATAAATTTCCAGGAGAAGATGGTTTTCCGCCTGAATTCTATAAAAAGTTTAAAGATTTATTAATTCCTCCTTTTATGGAGTTAATACATCAATCGAAAAGAACACATAAACTTCCAGAATCTTTTTCGACAGCTATTTTAATAGTATTGCCAAAAAAAGATAGAGATCTTTTAAAGCCAGCATCATATAGACCTATTTCTTTATTAAACACTGATTATAAAATAATAGCAAAAATCTTATCTAACAGATTATCTAAATGCTTACCAAAATTAGTACATATGGATCAAACAGGATTTATTAAAAATAGACAATCGGCAGATAATGTAACTCGGTTATTTAGTATAATTCATTTAGCGCAAAAGAGGGAGGAAATGAGTGTGGCAGTTGCTTTAGATGCAGAAAAAGCATTTGATAGATTGGAATGGGATTTTTTATTTAAGGTATTGGAAAAATATGGATTAGGAGTATCTTTTATAAAATGGATTAAAACCTTAAATACTAATCCCAAAGCTTAAGTAGTGACAAATGGTCAAATTTCAACACCATTTCAGTTAACAAGGTCAACTAGGCAAGGTTGTCCATTATCACCTGCTTTGTTTGTGTTGGCGATAGAGCCATTAGCTGAATTAATTAGAATGGACCCAGACATTAAGGGTTTCAGAGTTAATCAGGAAGAATACAAGATTAACTTATTTGCTGATGATGTTCTGCTTTATTTAACAAACCCATTGCACTCGTTGTGTAAATTATCCTATAGATTAGAAGAATATGGGATAATATCAGGTTATAAAATAAATTGGGATAAAAGTGAAATTTTGCCTCTTACTAAAGGAGATTATAGTCAATGTTGATTAATAACTCAATTTAGATGGCTGGCAAATGGTATAAAATATTTAGGTATAAGAGTTGATAATGACATAAAGAACTTATATAAATTAAATTACTTACCACTATTGAAAAAAAATTCAAGGAGATCTTGATAAATGGATGGTATTACCAATAACATTAGTAGGTAGAGTAAATACCATAAAAATGAATATATTCCCTGGACTACAATACTTATTTCAATCACTACCAATACAACTACCCCAGAAGTTTTTTCAAGAGTTAAATAAATATGTGAGGAAGTTTCTTTGGAAAGGTAAGATGTCAAGAATATCGTTGGAAAAATTGACATGGAAATTTGATCTAGGAGGGTTACAACTTCCAAATTTTAAGAATTATTATAAAGCAAATCAACTTAGATTTATTGCATCTTTTTTTGAGAAAGATAGACTGGCATGGATTAGAATAGAACTAGATAAAATAGGAGAAAATACACCAGAAGATTTTATATATAAATGGGAATCTAAATGGATATGGGAAAAGAAAGAATCTCCTATATTAAAACATTTGATTGACTTATGGAATAAGATAAATGTTGACGATGAGACAAAGAAATCCTTTTTAGCAAAAAGATCTTTAATTCAAAATAGACTTATTCCTTTTACAATGGATAATCAACTTTTATATAATTGGTTTCAAAAAGGGATTAGATATATAGGAGATTGTTTTGAAGGAGGTATATTAATGTCATTTGATCAATTAAAGAATAGATATAAAGTATCAAACAACACTCTTTTTTGTTACTTCCAACTAAGGGCTTATTTAAGAGAAAAATTAGGTCAAACAATGTTATTGCCGAAATCTAATGAAATAGAAACTTTAATTCAAAAAGGAAAGATTAAAAAATTTATCTCTTGTATGTATAACTTGATTCAAAAACAGGCAATTAAACAAGGAGTCCCTAAGTCAAGACAAAAATGGGAAAGTGACTTGAATATTAAAATTGAAGAAACAAATTGGTCAAGACTATGTCTTGATAGTATGACAAATACAATAAATGTCCGGTTAAGATTAGTGCAATATAATTTTTTACATCAATTATATATTACACCACAAAAAATAAATAAATTAAACCCAAATTTATCAGATCAGTGTTTCCGATGTAACCAAGAAATTGGTACTTTTTTACATTCTACTTGGTCTTGTTCTAAAATTCAACCTTTTTGGACAAATTTAAGAGTTTTATTGGAACACAACTCCCACATAATCCAATATTATTTTTACTAGGCGATATTGAAGGGATAAAACTGAAACCCAAATTGAATAAATGTCAGAAAGAATTTATAAAAATTGCACTGGCAGTAGCCAAAAAGGCTATTGCAGTTACTTGGAAATCGGATACATACTTAAGTATAGATCGTTGGAAGAAAGAAATTTATGGCTGTATTCCACTTGAAAAAATTACTTATAATTTAAGAGATAAATATGAAACATTTTTGAAAATTTGGCGCCCTTATTTACAAAAGACAGGATTAAATATATAGGTGCTCCGAAGATGAAATAATTGGTTATTTGGGGAAAGAAATAAATATATATACTAAAGTTATTACGAACTCCCTGGAGCATGTGGGAATCTTCCAATATCCAGGCACTCTTTCTTTTTTTTCTTTCTTTCTTTCTTCTTTTTTTTCTATAGGGATGTTAGGGGGGAGGGGTTAAGGGGAGGGGGGATGGGTAATATATATATTTTTTTCATATACTTTTATTTCTGTAATTACTTGAAAATGCAATAAAAAAAGTTTTAAAAAAACACTCTGTGGTAAAATTAATAGCATGAAGATATTAGAAAAGTTGCCTAAAATTAAAATGGCTGACTTAGCAGGACCAGATGGGATGCATCTTAGAATTGTGAGGGATATAAGAGGAAGCTGAGGGCTGTCTTCCAGTCCTGTTTGGATATGCGAGCAATGATAGAAGACTAGAGCTTTGAATGTTACTCCCTTGTTAAATAATAATGTAAGGGTAAGTCCAACAACTGTTGACCAGTTAGCTTAAGTGTTCAGAAATGTCAATCAGAGACAAGATTAATAGTTATCTGGAGGGAAATTATTAATTAAGGCAAACCAGCACAGATCATAGTAGATCATGTTTTACTATGTTGATTGAATTGTTTGAGGTAGTGGATGGAGTTGATGAGGCTAATGTATTTGACAATTAAATGAACTTCTAGAAGGCTTAGGAGAATATTGGTGGTGTTTATTGATACAAGGTTGATCAAGGTACAGACCACAAGAGTGTCTTGCTGATTGATTATCTTTTAAACTTGCGTTCCCCAGGGATTGGCATTGGAGCCATTACTCTTTTCAAACAATGTAATTTTGACCTAGACATATACTCAGTGGCCCTTTATTAGGTACAGGAATGCAAATTAGTGTGCTCTTCCGCTGCTGTAGCCCAACCACTTCAAGGTTCAACGTATTGTTTGTTTGGAGATGCTCTTCTGCTCACCAATGTTGTAACGTGATTAATTGAGTACTACCACCTTCTTTGTCAGCTTGACCCAGTCTGACCATTCTCATCTGGCCTCTTTCATTAAAAATTCACTCGCTGAATTTTTATCTTTGCACCATTCTCTGCAAACACTAGACAATGTCGTGCATGAAAATCCCAGGTGTTCATCAGTTTTTGAGATGTTCGAGCCATCTCATCTGGCACCAACTATCTTTGCATGGGTCAAAGTCACTTCGATCACAGTTCTTCCACATTCTAATGTTTAATCTAAACAACAACGGAATCTGTTGACTGTCTCTGCATGCTTTTACACATTGAGTTGCTGCCACATGATTGCCTGATTAGCTATTTGCATAATAAAGTAGCCATTGAGTGTATGGCTACAAGCGATACAACCTGGGAAGACGTGGTAGTGTAGCAACTCGAGGTGTTGGAGTTTGGAGTTCAGTCTCGGCATCCTCTGTAAGGAGTCTGAGTTTTCCCCAGGTCCTCTGGTTTTCTCTCACGGTTCAAAGATGTGCCAGGGAAGGTTAATTGGTCATCGTAAATTGTCCCGTGATTAGGTTAAGTTTAAGTGGGGGTTGTCAGAGCGTGCTGGGCAGTGCAGCTTGAAGATCCAAAAGAGCCTATTCTGTGTTTTATCTCTAAATAAAATAAAGCCACAATTTCCAAATTTGTAGATAACACAAAAGTTGGCAGCATTGTGAACTGCAAAGAAGACAGTGGTATATTGCAGTTGGATATGAACAGATTGGTGGAATGGGGATGGGACATGAAGTTTAATGTTAAGAAATTAAGTGATTCATTTAGTGGGAAGAATGAGGAGGGATAACATTAAATAAAGAATCCTATTCTCAACTGTCTCAAAATATACTGAGAAAATTGAGAAAGCAATTTATAAATTATGCCTGATTCTCGGCTTTATTGGGAGTAGCCGCTATTCAAAGCATAGTATCTTCACATTAAGACTGCTGTTTGTAGAAGAAGTTGTCATGTGCACCTGCATTAGAAAAACAAAAATAGGGTTGAATTGTATGGCATGCACATTTAAGAATGTTGCGTATTTGAAAAAAAGAATATTACCGTAGATTCCGGACTACAGAGCGCACCTGATTAAAAGCCGCTGGCTCTAATTTTAGAAATAAAATCAATTTTTTACTTGTACAGGCCGCACCGGATTTTAGGCCGCACCGGATTTTCGGCCGCAGGTGTCCCACGTTGTATTATGAGATATTTACACAGAAAGATATTACACGTGAGGATTTTTTAACTTTTAATTAAATCCATATGGTAACATAAACAAATACATATTGCAAATGCTTTTTTTCGAACCGTGCCTGTAACGCGGCTACTTTTAAATATACGTTGCGTATACTTCTTTACTGAACAACATTCCAATATCTCCTAACGACTGGTAAAAAATATATATACTGCAGCCTACCAGGAAAAGTTATTGATCGCCTTTAACTTAAAAGCAGCGTTTTCGCTCCGTCGCTCGACCCCCGCCGTCCCGTTTATCGCAAACCGGCGTTTTCCCACAAGACGCGGTGAAACCGGGTGTGACGTCATAGTAGACCGCGATGTAGTACAGAAAACAAATATAGTTAAAACAGTTCTAACTTTAACTAACAAATGAATTACTAAGCGAAAATATTATAAACTAAATAACTGCCATAAAGGCAGCACAATGCTTTTCTTCGAGTGTTTTCCATGTTGATGAGGGTGAGTACAAATGACTGATTTACAATAATTTAATTGTGAAAGTGCGCTTGATTTATCGTACAATTTCATTGGACCTCTGTGAACTACTCATCAATTTTATTGGTCTACTGTTACGAGGCAAAATGTTTTTGGCGGCATGAAAAAAAACCATGTATTAGCCGCTCTGTATTAAAGGCCGCAGAGTTCAAAGCTGTTCAAAATGTGGGAAAAAAGTAGCGGCTTAAAATCCGGAATCTACGGTAAGTATGATGCTTCCAACAGCTGGATCAGGTTATTTCCTTCTGCCATTCGTGTGATAATTGCCATTATCAACTCACCTTCCTTTTTCTTTGGATGGCTTGACTCTGTGTAAATACCATGGTTTAAACTTCTATTCTTCCTATATTCAGTAGACTTTCCCTTCAGCAACATGAAGAATTTGGGTTTAGAAGTGAGACTTTGTCTTAGTCTCTGCAATCAAAGTCCTTTGTAGTGCAAAATGGGCCTAGTGTTGCTATACTGAGGTCGTGATTAGGGTTGTGCCCAGTGGTTCAAGGGAAGTAGCTGCTCTAGAACCTGCTTGTATGGGACTTCAGGCTTCTGCTTGATGGTAACTGAAAAGATGGCATATCCCCTTGCTGGTGATATTTGATAGATGTTGCCTCCTTGAGGCAGTGCTTCATGTAGATACTACAACTGGCAGGGAGGGATGTATTGGGCTGAGTTCACCACACTCTGCTTCTTCCCTGCGTATTCACATTGCACACCCTGCGTATTCACATTGCTATTTCAGATAATGACGGAACTATTTAGGATGCTTTCAACAGAACATCTTTAGAAATTTGTTGGAGGTTTGGTGATGTGTCTAAGAAACCTTCTAAGAAAGTAGAGCCACCAGCATATTTTCCTTGTAATTGCCTGCATAGGCTGGATATGATGATAGAGCAGATAGGTGGTCTACTGCCATCGGTCCCAACAACATTATGAGTAGTCATTGAGCAACCTAGTGTTTTATTTGTGACTGTCACTGTCTTTGTTGTGTACTGCAGATGGAAGAAAGAAGAGACAGCATGCTTGAGACAGCCAAGCAATGTTTCCTCTCAGCAACACACTGTGAAGGTGATGGCGATGAGGAGGAATGGCTCATTCACTACATGTTGGGTAAAATAGCAGAAAAACAGAAACTGCCACCAAAAGAATACTTGGAACATTACAAGCAGGTCAGCATTGACCTTCAGTGCCAATCAATTTTTTTTGTATCCTTGACATCTGTGTCTCACTATACCTAAATAATTCAGAATAGATACATGACTGTTGCTGGTGTTTACTGTATTCTCCTTAATGCCTTTCATAACAATCTGGTATATTTAAAAATTACAGAGCAGGGGCTAGTCTAATGCTCCAGTGAGATGTAGAAAATTTTCTCTCTCGGTGTGATGTTGGTTGTAGAGCAGTAAGAGTGAAGAAATGGAAGGGCTTGACATAGATTTCCATGACCTAGTTTCTCTCTACCCAGTTCAGGTGACATTTTAGTGCAAATCCTCACCGCTCCATGTCACTTCCAAAACAAAGTTTGTATCTTTTGTGTATTTTTTCAAAGCTTCAATTAAACCAAGTCTGCTTATTCTGTTGTGTGTATCTCCATGTTCCATATCTCAAAGGCACAGCAATTGGGTTCCATTTGTACATTGTGCACTCAGCACTACTTCTTAAACTCCTTGCTGGAGTTTTTTGCTTCAGATTTATCTCACTGTTCATCTGATACCTATTAGGACTTATATACATCTGAGCTCTTCTGAAGCTTTGCTGGCTAAATTCCAAATATGCTGCATGTCTATTGCCCATTATGCCTGTGCTTCAACCACCTGATCACTGTAAATTCTTTTGATCCATGATTTTCTTTTTAGCTTGCTTATCTTCTGAGCTACTTCAACTCTTGATTTTTGTATACTCCTGATTTTAGTTGTGTAATTCTCAGTGGCCTACTTTTAGCTGCTATGATCCTAATCTTTGTGATTCTTTTGTCATTTATCTTAAAGATCAAAGAATGATACAGCACAGGAACAAGCCTAGGCCCTTTGGACCACCAAGCTTGTACTAGCTACTCAACACCCATTTATACTCATCATGTTTTATCCTTTCCACATTCCCATCAGCTTCCTCTGATACGACCATTCACTTACACACTCAGACCAGTTTAAAGTGGCCACTTGCCCGAAGATCTGCACCTTTTTTGTGGGATGTGAGAGGACATTGAAGACCCAGGGGAAATCCACAGATCATAGTGAAACTGTGCAGACTCCACATGGAGAGTTACTAGAGGTCAGGATTGAAGTGGAGCTGTTGGAGTTGCAAGGCAGCAGTCCTACTGACTGCACCACTCTGGCACCAATCTTTCTTTCAAGTTGCTTTGTGAAATTTAGCTCCAGATGTAGTGTCTTGAAACATCAACTGCCCATTCCAACACAATGCTGAAACCTTTGTTCCCTCCATGGACTCCATTTGCACTTTTCATTGCTTCAGTATAGTAGTCAACACAATCCACCATCTTTTGTAGGCTTTTCCGTTCTTGGGCATTGGTGTTTCCTTACCAGGCCATAATGTAATCAGTCAGGATGTTGTGCATCAGGAGAAGTTTTAGATGACATACAAACTTTTAAGTAGAAGTGCTGTTGTGCCTTATTTCTGTGTTGGCACCTGTGTACTGGTCCCAGGTCAGACCTACTGATATGATAACACCAAGGAATTTAAAGTTACTGATGTTAATAAATATCTTATTACACGAGTCTAGGTGGTGCTGGTGTCATCTTTCGGTGTCCTGATGAAAGCTGTCATTCAGTTAGCATCACCCAGACAGATTATCGTATCACTTCTTCATTGCTGTATATGGAATGCTGCTGTGTGCTAATTAAATGCTAAATTTTCCCACATTACAACTAAGATTGTGTTTTCAAGCAGGCTTCCTTGCTTTTTAAGAAATTGAACATAGTTATTTAATTTAAGTTGTTCTGTAAATATATCTTTTTTGCTACTCTGTCATGCTTTCTTTTGTCCAGGCAGCACGTAACCTACACGAGGATGCAGCGCATTACCCACGGAAAATCCATTACCACAATCCACCAGATCTAGCAATGGAAGCTCTAGAGGTATTGAATCAAATGACCATTAAACCAAGACCTCCAGGATTGGAGTGCTGCCGTGTATTGTGTAATTTCACAACTATTATTTCAGTGTTCACGTATTCTGAAGCTTTTAGGAAATATAGTTAGATAGAAAGTTTAATGGCAGAATTAACAAATGAATATTTGTTTGCTATCAGTAATAGGGTTAGTTTATTTCTATTTCTTTCCATGTCTACATAGCTGTAAGATATTAGAGATCTGTGTTACATTTGAGCATTAGGTAACAAGAAATCTTTTTCATTTGTTGTCATATCATTAATCATTGGTGATTTAATGTTTGCCTAGCCCACTGCTCTACTCTCTCTAGACCCAAATGCCATCTAGAAATTTGCTGATGACACGACTATTGTCAGAATTTCAAAAGATGACAGGGTGGTGTACAAGAGTGAGGTAGATCATTTGTCTGAGTGGTGTTGCATCAACCTTACAGTCAACATCAATTAAGACAAAAGAAGTAATGTGGACATCAGGAGGGGGAAGTCAAGGGAATGCACACCAGTCCTCATCGAGAGATCAACAGCGGAGAGGGTGAACAGTTTTAAGTTCCTAGGTGTCAACATCTCTGAAAATCTATACTGGGCTGCACATATTGATACAATTACAAAGAAGGCACGACAGTGACTATCATTAGGAGTTTGAGGAGAATTGGTATGTCACCAAAGACACTTGCAAGTTTCTACAGATGTACCGTGGAAAGCATTCTGATTAGTTGCATCATCATCTGGTATGGCAGGGCCACTGCACAGAATCGGAAAAAGCTGCATAAAGTTGTAAACTCAGCCAACTCTGTCACGGGCCCTAACCTACCCAGCATCGAGGACACCTATGCCTCAAAAAAGAGGCATGCATCGTTAAGGACATCACCTCACTTAGGATGTGCCCTCTTCTCATTTTCACCTTCAAAGAGGAGATACTGGAGCCCAAAGACATGCACTCAACATTTCAGGGACAGCTTCTTCCCTTTCGCCATCAGATTTCTGAATAGACAACAAACCCATGAACACTACCTCACATTTCTTTTCTTGAAGGACAGGTAAACAGGATGGCAGCGATGGGCAGGAACGCCTTGGATAGAGGACACCCTCAGATGCCGATGATAAATCTTTTTCCAGTGACTGTAATGTCTAGCTTTCCTATGAGAAAACCAGGAAGGAGACAATCTTCTGGATTAGGAAAATCAACAGCCAAGTCATTCAACTTGGACTCCCAGGTACTTGGTGGTTGGAAAAAGAGACTGACGGAGAAGATGTTAAAGTTAGAAGATCTTTTCTACTGACAGATTTGATGTGGGTTGCACCAAGAGTACTTGCCACAAGATCTGAGTGACAGACGACATCCCTTTCAGAAGAAAGTCTTGGCGATCAACACCAGCAGAGATGGAGGATGATCGGCAGCATCTGCTGAAACGAAGAAAGCTGGGATTATCACTGAGTTGTGGAGTCCCTATGTCTCACCAATAGTGGTGGTGAGGAAGAAGAATGGGTAGGTATAATGTGTGTTGAATATTGGACACTGAACTGATGTACGGTCCCTGAACAATATACTGTTCTGCGGATCGAGGATGTGCTGGCCTGTCTGAGTGGAACAAAATGCTTCAGTGTGCTGGACCTAAGGAGTGGGTATTATCTGATACCCATGAGTGAAGCTGACAAAGGGAAAATGGCATTCATATGTCCACTTGGATTCTTTTGGTTTGAAAGAATGCCCCAGGGCATATCAGGAACAGCAGTTACTTTCTAATGTGTCTTGGAGAAGACTGTTGGGGACATGAACTTGCTTGACGTACTTGTGTACCTGGATGATCTCAGTGTTTGGGTCCACCCTAGAAGAGCACAAGGCAGGGCTACTGAAGTTGTTAGAACACCTGAAAGCTGAAGGGTTAAAACTGTCTCTAGGCAAGTGCCAGTTCTGCAAGATGTCTGTCAACTACGTTGGACATATAGTTTCACAGATACACACAAAATAGAGGCGGTGACCACATGACCAAGGCCCAAGGATGTGAGTGCTCTTTGCTCATTCCTTGGATTGTATGGGTACTTCCCGAGGTTCATGTAGTTAGCCACCCTTTGAATCAGAGGTTCAACTCTGAGTCAACCTATTGGTTATCTGGTTCACTGCTACAACTGTACACAGAATTATGCTACTGGATCCTGGCTATACTATTTGATGTTTGGCCACAAAGCAATATTGCCTGTAGGCCTCTGTTTTGGGGCTGGTGGGGAAGCCTTGCCATAGAAGATGTATATTAAGTACGTGCTTGATATGAGGAAGGAATTGCAAAAGGGTTATGAACTTGCAGAGGTCTCTTCTTCCAAGCAGAAATGAGGAGATGTGATCAAAAGATTAGCTTCTCCCACCTGATGTCTAGAGGCAAAGTTCTAATAAGGAATTTGGGACTACCAGGGAATTTGGCTGACCACTGGGTGGCTACTCCATATGTAGTGGAGAGTCAGATGCCAAATGTGCCAGCTTTCTGGGTGAAGCCAGAAAATGGAAATGGGCCTATCAGAATTCTCTATCAGAACCACCTTTTACCTCTTGGACAGGAGGTAAGTGTTGACCCAAAGCCTGCCATTGACCCTACACCTAGTAAGAGGACTCTGCACCAAAGTGGGAGAACAGAAAGGCAATTAGTTGAGAGACCTGAAGGGGACCTAACCACTAAATGCTGTATGGACTCAGAGGATAAGGAAATGGGGGTGTGGTATTTGTTACATTATGCAAACTCCCCAGTAATTGATGAAAAGGCTCCTGAACCTCCCCACGCTGACTCAGATGTAATGGCGCTGGGCATGCAGTGGACAGATAGACTGGACAAAGAAGAGAAGCTGTGCTGCAAAGTAATTGGAGATGGTGAGCTAAGTCAAGTGGCAGGGGGACCTGAATTGCTGGATGGGGGAGACATCTCCAAGTAGACAGGAAAGAACCTGAGGAGTGTCTGAGACTGAAGAAGTGGAAGGTGGAATAAGGAAGTCTCAAAGAGTCAGGAAACCCTGAGATAGGCTGGCCTATGTAGGACACACTGGGAGAACAGAGTGTGTGTTTATCCCCTTAGTGAGATATGTCACTACAGGTTTGGAAATCATAACATCACAAAATTCCTTTAAAATTGTGTTATTTATGATGGGTTGGTTTCAAACTGATGAGGGCACAACTATTTTTAGTGGGGGGAGAGTGTTAACACCTTTAAGATTAAAGGTTAAGATTTTACTACTAATGTAGGTTATTTCTTTTAATGGCTTTCTGTACAAGCAGTGTGTTCTGCTGGTAGTGTTTGAGTTACTGTTAAAGATGAGGGGTTGTGGTGTTCACGCTTGGGAATGTAGTATCATCCAATCAGGATGGTGGAAAATTGGGAGAAGGTTCTAGAGAATGCTGGGCGGAGAGGTTTTGTGATGGACAGTGAGGTGGGTTGAGGTCTTTTTGGTGGGAGATGGAGAGAGAAGAAGCTCGAGAGAATTGGTCATAGGATCTGATGCAATTGGAATGCGTAATTCAATGGAGTCCAAGAGGTGAAATCCTACCGATGATTGGTGAATAAGTAATTGGCAGTGCTTCAGACACATCAGCTTTTGGAAGATTTGAGCTCCCACTTGTGTACATTTGACTGTTTTAATTATGATGAGTCCTTTTATTTTTTCTTAATTTTTCTTCTTTAATAATAGTTTGGTTAAGTTAACATTGATAAATACACTTTCTTTATAATTGTATGCAGTGTATGATCTGTTATTTCTTGCCGATGGGCAAGTGATTGGGGACAGTAGTTACACAGTATTCACTCAGATTGGGATTCGGATGGGTGAGACATTCCAGCTTCCTGGTTTTGGTGGGACCCAAGTCATATCGACCCTAGATATATGGATTCTGAGAAAGGTGGTTTTTCTCACAGCTGAGTCCGGTGGCTGTTAGCGAGGGGCCAACGAGCCACATCTCTAAAGATGTCCGGTAGAAAGGAATTTCTATGTGCTCAAGACTTTTGCACAGCAATAATATATATATTTATATATACGTGTGTGTGTGTGTGTGTGTGTGTGTGTGTGTGTGTGTGTGTGTGTGTGTGTGTGTGTGTGTGTGTTTTATATATAAAAATATACACACACACAGATAGAGATATACACATATGTATGAATGACTGGATACATGAGTATTTATAGGCAAGGATTGATTAGGGATAGTCAACATCGCTTTGTGTGTGGTAGGTTGTGTCTAACCAATCTTACAGTTTTTGAGGAAGTTATAAGGGAAGTTAATGAAGGCAAGTCAGTGGATGCTGTCCACATGGACTTCAGTAGGGCATCTGAAAATTCCCACATGGGAGGTTGGTCCAAAAGTTCAGTTGCTCAGCATTCAAGTAGAAATTTGGATTAAACATGGCCTGCTGAGTTCCTCCAGCGTTTTGTGTCTGTTGTTTAGACATTAGCTTTGTGGGAGAAGCCAGAGAGTGGTAGTAGATGGTTGTTTCTCTGACTGGAGGCCTGTGACTAGTGGAGTGCCGCAAGGATCAGTGCTGGGTCCATTGTTGTTCGTCATCTGTGGATGTTTATGTGGTTAACTGGATCAGCAAATTGCGGATGACACCAAGATCGAAGGTGTAGGTGACAGCGAGGAAGGCTATCATAACTTGCAGCAGGATCTGGAACAGCTGGAAAAATGAACTGAAAAGTGGCAGATGGTATTTAATGCAGACAAGTGTAAGGATTTGCATTTTGAAATACCAACTAGAGTAGGTCTTACAATGACTGAGGTTGGGTGAGATAAGAGCTAGAGGAGTTAAAGGAGAAAGATGAAAAGTTTTTAAGGGGAATATGAGGGGAAACAACTTCACTCAGAGGGTGGTGAGAGTGTGAACAAGCTGCCGACACAAGTAGTGGACATGAATTTGATTTCAACTTTTAAGAGAAGTTTGGATAAGTACATGGATGGGATGGGAAGGGTATGGAGGGCTGTGGTCCGGGTGCAGATCAATAGTACTGTGCAGTTTAAATGTTTCAGCATGGACTAGATAGGCCGAGGGGCCTGTTTCTGTGCAGTTTTCTATGACTGTATGTGATGTGTGTATGTATGTGTATATATTTTTATTATTATGTATTGCAATGGACCTGCCACAAAACAGCAAATTTTGTGGCATATGCCAGTGATATTAAAGCTGATTCTGTTTCTGCAGTTTTAGTCCTATATCATTACCTCATTTTTTTTTGCTTCACTCTCTACTTTCTTAGGATTAGGGTATTTTAAAATTCTATTTAGTGACCTTTTTTATTATTGATAGCTTTAACTGCTTCAGTAATGCTACTTTGTGAAAGAAAACCACACTGGAATTATTTATTTTATTTAAGAGACAGCAAGGAATATGCCTTTCTGGCCCTTAGAGCCACTTTGCCCAGCAACCTCCGATTGAAGCCTACCTAATTGCAGGACAATTTACAATGATCAATTAGCCTATGTCTTTAGATTGTGGGAGGAAACTGGAGCACCTGAAGAAAACCCATGCATTCCACAGGGTGGACATACAAGCTCCTTCCAGATTTAACTCTGACCTGAGCTGTAACAGCATCTTGCTAGTGGCGACCCCTCTGTGGTGCCCAATTAGTTAATTAATTCCACGTTTGGAGTAAAAGTTGTTTGTGTGTGGTGTTCAGTTGCCAAATTGCAATCATCTCTCTTTATAAGATTAAAAGCCAATCAAAATTTAAAAAAAAAGCAATTTCAATGTAGGCCTTATGACCAGGAATCAGAGTTTTACTATATGGCATTTGCCCTCTAATTCACTGAAAAGTTGAGATCCAACTTGAATAGCCTGAGTATACCACGTTTCTTTAGGGAGTATTTGAGGAGTAGTCTGCATATTTTCAATGTGCTGCCCATTTATTAATATTTAATAAAATAATCTTGCTTTTTTAAAAACAACATATATATGAATATAATATGTTTTCAAACTCAGCAGGTAATTAGTCCCTGTGATAAGCTGGTGTACATGGACAAAAATTCCAGTGGTAAACGTGCAGGCATTGCAGCCAGCATGAATTAGCAGGTTATTGCATACATCCCTCACTGTTGGCCAGAAGACCTATCGTAAAATGGTTGTCCCTTTATTAAGTGATCTCAACGGCTGAATAAATGCATGAATGTTCTTACCATTTCCAATGTTTACATCCCCAGAAATAGAGAAGTGATTAAATGAAGTAATCCACTAGAAATCCAAATTACTATGATGACGATGATGATGATCATCATCTGTGAATCGTTACGTTAAATTAGGGGAATTTTAGTGGTTGTGTTATCTGTGCATGTAACCATTTGATGATGTTCAGGTGTACTTCAGGCTTCATGCCTCAATCCTTAAACTGCTGGAGAAGGATGAAGTGACTGTGGATTGTGAGATGCTCTTCAGCTACATAAAAGAAGCAGCACATGGACCTTTTGCCAGAGGTGAAGAGAAGAGTACTTTTAAAGTAAATGAGAAGTAAGTGTCATTGAATAGAGGTTTAGTGATAACAGCATGTAATTACAGATAGATTTCTGATCTTTTGGCCTTGTTAAAACTGTTTGCTTTTAGATACTATTTGGAAGTGAATCCTTTCTCATAGAAAAGTTGTCTGACAAGCAGTTATGATCAGCATTGTAATACTCAGTTTAAAGAAAGATTGATCCCAAAGGAAATTACACACAGTGGCACTGCAAGTAGATGTAAATATTAGAAGAGAAATAGAAAGAATAAAAAGTAAGAATAAGAAGTCTAACAAGAAGGGGTTATCACTTCCCTGGCTATAGGTTGACTTACTATAGAGCTTAATAGCTGAAGGTAAGAATGACCTCATACAATGCTCTTTGGAGCTGTTGTCTTAGTCTGTTACTAAAAGTGCTCCTCTGTTCAGCCAAGGTGGTATGCAGAGCATGAAAAGCATTGTCCAGAATTACCAGGATTTTTCATAGGGTCCTTTGTTCTACCACAGCCTCCAGTGTGTCTAGTTTGACTCCTATAACAGAGCCAGTCTTTCTAATCAGTTTATTGAGCCTGTTGGCATCACCCATGTTGATGCCAGTGCCTCAGCACACCACTACATAGAAGATTGTCCTGGCGACAGCAGACTGGTAAAAAATGTGAAGGAGAAGCCTGCATATACTCTAAAGGACCTCATTTTCCTCAGGAAGTAGAGGTGACTCTGGCCCTTGTACATAGTCTCTGTGTCAGTGCTCTACTCAAGCCTGTCATCCAGGTACACCCCTAGGTACTTGTAGGTCCTCACCAGATCCATGTCCTCATTGTTAATAGTAATGGAGCAGTGCAGGCTTAGTCTTCCTAAAGTCCATCACCATCTCCTTTGTCTTACTGATGTTGAGCTGAAGATGATTCAGCTTGCACCATTTGACAAAGTCCTCCACCAGGGCTCTGTATTCATTCTCCTGTCCTCCCTTTATACACCTAACTATTGCTGAGGCATCAGAGAATTTCTGCAAATGACATGACTTGGTGTTATATCTAAAGTCCGAGGTATACAGGGTAAGCAAGAAGGGAACCAATACAGTCCCCTGTAGGGCCCCATGCTACATGTAGCCATGTCTGACACTCTGAAGCCGCACAAACTGGTCTGCCAGTCAAGTAGTCCATAATCCAGGTTACAATGGAAGTGCCAGCCTTCATTCCCCCAGCAATGAGGGCTGTATGGTATTGAAGACACTTGAGAAATCAAAAAAGATGATCCTCACAATGCTACCCTGCTTATGCAAATGGGATTCGGCTCTGTTCAGTTGGTAGATGACAGCATTGTCAACTCCATTGCGCTCCTGATAGGCAAACTGCAGGTGGTTGAGGGCTGATCTGATCAGGTGTCGGAGGTGAGTCATGACCAGCCTCTCTAGGGTCTTTATGATGTGTGAGATCAGAGCCACTGAGTGGTTGTTATCCAAGTCTTCCAGTTGCCCCTTCTTGGGTACTGGGACCACACATGTTTTCCACACAGCCGGGACTCTTTCCAGGCTGAGTCTCAGATTGAAAATGTGCTGGAGAACTCCACACAGCTGCTCAGCGCACTCCTTCAGGACCTTGGGGTTCACACCATCTGGTCCCAATGCTTTGCTGTGTCTGAGTTTCCCCAGAGCCCTTCTCACCTGATCAGTAGTGAAGGTGAGTCCATGATGACTGGGGAGTGGGGGCTGGGGGAGGTGAAGATTGGAACGATAGCAGTTGGTATGTGGAATTGTAGATGGTAGGTACAGGGCAAGGAAAGGATGTAGACTGTGGTAACCTGTGTTCTTCATCAAGGTATTGAATTGGAGGGGAGAGGAGGGGATACATTGATGCTGAGGGAGCATTGGGTGCCCCTGTGCCTGGATTGCTATGCTGAGGGGGGTGTGAATAGGAGGGCAATTGTCAAACCTGTTGAAGAATTAGTTTGACTCATTAGCCCATTCATGGCTACATTCTGAGTCTCCACAGCCCGGCTGATTGAAGCCAGTGATGTTCTTCATGCCTCTTTACACCTCCTGTGTGCTACTCTGCCCAAGCTTGTTCTCCAGCTGTGTCCTATAGTGCTCTTTAGACACCTTGATCTTCTTTAGCTCCCTCTGCACATATTTTAATTCCCCCTATCTCCTGACCAAAAGCCTCTTTTTGTGGTTGAGAAGAGCCTTTAGATCACTGGTGACCCTTTGTAGTTAGGGAAGCAGCGAACAGTCCTTGATGGCATTACAGTGTTCACACAGAAGTTGATGTAGCCAGTGATGCAATCAGTAAGTCCATTAATGTCCTCCCCATGTGGTTCACAAAACACATTCCAGTCAGTAATCTCAAAGCAGCCCTTCAAGGCCTCGGTGTCCTCTGGAGACCATTTCTTTACTCTCTTAGTGGTAGCTAGCTGTACTTTGGGCTTGTACAAGGGAATGAGGTGATCCAGGTTGTGATCCGATCTTCCAAGTGGGGGGAGAATTGTAGAGCTGTATGCATCTTTAATGTTTGCATACAAGAGATCCAGGGTTTTATTTTCTCTTGTATGACACTTGACAAGCTGATTTAAGGTGGGTAGGGTTGAGTCTGGAGTCTCGCGATGGTAGCATGTATGGTGATTGTATCTATTGCATGTAGTTCCTGTTTGTCAGTAGGATATTTAGGGGGTGCAGTACAATTAAAAATTCATCAAGAAAGGGAAGGCAAGAGCACATGGGGAACTCCCTTTTGTTTAATAGGAGCAAGCTTGGGGAATGATCCTCCAGTGAAGTATCTAGAAATATCAGAATCAGAATCAGGTTTATTACTACCAGCATGTGATGTTAACTTAGCAGCAGAAGTTCAATGCAATACATAATCTAGCAGAGAGGAGATAATAATAATAAATAAAATAAAACATAATAATAAACAAACAGGTAAATCAATTATGTATATTGAATAGATTTTTAAAAAAGTGCAAAAACAGAAATATTTAAAAGAAAAAGTAAGGCAGTGTCCAGAGCTTCAATCGGATGGCAGAGGGGAAGAAACTGTTCCTGAATCACTGAGTGTGTGCCTTCAGTCTTCTATACCTCCTACGTGATGGTAACAGTGAGAAAAGGGCAAGCCCTGGGTGCTGGAGGTCCTTAATAATGGACACTGCTTTTCTGAGACACTGCTCCCTAAAGATGTCCTGGGTACTCTGTAGGCTAGTGCCCATGATGGAGTAACCCTTAATCCCCATATCAATTAAGAACTTCTTAATCTCTGCCTTAAGTACACCCAAATATTTGGCCTCCACAACCCTTTGTTGCAACAAATTCCACCAATGCACCATTTTCTGGCTGTAAAAGTTGCTCCATCTCAGAATAAAAGGGACATCCCTTTTATTCTGAGACTGTGGCCTAGAGTCCTTGACCTGCCTACTCCTGAAAACATCCACCACATGTCTCCTCAATCCAGGCCTTTAAGCATCATTGAAATCCACTTCTCTCCCCCCCCCCCCCCCCCTCCCTCCCCTGTAGAAGCCATGTGCATTAATATTTGATTGTCAGTGCAGACTCAGTGGGCAGTAGGGCCTGTTTCTAAACTGTTTGTCCATGGTTATGACTTTTGATCAGAACTGGCTTAAGTCAATGTGAGAAGTTGGGAGTGGGAGGGAAAAATAAGGCAAAGTATGTGACTGGATGGAAAGCAGAAGTGATTAATGCAGAAAGTGGTAAGAGAAATGCAATAACAATGCAGAATATGTTGTTACAATTGCAGTAAAAGTGCAGGTACTCATAATAATGTAGATTTTATAGTCAAAATCTACCTTATTGTACAAGAGGCTTATTCAGTTATCTCATAAACCAGGCTAGAAGATGTTCTTGAGCCTGATGGAACATGCTTTCAGGCTTTGTGGAGATAACTTTAGCATCTATGACATTTGATAAAGATCTTCTGTGAAACAAGTTCCATTAATCTGTCTGGACAGCCTATGGTCTGGTTCCAGATGATATAATATCCCTCAATGCAGAATAAAATGCTTCTGTGAATTACTTTTAAATGATATTTGATTCTTTGATGCAATGTGTGGTGGTGTTGTATGCTAAATGTGTTCACCTTTTTGATTTGGGTGTATGAAAAGTGTGAGGGGAATTAGAAAGTATCATTTTTACTATTCAAGTTAAGATAAAAATAATATAAAACTGATCCAGTGTTGTCTTTGCAGTATCATTTTATTCTCAGAATAGCTTTGGCCTTTTGGCACTGACACTCCCAGGCTGACATCTACCCACAGTGAGACATGAGGCCTTATCAACTGGATTCTGAATCAATTCATTTTTTCTTTGAATGTTACTTCTCCAAATGTCTACCTCATGTCATTTCAATGCCTTCCTTCCATTGCTGGAGCATGCTACTTTTCCCAAAGGGGAAGTGACAGTCTAAAACTGCTCCCAATCTTTTCCTCAGAAGCTAACAATTCCTTTCTGAACTTAAAACTTAACATTTACTATTAAAACTAAATGTTATACAAGAATCAACTTTTTTAATGATTTGCTATGTTTGTAGTGTATTTAACAAAACAAAAATAGAATAAAGCTAGGCATAGGCTGTTGCTCTCTCCATCACTTAAAGCCAATATGTATTTACATTAAATAAAATAAAAATACTACAGATACTGAAATTCTCAAGTAAAAACAGAAAAACGATAATGTCTCTAGCTCAGGATCCTTCATCAGAGCAGGGAAAGAAAACAAATTATTTTTTAATAGTGTAGAAACTGGGCTTACACAGAATGAAAGGAATATCTTCAAAATGACTTAAGTGATAGTTGAGATTCTGCTTTTTTTGTGTGATCTGTTATTAATAGTAAGGCTGTAGGATATGCTCTGCAGGCCAGACTATGCAATAGGAAAGAGAATGAAGGAAAATTATGCCAAAATGATAACAAGCAACAATGGCCAGTTCTGCCATAGACCAAAGGAGTGAGTTATCTAAATATGGAGAATTCAGAGCTGGGTCTCAGCATACTTTGGCGCTTCTTTGTAGCAGTGCAAGATGACACAGGTTGGGAGATCTGACTGGGAAGAAAGGTTAAAGTGGCAGTCATTTGGAAGATCATTCCTGAGGATTGAACACAGATGTTGTGCAAAGGAATCATCATTTCTGTGATTGGATTCCCCAGTGCAGAGGTGATCACATTGTGAACACCAAATGTTCCAGTCAACAAATTCAGTGATCCATTGCCAGGTCTAACAAGTCACGGGTCCAGAGGCAGATTTCTTTGTTAATTATAGAACATCACAATAAGCTATAGTGGATTACAACTGAGAACCTGCTATGGATTTTGGCCTGTAAGGTCAGTAGTTCCATAAATGCATGGGAGGGCCAAATGATCAGGCAACGGATTTTACAATTCACGTCTCAGTGTTAAATATTTTTTGTGTGTTTGCAATTTGTCTTTTTTTGCACATTGGTTGCTTTTCAGGCTTTGTAGTTTTTCATTGATTCTGTTGTATTTCTTTGCTCTACCATAAATGTTTGCTAGAAAATGATTCTCAGAGTAGTATATGGTGGCATAGACATACTTTGATAATAAATTAACTTTGAACTTTGAATCTAGCAAAGCCTAGACAGTTGCATTGTACAACCTGGTAGTTGCATTCATAGCACTTCAGTGGCACCTACAGATAGGGATCTGGCATTACAGTTTTTATGCCATTCCCTTGGCTATGGCTGTTGTACCACAATGTGCAGTGTTAGATATTTCTATTCCTTTTTCAAAATGAAAATATTTAGATGATGAATAGTGATTATTATGGAGAGCTATGTCATGACATCCCTTTTATTCTCTTCTCTCTTCTTTAGGGAAAAGTCCTGTACAAATGATGATGATTCCCATTCTTCCGTTGGAACCATGCAAGGTCAAGGAAACCTTACCTCGGGTCCAGGTCTGACATCCCCACCTTACACAGCCACTCCGACTGACCACGATTACGTCAAACGTAAAATCCCCCATCAGCAGGCTTCAATTGATGGTATTTTTCTTGTTATAATGACAAACTTGGGAGGTGGATAATAATTGGGCAATCATCGTGGTGAATTCTGTTAATTGCTCAACACTGGGTGATGGTGTATAGGAAAATGGGCAATATGGCTGCTGTCTAGCTTTCTTAAAATGATGGGAATGAGGTTTCTTTGCAGTGCTTGCTTGGATTGTTGATGGCTTCTTTAAGTGTTTGCTGCTTTGCTTGCATTTGTATGAAGTGCAGTTTGGCTGCATTCAGTGTCATTAAAAGAAATATTCTAGCAAAATAAGCTTGCACTGAATGATGCCACACTAGCCCTTGCTTCTGGTTCTCTGGCTTAGGCCTCAAAATACTTTTCTTTCATAAAACACAGCAGGTACCCATTACAATAGTTTTGTGGTGATTCCTGCAGACATAATTTGAATTAAAACAGATTTTATATGCTGCAGTTATTTTAGCCACTTGCGCATGCTTTGTGTTTGCTATTTTCCGATTCTGTGACTTTTATTGTTATTTTTGGGCTTTTGCTGATTTCAGAATCCAAAAGTGCCAAGCAATGAACATGTCCAGAGAGAGAGAGAGAGAGAGACAGAGAGAGAGAGAGAGAGAGAGTCTTGCCATAAAATTCTTGGCATTCTGAGAATGCTGAGTACTTCATCCTTAACATCTTGAGTGATTACCTTGACATTAAACTCAAACTTAATCAGACCAATCATATAAACAGAGCAGGTCAGAGGTTGGGCATTCATTGATTTACCTACTGACACCCTAAAGCCTCTTTACCATTTGCAAATTTGCAAAGCAAAGATCAAGGCGGAATCACAATTGAAATAAGAATCAAATTTATCATTACTGACATATGTTGTGAAATTTGTTTTGTGGCAGCAGTGTAGTACAAAAAATGCAAAAGAGGAATGAGGAAGTGGTGCTTGTGGGTTTATGGAGCTTTTAGAAATCTGATGGCGGAAAGGAAGAAGCTGTTCCTAAAACATTGAGTTTGGGGATTCAGGGTCCTTTACCTGGTAGAAATGTGGAGAGGGCAGGTCCTGGATGGTGAGGGTCTTTAATGACGGATGCCTCCCTCTTGAGGCATCATCTCTTGAAGATTTTCTCAATTGTGAATAAGTTGGATGAACTCGTGCCACAATTAGAGATTGATCGGTGCGACGTTTTGCTCATCAGTGAGTCAATTGCACCTGTGGTAGAGATAGCTGAGTCTGTAATCCTTTGCATCCTGTTGATCCTATGCATAGGAGCTTCTGTACCAAGCAGTGATGCAACCAGTCAAAATGCTCTACGCTGTATATTTGTGGAAATTTGCTAGAGTCTTTGGTGATAAACCAAATCTCAAACTCTGAATGAAGCAGAGCAGTTGGTGTGCGTTCTTCATGATTGCATCAATGTGTTGGGCCTAAGGTAGATCCTCCAAGATTGTTGATATCGAGGAACTTGTAGTGCTCATCTTTTCCACTAGTGACCCCTCAATAAAGACTGGTGTGTGTTCTTCTGACTTCCCCTTTCTGAAGTCCACAGTCATTTTTTTGGTCATGCTAGCATTCAGTGCAAGGTTCTTGTGACACCATTGCTGTACACCTTATCACCATCCAAGATTCTGCCAGTAACAGTGGTGTCATTAGTGAATTTATAGATGGTGTTTGAGCTAGCCACACAATCTTGAGTATAGAAAGAGTAGAACAATGGGTAAACACACATCCTTGACTGTCAGCAAGAAGATGTTATTATTGATCTGCCCTGACTGTGGTTTCCTGAGGAGGTTGAGAATCCAGTTGCAGAAGGCGTAATGGGCCAGCTTTTGAAGCTTGTTGATTAGTACTGAGGGGATGATGGTATTAAATACAAAACTATCAATAAGCAGGAGCCTGACATATGTTTTGCTGTTGTCTGGGTGCCCCAAAGCCGAGTAGAGAGCCAGTGAGATTGCGTCCACTGTAGGTCTATTGTGGCAGAAGGCAAATTACAACATGTTCAGGCCTTTGCTCAGGCAGGAGTTAATTTTTGCCAGAGAATTTCATCACAGTACATGTTGGGCTACTGGGTAAATCAAGGTTCATGCCATCAAGTTGCAGGTTACCCAGACAATATGAGCTGTTCACCTACTCTGAGAGCAGTCTCATGGAGCGGGGTTAGGAATTAAAGTGGGAAATTCTGATCTTGGCGGATGGAGTGCAGGTGCTTGATAAAGTGATTCCCCAATTTTCATCAGGTTTCACCAATGTAGCGTCAATGGTAGACAATCCCAATAGGTTTGCAGGTGAAGTGTTGCCTCATCTGGAAGGATGTTTTGGGGTCCAGGTTGACAGTAAAAGAGAAGGTAAATGGGCATGTGCAGCATTTTCTGTCCCTTGCAGGGGTATGTGTCAGGAGTGAGATTACTGGCGAAGGATGAATGGACAAGGGAATAATGGAGAAGGTGATCCCTGTGGATAGGAGAGGGTGGGAGGGAGGGGGTAAAGGTGCGTTTGGGGTAGGGTCCCATTGAAGATTGTGGAAGTTGATGAGTTGAATGCAGAGGGTCATGGAGTGGTAGGTGAGGCAGTGGGAAGATGGGGTGAGTGTGGATGTTTGAGAAATAGAGGAGGTGTGGATGAGTGCAGTGTGAATAGTGGAGGAAGGGAAACCCAGTTCTGTATGCTTGTTTAGGGCAGTTACTTATCCAGCCAGGCTGCAGGCATATGGGAACTTGCAGTTAGCCCTCCGGGTCACCATCTTAAAATACTTCCTTCATTGTTGCTCGAGCTAAATTCTGGACTGTTGTTCCATACAACTGAAGGAACTTTCACCAAAATGAATACACCAGTTCAAGAAAATAGCTGGTTCTCAAGATCAATTTAGGAAGGGCAATGCTTGCCGAACCCACATTCATGCTTAGGGTTATCAAAGAGTGAGTAGTTTGGCTATTACTTAAACATATTTAATTGGTTATATTAACTGCTAATAATTAATTAGAACAGGGGAAGGTGATTGTAGAGATTTTGCCCTAAAGTATCTTTTAAATGTTTGAGTAACTTTTCAGTTGAAGTTCAGAATTGCAATAAAATGTGATTCCCT
Organism: Hemitrygon akajei; assembly: GCF_048418815.1. Taxonomy (NCBI): domain Eukaryota; kingdom Metazoa; phylum Chordata; class Chondrichthyes; order Myliobatiformes; family Dasyatidae; genus Hemitrygon; species Hemitrygon akajei. The sequence continues at coordinate 23,147,179 of NC_133132.1, read as the reverse complement.
ATTGACATTGACAGAGAATTATTGTAGAATTTGGCTTTATTCTTCAATTACTGAATTCTATTCACCTCAAATGTTAAAGGCTTTTGGCTACTTGTGTTTCTTGGTTAAAGGAGTTGGTTTGCATGTATATGTATATGGATATTGGAAATTAGAGAGTTTTTGGCTTCCAATCTTTGATTTAATTGTAATTGCCTCCTTTAAATTTTGTGATTTCATTGCCTTTGGTGTAAGGTATTTAGAAATAATTAATAATAATTTGATTAGGTGTTGGCCATACTCTACAGTGATGTTGGCATTGGAAAGAAAACTTGAGGCTGGAAACTGCAGTGTAATTTACCAGGACATTGATTTTAGGCAAATTTATCATGATTGAACATACAGTGCCATTTACTCTTCTCCCATGTCCACCCAAGTTGGACCCTTCTTTATGGTCCAGTCTTCACTAAAGAAGCATCTGTAATGGCATTTCAACATTTGTTCCTGGACAGTTAGCACAGATATGCCAGTGATTATCAACTTTATACCATTTCAATCCTAGGCAGTTTGTTTCTTTGCCATAGTTTCTGCCTATTGGCACCCTATACCAAAAAATGGGCTAATAGAGGATCTCAGTGGGTCAGGCAGCATCTATGGCAGGAACTGGACAATCATTGATTCAGGTTGAGACCCTTCATCTGGACTGAAAGAGTAGAGAGGACATAGCCAGTATAAAGAGGGGAAAAATGAGGAGTGGGGCAAGAGCTGGTAGATAATAGGTGACTGGTAATCAGCGAATTATTATCCCATATACTAAGATACAGTGAAAAACTTTGTTTTGTATGCCATGCGTACAGATAATTTCAACTTGGGTATATTGAGGTAGAAAAGCAGGGAAAGCAATAATAATTTGGAGAATGTAGTGTTATGGTTACAGAAAAGGTAAACTGCAGTAAGACAATAAGCTGCAAGGCCTATGACCTGGTCTAGAGAGATGTGGGACAGATCCATCGAGAGTCTTATAACAATGAGATAAAAGCGGTCCTTGGGTCTGGTGCTGTGTGTTTTCAAACAATAGTACCTTCTGCCTGACGGAAGTGGGGGAGAAAGAGAATTGACTGGAGTGGGCGAGGTCCTTGATTATGCTGAGTACTTTCCCAAGGCAATGGGAAGTATTGATAGAATCCATGGATGGGAGGATGGTTGTCATGATGAACTGAACTACAGTACCTGTAAAAAGTATTCAACACCCCCCTTGGAAGTTTTCATGTTTTACTGTTTTACAACATGGAATCACAGTGGACTCTGATCAACAGAAAAAAGATGCTTTTGTGTCAAAAGTAAAAAAAAAGATGTCTACAAAGTAATAAAAATTAATTACAAATATAAAACACAAAATAATTGTTTGCATAAGAATTCACCCCCTTTAATATGACATACCAAATCATCACTAGTGCAGCCAATTGGTTCTAGAAGGCACATAATTAGCTAAATGGAAATCTCCGTGTACAGTCAAGGTGTTTCAACTGATTGTAGTTAAAATACACCTGTATCTGTAAAGTCCAGCTGCTGGTGAGTCAGTATCCTGGCAAAAACTACACCACGAAAACAAAAGAATATGCCAAGCAACCCTATGAAAAATAAGGTAGTGGGGGAGGCTACCATGAGACCTATGATAATTCTGGAGGAGTTACAAGCTTCAGTGGATGAGATGAGAGAGACTACACATGCAACAACTGTTGCCCGGGTGCTTCACCAGTCGCAGCTTTATGGGAGAGTGGCAAAGAAAAAGCCACTGTTTAAAAAAAGCTCACATGAAATCTCAACTAGAGTTTGCCAGAAGGAATGTGGGAGATTGAAGTCAGTTGGAAGATGGTTCTATGGTCTGATGAAACTAAAACTGAGCTTTTTGGCTATCAGACTAAACAGTACACATAATCAAAAACACATCATCCTTGCCATGAAGTTGGTGGTGACTGTATCATGCTGTGGGGATGCTTCACTGCAGCAAGCCCTGAAAGGCTTGTGAAGGTAGAGGGTTAAATGAATGCAGCAAAACACAGGGAAATCCTGGAGGAAAACCTGATGTAGTCTGCAAGAGAACGGTGATTTGGGAGAGGATTTGTTTTCCAGCAAAACAATGACCCCAAGCATAACGCCAAAGCAACATAGGAACGGATTAAAAACAACAAAGTTAATGTCCTAGAGTGACCAAGTCGAAGTTCAAACCTCAATCCAATTGAGAATTTGTGGCTGGACTTGAAAAGGGCTGTTCACTCACAATCTCTATGCAATCTGTCAGAGCTTGAGCAGTTTTGTAAAGAAGAATGGGGAAAAATTGCAGGGTCCAAATGTGCAAAACTGATAAGAGACCTATCCACATAGACTTGAGGCTGTAATTGCTGCCAAAGTTGCATCCACTAAATACTGACCTGAAGGGGGTGAGTAATTATACATCAATTATTTTGTGTTTTATATTTGTAATTAATTTTTGTAGAGATCTGTTTTCACTTTGACACAAATTCTTTTCTGTTGATCAGTGTCAAAAAAAAGTCAAATTAAATCCACTGTATTTCAATGTTGTAAAACAATAAAATATGAAAGCTTCCAAGTGAAGTTTTATAGGCACTGTATATCCACAGCTCTATGTAGGTAGATCCAAGTGTGGAAGAGTTGACTGACTCTAAGGTGGGGGATGAAGAGATCAAAATAGAGGCTTGGAGATGTTAAGTGGGGCAATGTGGGATATGGAATATGATGAGAAAGGAAGGTGAAAAGTGGAACCAGAGAAGTTGAGGGATGGAGAGGATGGGGGAGTATATGGATGATGGGAAGAAAATGGGTGCTAGGAGGTTGGAGTGGTGATTTGGATAGAAAGGGTTTGTGAGGGGACCTAGGTAGATCAGTAGGAGAGAGAAAGGACAAAGAGGGAGTGGGCTAACAGAAGCTGAAATATTCAGTCTTGGTGTTGGTCTTTGTTGTACTGTTTCTATCTTTCTATGTTGACCACTGTCTAGTTGAACTAAACCATTAGCAACATTTGTCGAGTTTCATTCAGAGGACATTATTAACAGATCACTTTATCACCAGATCATCTCCTTTGAATTCCATGTTGCTGCTGATCTCTGACCCTCTTTTAACTTTTTTTTTAACTGAATTTCCCAATAGTGCCTTTGATACCTTGGATTTGACTATGTATTTAAATACTGTCAAGTCAGACGACTGATTTTCCACTCTCCATTAGCTTGAGCTCATTTATATCATTGGTGCCAACCTTTGCTGGATCCCCTCTCCATCCCAGTTGTTTGCTTGCTTAAAATATCTCTGGTCTTACAAAGGCATGTTTTTAAAATTCTCCTCCTTGTTTTAAGGACTTCCCATGATCCTCTGCTTTTTCTTTTATCTGCCCTAACACACAACCATCCACAGTTTCTAATTCCCATCTACGTCTGGACTCTCGACTCAACCATTCGCCACCTGATGCCAAGACTTTGAATTGAGAGTTGCTCCCCCTAGACCTCTCCACGTCTCTTTTTAATATATTCCTTAAGGTCCACCTCAGTGATCATTTCCTGATATTGCCTTATGTGGTGGTGTCACGTTTGTTTGACAGTGCACCTGTGAAGTACTTTGAAAAGCTTTTCTGTTTTAAAAGCATTAGATAGATAAAAGCAGCAGTGGTAGATGCCTGGTTTTAGTGAATTGCCGGGATTGGCTTGGCTGGCTATGGAACTTTAGGCCTTAAGATGTGGAAATGGTTTGGCATGAAAGAGGAAGCAGTTTGTTGGGGATAGATTTACTTTAATAGTTTAATTGAGGGTAGAGGTTATGGTCAGTTTTTGATGGTGTGGTGCTTTCATCATGAAACCTTCAAAGACAAAATGCAAGATCAGGACCACTTTGCCCACTCCACTCCTGCGCTGATGGCTTCAGCGATGGTCTTCAGGACCTGATCATGCCTCCATCGGTACCGTCTCTCACCAAGTGCCCTTGTGCAGCTGCTGAGGATGTGCTCCAGAGTCCCTCACTTGGAGCACAGTGAGCATGCAGATGACTCTGCCTTGCCCTATGTGTACAGGTTTTATGGGCTTGGAAGCACATCATATACTGCCTGGATGAGAAATTGGATGTGGTGTGGTTTGGCTTTCCAAAGCTCTGCCCAGGTCACTTTCTTCTCAACCGCATTCTCCCATCTTGTCCAAGCTCCCTGTTGCTTCATTCCCACTGCCTTGCAGATTCTCCTCTCCTCCACTGCTGCTCTCAGCTCCTCCTGAATTTAGGTGGCGCCTTTCCTTCCTTCTGATGGTGTCCATTTGGGGGATTGGAAAGGATCCTAGCCCAGTTCGGCCTCGTGTGACCACTCCCACCAGTCTCCTGTGACGCAACCTTGCCGCTGCTTCCTGAACAGCTTCCTCTGCCCTCCACTTCCTGCTTGTCCTCACTTGTATTCCCGCTCTAGCCACCTTCGGATCACTTGAGTCCCTGTACGGTACCACTTCTCTGGCTCTTGTTACCTTGAATTCTTCCTCCAAGGATTTGAAGGGCTGTTTCAGTTTGTTGTGGTGTCCATAGAGTGCGATACTGCTCAGACTCTTTGGCCGCCCTAGCCATCTCCTGAACCCTCCTCTTTAAGGTTTCGACTGTCAAGATCAGAACTGCACAGATGAGGAGGGGCCACAGGATTCTGGGAAGAATGCCATGCTGATACACCCAGGCTTTAAACTTCCCAGGTAGGCCAGACTTGTCCACAGATTTCAGCCAGCCATCCAACTTGGTGCAGGTTGACTGAATGGATGTCGTGTTCCTTAAAGAGCTGTCAAAAACCTTACCTAAGCTCTTGATTGGCTTTTCTGTGATGGTTGGGATGGCTGTGCCTGCGATGTTGAACTGGAACTTAAGTCTGAGTTTACTAAGCAAGGGGTGCTTGCTGCTGGAGCTGACAGTCCCATGGGAAGATTGTTTGGAAGGAAGCTCTCCAAGTATGCAGGACTGGTCGGCAACTGTCAGCAGGCTGGATGGAGAGCGAGGTGTCTCCCAGTGGAGGTTGGTTGTAGGGGATTCGCGGCCCGTCCCTTAGCCAGAGCCTTCAGCAATTTGGGCATCGAGGGAGAGAGGAAGAGGAGATCCTTCTGCAGGACCACTGATTCGGCAGAGAGGGCCTCAGGCTATGGCTCAAAAGGGGGGAGCCATGGAGTCATAAGTAGCTAGCCATCTGGACACAGGCTGGGGTCTGCTCAGCCCTGGCTGGGTCACCTGGAGGAGGGTGTATGATGTTGAAAGGCCTGAAACACCCGGTGATTCATCACTGAAGATGTGTCCAGAGGCATCATTAGATATACATACACAGCAACTGCCATTAGACTTATGAAGATGTATGCTTTATTGCTCCACTGAAAGTTGTGAGTCAGTAGTTAAACCATTACACAGAGTGTAAAGCATTGCGATTGGTTTAAAGAATGAAGTGTGGAACAATTAGTGAACCAGTAATGGTTTGGATAATGCATGGAATTCCTTTACAGGTAAAGGAAGCACATTGAAGGAAAAGATGTAGAACGCTGAAAACCTGAGAGGGTAAGCTCTCAGGAAGGCAGTGATTTCATAGGAAAATAGGTGCCTTTGAAAGGGAACTTTTTTTTTGTTTTGGGGAAAGTTAGCTGTTGATTTCCATAAATCAATAATAGAAAAGACTTTAGAGCTGCATGTAATTAAATGGTGTTCTTTGCCTGTGCTTTCGGATTTGTGTTAGAAGCTATGAAGTACCTTCTGTTTGAGGGTAACGTCTTTATTTTATTGCTACCCTCCCATAATAGCTTATGCTGTGAATATGCTCGCCATGCTCTTTATTTGGTTCTATCATTAAATAGGTTTCATTGATAAAATTAAGCCAATACACCTGTTACTGCTTTTGCAACTGCCTCTGTGCTTAAGGTACCCTCTACTGCTAAAACATACAGCCACACATCTATCATCTTTGGGCTACATAGAACATAGAAAATCTACAGCACATTTCAGCCCCTTCGGCCCACAATGTTGTGCCGACCTTGTAACCTACTTGAAAAGCTGCCTAGAATTTCCCTACAGCTCCACATATCTATCAAAGAGTCTCTTAAAAGACCCTTTTGTATCTGCCTCTACCACCTTTACTGGCAGTGCATTCCATGCACTCACCACTCTCTGTGTGGAAAATCCTACCTCTGACATCCCTCTTGTACCTACTTTCAAGCACCTTAAAACTATGTCCCCTTATATTAGCCCTGAGGAAAACGCCTCTAGCTATCCACACGATCAGTGCCTCTCTCATCATCTATCAGGCCACCTCTCATCCTCTGTCATTCCAAGGAGAAAAGGCCAAGTTCACTCAACCTATTCTCATAAGGCATACTTTCCAATCGAGGCAACATCCTTGTAAATCTCCTCTGCGCTCTCTCTATAGCATCTACATCTTTTCTGTAATGAGGTGACCAGAACTGAACACAGTACTCCAAGTGGGGTCTGATCAAGGTCTTGTATAGATGTAACATTACCTCATGGCTCTTGAACTCAATCCCATGGTTGATGAATACCAAAACCCCATACGCCTTCTTAACAACACTGTCAACCTGCGCAGCAGCTTTGAGTGTCTGAAGGACATGGAACCCGAAATCTCACTGATCCTCCACACTGCCAAGAGTCTTACCATTAATATTATATTCTGTTTTCAAATTTAATCTACCGAAGTGAACCACTTCACACTTAACTGGGTTGAACTCCATCTGCCACTTCTCAGTTCAGTTCTGCATCCTATAGATGTCCTGCTGTAACCTCTAACAACCCCCCAAACTAATTTACCTTTCTACTTCCTCATGCAGGTCATTTATAAAAATCACAAAGAGAGGTGACCCAGGACAGATGCCCCGGAACACCACTGGTCACCATTCTCCATGCAGAATAAGAACCATCCACAATCGCCCTTTGCCTCTATGGGGAATCCACAATTCTGGATCCACAAAGCAAGGTCTCCTTGGATTCATACTGCCCCACTTACTGAATGACCCTGGCATGGGGAACATTATCAAATGCCTTACTGAAATCCATATACACTACATCCACTGCTCTACCTTCATTAGTGTGTTTTGTTACATCCTCAAAGAATTTAGTTGGGTTCATAAGACATGACCTGCCCTTGACAAAGCCATGCTGACTATCCCTAATTGGATTATGTCTCTCCCAAATACTCATAAATCCTGCCTCTCAGGATCTTCTCCAACAACTTGCCCACCACTGGTCTATAACTTCCTGGGTTATCTCTACTCCCTTTCTTGAACAAGCAAACAATGTTTACAACCTTCCAATCCTCTGGTAATTTTCCTGTACCTATTGATAATGCAAAAATCATCACCAGAAGCTCAGCAATCTCCTCCCTCACTTCGCACAATAGCCTGGGGTATATTTCATCCAGTTCTGATGACTTGTATAACTTAATACCTTTCAAAAGCTCCAGCACATCCTCTTTCTTAATGTCTTTGTACTCAAGCATTTCAGTCCACTTTAAGCCATCCCCACGATTGCCAAGGTCCATTTCACTGGTGAATACCAAAGCAATACCTCCGCTGCCTCCTCCAGCTCCAAGCACGTGTTTCCACTCCCACTCCTGATTTGTCCTATATTCACACTGCTCATCCTCTTGCTCTTTACATACTTGTAGAATGCCTTGTGTGTGGGAGGGGGGGGGAGGGGGGGGTTCCTTAATCCTGTTGGCCAAGGTCCCTTCTGGCTCTCTTAATTTCATTCTTCAGCTCCTTCCTGGCACCCTAGTAATTTTCTGGAGCTCTAAAGGTACCTAGTTTCTTGAACCTTCTCTTCTTAACTAACAGCTTTTCTTCTTAACTAGATATTCTACATCCTTTGTACCCCATGGTTCTTTTACCCTACCATCCTTTCCCTGCCTCAATGGAACTTACCTATGCAGAATACTATGCAGATGTTCCCTGAATATTTGCCACATTTCTGCTGTGCATTTCCCTGATAACATCCCAATTTGTTCCCAAGTTTCTGCCTAATAGCATCATATTTCCCCCTACCCCAATCAAATGTTTTCCCAAATTGCCTGCTCCTATCCCTCTCCAGCGCTATGGTAAAGGAGATAGAGCTCCAAAATACTCTTCCACTGAGAGATCTGATACCTAACCAGGTTGATTTCCCAAAACCAGATCAAGTACAGACTCTCCTCTAGTTGACATATTGTGTCAGGAAACCTTCCTGAACACACCTAACCAACTCCACCCCATCTAAACCACTTGTGCTAAGGAGACGCCAGTCAATATTAGAAAAGTTAATATCATGCCTTCATCAATCACAGAATTGAATTTAGGAACCAAAAGGTAATGTTGCAGCTATATAGGACCCTGGTCAGACCCCACTTGGAGTACTGTGCTCAGTTCTGGTCGCCTCAGTACGGGAAGGATGTGGAAGCCATAGAAAGGGTGCAGAGGAGATTTACAAGGATGTTGCCTGGATTGGGGAGCATGCCTTATGAGAATGTGAACTCGGCCTTTTCTCCTTGGAGCGACGGAGGATGAGGGGTGCCCTGATAGAGGTGTATAAGATGATGAGAGGCGTTGATCGTGTGGATAGTCAGAGTTTTTTCCCAGGGCTGAAATGGTTACCACAAGAGGACACAGGTTTAAGTTGCTGGGGAGCAGGTACAGAGGAGACATCAGGGATAAGTTTTTTTACTCGGAGAGTGAGTGCGTGGAGTGGGCTGCCAGCAATGGTGGTGGAGGCAGATACGATAGGGTCTTTTAAGAGACTTTTGGATAGGTACATGGAGCTTAGAAAAATAGAGGGCTATGGGTGACCCTAGTCATTTCTAAGGTTCGGACATGTTCGGCACAGCTTTGTGGGCTGAAGGGCCTGTATTGTGCTGTAGGTTTTCTATGTTTCCATCACCCATCACAACAACCCTATTACTGTGATTCCAGAATCTGTCCCTCAAGTCTTTGTTCCTATTTGGGGGGGGGGGGGTCTATTAAAAACATCTAATAGAGTTATTGTCCCCTTCTTGTTTCTGACTTCCACCCACAATGACTCAGTGGATAATCCCTCCATGACTTCCTCCTTTTCTACAGCTGTGACACTGTCTCTGATCAGCAGTGCCATGCCCCCACCTCTTTTGCCTCCCTCCCTGTCTTTTTTGGACCATGTAAAGCCTGGCACACTCAACAGCCATTCCTGGCCCTGAGTCATGTGAGTCTCTGTAATGGCCACAACATCATAGTTTCTCTCTGTGATGGCCACAACATCATCGTTCTTTGAGCTTTTTCACTGGATCTTGTCCTGAGGTAACCAACACTGATTTCTTATCACCTGGACAATATGTGTCCTTTAAATTCAAAATCAATAAACTCAGTGAATTGCCTAAATCCAATTCCTACTTCCACATCTTTGTACACAATCTGCTTTAAGTTTTTGGCTTTGGCTCCCTTTCAATTTCTTTCTCTAAATCCCTTTGCTTTGTGACTGTACACTTCAAGATGCTAGCTTACTTCACTCCTTCAAAACTACTTGCAGAATCTTTACCTTAGTTCAACCCACCCCACCCAGTCACATCTCAGTGTTCTGTATAAATTTCACACATTGGGAAGTTATGTAATGTTTATTGGTGGTACTGGACATAGTCCATTTATTATGTTGTTTTTCCCAACCTGTAGCCTAATGATCATTTTAATACAATACTTTGTTTTCTTTGCTGTGTTACATACAATTCTTGTTCTTCTAACCACCAGATGTAAGTTCCACTTTTTCTACTGTGAATGCAATATTATGAACCAAAACTGGATCTCTTCAACCCCAATTCTATTTAGTTAACATCTCATTTACCACATGGTTAGCATGAACATTCCCATGTCTGTTTTTAAAAAAATTTATTATCTAGCTTGTCAGTTTAACAATATTGCATATAATTCCATCTATTTTCCTGCTTTCTCCCTTCACGTTCTCTTGCTCTTTATTTACCATGTTTGTCTCCTCACATTCTTTGCAGGCTTGTGAAACACAGGCTTGGTGCTGTCATTCTGCTGTGTCCTTGTTTGCCTGTTTCCTTACTCTTTTCTACATTGCTGGTTCCAGTACTATTGGCCCAGATTTAAAACCCTCACCCAGTTTGCTCAATGAAAAGGGAAAACAAACTTGCTGTTTTTAATCTGTATCTCAAGCAATTTAGGTTTTGATGTTTGTACTTTTGCTTTTCCACAGCATTCAGTTCTGGATACATAAACAGTACACATTAAATGTACACAACAAAATAATGGGTTTGTTTTCCCAATTCAGTATGAGTATCAGTTACATTGTAATATTGTGTTATCAAACTTATTGTATGATACAGTATATCAGAATCAGGTTTAACATCACTGGCATATGTTGTGAAGTTTGTTAACCTAGTGGCAGCAGTACAATGCAATACATGATGAATGTAGAAAAAACTGAATTAAAGTAACTCATTGTATATTAAATAGGTAGTCAAAAAAATAGAAATAAATAAAAAAAAAAGGAGCGAATTCGTGTTCATGGGTTCAATGTGATTTAGAAATCGATAGCAGAGGTTCTTGAACCACTGAGTGCGTGCCTCAGGCTTCCGTACCTCCTCCTTGATGGTAACAATAAGAATGGGGCATGTCCTGGATTGTAGGGGGGGTCCTTAATGATGGATGCTGCCTTCCTGAGGAACCACCCCTTGAAGATATCTTGGATACTATGGAGGCTAGTACCCATGATGGAGCTGACTAATTTTACAACTTTCTGCAACTTATTTTGATCCTGTGCTGTAGCCCCCCCCCCCCCCCCCCATACCAGATGCTGATGTAGCCAATCAGAATGATCTCCACGGTATATCTGTAGACGTTTTTGAGTGTTTTAGGTGATAAACCAAATCTCTCAAAATCCTAATGAAGTATAGCCACTGTCTTGCCTCTTTATAGCTGCATCAATATGTTGTGACCAGGTTAGGCCCTCAGAAATATTGACACCCAGGAACTTGAAATTGCTCATTCTCTCCACTTCTGAATCCTCTGAGGATTGGCCTTTATCCCCTCATTCTACCTGTTATGAAGTCCACAATCAGCTGTTTGGTCTTACTAACGTTGGGTGTAAGTTTGTTGCTATGACACCAGACAACAAGCTGCTTTATCTTGATCCTGAATGCCCTCTCATCACTATCTTATATATTTCTGAACATCTCATATATTTAAACACAAAGTATACTGCAGATGCTGTGGTCAAATCAACACATACAAACAAGCTGGATGAACTCTGCAGGTCGGGCAGCATTGGTTGAAATGAGCAGTCAACGTTTCGGGCCGAGACCCTTCGTCAGGACTGAAGAAGGAGGGGGCAGGGGCCCCATAAAGAATGTGGGGGGAGGGTGGAAATCCAATCAGAGGAAAGATCAAGGAATGGGACTCCACCACTAAGGACATCTTTCCCTCTCTACCCCTCTCTGCTTTTCGTAGAGATCTTTCCCTCTGCGACTGCCTGGTCCACACGTCCCTCTCCACAGATCTCCCACCTGGTACTTATCCCTGTAAGCGCAAGTGCTACACCTGTCCCTACACCTCCTCTCTTACCACCATTCAGGGCCCCAAACAGTCCTTCCAGCTGAGGCAACACTTCACTTGTGAGTCTTTTGGGATAATCTATTGTATCCAGTGCTCCCGGTGTGGCCTCCTCTACATCGGTGAGTCCTGACACAGATTGGGGGACCGCTTCATCGAGCACCTCTGTTCCATCCGCAACAACAGACAGGATCTCCCGGTTGCCACCCACTTCAACTCTGCTTCACATTCCCATTCGGATATGTCTATACATGGCCTCCTCTACTGCCATGATGAGGCCAAACTCAGGTTGGAGGAGCAACACCTCATATACTGTCTAGGTAGTCTCCAGCCCCTTGGTATGAACATCGAATTCTCCAACTTCCGGTAATTCCCTCCCTCTGCCTTTCACCATCCCACTTTCGCTCTGTCTCCTCTTCTAGCTGCCTATCACCTCTCTCATGATTCTGCCTTCTACTACCCATAGTGCTTTCCCCTTAGATTCCTTCTTCACCTCTCCTGCCTATCCCCTCCCTGCTTCCCCTCCCCCACCCCTTGATCTTTCCTCTGATTGGATTTCCACCCTCCCCCCACCTTCTTAATGGGGCCCCTGCCCCCTCCTTCTTCAGTCCTGACGAAGGGTCTCGACCTGAATCGTTGACTACTCATTTCAACGGATGCTGCCCGACTTGCTGAGTTTATCCAGCTTGTTTGTATGTGTTCATATATTTAAACCTTTGTGCTATTATACTATTTTTGATTTTTTTAATCTATTTTTGTGTTTTTTTTAAAATTTCAACTAAATTTTATAAGCTGTACACTGGCAAGTATTTATGAGAAAAGTGAAGAGAATAACATTTTCATTTTGATGCAAGTATGTCTTTCTATTTGTCTACTTCCCACTGCAAAACTGTATATTCTCAGTTAAGGTGTAGCTTTTCTGATGAGGGAGAAGATTTTATGTTTTTACATTATTTACTAGCATTTTAACAATAGAAAAAACGAGGCTCAATTTTACCGGTTAGTTTAGCAGATAGTTAAACTGTGCCAGTTGATAAATGACCACTGATTATCACGTTGGACTTCTTTTATACTGCAGTATGCCAGTCAATTTCAGGTTCTTGCTCTTCTAATGTGTTTTAAAGATTGTGTTTATACTAGAGTGAACCATGTTCCCCTGCGATCAGTTTTGACCATAAGATATAGGAGCAAACTTAAGGCAATTTGGCCTATCGATTCTGCTCCACCATTTCATCATGGCTGATCCAATCTTTCCCTGAGCCCCAATCTCCTGCCTCTTCCCCATGCCCCCCCCCCCCCCGTATCCCTTCACGCCCTGACCAATCAAGAACCTACCAACCTCTGTCTTAAATATGCAAAAAGACTTGGTCTCCACATCTGCCTGCGGCAAAGAATTCCACAGATTCACCATTCTCTGGCTAAAGAAATCCCTCCTTATCTCAGTTCTAAAAGGACATCCCTTGATTCTGAGACTGTTTCCTCTGGTCTTAAACTCTCCTATCATAGGAAACATCGTCTCCACATCCACTCTATTAAGGCCTTTCACCATTCTCTAGGTTTCAATGAGGTAACCCCTCATTCTTGTGAATTCCAGCGAATACAGACCCAAAGCCATCAGACGTTCTTCATGTGACAAACTTTTCAATCCTGGAATCATTTTTGTGAACTTTCTTTGAACTCTGACCAGTTTCAGCACATCCTTTCTAAGATTAGGGGCCCAAAACTGCTCACAATACTCCAATTTAGGCCACACTGGTGCTTTATAAAGTCTCAACATTACATCCTTGCTTTTATGTTCTGGTCCTCCTGAAATGAATGCTAACATTGCATTGGCCTTCCTCACAACAGACTCAAGCTGGAAAGTTTACCTTTAGGGAATCCTGCACAAGGACCCACTAGTCCCGCATGACCACACATTTATTGGTACTGTATTTCATCTGCCACTTTTTTGCCCATTGTTCTAATCAAGGCTACTTGTCTTTCCACCTATCTTAATATCGTCAGCAAACTTTGCAACAAAGCCATCAATTCCATCATCCAAATTATTAACAAATAACATAAAAAGAATCGGTCCCAACACAGACCTCTGTGGAACACCACTAGTTACTGGCAGCCGGCCAGAAAAGACTCCCTTTATTCCTACTCTTTGCCTTCTGCCAGTCAGCCACTGCTTTAATGGATGGATGGCATCCATTAGTCTCGCCTGGAAAGTCTTTCTTCAGTCTCTCCAGGGCGCAGGCCTGGGAAGACAGGCAGTTGCCCAAGCAGCAAGTCTCCCCTCTCCACGCCACTGATGTTGTCCAAGGGAAGGGCAAGGGCCGATACAGCTTGGCACCAGTGAGGTCACAGGAGTTAGCAGAGTGAGGTTGAAAGTAACATTGGACTGCCTTAGGGACTCCAGCTCCGGATTTGTCCTCAGGGTTTACTCCCGAAGCCTTTCCCATGAGTGGGTATGGCCGTAAGGCAGCGGAGGTTTGAAATCAGGGTTTTCCCTCTCTTAGATGGACTGCCTTCCCAAGCTGATGAGCTCCATCTACCAGAAGCACTGGTGTTAAGGTGCCAGGACCTGCCTTCGTCCCTTTTTCTGTCAGTAGAAACAGTTCCGCTGGGCTTAGAGGCTAAGCCACACGAGAAGGCCAGGAGTTGGACTTGGTTGTCAGCGGCTATTTGAGGCGCATGCAGTGAGGAGCACTTTTAGGTAGTGGGAGCTTGTCCCCACTACCTCTGCTCAGTTTTCCAACCTTGGAATCTTGCTTTAATAATGCTAGAATATTTCCTGTAATATCATGGACTCATGGTTTGTTAAGCAGCCTCGTGTGGCACCTTATCAAAGGCCTTCTGAAAATCCAAGTGGACATAACTGATTCTCTATTGTCTATCCTGCTTGTCAGGCAAGATTTTCCCTTGAGGAAATCATGCTGACTCCATAATAATCAACTTCAACATCTTACCAACCACTGATGTCAGACTAACTGGGCTATAGTTTCTTGTCTTCTGCCTCTCCTTGGAGTGACATTTGCAATTTTCCAGTCTTCCCGGAACCATTCCAGAATCTAGTGATTATTGAAAGAACATTACTAATGCCTCCACAATCTCTTCATCCACCTCTTTCAAAAATTCTAGGATGTACACCATTTGGTCCAGGTGACCTAGCTACCTTCAGACCTTTCAGTTTCCCAAGAACTTTCTGTCTAGTTCAAAGGTTTCAAAGGTACATTTAATGTCAGAGAAATGTATACAATATACATCCTGAAATGCTTTTTCTTCACAACTATCCATGAAAAACAGTGGCGTGCCCCCAAAGAATAAATGACAGTTAAATGGTAGAACCCCAAAGTCCCCCCCATTTCCCCTCCCTCCCAAGCGTAAGTGGCAGCAAGCAATGATCCCCCCTCCCCCCACCAGCAAAAAAAAGCATCAGCACCCGCCACTGAGCACTCAAGCATGAGCAAAGCAACAACAAAGACACAGACTTGCAGTACTTCAAAGACTACTGGTTCACCCAGTATTTGACATACTGCAGGCTCTCTCTCTCTCTCTCTCGCTCTCCCTAATAAGGGAGAAAGAGGTGTCTCCATTTCACAGCGAGAGGGGAGACATAACAAACAACTCACTGGTTTATGATGTTAAAAGTCTATTGCATCGCTTTTTCTGATCTCTGTTTCCAAAGATCTCAGGTCTCTGGGCACACAGCCATAGATCTTCCGACTCCCAAGACACACTGATTTGCTGCCCAGACACTGACCTCCAATCCACCCCACCCCGCACCCCCCATCTCCAGAGCCACAAAATCTTGGACCTCCAAAGGCAACTGAAGCCAAATAATGGCCACTCCCGAAAGTGGGTCCCATTCCTGCTAAGAACTGTAGTCAGCATGTAATTCCAGGTTAGGGTCTTCAAAAGAACCCTGAATGTGAAAAAATAGAGATACTAAAGATAGAAATAGAGCTTTTTCCAAAGATGCAAGCAAAGGAGTTGCTGTTAGGTACCATTGATTCTCCTAAGCTCCTCCAGCCTTTTGCTTCCTCCCTTGTGGTAACTTCACACACTTCCTGACTTCTATCAATATGCTAGTGAAGATTGATGTAAAATAATTATTCAGTTCATCTGCCATTTCATTGTTCCCCCATTACAACCTCTCTAGCATCGTCTTCCGGTGGTCCAATATCCACTCTAGCCTCTCTTTATACTTTATGTATCTGAAGAAACTTTTGGTATCTTACATAGAACAGTACAGCACATTACAAGCCCTTCGGCCCACGATGTTGTGCCGACCCTCAAACCGTGCCTCCCCTCAAACCGTGCCTCCCAAATAACCACCCACCTTAAATTCCTCCATATACCTGTCTAGTAGTCTCTTAAACTTCACTAGTGTATCTGCCTCCACCACTGACTCAGGCAGTGCATTCCACGCACCAACCACTCTCTGAGTAAAAAACCTTCCTCTAATATCCCCCTTGAACTTCCCTCCCCTTACCTTAAAGCCATGTCCTCTTGTACTGAGCAGTGGTGCCCTGGGGAAGAGGCGCTGGCTGTCCACTCTATCTATTCCTCTTAATATCTTGTACACCTCTATCATGTCTCCTCTCATCCTCCTCTCCAAAGAGTAAAGCACTTGCTCCCTTAATCTCTGATCATAATCCATACTCTCTAAACCAGGCAGCATCTTGGTAAATCTCCTCTGTACCCTTTCCAATGCTTCCACATCCTTCCTATTAAATCTTATTTAATATTACTGGCTAGCTTATTTTCATATTCCGTCTTTACCTTCATGACTTTTTTTAGTTGCCTTCTGTTGGTTTTTAAAAGCTTCCCAATCCTTCCCACTAATTTTTGTGCTATTATATGCCCCCCTCTTTGGCTTTTGTGTTGGCTTTGACTTCACAGCCAAAGCTCTTGTTAGACTTCTGTTGTTAGCCACAAGAGACTTCTCTTGTTAGCCACCTTTGTGTCATTTTTTCTTTAGAATACTTTTCTCTGTTTGGGATATATGTATCCTGCGCCTTCTGAATTGTTTCCAGAAATTCCAGCCATTGCTGCTCTGCCGTCATCCCTGCCGGCAATCAATTCTGACCAACTCCTCTCATGCCTCTGTAATTCCCTTTATTCCACAATCAGCTGTATCAGACAACATCCACTTCCCTGTCACCTTGTCAAAAAACTCAGTCAAGTTGATAAGACACAACGTGTCCCACACAAAGCCATGCTGGCACTCCCTCTCCCTAACGAGGTGATGGGTTTCCAAATGTTCATATGTCCTATTCCTGAGAATTTTCTCCAGCAATGTCTTTGCAATTGATGTGAGCCTTACTGGTCTATAGTTCCCAGGATTTTCTCTTGTTTCCATCTTAAATAGACAACATTAGCCATTCACCAGTCCTTTGAATCCTCATCGATGCCTAGAGAGGACACAAAGATGCTGGTCAAGGCCCCAGCAGTCTCGTCTCTTGCCTCTTTCAATAATTTGGAGTCATTCCCATCAGGTCCTGGGGACATATCCACCTTAATGCTCATTAGGAGACCAATACTTCCTCCTCCTTGACTGCTATTCATACACTCAGCACTGACCTAGTCCTCCATGTCCTTTTCCTTGATAGATACTGAAGCAAAATACCTATTAAGTGTCTCATTCATATTCTCCTCAACCAAGCAAATGTTCTCCTCTTTATCTTTGAGTGGCCTCACCCTCTCCCTAGTTATCCTTTTGCTCTCGATATATGTAGAGTATGCCTTGAGGTCGACCTTAATGCTACTTGCCATGAACTTTTCATGGCCCCTCCTGGCCTTCCTAACTCCCTTCATGAGCTCTTTTCTGGCTTCTTTATACTCATGTGCTCTGTTTAATCCTAACTTCTGAAGCTTTACATACATTTCCTTTCTCTTCTTGACTAAATTCATCACCTCTCTGGACATCCAAAGTTCTCTTCTCTTTCCATCCCTGTCCTTCCTTCTAACAGGATCATGTCTTTCCTGTACTTTGTGTAATTGATCTTTAAACACCCTCTCCCACAAGGACCATACCTGTACTTATTTATAGCTATCCTGAATGTTAAGTTATGGTTACTGTTCCTTAACTGCTCTCCCACTGAAAGGTCAGTCACCTGTCCAGGCTCATTACGCAACACTAGATCCAGTACAGCCCTTCCTCTTGTTGGACACTCCACATATTGATTGAATAAACCCTACTGGATACACTTAACAAATTCTGCCCCATCTAAACCCCTTGTACTAAGAAAGTCCCAGTTTATATTCAGGAAATTGAAAATCCCCATGGCAATAACCCTATTATTTTTACACATTTCCTTAATCTGCTTGCATATCTGTTCAATGTCCCAATGGCTGTTGGAGGGTTTGTATCAAAAATCCCATCAGTGTAATGATACTAAGCTGGGTGGCAGTGTGACATGTGATGAGGATGTTAGGAGAATTCAGGGTGACTTGGATAGGCTGGGTGAATGGGCAGATACTTGGCAGATGGCGTTTAATGTGAATAAGTGTGAGGTTATCCACTTTGGGAGTAAGAACAGGAAGGCAGATTATTATCTGAACGGTGTAGAGTTGGGTAAGGGAGAAATACAAAGAGATCTCGGAGTCCTTGTTCATCAGTCACTGAAGGTGAATGAGCAAGTGCAGCAGGCAGTGAAGAAGGCTAATGGAATGTTGGCCTTTATTACAAAGGGAATTGAGTACAAGAGCAAGGAAATCCTCTTGCATTTGTACAGAGCCCTGGTGAGACCACACCTGGAGTATTGTGTACAGTTTTGGTCTCCAGGGTTAAGGAAGGACATCCTGGCTATAGAGGAAGTGCAGCGTAGATTCACGAGGTTAATTCCTGGGATGTCTGGACTGTCTTACTCAGAGAGGTTAGAGAGACTGGGCTTGTACACGCTGGAATTAAGGAGACTGAGAGGGGATCTGATTGCAACATATAAGATTATTAAGGGATTGGACAAGATAGAGGCAGAAAATATGTTCCAGATGCTGGGAGAGTCCAGTACCAGAGGGCATGGTTTGAGAATAAGGGGTAGGTCATTTAGGACAGAGTTAAGGAAGAACTTCTTCTCCCAGAGAGTTGTGGGGGTCTGGAATGCACTGCCTCGGAAGGTAGTGGAGGCCAATTCTCTGGATGCTTTCAAGAAAGAGCTAGATAGGTATGTTATGGATAGGGGAATCAAGGGATATGGGGACAAGGCAGGAACCGGGTATTGATAGTAATTGATCAGCCATGATCTCAAAATGGCGGTGCAGGCTCGAAGGGCCGAATGGTCTACTTCTGCACCTATTGTCTATTGTCTAAACCTGAGTTCTACCCAAATGGACTCATTTCTGACCCCCTCCGTTATGTCTTCGCTGAGTGCAGCTGTAATGTTGTTCCTGATGCAACTCCTTCCCCCCCCCCCCCCAACCTCTTACCTCCTTCTCTATTTTTTCTAAAACATCAAAAACCTGGCACATTAATCACCCATTCCCGCCCTTCTTTCAACCCAATTTCTGTAATGGCCACAACATTGTCGTTCTATGTACTGATCCATGCTCTAAATTCATCACCTTTACCCATATTACTCCTAGCATTAAAATACACACACTTCAAATTATCTGACCTATCGTACCTGTTATTTCGAATTTGCTTCAACACTTTCCCTGACATCTACCTTCCTGTCTAATCCTTTACCAACTGACCTGTGCTGCAGTTCCCAGACCCCTGCCAAGCTAGTTTAAACCCTCCTGAGTAGAATTAGGAAACCTCCCAGCCAGGTTTGGCCCTTCCCCAGAAAAGGTTCTAATGATCCAAGAATTGAAAATCTTCCCCCTACACCATCTCCTCAGCCACTCAGTCATCTGTGCTATCATCCCATTCCAATCTGCACTAGCATTGGGAGTAATCCGGAGATTACTACCTTGGAGCTCCTTCTCTTCAGCCTCTTTCCTAATACTATATACTCATTGCATAGGACCTTTTTCCCTTTCTGCCTATGTCACTGGTGCCAAAATGCACAATGACCCCTAGATATTCATAAAGATGAAGAAGTAGGAAGTATGGAATTGGTGCACTCTCAGGTTGGTGGCGATGGAGGGGAGTTCTGTGATGTTTGAAGATTTGTGACCATGTGGGAGGCACTGGCCTGGTGTTCATTTGTAGTTGTTGTCCAGGAGTAGGTGTGAGGAGGTATCTAAGAGATTCTCTAATAGGATGAGGTTGGAGTGGTGAATGGAGTGAAAAAGTCAAGGCGGTGAAAATTAGAGATGAAAAGGAGATTAAAAGGCCTGAAGATAGTGTCCCAGAAGAAGAGGAATGTTGCAGACTTGAGAATAGGTTCTCAGATTTTCACATTAGGACATGTGCCGATTTTGGTACTTCTTAAAAAAAAAGATTTGGACTTTGGTATACTGGTAAGATTGGAATAAGCAATTTCAGGAAGGTTTCAGGTATTTCTGGTGTGTTCAGGAAGGTTTCTTGACACAATATGTAGATAAGCCTACAAGAGGAGAGGCTGTACTTGATCTGGTATTGGGAAATGAACCTGGTCAGGTGTCAGTTCTCTCAGTGGGAGAGCATTTTGGAGATAGTGATCACAATTCTATCTCATTTACCATAAGATTGAAGAGGGATAGGAAAGACAAGTTAGGGAAATGTTTAATTGGAGTAAGGGGAAATATGAAGCTATCAGGCAGGAACTTGGAAACATAAATTGGAAACAGATGTTCTCAGGGAAATGTATGGAACAAATGTGACAAATGTTCAGGGGATATTTGTGTGGGGTTCTGCATAGGTACATTCCAATGAGACAGGAAAAGGATGGTAGGGTACGGAACCGTGGTGTACAAAGGCTATTGTAAATCTAGTCAAGAAGAAAAGAAGAGCGTACAAAAGGTTAAAAAAAAACTAGGTAATGATAGAAATCTAGAAGATAATAAGGCGAGCAGGATGAAATTAAGAATGAAATTAGGAGAGCCAGAAGGGGCCATGAGAAGGCCTTGGCAGACAGGATCAAGAAAAACCCCAAGGCATTTTACAAGTATGTGAAGACAAGAGGATAAGGCATGAGAGAATAGGACCAATCAGGTGTGACAGTGGAAAAGTGTGCATGGAACCTGAGGAGATAGCAGAGGTACTTAATGAGTACTTTGCTTCAGTATTCACCACTGAAAAGGATCTTGGCGATTGTAGGGATGACTTGCAGCGGACTGAAAAGCTTGACCATGTAGATATTAAGAGGTGGATGTGCTGGAGCTTTTGGAAAGTATCAAGTTGGATAAGTCACTGGGACCGGATGGGTTGTACCCCAGGCCACTGTGGGAAGTGAGGGAGGAGATTGCTGAGCCTCTGGTGATGATCTTTGCATCATCAATGGGAATGGGCGAGGTTCTGGAGGATTAGAAGTTTGCGGATGTCGTTCCCTTACTCAAGAAAGGGAGTAGAGAAAGCCCAGGAAATTATAGACCAGTGAGTCTCACTTCAGTGGTTGGTAAGTTGATGGAGAAGATCCTGAGAGGCAGGATTTATGAACATTTGGAGAGACTAAATGTGACTAGGAATAGTCAGCGTGGCTTTGTCAAAGGCAGGTCCTTCCTTATGAGCCTGATTGAATTATGTGAGGTTGTGACTAAGCACTTTGATGAAGGTAGAGGCATAGAAGTAGTGTATATGGATTTCAGCAAGGCATTTGACAAGGTAACCTATGCAAGGCTTATTGAGAAAGTAAGGAGACATGGGATATAAGGGGAAATTGCTTTGTGGATCCAGAACTGGCTTGCCCACAGAAGGCAAAGAGTGATTATAGATGGGTCATATTCTGCATGGAGGTCGGTGACCAGTGGTGTGCCTTGGGGATCTGTTCTGGGACTCCTTCTCTTTGTGATTTTTATAAATGACCTGAATGATGAAATGGAGGGATGGGTTAGTAAATTTGTTGATGACACAAAGATTGGGGGTGTTGTGGATAGTGTGGAGGGCTGTCAGAGATTACAGTGGGACATTGATGGATGCAAAACTGGCCTGAGAAGTGGCAGATAGACTTCAACTCAGATAAATGTGAGGTGATTCATTTTGGTAGGTCAAATATGATGGCAGAATATAGCATTAATGGTAAGACTCTTGGCAGTGTGGAGGTTCAGAGGGATCTTGGGGTCTGAGTCGATAGGACACTCAAAGCTACTACGCAGGTTGACTCTGTGGTTAAGAAGACATACTGTGCATTGGCCTTCATCAATTGTGGAATTTAGTTTGAGATCTGAGAGGTTATGTTGCAGCTATATAGGACCCTGGTCAGACCCCACTTGGGAGTATTGTCCTCAGTTCTGTTCGCCTCACTACAGGAAGAACATGGAAATCATATTAAGGGTGCAGAGGAGATTTGCAAGGATGTTGCCTGGATTGGAGAGCATGCCTTATGAGAATAAGTTGAGTGAACTCGGTCTTTTCTCCTTGGAGCGACGGAGGATGAGAGGTGACCTGATGGGGCTGTACAATGAGAGGCATTGATCATGTGGATAGTCAGAGGCTTTTTCCCAGGGCTGAAATGGCTAACATGAGAGGGCACAGTTTTAAGGTGCTTGGAGGTAGGTACAGAGGAGATGTCAGGGGGAAGTTTTTTTTATGCAGAGTTTTTTTATGCGTGGAATGGTCGGCTGGCGGCGGCGGTGGAGGCGGAAACGATTGGTCTTTTAAGAGACTCCTGGATGGATACACGAAGCGTAGAAAAACAGAGGGCTATGGGTAAGCCTAGGTAGTTCTAAGGTAAGGACATGTTTGACACGGTGTTGTGGGCCTGTGTTGTGCTGTAGGTGTTCTATGTGTCTATGTTTCTAAGCAATGAAGATTTAATAATAAACTTCTATGAACATGGACATGCACTTGACAGCAAAGTTTGCCTATTTCCCCCACTTACATTCCTCGTCTACTCCATTGATAAGTTCTACATTGGTGACTTCTTCACTTTTTTTTTAGTTTTTCTGTATTGTTGTTCAGTAAGGCAAATAACAAAGCAAGAACATCTAACCAAATATTTTTGTGGATTGATTGATTTTATTACTTACATTCTCCACATACATGAGGAGTACAAATCTTTAATTTATGTCTCTGTCTAAATGTGCAATGTAAAATTTACAGTACTTTGTAATAGATAATATGTACAATAGGACAGTCAATATAGCATAGACATACAATAGTATCGTTGTGAATTAATCAGTCTGATGGCCTGGTGGAAGAAGCTGTCCTGGAGCCTGTTGGTCCTGGCTTTTATGCTGTGGTACTGTTTTCCGGATGGCAGCAGCAGGAACAGTTTGTGTTTGGATTGACTTGGGTCTCCAGTGATCCTTTTTACATTCCTCAGGCAAACAACACTCAGATAAAAGGATAGCTTATATAATAAAAGTGAAAGAAATGCTGCATAGGGCATACAGTATGAAAGGTTTTGTTAGTGCAAAACTACAGTCTGTACCTCAATTATATTTACTTGCAACCTCAAATCCTTATCAAGCAAAATCAACACTCCCCCCACCCTAACAGCCAATTTCTTGCTTTGTCCGGTCTTGCATTGCTCCTGCTCTCCCTCTCCGACTCTGAGCAACTCACCCAGGACTGAAATTATGGCCCTCAGTCATACTACTGGTCCACAATGATAAAAGAAAGAAACTTCAACCTAAAAATGCAATTTCAAAATCATATTTTTTTCAATGCCATATTTCATATTTGGAATCTTTCTATGAAAGATTGTAACCGATAGAATGGAGTGGAGTGGGATGTGTGTTTGTTTTAACCTAGCAAGTTAAGCTGGAGATTCAAAGGAGTGCAGATGGTGGAATTCAGAGCAATATACATAACTGTTGAGAAATTCAGCAGGTCAGGCCTCAATGGATGCTGCCTAACCTGCTGAATCCCTTCAACATTTTTGTGTGCTGCAAAAATGTTAAGTTGTTGATGCAAGTGACGTACATCTCCGATACATAAAGGACAAACTCGGTTACTTCGAGAGAATATTTCTCTTTTTTATCAATCTTTTTATTAATTTTTTTAAAAGTACATATATATGAACAAGAAGAGGTTTATCTCAAATGTCTAAATTGATAACGATTCATATAAAACGTAAAATAAGCATTATCAAGATCATACACAGTATTAGTCTAATAGTATATAATAAAAAATAAGATAATCAATTCTCCTCTTATCATTCCATAAAAAGAAGAAAAAAGATAAAGAAACTTTTATAATTTTTATATACATAATAAACCCCACTAAACAAAAAAAGAAAAAGATGAAAAAAAGGGACTGGGCAACCCATACTGAGAGTAAAAGCAAGAAAAGAGGGAAACTTTCTGATCTAATTCAAAATTTCAAGGAAGTAACTGGAAGAGCAATAATTCAGACAATATGAAAATATTGAATAAAAGGTCACCAGGTTTCTTCAAGTTTAAAGGATTTATCAAATGTCCGACTTCTTATTTTCTCTAAACTTAGACAGGACATAATGGAGGTAAGCCAATAAATAACAGTAGGTGGATTAGAGTCCTTCCATTTAAGCAAAATGGCTCTCCTAGCCAATAAAGTTGTAAAAGCTATCAGCCGTTGAGCGGAAACAGGAATATACTCTGCTTCCGGTGGAGTGACCCCAAAAATAGCTGTAAGTAAATTCAGTTGTAGGTCCAAATTCAAGACTTTTGATAAAGTTTTAAAGACATCTTTCCAAAAATTATCTTTCTTGATACAAGACCAAAACATATGAGTTAAATTAGCCACCTTAATATTACATCTGTTGAAAATAGGATTAATATTGGGTAAGATATGGACCAATTTATCCTTTGACATATGTGCCCAATGTACTACCTTGAACAGTATCAAGGAATGATGGGCACAAATAGATGAAGTATTTACCAAATGAAAATTTTATCCCATTGATGATCTGAAAATGACTCTCGATATTCCAATTCCCACGCACCTTTAATTTTATCATTAGATACCTTTCGCAACTTCAATAACCATTTATAAACCATAGCTATCAATCCTTTTTGAAATGGTTTAACCTGAAAAAGAGTATCTATCATATTGGGTGAATAAGCAGAGGGAAAATTTGGAAGTAAACTACGTAAAAAATTACTAATTTGTAAATATCTAAAAAAGTGTGCATTAGATAAGTCATATTTGTCCACTAACTGAGTGAAAGACATTAAACTATCCCCCATAAACAAGTCAAAAAAAGTTATTATTCCTTTGGTTTTCCAAATTAAAAAGGTCTGATTGGAAATTGATGGTTTAAAAAAATAATTAAGATGGATTTTACTAGAAAGAACAAAGTTATTAAACTCAAAAAATCTACAAAACTAAAACCAAATTCTTAATGTATGTTTAATAATGGGATTGAGGTCTTGACTACCAATCTTAGAAAGCAAAAAAGGAAGAGGAGCTCCCAGTAAAGAGGCCAATGAATACCCCTTCACCGAGTTTTTCTCTAAATGCACCCATAAAGGACAGTCATGTATGTCTGAGAAATGAATCCAAAACGAAATATATCGAATATTAATTGCCCAGTAATACAGTCTAAAATTTGGTAAAGCCATACCACCATGCTTTTTTAATTTCTGCAATAGAGGTTTACTCAATCTAGGATTTTTGTTATTCCAAATATAAGATAAAATTTTAGAGTCTATTCTATCAAAAAACAGTGTAGGAACAAAGGAAGGGATTGCTTGGAATACATATAAGAACTTCAGTAACACTATCATTTTAATAGCATTAATTTGACCAATTAATGATAATGTCATTAATTGAAAGTATTTGTTGCGTGTATTCAATTAATGGAAGAAAGTTATATTTATAAAGGTCCTTAAAATTTTTGGTAATTTTAATACCAAGATAAGTAAAGTTATTTTTAGCATTGCTAAAAGGAATTTGATCATATTGATCCAAGTAATTATTAATAGGAAATAACTCACTTTTGTGCAAATTTAATTTATATCCAGAAAAACTAATAACTTCAGAAAATATCGATAACATAGAAGGAATAGATTTCTTAGGATCTGAAATATAAACTAACAAGTCATCTGCATACAACAAAACTTTATGCACTTTATCTCCTCTCTTAATACCTTGAACATTGGCAAGAGGTTCTAAAGCCAGGTTGAATAACAGCGGACTAAGTGTACAACCCTGCCGGGTACCTCTGTATAGCCTAAAATAAGATTTTTGGTTGTTAGTTATAACTGCCGCCATAAGAACTTGATAGATCAGCTTAATCCAGGAAATAAAACCTGGACCAAAATTAAATCTTTCTAAAACCTTGAAAAAATAAGACCATTCTACCCTGTCAAAGGCTTTCTCTGCATCAAGGAAAATAACACATTTGGATTCTTTAGATGGAGAGGAATGAATAATGGTTAATAATATCCAAATCTTAAAATATGAATATTTATTTTTAATAAATCCAGTTTGATCCTTAGAAATAACCTTAGGTAAAATAATCTCGAGCCTTTTAGCCAAAATCTTAGAAAGAATTTTAGAATCCACATTTAATAAGGAAATTGGTCTGTAAGAGGCACATTCAGATAATTTGTTTTCTTTTTTGGGAATTAATGAAATTGATGCTTCATAGAAAGTTTTTAGGAGGGTCCCAGAGGATATAGAATCAGTGAAAATTTGGTATAAATGAGGTGTAAGTAATTCAGTAAATATCTTAAAAAATTCTACTGTGAATCCATCTGGTCCCAGAGCTTTACCTGATTGAAAAGAGGATATAGCCCTTGCTATTTCCTTTTGTTTAATAGACACATCTAATGTATTCATATCTTGAATAGAAATATTGGATATATTCAATCTTTGCAAGAATCTATTCATAAAGGTAGTGTTGTCTGGAAAATCAGATTTATAAAGGTTAGAGTAAAAAATCCAAAAATGCCTTATTAATTTCCTGACAATCTGACGTTTCAGTTCTATCAGTTCTTCGTATTTTCAAAATCTGCCTTCTAGCCATAGTTGCTTTAAGTTGACTGGCTAACAATTTACCTGACTTATCCCCATGTATATAAAATTGACTTTTTGATTTCAAAAGTTGCTGCTCAATGGGAAGTCAAAAGCAGATCATACTGTGTTTGAAGTTCCACCCTTTCCTTATATAGATCTTCACACAGTGTTACTGAATAAACTTTATCTATTTCTTTAATCCTGTTAGTAATCACTGAAAGATCCGCATTAGTTTTCCTTCTTAAAGCTACTGAATATGAGATTATCTGTCCCCTAAGAAAAGATTTCATCGCATCCTAAATAATCAAATTTGACATACCCTTAGTTGTATTTAATTCAAAAAATAGAGAAATTTGCTCTTTAATAAAACTTCCAAACGCTGAATCATGCAGCAGTGTAGCACTAAATCTCCACTGAGAAGCATTCCGTATGTTATCAGGGAACTTCAGTATTAGTTTAGCGGGCGCATGATCCAACAATGCAATAGCGTCATATTCACTGTCAGCAGCAAAAGGCACCAATTGTGTATCCAACATAAATAATCAATTCTTGAATATTTATGATGTACATGTGGAAAAAAAGAAAAATCCCTATCTTTAGGATGGAGAAATCTCCAAATATTGACCAAACCGTATTCTAGTAGAAAAGAATTAATACAGGTCACAGCCTTATTAGGAAGCCACGGATTGGTTGATGACCTATCAATTGAAGGATTGAGACAACAGTTAAAGTTGCTGCCCATGATCAACTTATTTATTTAAATTCGGCAACACAGAAAATAACCTCTTAAAAAAATTCAGAGCTATCTACATTAGGTGCACACACACACACACACACCAAAGCCACCTTTTGACCACATAACACCAGTAACAATTAATTATCTTCCAATTGAATCAGTGACAGTATTAAAATGTACAAAAGGGATTCTAAAATTAATAAAAATAGATACCCCTCTAATTTTAGTTACTGATGAGTGAAATTGAGAGCCCCTCCAAAATTTAAAAAAGTGGTTTTCATCCTCCCTACGGATATAGGTCTCTTGCACAAAATAATATCAGCTTGGGAGTGTTTTTAATTTCTGAAAGATCTTTCTACGCTTAATAGGTTGGTTCAAGCCATTCAGGTTCCAAGAGATTATATTCATTTTATTAACATACATAATAAGGCTTTAAGATTTTATAAAATAAGTTAGTGCGCAGGCACAGACCAAACCCGCAGGGAAGAACAAATTATGGTTTTGATCAGAGAGAAAAAAAAACATGATTGGCAGGAAAACCTCTCAGGACTGCCCAGTCGAAAAAGCCTAAACTAATAGCCCTACCGCTCTCCCCCCAAAGCCCGAAAACAATCCAATTGGTGGACAGCACGCTAAACTAAAATCCCTCTGTCTTCAAGAGGCAGATGCTTTAAAAAAAAAGTTATATGCTCACACCGCTGACTAAAGACACAACAACAGATGCATAAAGAAATAAACGAATTCCGAATATTTTGGTAGTATGTCTAACAGAGGTTAGAACGTAGTTAACAGCAGCCATGTTAAATTCATTTAATAAAAATTGATCATATATTCAAAAAAGATCCAACCAAATAATAAGTTACAACTAGTGTTAAACTCTTACAAATCCTAAAGGAAAAAAATAAAACAGCCAAAATGATGTCTGGGCAGACATAAAACTTGAACTTTCAATGATCCAGCTACAAACGACTCCCAGCTAAGGATTAAGTGTTTAAGAGAGAATATTTCTCATTAATTTGTAGATGACACCAAGTTTGGGGGTGTAGTGGACAGTGAGGAAGGCTTACAGAGCTTGCAGCAGGATCTGGACTAGTTGGAAAAATGGGCTGAAAAATGGGAGATGGAATTTAATGCAGACAAGTGTAAGGTGTTGCACTAGGTAGGAGGTAGAACAAAGGGATCTGGTAATACAAGTCCATAATTCATTAAAAATGGCATCACACGTAGATAGGGTTGTAAAGAAAGCTTTTGGCACATTGGCCTTCATAAATCAAAGTACTGAGTACAGGAGATGGAATGTTATGTTGAAGTTGTATAAGCTGAATACAACTTATTGTATAAGTTGTTGTATAACTTATTGTATAAGGAAGATTGTATAAGTGAGTATACTTTGGAGTTTTGTCTACAGTGTTGATCACCTTCCTATAGCAAAGATGTAAAAGAAATTGAAAGAGTAATGAGAAAATTCACAAGGATGTTGCTGGGAAGGGAGGACCTGAGTTATATTAGAGGGCTATGGGTAACCCTAGGTAATTGGTAAGGTAAGGATATGTTCAGCACAGCTTTGTGGGCCAAAGGGCCTGTATTATGCTGCAGATTTTCTGTTTCTATAAGGAAAGATTCAATGGGTTGGGACTTTATTCCTTGGAATGTAGAATTTTGAGGGGAGATTTGATCCAGGTATACAAAATTATGAGAGGTATAGGTAGATTAAATGCAAACAGGTTTTTTCCATTGTTGAGTGGAACTACAGCTAGAGGTTATGGGTTCAAGGTGAATTGTGAAAAGTTCAAGGGGAACATGAGGGGAAACCTCTTCACTCAGAGAGTTGTGAGAGTGTGGAAGGAGCTACCAAGGCAAGTAGTGTATGTGGCTTGATTTCATGTTTGGATAAGTAAATGAATGGTGGGGTATGGAGGTTTATGGTCTAGGTGCAGGTTGATGGGACTTAGCATGAACAGGCTGAAGGGCCTGTTTTTATGCTGTACTTTTCTGTACTTCTAATCAAACACATGAAACAGAGAATAATACATGAGTTCAATATTATCAAGACCCTGGAAGTGTAATAACCCCACAAGTATTGAGTCCACTATCCATCAGCAGAACTTATTTCCCTACCAAGTTGTGGTTGGTTTTAACATCTAAACTATCGCTTCAGACAGAATTAAAAGAATATGATCAGTTTGTTAGTTTCATTTGGTTAATTTTATTACACCCTGGCTGCTTATTGAGATCTTCAAGGCCATTTTCCCTACTGATTATGTGGTTAAATAATATGGGGTGATATGAGGACCACAACAGTCTGAAAAAATTAAACTGTTTTCTTTCAGTCAGGTGATTTGTTGGCTTCAAGACGATAAGTTGCAGTCATTGCCAAAGATTGGATGGTTGGGTTTGAACAGGATGGGGAGGGTGGTGATATCAGCCAAGCAAGGTGGTTTCCTCAGGGAAAATAACATTATTCACGTCAGTGAAAATGCACTTTCAGAATGTGTACTCATGCTCACATTGTTTGTTAATCAGTCAGTCAAATTTCTTTTTTTTGGCCTCTTGTTCCTACCTTTCTGGGCAGTTCCAAGGCTCAGCCATCTTCAGTTGCTTTATGTGGACCTGGATAGCATCTAGAAAGTTGCTCAGTAAGTTGGTGTCAGTTATTGATCTCCAACAAGGAGAATTGATTGGAAGTAATATTGTCAAGTCTTTTCTTAGCTTCCTTGCAGGATAGGGAATAGTCAGGAGAATCTGATGGGGCATTATTGAGTAAAGATTAACCAGGATCACCATTTGAGAAACATCAACTTGCCAAGGTTTCTTTGATAACATGCACCAAAGTCTTAGCTTCTAGCGCACAGAAGGGCAAGGACAGCAGATGTGAAGAAACAATACTACTTGTAAAATTTTCCTTCAAATAGCACATCATCATCCTTTATTATCAAAGTACATATATGTCACCATATTGCAACCCTGAGATTCAGTGTGTTGTGGGCGTACTCAATAAATCTATCGAATAATAACCATAACGGAATCAATGAAAGGCCACCCAACTACAGTGTT
The DNA here is from genome assembly GCF_048418815.1 of Hemitrygon akajei. Taxonomy (NCBI): domain Eukaryota; kingdom Metazoa; phylum Chordata; class Chondrichthyes; order Myliobatiformes; family Dasyatidae; genus Hemitrygon; species Hemitrygon akajei. Next base: position 23,116,872 of record NC_133132.1, on the reverse strand, counting down.
CAACCAGAGTGCAAATACAAAAATAAATAATATTAATAATAAATAAGTAAGCAATGACTATGGAGAACATGAGGTGAAGGGTCTCTGAAAGTGAGTCCATAGATTTTGGGAACATTTCAGTGAAGGGGCAAGTGAAGTTGAGTGAAGTTTTCCCCGTGGTTCAAAAGCTTGATGGTTGAGGAGTAGTAACTGTTCCTGAACCTGGTGGTGAGAGACCTTGACGCACTTGTATCTTCTTCCTGATGGCAGCAGCAAGAAGAGAGCACGTTCTGGGTGGTGCGATCCCTGATGATGGATGCTGTTTTCCTGTGACAGTGTTTCATGTAAATGTGCTCAATGGTCGAGAGGGCTTTATCAGTGAAGGACGGAGCCATGTCACTACTTTCTGTCGGAATTTCTGTTCAAGGGCATTGATGTTTCCATACCAGGCTGTGATACAGCCAGTCAATATTGTTTCCGCTACACATCTATAGAAGTTTGTCATAGTTTAAGTGTCAAACCGAATCTCTACAACTCCTAAGGAAGTAGAGGCGCTGCTGTACATTCTTAGTAATTACACTTGTGTGCTGGGCCCAGGACAGGTCCTCTGAAGTACTAACAGCTAGGAATTTAAAGTTGCTAATCCTCTCCACCTCTGATTCTCCAGTGAAGACTGGCCCATGGACCTCTGGTTGCCTCCTCCTGAAGTCTATAATGAGCTTCTTGGTCTTGCTAACATTAAGTGAAAGGTTGTTGTTATGACACCACTCAGCCAGATGTTCAGTCTCCCTGCTATATGCTGATTCATCATCACCTTTGATTCAGCCTATGACAGTGGTGTCGTTAGCAAACTTGAACATGGCATTGCTGTGCTTAGCCATACAGTCATAAGAGAAAGGTGAGTAGAGCAGGGGACTTGCAGTGCACCTATGCTGATAAAAATCATGCCTGAGTGTTTTGCCAGAGGGGTTTCATTCAACTATTTCTTCACAATATTCTGGGTTTCTTGTTGATCACACAAGGTGAACTGTTTCCATATCTAAAGTTGCTGAGTCTGTTAGGGTTTGGAAGTACTGAGTGCTTACTTGTATCTTTTACTTTGATGTTTGAAGGTATCTGTGTGGTAAGTTGTGATCCTTGTTTGTGAAATTTGTCTTTGATATTTGTGCACTGGTGTTGTACTGTGGTGTTAAATGTATATTGGAATCCTAGAGCAGCCATATTGCCCAGTTTGCCTATCACTTTTCTTGGATAATATGCCTATCAATCTTTGCCTGCTTGCACTTGTCAAAAATTTGCTTGATAAAACACATTGCATGCTGAGCTTGAAGTGAAATTGTTTACAAAAAATTGTCCTAATATATCCTTTTTAATTGTGCAAAATTACTTTCTGTCATCTCAAAAATATTTTATTTTTGCGCTGTGCTGAATAATAGGAACTTGATAAAAAACTTTGAAAACCTAAACCTAACCTTTTAAAGCTTTTGCCATGTCTGTTGTCATAATATGTTCTGAGTGGAACCAAAAATTCTAAATAATATTGTAGTCAGCATCTCAACAAATCTAAACTGAGAAGATTGGCTGAGATCTTTTGAAAGATGGTGATAAATTTAGTACTGGGAAAGTTCTTAAGTTAAATCATAACACTATCAATCAAAGGTAGGAACAGCATTTGGAACTTTTAAGTGAACATCTAGCTTAAAATAGGATAATAGTCAAAGCAATGGTGAATAACTCTTTGGGGAAACTGTTGAGATGGAGATTGAAGAGCTACACTACCTTTGTCTTCCCCGCACACTGACAGCGACGAGTACATTGTGATAGATGAGAAGGACAGTTATTTTCAGAATTCTAGCCGAGCAGCTAGTAAAGCCACTGCCTCACGGCACTGGAAACCTGGGTTCAATCCTAACTTTGAGTGCTTGCTGACTGTGTGGAGTTGGTACATTCTCCTTGTTTACTCCAGGTTTCCTCCCACATTCCAGAAATGAGCAGGTTGTTAGGTTAATTGCTGCTGCATATTGCCTCTAATGTTTAGGTGGGTGGTAGAATGTGAGGGGAATAGGGAGAATAAACATTAAAGGGATGAATGTAAGATTAGGGTAAATGGGTGTTTGATGGTCGGTGTAGACTAAATGCTCAAGAGCCTGTTTATATTGACTCTGGAAACATGGTATTGGAGCAGACTTGAAAGCCGGTTAAGAACACAAATCTTCATTTTCAATTATTCAAACAAGATAATATACAAGTGTATTTGAACTGTAAATTATTCCTACATCAATGATAATTGTTATTTATTTATTCGTAAAGTAGGAGGTCATTTGGCCCATCAAGTTTGCACTGAATCCTGCTGGGCAATCCTCAATTCTCAAGCTCCTTACTTACCTGTACTTTTGCAATTTATTCAGGCTCACACATGCCCTTTAACGCCCCTCTGATTCTTTTGCCATTACCTACCTACCAAGGGATAATTTGCAGTAGCTGATTAACCTACCATCTTTGGGACACAAGGAGAAACCCATGTGGTCATGCAGAGAATGTGCAAACTACATAGATACCACACAATTCCACATGAGTTCCATTGAACACAGGTCCCTGGAACTGTGCTGGAGTACCACTGATTGTTATGACTTTGTGTTGTGCTAGCTTCATAGGTGTGTAATCAAACAGAATCTAACATTGTGCTGCATGGAAATTCTGGGAAAAGAGCAAAGATCAGGTCAGAGGGAGGTTTTTAAGGGGAGTCTTGAGGAGAAGAGAAAAGGTAGAGGTTTAGGAATGGAATTCCAGAGTATAAGATCCTGGCTGCTGGATGCACAGTTCTTGTAGATATGATTAATTTGGGAAGATCTTGAGGCCAGTGTTACGTACCCCGTAACTGGGTGTCTTACCAGCAAAGATAGAAGTGTCCGTTGGAGTCTGGTGATACTATTTTCAACAATATTTATTAGCAAAAATATACAAAATAATATCAATGCGAATATACAGAGAATATACGTTAGCAATACTAAACCTAAAAGTGAGGGTATAATAATAATCACTAATGAAACAAGCTCTATCGTTGTCTAGGGGATAATGAATTGTCAGATGGAAATATAAAGTTCAGTTCAGTTCATGCAGGCTGCGGTAGTTGTTTGTCGATGTGTTGCAATTGTTGGAGAGAGAGAGAGAGAAAAAACGTGTGAACAGTAACAGTTATTATCTTGCCAACCTTCCTTTACGATTTTGATCCGTCAATGCGTTGTTGTTGTGGCCATTCACCCCTCTGTCCTTTAGCTAGACTGTTCTTCCGTGGTGGACTCGTCACCCAGGCAAGGGTGGACACACACACAAGCCCCCACCGGTCTCGCTACAAAACACTGTGAGTTAAAATTTACCGACCCTTCGTTCGGTCTCCGGTCTCCCACCCTGTCTCGTGGGGGTTCTGATGCTCACTAGCGTTTCTCCTGGTGCGTCTGAGGGGTGTTACCCCAGACCTCACTTTTATCCCCACTCACGGGGTTTCAGGTGTCAATCAGGTTGGGATGATGTAACCCATCAACCCAGCCCACTCTGGTTGCCCCGTGAGGGGTTTCAATGAATAGAACAGTACCAAGTAAACAATCCTTCTCCAAAAGACAATAGCAGTAAATCTCTTCTTTTGTCACTAGGAGACGATCCACCCTGGGTAACTCTTAGTTGTTTCTCTCTCTCTCATTAACTTTCATGAGCTGTTATCAGTACAACTGCCCTGGCAGATTTCCTTTGTCTCTCTTACTTCCTTGATAACAGCATCGGAATAGTAGCGATTTGCGATTCTCCAAAAGGGGGGGGGGGCATGGACGACTCTGCACCCTTCTGCCCATCAGAGTTGTTCATCCTTCGTAACACCAGAAATAACAGAGCTCTAACACAGGGCTGTAGAGATGGGGAGGAGTGAACCTACAGAGTGATTTTAAAGCAACGGTGGGAATTTTAAACTTGGACAGTAATGTAGATCAGCAAGCATGGGGTGAGTGATGTAAGGACATGATGCAAGTCGAGACGAGTCATAAAGGTTTGGATGACCTCATGTTTGCAGAGAGTAGGAAGAGGGACGTTTTTCTGGTATTTTCCTAATATCCGTAAGGGCGAACATTTCTGCAGAAGATGAGATAGGTGGAATATGTGGGTGGGAGCTCAGTTCAAAGTAGCACCGAGATTGAGAAAGGCTAGTTTGGTCTTGAGTAGTTTACAGGAGAAGGCTGGAAAAGGTAGTTTGTGTGAGAACTTAACACAGCTAATTTGGTTTTCTCTGTAATAGAAAAATGCAATGAAAATTTTTGCTTATTCATTCATGGATAACTAATGCGACAATTTAGCAACAGTGGAGAGGTTGAGAACATTTGTGTTGAGATCGATATGGTCTTAAGAAGCCCCACAGGCAGTTGAGCAATGAATAGCACATAATGGAATGGCCAATGAAGAAAATAACTGCTAGTAACATGGTATGACAAGAAATGAACACTATGACCCTGAAAGTGATGTCAGGATAGATGTTGAGTATGAAGATTCAAGACTAGGGAGTGTTTGGGCTAAAGGGATTATCCTTAAGAATTATGATAAAATAAATCACTTCATTTAAAGGTTTGTAGATCTTTAGAATTCTCTACCTCAGAAAGCAGCATTAATAAACTGAAAGAACTGAGCAGGATGTAGGAATTGGATAGTAATGTGGGCAAGGTACGGATAAACAATCAGGGACATGGCCAGACCCACACTAATTTCTTTTGTTGACAACAAAAACAAAGAAAAAATGAGTGGGTAATCACAATTTTCCTCATATGCTTAAGAAATTTGGATGCGTGAGTGGAAGTAATTAAGCAGTAAGCCAAAATTCTTGTCATATTAATTGTTAATTTAGTTCTGGAATAGTTCTTCTCTCAGGTTTGTTCTTAATACTTTCAACAATTTCTTCTGTAAGCTATTACTTTTGACTAGCAGATTAAATTAATAGTAAACAGATTTTAAGTGTATTAAAATAAAAGGAATTATGAAAGTTAATGAATGCCTTTGAAGGAAAGAATATTATGGGAATGAGGAAATGGTGGTGAATTTACATCAATATTTTGATAAAAGAGAAACAAAATGACTTATTAGAGTTGAGGGGCTAATGTTACTTGCTGCATACTAACTTTGGAAAATATAATTGAGTAATGAGAATAAAAGTGGCCATCCTGTGGTTTTAAGATAGGTGGCTGGAGAGATGAGAGGTATTGAGCATTCAGAGTTCATTGTTCTTGAATGGCTCCATGAATTAAAACGTAATGATTATAACCCCACCATTCAAGAAATCCATAAAGCAAACCCAAAAACCATGGCTAACTCACTCACATGTCTGATCCCCAAAACCCTGAGAGCTCAAAAAAATATTAGTTTGTGCTTTGAGACTATTCAATAATTGAGCATCAGAGGCTTCTGGGGTAGAGTATGCCAAAAAAAAAAGTCTTTGAGGATCAATATTCCTTCTGCTCTTGGACTTAAGATTACTTCTACTTGTGGACTCTAGTCACAAGAAGCTTTCTTCCACTTTCAACTCTTGTAGTTCCACTTAGAAACCAGCAGGTTCCAGTCATCCAACCTCCAAATAGTATAGCCCAATCCAAGTAAATTGAGTATAGCCAGCCATGTTTTTTAAGAAAACATTCTGGTGAACCCTTGATGCATTGTCTCAAGGCAAATATATCCTTCCCATACCACAGTCTTTGAGCAAACGTAGTACTCAGTAGATCAGGCAGCATCTGTAGAGGGAGAAATAGAATCAACCTTTCAGGTACCCTGTCTGTAGTACTGCTCGATTCCTAGAGATTAGTGTTACTGCCTCATGGGTTGAGACTTGGATTTTATCTTGACCCTTTGGGCTATTTGTGTAGACTATGCTGATTTTCCCCATGACTCTGCAACTTTCCCTCAAGGATACCAGTTTCTTTCCATATTTGTTCGTGGCTTAATTAGCTACTGTACCTTGCCCCCAGTGTAGGTAGGTGGCATAAGAATTGGAGATAGGGTTAAGTGCAAAGGAACGGTTAAAGGTTGTTGGTGCCAAATGTTTGCTATATTTTCATGTTAATTTTGCGAACAAGGGCACTGAAATCCACCTGGCGATTAATAACACATCAGTAGAAGAAATCTGAGAAGAGTTGATGGGAATATGAGACTAGTGTAGGAATAGTGTGCCTGATGGCCAGCCTGGATGTACTGAGCTGAAGTGCCTGTTTCAATGTTGGGTTATCCACGTCTATGCTGTTAGCTACTGATGAACTGCTTTTTACTAAAGATTGTGTATTTTGCAGCAGAACATACATTTGAGAATTAAGAGCTATTTCTTTAAATGTTTGCTGCTAATTAACTGTCACAAAGCAGGGAACTATGCCTTGCAGCTGAAATGCTACAGAAAATACTTGGCAAACACGAGGAAATCTGCAGATGCTGGAAATTCAAACAACAACACACACAAAATGATGGTGGAACACAGCAGGCCAGGCAGCATCTATAGGGAGAAGTGCTGTCGACGTTTCGGGCCAAGACCCTTCGTCAGGACTAACCGAAAGGAAAGATAGTAAGAGATTTGAAAATAGTGGGGGGAGGGGGAAATGCGAAATGATAGGAGAAGACCGGAGGGGATGGGATGAAGCTAAGAGCTGGAAAGGTGATTGGCGAAAGTGATACAGAGCTGGAGAAGGGAAAGGATCATGGGACGGGAGGCCTCGGGAGAAAGAAAGGTGGGGGGAGCACCAGAGGGAGATGGAGAACAGACAAATAACTAAATATGTCAGGGATGGGGTAAGAAGGGGAGGAGGGGCATTAATAACAGAAGTTAGAGAAGTCAATGTTCATGCCATCAAGTTGGAGGCTACCCAGCCGGTATATAAGGTGTTCATGGATTTTGTTAGGTTTCATTAAAAGACGTAGAAATTTTATGACAGCCTAATTTCTACAGAGTATGATGCTTCAGCATGCATCTAAACTCTGTTGAAATGTACTGTAGGATTCTGCCTCTGCCCTCTTTTCAAGCAGTGATTCCAGATCCTGCTTTCTCTCATCATCCTAGTACTGAAAACTTTGACCCCTATCCCAATGTAAGTAGATCCTTTCTATTTATTACTGATTTACGACTCCTCAAATTTTATGTATCTTGGTTAAGTCTCCTCTTCTCCAAAGAAAACAACTGTTCTATCCCATTCCTCATAGCTACAATTAATTCTTACTACCTACTCCAGTGCAATCAAACCTTTCTGTCATTTAGGAGCCAAAACTCTACAGAATTGTTAAGCTGTGCATAACTGGGATGTAAATCTAAATTATATTCCTTCCATATTCACCACATTCTTGGACCTTCACTTTCCTGGTGTTTATCCCTCTGTGTCTTCCTCACAGAGCACACTGCTATCTAGTTTGTATCATCAACAAAGTGAACAAATTATACGTAATCTTACTTCTAAATCTAGCTTCATTGAGATTGTGAAGAGGTGGGTCTCCAGGAACACTCCCTGGTCAGAAATGAAAAAATATGAGATTCTGCAGATGCTGGAAATCAAGAATAACAAATTAAATGCTGGATGAATTTAGCAGGTCAAATAGCATCTCTGGAGAGGAATAAACAGCTGACATTTCTGGCCGGGACCCTTTATCAGGATCGGAAAGGAAGAGGGAAGCCAGAATAATAAGGTGGAGGGAGGGAAAGGAGTACAAGTGAGATAGTGATAGGTGAAATCAGGTGAGGGGGAAGGTAGATGGGTGGTGGAGGGGGGAAATAAAGTGAGACCATAAGACATAGGAGTAGAATTAGGCAGTTCAGCCCATTGAGTCTGCTCTGCTATTCCACCATGACCGATCACCATTACTCTCAACCCTATACTCCTACCTTTTCCCCGTAACCTTTTACACCCTGATTAATTAAGAAGCTATCAACCTCTGCTTTAACTATACCCAGTGACTTGTCCTGCTCTCTATGCAAAATACTCTCTATTCACAGCTCTCTATGGCAGTGAATTTCACAGATTCACCACCCTTTGCTTAAAGAAATTTCTCCTCATCTCTGTTCCAAATAGATGTGTCCTCTGGTCTTAGACTCTCCCACTATAGGAAACATCCTCTCCAAATCCACTCTATTTAGGCCTATCAATATTCATTAGGTTTCAGTGAGATCCCCTGCCTCCCATTCTTCTTAATTCCAGCAAGTACAGGCCCAGAGCCATCAAACACTCGTCATATTTTAACTCTTTCATTCCTGGGCTCATTCGAGTGAACCTCCTCTAATACTCTCCAATGCTAGCAGCATAGCTTTTCTTAGATATGGGGCCCAATAATGCTCAATATTCCAAGTACAGTCTGACCAATTACTTATAAAGCCTCAACATTACATCCTTGCTTTTATATTCTAGTCCTCTCCAAATGAATGCTAACTTTGCATTAGCCTTCCTTACCATCATCTCAACCTACAAATTAACCTTTAGGAATTCCATCACGAGGACTCCCAAGTCCTTTTGCAGCACTGATTTTTTTGAATTTTCTCCCCATTTAGACAATATCAGTGCCTTTATTCCTTTTACCAAAGTGCATGACCATGCACTTCCCGATATTATATTCCAATCTGTCAGGCGCCTCTTCAGACACTCTGCTTCCCACTATCTGTTCCCTCATCTATCTTCTTATCAATCACAAACTTGGCTACAAAGTCATCAATTTCTTCATCCAAATTATTGACATATAATGTGAAAAAAGTGGTCTCAACCCCTGTGGTACACCACTGGTCAACAGCAGCCAACCAGATTAGGCCCCCTATATTCCCACTCTTTGCCTCCTGCCAGTCAACCATTCTTCTACCCATCTTAGTATCTATCCTGTAATTCCATGGGCTCTTGTCTTATTAAGCAGCCTCATGTGCATCATCTTGTCAAAAGCTTTCTGAAAATCCATATAAACAACATCCACTGACTCTCCTTTGTCTATTCTGCCTATTGTTTCCCCAAAGAATTCTCCAAGATACTTGTCAGGCAAGATTTCCCCTTAATGAGAGGCAGATAGGTGGAAAAGATGAAGGATCTGGTAGGAGAAGGAGAGTTGACTATGGGAGAAAGGGAAGGAAAAGTGGCACCAGAGAGGTGATGGGCAGGTGAAGAGAAGGGATAAGAGTGGAGCCAGAATGGGGAATGGAAAAAATAGAAAGTGGGGGAAATTACCAAAAGTTAGAGAAATTGATGTTCATGTTATCAGGTTAGAGGCTACCCAGACAGAATATGTGATGCTGTTCCTCCAACTTGAGAGTTGCCTCATTGTGGCAGTAGAAGAGGCCATGGACTGGCATGTTGGAATAGGGGAAAGTCAGAATATTTCTTAAAAAATGAGAGATTTGACAATTGTTAGTGTTAAGATGGACCTGGGTAACCTTGTGCAAGTTATCAATTAGAGATGGCATGCACGTTCAGTAAACGAAGGGAGAGGCAAAATGTAATCATTTTGATTGTATAAAGATGCCACATTCTGGTAATAATGTTCAAAAATCTGGTCCCTAGCTGTGATAAAGGGAATGGTGTAAATGATCACCAGATTAATTTCTAGGATAATGGATTTGTCATGTGTTAGGAGATGAAGAATGACCTTTGCTTTCTAAGGCAGAACAATTTGTCCTCAACAAGGGCCTCATCTCGTTGCCCTTCGCCCACATCTCAGTGTGTTTCGCACCTGCCACGACATTGAGCTTTTTTTAATTTATTTTTAATGAGTTTCTACAATACAACAACAAGAAAAATATCATCAAAATGGAGATTTATACAGTGCAAAACAAACATGTCTAATATATAATTCATAACAATAAGGAAAAAGCACCCAAGATAAAATCATATAAAGTTAGTATCCTCCCCACCCTCCCACTACAAAACTCCAAGCCAACCATTTCAATGTGTAAAAGAAAAATTAATCGGAGCGTACGACCCCACAGAGCTGTAAATATATATAAAAAAGAAAATATAATGCCTACTACCAAAACTATAATGTAATTCACATCAAAAAAATGTAAAACTTACAGGAAAAAAAAGCTGAAAGTAAGGGATTATAGTACAAAAAAAGGATAAACTTAATCTAAAGAGGAGTTATGAAAGTATTCAAGAAAAGGTCCTCACACCTTATGAAACTTTATGTCCGAATTGAGAAGTGAATTATAAATCTTTTCAAGGTCTAAGCAGGACATAATATCACTAACCCATTGAGCATGAGTGGGTGGGGCAACATCTCTCCACCTAAGAAGAACTAACCATCTAGCCAGAAGAGAGGCAAAAGATAATGTTCAGCGTTTAGTCGGACTCAAATGCATGTCTACTTCACCAAGGTGCCAAAAAGAGCAATCAGAAGGTTAGGTTTTAAGTGGCAATTAAGAATATGGGATAAAGTTTTTAAAAAAACTTCTCTCCAGAATTTCTCTAGACTAGGACAAGCCCAGCCCAGGGTGAGCTCTCTTTTTTTCATCACCTCTGTCTCCTGGCCCACTACTTTGGCAAGAATTCCACTCCCTGCACGAATGACCTCTTTTCCCATCGTCAACCCTCCTCCTGTCCTTGGACACTCCGCTCCAGTTGTCAGCGTGCTCTGGATATTTTCATTTTGAATTACTGATGAGACATCCACTGTCTCAACTTCATTACTCCTCTCTCTTCCTTACCCCCTCTGAATGCACTACCCTCCTTTCTCTCCGCACCAATCCCAACCTTGGCATCAAACTTGCAGACAAAGTGGTAGTGTGACTCACTGACCTCTGACCTTGCTGAGGTCAGGCGGCAACATTCAGACACCACCTCATACCTACCCCTTGAAGAGAATTCCACTCCAGACAATCAGATAACTGTCTCCGACACCATCACTGACCTCATCAAATCTGGAGATCTCCAATCTACTGCCACCAAGCTCATAGCTCCCTTGCCCACTTCTTCCTTGCACTGCTCACTTCTATCTCCTACCCAAGATCCACAAATCAGACCGTTCAGGTAGGCCTATTGTCTCTATCTGTTCCTGCCCCACTCGTGTCCTCATACCTCTTCCATTCTATACCCCCTTGGTTCAGTCCCTCCCCACCTACATCTGCGACACTTCTCATGCCCTTGATCTCCTCAGTAACCTTCCATTTCCTAGCCTTGAATTTCAATTCCTGGTTTATCTTCAGCATGGATGTTCAGTCCTTGTACACTTCTATTCCCTATCAAGAAGGCCTCAAATCTCTCTGCTTCTTTCTTGACAAAAGAATCAACCAATTCCCCTCCAACACCACTTTCCTCTGCCTGGCAGAATGGGTCCTCACCCTCAACAGTCTTTCCTTCGGCTCCTCCCACTTTCTCCAAACTCGAGGGGTAGTCATGGGCTCCAGCTATTTCTGCCTCTTTGTTAGCTATGTAGAACAATTCATGCTCCAAGCCTTCCCTGATAATACTTCCCAACTCTTCCTCCGCTACATTTACAACTACATTGGTGCTGCTTCATGCACCCATGCTGAACTCGTTAATTTTATCAACTTTGCCTCTAACTGCCTTGAAGTCACTTGGTCCATTTCTGTTACTGTTTTTGTACATTGGTTGCTGTCCGCCTTGTTGGGTGTGGTCTTTCATTGATTCTGTTGTGTTTCTTGTATATACAGTGATTGCACGAAAAGCAATCTCAGTGTTTGTATATGTGACATGTATGTACTTTATTAACAAATTTACTTTGAATTTTGATTTTGTCATGCAGAACAGGCTTTCTACATCACTGTTAATCACATGGCCAAATTATAAAATAGTAATTCAATCAGGTAGATTTAATGCGGCTAAGGATATGTAACTAAGAATAGATAAGGATTTTCTTTTGAAGGACAAAGGGGTGAAGTCATGAATCTGGGATATCTTATTTTTTTCTTTCTGTGTCTGAACTGTGCTTTGCAAATGTGTTTAATCCTTTTAGTTTGGATTCTTGATTATATCTGTATGTTTCTGGAGAAAAAATAAAAATCAAGGTTGCTGACATATAACTGTTCTACAGTTGGGCTGTAAATGATAGACATAGACTTTCTTGTTGATAACACAACTTTCAGCCAGGAAGAGTTGAGAACTGTGATATAAGGAGATGTCTTAAATATTGTAGTTGGTGTGCTGAAGAGTCCAGTAAACAAAGTTCCTCATGGCAGTAAGCTGGGGAATTTACAAGGACCCCTCAAACTTCTTTACAGTTCCTTATGCAGGAGTGCTTTCATCTTTCATATTATTAAACATAATGGTAAAGATTCAGATGATTGAATTACTGGGATCAGTGACTGTAAGAATTAGCAGGTTCAAACTCTCAGTATCCTTCCTATATGTTACTGAACTGAGATTCTGAATTCATTTCTTTTGGATAGGGCAACTGAAATATTTTTGTCTACTTTGTTTTGACTCTGTAATGGGAACCATTTGGGCTTGAAGATTTGCCATTCATTTGTGACTTGTATTTTTGATTATGTTAAATATGCTACATCCCAGTTTTAGTTGAGAGACACCACGACTATTCAAGAGAATCTGGTCTGTCTGGCACCAAACCTGACATGGAGGGGCTCATTACCCATCTCCCATCTCCTTAGAGCTTAGAGAATCCACACTGGCAGCTAGATTCTCCACCCCCCACCCCAGCTCCGGAAGTGGGTGAACTTCAAAACAGTCCCCACTGAGATACAGGCCTGAAATGTTTTCATAGACCGAGCCACACTCTCAGCTTCTGGTCTACTGCTTTCTTAGTGATATGTTACAGTTTGTTGCTGAAGGCTGTAGTAACGTGGTGACTGATGCTGTGCCACAAGAACACATCTGTTACAGGGATTTATGCCGTTGTAATTTTTACTCAATTCTAGGCACAGATGGACTGGCTGCACTCATGGTTCTCCACCAAAAGCCTGAACAGTTGATTAATCAGGAGCCCCATTTCCTGAATGTGCATCCTGTGATTGATCTTCACAGTGGCTTTGCATGGATGTTCAAGTCATGCAGGCAGCTCATGTTTCCTTCACATTTCTACCTTTCATCTGTCAGGAGCCATGCTGACCCAGAGGAACAGAGGGATCCAGCAGCATGTCCATAGATTCCCTCAAAGTTCTCATGCAAGTTGATAGTGAAATCAAGGGATTGAGTTTAATAGCTGCAAGATAATGTCGCAGCTCTATAAATCTTCGGTTTGACCACACTTGGAAGTATTGTACTCGGTTCTGGTCACTTCAATATGTGAAGGATGTGGAAGCTTTAGGGAGGACACAGAGGAGATTTACCAAGATACTGTGTGTATTACAGATTGAGCAAGCTAGGGCTTTTCAGAATTGGAATCAGGTTGAATATCACCAGCGTATATAATTTTTTTTTGTGTTTTGGGCAGCAGTACATTGCAATACATAATAAAAACTAAGTTATATTAAGTGTGTGTGTGTATTCAACCATATATGAATACCAATGAATATAGCCAACTGAAACTGCTAAGGTGAAAATCTCAGTACTAAGTCATTCACACACATAGTGTACGTAAGACAGCAGTAAAATACAGTCACACACAAAACAGTCCAATTTCCTGAGTCCATGAATCTTGCAGTTGAACACAATACATCTTGTCTTCTGCCCAGCAAATACTGGCCGGCAGCACTGACTCCAGCATGGACACCATGTCATACCAGCTCCTGCACTCCGGTGGAGTGCACTGATTCTGACACCTGCTGGGCAGCTGCACAGAGGCAATACCACGATTTGAGGCCTAGTCCTTGTTATGACCGAGGCCAGGCAGCTCTCCTGCCGTCTGCTCCCACTGTTCGCCAATAAAACAGTAATTCAGACTTGAACATCCCACGTTACCAATGCCCAACAGGATCTTATGATCACAAGAAAAACAATTTAGACAGCCACTCATTATTAGATTACACATCATTTTTGCAGACTGACGCCTCTCTGACATAGGCAGCAGTATGACCTGTGATACTTGAAGTTCTTAGTGTCTAGCAGGGTCTTGCAATTGGAACAAATATGTTTAAAAAAGATAACACCTTTGGTTGGCTCCACAGAGGCCGCTGTGTCAGAGTGTGCTGCCAGCTTACTGGAGGTTCTCGAGGATGGGAAAGCGAGTTCTCATGATGGAGCTGGCTGAGTTTGCAGCATTGTAGCTTTGTCCTGTCCTCTGCAGGGCCTCTCTGTACCAGGTGGTGATGCAACCAGTTACAATGCTCATCACAGTACATCTGTAGAAATTTGCTGGAGTCTTTGGTGACATACCAAATTTCCTGAAAGTGCTAATAATGTATAGCTGCTGTTGTTTCGCCTTTGTAATTGTATCAATATGTTGGGCAAAAGATAGATTTAAAGAGATGTTGACACCCAGGGCCTTGAAACTGCTCATCCTTTCCACTGCTGATCCCTTGAGGCCTCATAATCATCTGAAATTCTGCCAGCAACAGTTGTGTCATTGACAGCATGTGAACTTGTACCTAGCCACACAGTTGTGTGTGTAGAGAGGAGTAAAACAGTGGTTGTCAGCGAGGAGGATTTTATTTCTGATCTGTACTGACTGTGATCTCCTGATGAGAAAGTCAAGGATCCAGTTGCAGAGGGAGGTACGGACACCCAAGTTTTGGAGTTGAGTTCTGAAGGTGTTGATGGCTGAGCTGTAATCAATAAACAGCAAACACGAGGAAATCTGCAGGTGCTGGAACGCAGCATCTATAGGAAGAAGTACAGTCGACATTTCGGGCTGGGACCATTCGTCAGGACTAACTGAAAGAAAAGATAGTAAGAGATTTGAAAGTTGGGGGGGGGGGGGGGGGGGAGATCCGAAATGATAGGAGAAGACAGGAGGGGGAGGGATGAAGCTAAGAGCTGGAAGGTTGATTGGCAAAAGGGATGTACAGCTGGAGAAGGGAAAGGTTCATGGGACTAGAGGCCTAGGGAGAAAGAAAGGGGAAGGGGAGCACCAGAGGGAGATGGAGAGCAGGCAAGGAGTGATTGTGAGAGGGACAGAGAGAGCGAAAAAAGAGAGAGAGAAAAGAAGAAAGGGGGGGGGGTGGAGAGAATAATAAAAAAAAAGGACGGGGTAAGAAGGGGAGGGGGGCATTAACAGAAGGTAGAGAAATCAATATTCATGCCATCAGGTTAGAGGCTACCTAGACGGAATATAAGGTGTTCCTCCAACCTGAGTGTGGCTTCATATTGACAGTAGAGGAGGCCATGGATAGACATATCAGAATGGGAATGGGATGTGGAATTAAAATGTGTGGCCCCTGGGAGATCCTGCTTTCTCTGGTGGACAGAGTGTAGGTGTTCAGCGAAATGGTCTCCCAGTCTGTGTTGAGTCTCACCAATATATAGAAAACCGTCCACTGTAGACCTGTTTGAGTGATAGGCAAATTGCAGTTGGCTGAGATGGGAGGCTGAAGTTAATGCACGTTTTGCCCAGCCTTATGAAGAACTTCATAATAGTGGATGGCAGTCTTCGAGCGTTAGCTATTAATGCATGTTACCTTGTTTCTCTTGGATATCGAGGTGATAGTGATTGTCTTAAAACAGGTGAGAACTTCAGATTGAAGTAGAGAGAGATTAAAAATATGTGCTGAAATGTCGACTGTACTCTTTTCCAGAGATGTTGCCTGGCTTGCTGAGTTCCTCCAGTACTTTGTATATGTTGCTTGGATTTCCAGCATCTGCAGATTTTCTCTTGTTTGTGGTTAATATTCAGTTCAGATGCATTGGAGGCTGTCCAATTCCAATGTCCTATTTAAAGCGTGCATAGAATGCATTAAGCTCATTGGGAAGGGACGTGCTATTGTTGGCAATGCTGCCCAACTTCGTTTTATAGCCCATTATAGCATGTAAGGCTTAATGTAACTGATGGCCGGTCTGGAATTCAATTTTGGACTGGTACTGTCTCTTGCCATCCCTAGTAGCTTTATGAAGATCATATTCTCAATTCTTGTAAAAGTCAAGGTCACCTGATTTGAACAGTGCAGACCGAGGCTTCAGTCAGATACAGATCTCCCAGTTCATTCATGGTTTACAGTATGGGAACACCCAGATTGTCCTCTTTGGTACACAGTCCTCAACACACTTGGTGATAAAGACCAAAACAGCGCTGACATATTCATTTAGGTTTGCTGCTGTGTCTATCATGGTAGAACCAATGATAGAACCTTGGGGAGTTTTGAGGAACAGAGAGCTCTTGGTGTACTAGTACACAGATCCCTGAAAGTGGCAGTGCAGGTAGATAGGGTAGTAAAAAGGCATATGGATTGCTTGCCTCAGCATCCATGACATATAAGAGCAATGATGTGTTCCGACTGTAAGATATTGATTAGGTCACACCTGTAGTTCTGGTTGCTACACTATAGCAGGAATGTGATTGTGCTGGACAAGGTACAGGGGAGACTTCACCAGTATGTTGCCTGGGAAAGAGGATTTCAGTTATAAGGAGAGGCTGGATTTGTTTAACCCAGAAGAGGGGAGGTTGATGAGTGTCCTGTTAGAGGTGTATACAATTGTAGGAAGGATAGAAAGGTAGGAATCATTATTCCATGCTGGGGTATTTAAATTAAGAGGTTTATAGATATAAAGTGAGAGGCAGGAGGTTTGAGGTGGATTTTTGTCACTTGAACTCTGGTGGGAATCTGGAAAGTGCTGCCTGAGGAGGTGCTGGAGACAGATAATCACATTTCAGAATCATGAACAAACATTTGAATTGCCAAGTATAGAAGGGTACAGACCAAATGCAGGTAAGTGAGATTAGTATATATAGGTCCAGTGGTTGGCATAGACGTGTTTATGATGACTCGATAGGTATGGCTGTATTGGGACTGCTTCTCGGGACTGCATATCGCCTGAGATTTGTAGTCTTCTGGCTGAGCATTGCAAGACCTAATTACCTTTCCAAAGAAATGCAGTAACCTTAATATCTACCTAGTGCAGAGGTCACTTGCTGCTGCTGTATGTATCACAACCTTTCTAATAAACATTTGCAAAATACCATTGCCCCCTTAATTTTTTTTATTCTTTCTGTTTCATGGTTTTTGTCTATTTCTGACTGAAACAAATGTTAACAACCAAAAAATATGACTGTCCCATTTAATCTTGTAATTAAAATCTAATTACTGCATTCACAATGGTACCTGCTTCCTGCACCCTTGCTGAACTCGTCAACTTCATCAACTTTGCCTCCAACTTCCACCCTGTTCTCAAATATACCCAGTCCATTTCTGACACCTCCCTCCCTTTACTCGATCACTCTGTCTCTGGAAATTACCTATTGATGTTTATTAAAAAACCCACTGACTCTCACAGCTGCCTGGACCATAAGACCATAAGATATAGGAGCAGAATTAGGCCATTCAGCCCATCAAGTTTGTTGTGCCATTTCATCATGGCTGATCCCGGATCCCACTCAACCCCATACACCTAACTTCTTGCCATTTTCTTTGATGCCCTAACCAATCAGTAAACTGTCAACTTCTACTTTATATATACCCACAGACTTAGCCTTCACCACAGTCTGTGGCAGAGAATTCCACAGATTACTCTCTGGCTAAAAGAATTCCTCCTTACTTCTGTCCTAAAAGATTGCCCCTCAATTCAGCGGCTGTGCGTTCTAGTTCTGGATACCCCCACCATAGGAAACATCCTCTCCACGTCCACCTTATCTAGTCCTTTCAACATTTGGTAGGTTTCAATGAGATCCCCTGCGATCTTCTAAATTCCAGTGAGCACAGGCCCAAAGGTGCCTGTTGCTCCTTGTATGTTAACCCCTTCATTCCTGGAATCATCCTTGTGTACCTCCTCTGGACCCTCTCCATTGACAACACATCCTTTCTGAGATATGGGGCCCAAACTATTGACATGACTCCAAGTGCGGTCTTATAAAGTGTCAGCATTATTTCCTTGCTTTTATATTCTATTCCCCTTGAAATAAAAGCGAACATTTCATTTGCATTCATTACCACAGACTCAACCTGTAAATTAGCCTTCTGAGAGTCTTGCCCAGAGGCTCCTAAGTCCTTCTGTAGCTCTGATGTTTGAATTTTCTGCCCATTTTCTGCACTATTGTTCCTTTTACCAAATTGCATTATCATATATTTTCCAACATTGTATTTCATCTGCTACTTTTTGCCCATTCTTCCAATTTACTAATTCCTGCTGGCAATTGTATTGCTTCCTCAGCACTACCTAACCCTCTACCTATCTTTGTATCATTCGCAAACATTGTTTGTCAAGAATGCACCTTATCAAATGCCTTCTGAAAATCCATGTAAGTGATAGCCACTGCCTCTCCGTTGTCCACTCTGCTTGTTACTTCATCGAAGAACATGTTTGCCAGACAAGATTTTCCTTTACAGAAGCTATGCTGACTTTGATTTTTTTTTTAATCATTAGTCTCCAAGTACCTTGAAACCTCATCCTTAATAATAGACTCCAACACTGAGGTTAGGCTAGCTGGCTTGTCCTTTATTAAGGACCTCCAGCACCCAGGGCATGCCCTTTTCTCACTGTTATCATCAGGTAGGAGGTACAGAAGCCTGAAGGCACACAGTCAGCGATTCAGGAACAGCTTCTTCCCCTCTAAATGGACATTGAGGCTTTGGATACTACCTTTTTTTTTAATATACGGTATTTCTGTTTTTGCATGTTTTTAAAAAATCTGTTCAATATACATAACTGATTTACTTGTTTGTTTATTGTTTTTTTTTTCTCGCTCTCTGCTAGATTATGTTTTGCATTGAACTGCTGCTCAGTTAACAAAATTTACGTCACATGCCAGTGGTAATAAATCTGATTCTGATTGTAATTTCCTTTCTTTTGTCTTCTTCCCTTCATATAGTGTGGAGTGATATTTGCAGTCTTCCAGGACCATGCCAGAATCAAGTGATTCTTGAAAGTTCATGACCAATGTATCTGTTATCTTTTCAGCAATCTCTCTCAGATCTCTGTGATGTCGTCCATCTAGTCCAGGAAACTTACCAACCTTAAGATCTTTGAGTTTGCCAAGTACTTTTTCCTTTGTAATAGAAATGGCACTCACTCCTGCTCCTGACACTCAAGGATCTCTGACCCACTGCTAGTGTCTTCCACAGTGAAGACTGATGCAAAATACTCATTAAGTTCATCTGCCATTTCTTTGTCCCCTATTACTACCTCACCAGCATCATTTTTCCAGTGGTCCAATATCAACTCTCAGCTCCGTTTTACTCTTTATATCACTGAGAAAACTTTTAGTTATGCTGTTTTATGTTATTAGCCAGTTTGCCCTCATATTTCATGTTTTCCCTCCTTATGGCTTTTGTAGATGTCTTTTGTTGGATTTAAAAAAAAAACATCCCAATCATCCAACTTCCCACTCACTTTTGCTGCATTACATGCCCTTTCCTTGGCTTTTATGTAGTTCTTAACTTTCCTTGTCAGCCACGGTTGCCTAGCACTGCCATTTGAAAACAACTTCTTTTGTGGGACATGGCTGTCTTGTGCCTTGTGAACTATTTCCAGAAACCTCAGCTCTGATGTGATCCTCGCCAGTATCCTCCTCCAATCCACCTGGGTAATCTCATGCCTCTGTAATTCCCGTTATTCAATTGAAATACTGATGCATATGACTATACCTCTTCCCACCCCGTTACTCGTGAAAATGCCAATCCCTTCTCTGAATTTTTCTGTCTCCACCGCGTCTTGTCTCAGGATGAGGCTTTTCATTCCAGAATGAAGGAGATGTCTTCCTCCTACAAAGAAAGGGGCTTCCCTTCCTCCATCATCAGTCCTGCCCTTAACTACATTTCTTCCATTTCGGGCATGTCTACCCTCACCCGATACTCCCACCCCCCACCAGGGATAGGGTTTCTCTTGTCCTCACCTACTATCCCACCAGTCTCCAAATCCAGCACAAAGTTCTCTGTAACTTCTGCTATCTCCAACGGGATCCCACCATCAAGCACACCTCCTCCCCCCCCCCCCCCCCCACCCACTTTCTGCTTTCTGCAGGGATCGCTCCCTATGCAACTCCCTTGTCCATTCTTCCCTCCCCACTGATCTCCTCCTGGCACTTATCCTTGCAACCAGAACAAATACTACACCTGTCCCTACACCTCCTCTTTTACTATCATTCAGGGCCTCAAACATTTACCAGGCTGCTGCCTGGATTAGAGAGCATGTCTTGAGATAGGTTGAGTGAACTTAGACTTTTCTCTTTGGATCAAAGGAAGATGAGAGGTTACTTGATAGAAGGGTACAAGATTATGAGAGGCACAGATCGAGTGGATAGCTCGACATTTTCCAAGGGCATAAGGGGCTGATTCCATGGGGCATAATTTTTAAGGTGATTGGAGGAAAGTACAGAGGGGGATGTCAGAGATACGTTTTTACATCAAGAATTGTGGGTGTGTGGAACACACTGCCAGGGGTGGTGATGGTAGAGGCAGATAAATTAGAGACATTTAAGAAATTCTTGGATAGGCACTTGGATGGTAGAAATATGGAGGGTTATGAAGGAGGGAAGTGTTATACTGATCTTGGTGTAGGTTAAAAGTTCGGCCCAATGTGCTGTGCTGAAGGGCCTGTACAATGCTGTTGTATTCTATGTGCTATCTTTAGCTGAAATTCAAGCCAAATTTATTTTGTGCTTATGCCACTGCATCTGTACTTTCATGATATATATCAATTCTTATACTCCAGTATAAATGTAGAACATTTTTGATTTGGAACAAGAAGGCAACGGGAGAGCACCTAAAGACTTCCAGCGGGAAGACATTTTGAGTTCTCGGGTGAAGAGAGAGGCCGTGACGTCAGCCAGTTGAGCGCGAACAGTTTAAAAAGAAGGCAGCCATATCCATCCATCGTTGGGGTGGGCAGTGGAGTGAGAGACAGCAGAGTGAAAGGGCTTTGGCTCAATGGGCTTCGGCGGTAACAGGACGAGGTGAGGCAGTTGTTGATTGCAAAGGGAAGTAGTATGTGTGTGAGGCCAGTTTTCTGTGGTTGGTGTCAGATGTGGGAGGTCCTGGAGTCTCTCTGCGTCCCGGACAGCCACATCTGCACCCGGTGCATCAAGATGCAACTCTAAGTGACCATGTTAGGGAACTGGAGCTGCAGCTCGATGACCTTCGTCTGGTCAGGGAAAGTGAGGATGTGATAGAGAGGAGTTACAGACAGGTGGTCACTCCGGGGCCACGGGGTACAGAGAAATGGGTCACAGTCAGGAGGGGGAAGGGGAAGAGTCAGGTACTAGAGAGTACCCCTGTGGCTGTACCTCTTGACAATAAGTATTCCTGTTTGAGTACTGTTGGGGGGGGGTGGGGACAGCCTACCTGGGGGAAGTGACAGTGGCCGTGCCTCTGGCACAGAGTCTGGCCCTGTGGCTCAGAAGGGTAGGGAAGGGAAGAGGAGGGCAGTAGTGATAGGGGACTCTATAGTCAGGGGTTCAACAGGTGATTCTGTGGAAGCAGGGAAGAAACTCGGATGGTAGTTTGCCACCCAGGTGCCAGAGTCCGGGATGTTTCTGATCACGTCCAAGTTATCCTGCAGTGGGAGGGAGAACAGCCAGAGGTCGCGGCACATATTGGTACCAATGACATAGGTAGGAAAAGGGAAGAGGTCCTGAAAGAAGACTACAGGGAGTTAGGAAGGAAGTTGAAAAGCAGGACCTCAAAGGTAGTAATCTTGGGATTACTGGCTGTGCCACACGACAGTGAGAATAGGAATAGATTGAGGTGGAGGATAAATGTGTGGCTGAGGGATTGGAGCAGGGGGGCAAGGATTCAGATTTCTGGATCATTGGGACCTCTTTTGGGGCAGGTGTGACCTGTACAAAAAGGACGGGTTGCACTTGAATCCCAGGGGCACAATATCCTGGTGGGCAGGTTCGATAGAGCTGTTGGGGAGGGTTTAAACTAGTTTGGCAGTGGGGTGGGAATCAGAATGTGAGTGCAGGGATTAAGGTAGAAGGACAAAGGGCATGATGCTAAGAGTTCTGAGTTGATGAGAAAGGACAGGCAGGGGACAGAACATAATTGTAGCCAGTTAAAGGGGTTGAAATGTGTCTATTTCAATGCTAGGAGTATTAGGAACAAGGAGGATGAACTTCGAGCATGGATTAGTATGTGGAACTACGATGTTGTGGCCGTTACTGAAACTTGGTTGGAGGAAGGGCAGGATTGGATGATGCAGGTCCTGGGGTTCAGGTGTTTTAAAAGGAATAGGATGGAAGGTAGAAAAGTGGGGGGAATGGCATTGCTGGTCAGGGATAGTATCACTGCTATAGAAAGGGAGGACGCTGCAGAAGGAGTGTCCATAGAGTCAGTCTGGGTGGAAGTCAGAAATAGGAAGGGATCAATCACTGTGCTGAGAGTAGTCTATAGGCCCCCAAATAGCTCTCGGGACACCAAGGAGATTTTAGAATGGTGCAGGAAATACAGGGTAGTAGTTATGGGTGATTTCAATTTCCCTCATATTGACTGGCACCTCCTGAGTGCAACGGGGATAGATGGGGCTGAATTTGTCAGGTGTGTTCAAGAAGGATTCCTGACACAGTATGTGGACCGTCCGACGAGAGGAGAGGCTATACTGGATCTAGTTCTGGGTAATGAACCTGGTCAGGTGACAGACCTCTTGGTGGGGGATCATTTTGGTGAGAGTGACCACAACTCCCTTAGCTTCAGCATAGCTATGGAAAGGGATAAAATCAGATGAAATGGTAAAGTGCTTAACTGTGGAAAGGCTAACTTTGAAGGGATGAGGCAGGAACTAGCGAGAGTAAATTGGAAACAGATGTTCAAAGGGGAAAGCACAGAAGTAATGTGGGAGAAGTTTAGGGACCACTTGAGCTGGGTTCAGGATAGGTTTGTCCCACTGAGGCAAGGAAAAAATGGTAGGAAAAGGGAACTGTGGCTGACGAAACACGTGAGGCAACTTGTCAAGAGGAAAAAGGAAGCATATGTTAGATATAAGAAGCAGGAAGTAGGAGGGGCTCATGAGAAATATAGGGTAGCCAGGAAGGAGCTAAAGAAAGGACTTAGGAGAGTTCGAAGGGGGGCATGGAAAGGCCTTGGCAAGTAGGATTAAGGAGAACCCCAAGGCGTTCTATGCGTATGTGAAGAACGAAGGTGGGACCGAAGGATAAAGAGAGCAACATGTGCCTGGAGGCGGAGGAAGTTGGGGAGGTCCTAAATGAATACTTTCTTCAGAATTCACAAATGAAAAGGATCTTGATCAGGATGAGGTTGAAGTAGAGCAGGCCTGTGTACTGGACAATGTGGAGAATAAGGAAGAAGTAGTGCTGGATCTTCTTAAAAACATTAAGATTGATAAATCCCCAGGGCCGGATATGATACCCCCCTCCCCCCACCGCACCAATCCCAAACTCATTATAAAACCTGCTGATAAGGGGGGAGCTGTTGTTATCTGGCATACTGACCTCTACCTGGCCGAGGTGCAGCGACAACTCTCTGATACCCCCTCTTATTTACCCCTTGATCATGACCCCACTAAAGAGCACCAGGCCATTGTCTCCTATACCGTCACCAACCTTATCAGCTCTGGGGATCTCCCATCCACTGCCACCAACCCATTGTCTCCTATACCGTCACCAACCTTATCAGCTCTGGGGATCTCCCATCCACTGCCACCAACCTCATAGTTCCCTCAGCCCGCACTTCCCGTTTCTACCTCCTACGCAAGATCCACAAACCTGCCTGTCCAGGTAGACCTATTGTCTCAGCTTGCTCCTGTCCCACTGAACTCATTTCTGCATACCTTGACACTGTCTTATCCCCCCCACTTGTTCAATCTCTTCCCACCTATGTTCGTGACACTTCTCACGCTTTGAATTTTTTCAATGATTTTAAGTTCCCTGGCCCCCACCGTCTTATTTTCACCATGGACATCCAATCCCTATATACCTTCATCCCCCACCGAGATGGTCTTGAAGCTCTTCGCTTTTTTTTGGATTCCAGACCTAACCAATTCCCCTCTACCACCACTCTCCTCCGTCTAGCGGAATTAGTTCTTACTCTCAATAATTTCTCCTTTGGCTCCTCCCACTACCTCCAAGGGTGTAGCCATGGACACCCGTATGGGTCCCAGTTATGCCTGCCTTTTTGTTGGCTTTGTGGAACAGTCCATGTTCCAAGTCTATATGGGTATCCATCCCCCTCTTTTCCTTCGCTACATTGACGACTGCATTGGCGCTGCCTCCTGCACGCATGCTGAGCTCACTGACTTCATTAACTTTGCCTTCAACTTTCACCCTGCCCTCAAATTTACCTGGTCCATTTCCGACACCTCCCTCCCCTTTCTTGATCTTTCTGTCTCCATCTCTGGAGACGGCCTATCTACTGATATCTACTATAAACCTACAGACTCTCACAGCTATCTGGACTATTCCTCTTCCCACCCTGCCTCTTGCAAAAATGCTATCCCCTTCTCACAATTCCTCCGTTTCCGCCACATCTGCTCTCAGGATGAGGCTTTTCATTCCAGGACGAAGGAGATGTCTTCCTTTTTTAAACAAAGGGGCTTCCCTTCTTCCATCATCAACTCTGCTCTCAAATGCATCTCTCCCATTTCCCGCACATCTGCCCTCTCCCCATCCGCCTGCCACCCCACTCGGGATAGGGTTCCCCTTGTCCTCACCTACCACCCCACCAGCCTCCAGGTCCAACGTATAATTCTCTGTAGCTTCCGCCACCTCCAACGGGATCCCACTACCAAGCATATCTTTCCCTCCCCCCTCCCTTTCTGCTTCCCGCAG
Organism: Hemitrygon akajei; assembly: GCF_048418815.1. Lineage (NCBI taxonomy): Eukaryota > Metazoa > Chordata > Chondrichthyes > Myliobatiformes > Dasyatidae > Hemitrygon > Hemitrygon akajei. Next base: position 23,092,143 of record NC_133132.1, on the reverse strand, counting down.
GGATCGCTCCCTACGTGACTCCCTTGTCCATTCATCCCCCCCATCCCTTCCCACCGATCTCCCTCCTGGCACTTATCCTTGTAAACGGAACAAGTGCTACACCTGCCCTTACACTTCCTCCCTCACGACCATTCAGGGCCCCAGACAGTCCTTCCAGGTGAGGCGACACTTCACCTGTGAGTCGGCTGGTGTGGTATACTGTGTCCGGTGCTCCCGGTGTGGCCTTTTATATATTGGTGAGACCCGACGCAGACTGGGAGACTGTTTCGCTGAACACCTACGCTCTGTCCGCCAGAAAAAGCAGGATCTCCCAGTGGCCACACATTTTAATTCCACGTCCCATTCCCATTCTGATATGTCCATCCATGGCCTCCTCTACTGTCAAAATGAATCCAAACTCAGGTTGGAGGAACAACACCTTATATACCAGCTGGGTAGCCTCCAACCTGATGGCATGAACATTGACTTCTCTAACTTCCGTTAATGCCCCTCCTCCCCTTCTTACCCCATCCCTGACATATTTAGTTGTTTGCCTGTTCTCCATCTCCCTCTGGTGCTTTCCCCCCCCCCCCCCCCCCCTTTCTTTCTCCCAAGGCCTCCCGTCCCATGATCCTTTCCCTTCTCCAGCTCTGTATCTCTTTTGCCAATCACCTTTCCAGCTCTTAGCTTTATCCCACTCCCTCCGGTCTTCTCCAATCATTTCGCATTTCCCCCTCCCCCCACTACTTTCAAATCTCTTACTGTCTTTCCTTTCGGTTAGTCCTGACGAAGGGTCTCGGCCCGAAACGTCGACAGTGCTTCTCCTATAGATGCTGCCTGGCCTGCTGTGTTCCACCAGCATTTTGTGTGTTGTTGTTTGAATTTCCAGCATCTGCAGATTTCCTCGTGTTTGCTCTTTAGAGACAGAATATGAGATGATGTTTCTCTAATTTAGGCAGTGGAGGGTGTTGAGGACAGGCACGTTAGTGTGGAGATGTTTACTGACATGGCAGTGGAAGTGGAAGGCAGTTGCCCAGTTTGCGGCACACTCCTCATGTGGCTTCCCCTCCCCACTTCCCTGCCTTATTCTAAGCTCCACAGATCTGCTGAGTTCTTCCAACACACGTGGGTTAGTCCAGATTCCAGCAGTTTCAGTCTCCTGTGTCTCCATTTTTGCAGTAAAGTGACTTTTTTCTGCAATATAATAGGGCCTATGTGGAATAAAAAGCATTCTCTCCAGATTTTCCTTCCCTGTTTAACATTCACTAAGATCTGTGGTTTAATTTATATGTATAGGCTTGATAGAACTCTGATAAATTGATACCTGATAATTCAGAAATCCCAGGTAATGCCTTACTGAGATGCCTGGTGCTCGCACTCTTTAAGCTTACCTGGCCTACTGGAAAATTTATTGTGATACTGTCTAACATCTTAAAGAGAGACCAGAATGTGGCATATTAGCAAGTTTTATTGGAGTCAAGTGTGTATAATTATAAAAACATAAATTTTGTTTTACAAGCATATTTGTATGATTAAACTGACATTAGTAAGGAGAGATCGTGTTTAATATATTCCACAGCCTTGTTTATGGTATTCTATGAGCTGGTAGAACAGCGTCAATATAATATGCTTTAACAAATGTAATTCTTTGTAAAGATGTTGCTGACTGGAAAAACTATTTTTAAAGTAAGGGTTTTGGCAAGTTACTGATGTCAAACTGGGTGCTAAAATATAGCATTCCTTCATTTCCCTTACTTATTGGAAATGACAGCTGTTGTGTGTCCTCTTGGCATTTTAATTGCATTTGAAATTGCATGGATCAATATTATGTTGAGGAATCTTTAAAAAAAAAAGATTAAGAACAATATTAAATGAACTTTTCTTACCACTGTTTCTTGTGCCTGGATACCTAGGATGAAAATTTTAGTTCAGTGGATAAAGTGAAATTGTTACCTTTGCAGGAATTGAAAACAGGCAATGCAAGTTGAATTTGAGCTAGATCATTTTAGAGGAAAATTGGGGAACAGCTTTCATATAATAATTCTCGAATTTATCCCCAAAATGCCACGGTTGTTGGGGATCAGTCGAAACTATCAATCTGTTGAAACAAGAGACTGAATTACAGCTTTTCATTGGATGAGGTTAGCATGGGATGTGAATAAACATAGTTCAAATTTTCATTCAATCAATGTGTCTCAAAGGGACCTGAGAAAGAAATAATTGTAAATTCAGGGGACTGAGTTGAGGAATGTGTTTGACTGAATTGTTCTGGCAGAGGGCAGGCCAAACAGGCAACTTCCATGTTTAAATGATTCTGTTATACTAAAAACTGCAACCTATAATTGAATTACTTGTGCTTTCTTTTCAGAGAGGAGTCAAGATAGCGTGATTTTGGTACTGTCTGATTCTAGCTCAACACAGGACATCTTTACAGATGCAGCCAGTTCCCAGGACAGTAGCAAGAAAATCCACTCTGGTAAAGGTAGTTCTTCTTCTTCTTCAACTGCGGAAGCTACTGCATTACCTAGGGAAAACCATGGAAAACTGGAGGAAGAAGACTTTGGGTTACGAATGTCTTCAGAGGATTGCAGAGGAGGCGGTGCAGCAATTACAGAAGCCATTGATGCTTTGACTTTGAGGTTGGCAGAACGTACAGGTAACAGAGCAGCCGTGGAGAGCACCGTACCATCAAGGGAGAATTATAGGAAGTTGGAAGAAGAGGATTCTGTTGGAAGAGTGTGCTCTGAACTCTGTCGAGGAGGCAATGTGGAAATCAGTGAAGGCATAGATGCTCTGGCTTTGAGACTGGCAGCACAAGCAGGGGCAAAGTTGCACACTGAGTCACAGAGTCAGAGTAGTAGCATCAGTACTGCTGTTGTCACTCCCACCAGGACCACCTCATCATCTCTCTGTGACTCAAAAAAGAAAACAACTGAACCATCAGGAGATATGAAAGACACCTATAGATTGGAGGACCTCCCTCAGAGCTTGCCAGGAGATGAGAGGGAGCAGCGTTGGGTCTTAATCGAACAGTGCATTAGAGCCTTGCATCTGTGTCTCTGTCGATTCCCTCAACACTACAAGAGTCTCTACAGGCTGGCATATCTATATATCTATAGCAAAACGCACAAGGTAAATTTGTGTCATTATTTACAAAGCTTCATTCAGATTTTAGCAATAAATTGCTGTGTGAAAAGATAAACTTTATGCAACTGAAAGAATGTAATTGTTGGAAGAAATGCTAAAATGGGAGGAGTGAGGATTTCTACAGCGATGACTGATTTAATGTTCCAGTCTAGAAGTTCTAATGTAACACAATGTTGTTTTGCGCTGTATTGTTGAATTTTATCTAAAACCTGATCATGTCCGTGCAAGTAAGCAAGCTTTTGGAAATTCAAACCCCTGGTGTTCCATATGTTCGACACATACTTGCATAGTGAAAAAATACAGTGATACAAAAGCATGATCAATTTCACTACCCTTGTGAAATTTCATTTTTATTGTGAATGTGGTACAGCTCAAACTACAGTCTTGATTGGAGAGCAGAACTGGCGTTACTTAATCATAGAAAAGTACTGTGCAAAAACAGGCCCTTTGGCTCATCTAGACCATGGTGAGCCATTTAAATTGCCTACTCCCATACACCTGCACCAGGAACATAGCCTTCCATACCCCTACCATTCATGTACCTATCCATAATTCTCTCTAACGTTGAAATCAAGCTCAAATACACCACTTTTTCTGGCAGCGTGTTCCACACATTCATGACCCTCTGAATCAAGAAGTTTCTCCTCGTGTTCCCTTTAAAGTTTTCATCTTTCACCCTGAATTCATGACCACTGGTTGTGATCCCAACCAACCTCCTTGCATTTACCTTATCTATACCCCTCATAATTTTGTGTGACGTTATCAAATTTCTCAATCGGCTAAGTGACAAGTAATGAAGTCCTAACCTGTTCAATCTTTCTCTATAACTCAGGTCCTCCAGACTCTGCAATATCCTTGTAAATTTTCTCAGTACTCTTTCAACATTATTTACATCTTTCCTGTAGGTTGGCAATCAAAACTGCACACCACACTCCAAATTAGGCCTCGGCAATGTCTTGTATAACTTCAACAAAACATCCCATCTCCTATACTCAATACTTTACTTTACTTTCCTATTTTTTTACTTTATACTTTACGATCCTATTTCCCTGTGACACCACTTCCAACAAATTATGCCGAGCCATTCCCTGCGTAAGACCATAGAATGGTCTTCAGATTAGATAATCCCAGACTAACCTGGTTAGTCTGAAGTGCAATACTTTGCACTTGTCTGCATTAAATTCCATCTGCCATTTTTCCAGCTGGTTTAGATCCTGCTGCAAACCATGATAGCCTTCCTCACTGTCCACTGCACCCCCAACCTTTGTGTCATCTGCAAGTTTGCTGATGCAGATAACCATTTTATCATTCAGATCGTTGATGTAGATGACAAACAATAGTGGACATGGCACTGATCCCCGTGGCAGTCCACTAGTCACAGGCCTCCATTCATGATTTCTTTTAGCCTTCTTGATTTCTTTCTTGAGTGTTCTCTTGCATTTCCTGTATACTATAAGCACCTCATTTGTTCCTACCTGCCTATACCTGCAATGCACCTCCTATTTTCTCTTATCCAGGGCTTCAATATCTCATCTGTTACCTTTACCTTTTATTCTGACAGGCACATACAGTAGAAGCTTTGGACTCTCAAAATTTCACTTTTGAAGACCTCTCTTTTACCAAGTACACTTTTGCCAGACAACAGCCTGTTCCAATCCACACTTGCCAGATCCTTTCTGATGCCATCAAGAAAGGCTTTTCTCCAATTTGGAATCTCAACCCGCGGACCAAACCTATCTTTTTCCATATTTACTTTGAAACTAATGGCATTGTGATCGCTAGATGCATAGTGTTCCCCTACATAAACTTCTGTCACCTGCCCTGTCTCATTCCCTAACAGCAGATCAAGTATCGTACACATTCTCATGGGGACTTCTCCATACTGATTAAGAAAATATTCCTGAACACATTTGAAAAAATCTATCCCATCTCGTCCTTTTTACAGTATGTTAGTCCCAGTCATTATGTGGAAAGATTAATTGCCTACTATAATAATTTTATATTTCTTGCAACAGTCTGTGATCTCCCTGTAAATTTGTTCCTCTAAATCCCTCAGACTATTGGGTGGTCTGTAATATAGCCCAATGAATGTGTTTATACCTTTCTTATTTCCTATCCCTCTTTTATTATCCCTCTCGACCCCATTCTCATTCCATTTGACACTCTGGTTAATCCAAGAACCTGTCAACCTCTACCTTAAATATACCCAATTACTTGGCCTCCACAGCTGCCTGTGACAACGAATTCCACAGATTTACCACTCTCGGGCTAAAGAAGTTTATCCTCCTCCTATCTAATCTAAATGGTTGTCCCTCCATTCTGAGGCTGTGCCCTTTGGTCCTAGACTTCCCCACTATAGGAAGCATCCTGTCCATGACTGCTCTATCTAGGCCTTACAGTATTTGACAGGTTTCCATGAGGTTTTCCCCCTCATACATTGACTTTTTCATTCCTAGAATAATTCTTGTGAACCTCTTCTGGATTCTCTCCAATTCTTTCTTACAGCCCAAAAATGCTCACAATATTCCAAGTGTGGTCTGACCAATGCCTTATAAAGCCCCAGCATACATCTTGCTTTTATTTTCTAGTCCTCTCAAAATATATGCTAACATTACATTTGTTATCCTTGCCACTAGCTCAGCCTGCAAGTTAAACTTCAGCGAATCCTGCACGAGGACTCCCAAGTCCCTTTGCACCTCTGATTTTTGAACCCCCCCTTTAGAAATTAATCTTCTCATATACTCTTTTAATTGCATTACCATACATTTCTCAGCACTTTATTCCATCTGTGACTGCTTTGCTCATTCTCCCAATATGCCTAAGTCCTTTTGCAGGCTCCCTGCTCCCTCAACATTACTTGCCCCTCCACCGATCTTCACGTTTTCTGCCGACTTAGGCTACAAAGCCATCAATTCTGTCATCCAAATCATTGACCTATAACGTGAGAAGAACCAGTCCCACCAGTCACCATCAGCAAACTAGAAATGCTTCCTTTTATTCTCACACTTTGCCTTCTGCCAGTTAGCCAATCTTCTATCCATGTGAGTACCTTCCCTGTAATACCATGGATTCCGGCAACTAAATCCGCGGTGGGAGCAGAGCTCAGCGACGAGGTAGCTCGCGTGTTGGTGATGCTTGGAGATCTGTGGAACTGTCCAGGCTCATTCTGGCATCTCAGTCAGTGCTGGGAGCAAGGCAAAGCGAATTAAATAAAAGTACAAGTGGGGCGGCCATTGTTGGGAGTAGGCCAGTGGTGAGAGTAGGAGTGTCAGACTTTGGCTTGAAAGAGGCGTTGGCTCTGGTTAAGTTTCTGTTAAGATTCCCTTTTATTTCTCTTACTGTACCTAGTGTAGTAAATGGCCATTGTGTGTTCTTCATGCCAGATGTTAGAGTCCTGGGAGACCCAGAGAACTACATCTGAGTTAAGTGCATCTAGCTGCAGCTCCTTAAAGACCATGTTAGGGGTCTGGAGCAGCAGCTGGATGACGTTTGGCTTGTATGGGAGAGTGAGGAGACAATTGGTCAGAATTGCAGGGAAGTAATCACCCCTAAATTACGGGAGGCGAGTAACTAGGTGACTGTTAGGAGATATGGAAATATGAATAAGCATTTGGAGCAGAGCACCACAGTGACCATTCCTCCCAATAAGTATATGTTGTGGGGGATGACCTCCCAGGTGAATGCCTTGGAGACCAGGTTACTGGAACTAAGCATGGGTCCATGGTGCAAAAGGGAGAGAGAGAGAGAAGAGGGGGGCAGTTGTGATAAGGGACTCAATAGTCAGAGGAACAGACAGGAGATTCTGTGGAATTGAACAAGACACCCAGATGGAATGTTGCCCTCCCAGGTGCCAGGGTCAGGGATGACTCTGATCATGTCCACAGCATTTTGATGCGAGAGGGAGAGCAGTCAGATGTCCTGGAGCATATTGATACCAATGACATAGGAAGGAAAAACAAAGAGATTGTGAAGAGAGAATTTAGAGAGCTAGGTAGAAAGCTGAGAAGTAGGACCTCCAGGGTAGTAATTTCAGGATTGTTACCTGTGCCATGTGCGATTGAGGGTTGAAACAGGAGATTTGGCAAATTAATGCGTAGCTGAGAAGCTGATGCAGGGGGCAGCACTTCAGGTTCTTGGGTCATTGGGATCTCTTCTGGGGGAGATACGACCTGTACGAAAGTGACGGGTTGTGCCTGACCTGAGGAGGACCAGTATTCTCATGGGCAGATTTGTTAGAGCTGTTGAGGGTTTAACCTAATTTGGCAAGAGGCTGGGAACAGAAGTGAAGCAACTCAAGATAGGACGGATGGTAAAAAAGCAAAGATAGCGTGCAGTCAGACTGTCAGGTATGGTAGGCAGATGATAGGACACAATTGTAGCCAGCAGGGTGAGTATCAGTGCATTAGGAATGCAGAATCAAAAAGGATAGCAAATGAAGTATTCAAAGTGTTATATCTCAGTGTATGGAGTATAAGAAATACAGTGGATGATCTTGTTGGACTATTACAGATTGTTGGGTATAATGTTGTGGCCATCACTGAATCATGGGTAAAGGATGGTTGTAGTTGGGAGCTGAATGTCCAAGGTTGCATGTTGTATCATAGGGATAGGAGGGTAAGCAGATGACGTGGCATTGTTTTGCTGGTAAAGAATGGCATCATATCAGTAGAAAGATGTGACATTAAATCGGCAGATGTTGAATCCTTGTGGGTGGAATTAAGAAACTGCAAATGTAAAAAGACCCCGATAGCATTTATATACAGGCTTCCCAGCGGTAGCTGGGACGTTGGCCACAGATTACAATGGGAAGTAGAAAAGGTGTGTCAACATGCATGTCTATTGGAAAATCAAGTTGGTAATGGATTGCAAGACAGAGTTTGTTGAATGCCTATGAAATGGCTTTTTAGAGCAGTTTGTCATTGAGCCTACTAGGGGATCAGCTACAGTGCCTATAAAAAGCATCCTCCACTCCCGTAAGTTTTCATGTTTTATTGTTTTTCAACGTAGAATCACTGTGAATTTAATTTGGCGTTTTTGACACTAATCAATGGCAAGAGACTTTTCATGTCAAAGTGAAAATAGATGTCTACAAAGTGATTTGAATTAATTACAAATATGAAACACAAAATAATTGATTGCATAAGTATTTCATTGGAGCAAAGGAAATTACAGTTATATGAGAGGAGTTGGCCAAAATGAATTGGAAGGAGATGCTGGCAGGGATGACATCAGAGCAGCAATTGCGTGAATTTCTGGGAAGTATGAGGAAGGTGCAGGATAGATGTCTTTCAAAAGCGAAGAAATACACAAATGGCAAAGTAGTAACAATATCAAAGTGGATAGTAAAAGCTTTTTCAAGTATGTAAAAAATAAAAAAGAGATGAGAGTGAATATAGGACTACTACAAAATGAGGCTGGAGAAATTGGGGTTAAGGAAATGGCAAATGAACTAAATGAATATTTTGCATCAGTCTTCACTGTGGAAGACACTAGTAATGTGCCAGATGTTGATGAGTGTGAGGGAAGAGGAGTGCAGTTATTATTACAAGGGTGTAGCTGCTCAAAAAGCTGAAAGACCTAAGGGTACATAAGCCACCCGGATCAGGTGAACTGTGCCCTTAGGTTTTGAAAGATGCAGCAGTAGAGATTATGGAGGCATTAGTAATGATATTTTCTAAACTGGGAGAAAATCCAAAAATCTGAGATAGAAAGGAACTCCTAGTAAATAGCTGTGATGGGTGGAAGAGAGATCCCGATAATGCTCTTGGCAGTCCTCGCAATCCTTTGTAAGCAGATGCCTTGCAGCTCCAATACCAGATGGCCATAAGAACATAAGAAATAGGAGCAGGAGTCGGCCATCTGGCCCGTCAAGCCTGCTCCGTCATTCAATAAGGTCATGACTGATCTGACCGTGGACTCATCTCCACCTACCTGCATTTCCCACATAGCCCTTAGTTCCCCTACTATACAAAAATCTATCCAACTTTGTCTTAAATATATTTACTGAGGTAGCCTCCACTGCTTCATTGGGCAGAGAATTCCACAGATTCACCATTCTTTGGGAAAAGTAGTTCCTCCTCATCTCTGTCCTAAATTTACTTCCCTGAATCTTGAAGCTATGTTCCCTACTTCTAATCTCACCTACCAGTGGAAACAACTTTCCTGCCTCTATCTTATCTAACCCATTCATAATTTTGTATCTCTACAAGATCTCCTCTCATCCTTCTGAATTCCAGTGAGTACAGTCCCAAGTGACTCAATCTTTCCTCATAGTCTAACCTCCTCATCTCTTGAATCAACCTGGTGAACCTTCTCTGCACTGCCTCCAAAGCCAGTATATCCTTACTCAAGTAAGGAGACCAGAACTGCATGCAGTACTCTAGGTGTGGCCTCACCAGTACCCTACACAGTTCCAGCATAACCTCCCTGCTCTTAAGTTCATTCCCTCTAGCAGTGAAGCCCAATATTCCCTTTGCCTTCTTGATAGCCTGCTGCACCTGCAAACCAACCTTTTGTGATTCATGAACAAGAACTCCCAAGCCCTTCTGCATAGCAGCATTCTGCAATCTTTTACCATTTAAATGATAATCTGATCTTCCATTTTTCCTTCTGAAGTGGATAACCTTGGATTTACCAACATTGTACTCCAGATGAAGCTGGTCCAGATGCTCTGGATGATGCTTCTGTAAAAATTGGTTAGAGTGGCCTTACTTGTCTTAATCTCCTCAATAAATGGAGGTGCTTCAGTGCTTTCCTGACCAAAGAGGTGGTGTTCAGGACCAGGTAAGATAGTCTATTATGTACTCCCAGAAAAGTGGTGCTCCTAACTCTCACCACAAAGGAGTCATTTAAGTGCAGTGAGGAATGGTGCCTACATTTTCCTAAGGTATACAGTCATCTCTTTAGTCTTGTCCATGACGAGACTCAAGTTTTTGTGGCAACATTCAACCAGATTTTTGATCTCCCTCAATGCTGATTTGGCATCATCTTTGATTTGACCAACAACAGTGGTGTCGTTAGCAAACTTGTATATGTCTTTGGACAGTACTTAGCATCACACTCATAACAATAAAGTGAGTAGAGCAGGGGGTGAAGCAAACAGTCTTGTGGTGCACTTGATTGCTGATGGTGATTGTAGAGGAGATGTTGAGATAGGTGGATCCTTTGTTTCTTTGGACAGTGAAATGATGCTTCGAGTTAAACATCCAGTTAGGCCTTGCAGTTTTGACAATAAAACCCTTCATTTACTTTCGTTCAAAGTTCGAAGTAAATTTATTATCAAAGTACACAAATAGCACCATATACAACCTTTGGATCCATTTTCTTGTAGGCACAATCAACAAATCTATAGAATAATAACCATAGCAGAATCAATGAAAGGCCACCCAACTTGGACGCTCAACCAGAGTGCAGAAGACAACAAACTGTGCAAATACAAATAGAAAGAAATAATAATAATAAATAAATAATCAATAAATATCAAGATTATGAGATGAAGAGACCTTGAAAGTGAGTCTATTGGCTGTAGGAACATTTCAATAATGGGGTGAGTGAAATTATCCCCTTTGGTTCAAAAGCCTGATGTTTGAGGTGTAATAACTCTTCCTGAACCTGGTGGTGTGAGTCCTGAGGCCCCTATACCACCTTCTTTATGACAGCAGTGAGTGGTTTGTGTCCCTGTGATACAGCTTTCCTGTGACAGCGTTTTGTGTAGATAAGCCAATGGTGGGAAGGGCTTTACTCATGATGGCCACCATGGCCATATCCACGACTTTTTGTCAGATTTTCCATTTAAGGCCATTGGTATATGCATACTAGGCTGTGATGCAGCTAGTCAATATACTCTCCACTACACATCTGTAGAAGTTCATCAATGTTTTAGACGTCATGCTGAATCTCCGCAAACTGCTGAGGAAGTGGAGGTGCTGCTGTGCTTTCTTCGTGCTGGGCCCAGGACAGGTCCTCTGAAATAATAAAACTGAGGAATTTGAAGAAAATGACCCTCTCCACTTTAACTTCTAGATACTTGATGGATAATTCTTTGATCTTAGAATTGTTGAATGTTGTTTTTTGTTGTGTGTTATGCCACACTACAGCAAATTCTTAAAACAGTGGATTCCATTTAATTGGCCCATCAGTTAATTGAAGCAGCCATTTATTTAAGATAGCTAATAAAGAGCAAAAATTTACTAATGAAGAAAATGGACCCTGCTTAATTGGGGCGGGAGACTATTGCTGAACAGTTTCTAAGTAGCGTGTACTCTTGTGGCTGTTAGACACTACAACATGCTTAGAATGAACAGCTTTTAAATAGCATCAGTTGCATGTGCTTGTGTTCAAAAAGCACTGATTTTTGTCACTGGTAGTTGGTGAGAAATACAATTGGAGCGAGTTTCTCTCTGCGGTTTCAAGTATTCAGGTTTGGAGATGCCAGAAATGGCCAGGAGTGAAAATGAACAAGGACATTTTCAACCTCTCCTCCCTATCTCATTCAAAAAGGCAACAATTATACCAGTGCCTAAGAAGAGTAGTGTGCGCTGCCTTAATGACTATTGCTCAGTAGCACTCACATCTGTGGTGATGAAATGCTTTGAGAGGTTGGTCATGGCTAGAATGAACTGCCTCAGCAAGGACCTAGACCCACTGCAATTTGCCTATTACCAATATAGGTCTATAGCAGACGCAATCTCAATGGCTCTTTGCACACCTGGATCACCTGGACAATGCAGGATGCTGTTCACTGACTATAGCTCAGCGTATAACACCATAATTCCTGCAGTCCTGATTGAAAACCAGGACTGGTTTTCAATATAGAACCCTGGCCTCTATATCTGCAATTGGATCCTCAACTTCCTAACCAGAAGACCACAATCTGTGCAAATTGGTGATAATATCTTCTTGCTGACGATCAGCACAGTGTTAGTCTACCCTTTACTCTCTCTATACCCATACTGTGTGGCTAGGCATAGTTCAAATGCCATCTCTAAATTTGCTAATGTTACAACCATTATTGATAGAATCTCAGATGCAGATGAGAGGGTATACAGGAGTGAGATATATGAAGACAAAGGAGCATGAACCAATCCTCATAGAGTGATTAGAAGTAGAGAAAGTGAGCAATTTCAAGTCCCTGGGTGTCCAAGGATCTAACCCAGTCCCCATATATCAATAAGCTAAAAAGACGGCAAGATAGCAGTTATAGTTCATTAGGAATTTGAAGAGATTTGGTTTGTCCCTTAAAACAATTAAACTTCTGTAGATGTACCATGGAGAGCATTCTGACAGGCTACGTCATTGGTATGTGGGGAGTGGGGGTGTTGTATCTATTGCACAAGAAGCTACAGAAAGTTGTAAAACTAGTCAGCTCCATCTTGGCTACTAGCCTCCATATTATCCAAGACCTCTTCAAGGAGCAGTGCCTCAGAAAGGCAATCTCCATTATTAAGGACCCCCGTCACCCAGGGAATGCCTTTTTCTCATTGTTACTGTCAGGAAGGAGCTACGAGGTACAGAAGCCAGAAGGCACACACTCAACGATTAAGGGACAGTTTCTGCCCCTCTGCCATGCAATTCCTAAATGGGCATTGAACCCATGAAGACTACCTCATGATTTTAAATACTGTATATATTATTTTGGTTTTTGCACTATTTCAAATTTATTTAATATCTATACTTGAATTGGTTTACTTTTTTTCTATATTATAATTTATTGCATTGTACTGCTGCTGCTAAGCTAACAAATTTCAGGACACATGCTGGTAATAATAGGTAGTGTGAGCTTATCCCCATTACCACCCTGGCTATGACAACCTTAAGGAGCCATTAATGAGTTTAATCCACTTAAAAATGTACAATTTATTTACTTTTCTCTTTTGGGTTATGTCACTTCATAATTCATTCTGGTTCGTTCTCAGCCTTCGGTCACTGAAAAACAATAATTTTCTCCCTTTTTGTTGCATCCAGGATGTACAGAGGGAAAACTTGACTCTAATCCTTTGTTTCCCATGGCTTGCCAAACTGCCAATCACAACTACCACATATACAGTGAACTTCCTGGGGGTTACCACTGACGGGAAACTAAACTGGTCTAGCCATATAAACACTGGCTACCAGAGCAGGTCAAAGGCTAGGAATCCTGTGGTGTGTAACTTACCTCTTGACTCCCCAAAACCTGACCACCATCTACAAGGCTCAGGTCAGGAGTGTAATGGAATACTTGTTACTTGCCTGGATGAGTGCAGCTCCATCAACACTCAAGAAGCTTGACACCATCCAGTACAAGGCAGCCCATTCGATTGGTACCCCCTCCGCAAGTATCCAATCCCTCCACCATTGATGAATAGTTGCAGCAGTGCAAGATGCACTGCAACAACACACCAAAGTTCCTAAGGCAGCAGCACAACCTCTGCCATCTACAAACGTTTGTAGAAGGATGAGAACACCACCACTTGGAAATCCCCCTCCAAGTCACTTACCATTCTGACTTGGAAACATGTCGCTGTTCCTTCATTGTCACTGGGTAAAAACCATGAAATTCCTTCCCTAACAGCACTGTGGGTGTACAGTTGGAGATTGTTTATCTTGCTGAGAGCTGATTCTTGATGCATTTAACAGACTTTATCATTAATACTTTTACAACACTTTCAAAAGGCTTAGGACATTATTTCAAATTAAAATCTACACCAAATCAAAAGGGTAATATCAGAATTGGTGATAAATATCTGATGTAATTAAAATTAGAGTATAAGAAGTGCTGCATATTATAAATATTTTTGTACACTTTGAAAGCTGAATCAGTGGCCTAAGTGATTTCAGCTACTGGTACTGACCTGTTGCTCTTTTGGCTTGTATGTGATGGTGGGAAGCAGCAGTAGGAAATTTTCACTGGAAAGGAAAGTAGCTGTTTAGTTTCTCCAATGTGCACTTCAGCAACATTTTTGATCTTAGATTTCAATTACACCAGCTACATTTTGAATGGTGTTGAGATCATATTTAATTGGGCTGAGAACTCTATCTAACTTTATAAGCTCATTAGATATAGGAGGAGAATTAGGCCATTTGGGCCATTATGTCTGCTCCGCCATTTCATCATGGCAGATCCAATTTTCACCTCAGCCCCAATCTCCTGTCTTCTCCATATATCCCTTCATGCACTGACCAATCAAGAATCTATCAACTCTGCCTTAAATATAGATAAAGACTTGGCCTCAACAGCTGCCTGTGGCAAAGAATTCCACAGATTTACCACTCTCTGGCTAAAGAATTTCCACATCTCCTTTCTTTTCTTTTTAATTTAATTTTTTTTTTGCTCAGCATAACAAAACTTTCAATCTCCAGATACATTTACATTTCTTCCTCTCGCAGTTATCAGCTTTCAGAACACTTCCAACAAAATATGGACATCACCACAACATCCTAAACAAAAGCAAACAGGTTTACATCTACATACTACAGAAAAGGTTGCCATGTTTTATGAAACTGTTTGTTTTTGAGTGTACCATACATGTTAAAAAGTCCAAAGGAATGTATTCCGTGATTAATTTATACCAACCAAAAAGTCCAGGGGCCTTATCGGATATCCAATAAAGTAAAATGTTCTTCCTCTCACAAAAAGTCAGGATGTTAAAAAGTTTTTTTCTGATGTGCATTAATAATACGACTGCTGGGTAAGCCTAAGAGAAAAGACACTGGATCCAGTTCAAGCTCCATCTTCAGAATCTTTTCCATTTCACCCAAAATATCACTCCAGTATGGCTGAAGTTTGGGACAAGTCCAAAAACAGTGGCTGCAAGTTCCAGTATTTACTTTACTTTTAGAATACATTGAATACACTGGAAAATCCAGACCCCCTAGACCCTGTCAAAATTCGAGAGACGATCTGGAGTCAGATGGGCTCTGTGCAGAATTTTGAGTTGCAATGCTTGAGTTCTATTACAAACTGAAATTTTCTTTGCATTATCACAGATGTCTTCCCATGTTTCAGCTATAATTTCTACTCCCAGCTCTTCCTCCCAGACCGTTCCCAGCTGCTCAACCTCTGCACAAGAACATTCCCTCAGGATGCTGCAAAAAGTACTAATGGAGACTTCACCCTGAGAACAAAACACCCTCTTTTCTATGTCAGAACTATAGAAATCAGTTAACAATGATGTTGTTTTCTGTATATAATCTCTTCTCTGAAAGAAACGAAGAAGATCCTTGTTGCGTATGTTAAATTTCTGTATTATTTGACTAAAAGACATCATTGTTCCTTCATCAAACGAATCTCCTAGATGGAAAATACCCTTAGAAATCCAAAGTTTAAATCCAGAATCCATTATGCCAGGCTGAAAGTCTGGATTGCCAGTTATTGGAGTGAAAGGTGATATTTTCGCTGCATTGCCCTCAATTTGTCGCATTGCCCTCCAAGCCCTGACTGTATTAATTGTTATTGGATTGCGACAATGTCCCTTAACCAGTTTCACCTTATTGAGGAAAAGGATATTAATAAGAGGGCATTTTGCTTGTGAAGCTTCAATGTCCAGCCAAATTGAGGAGGGGTCCCTGCAAACCCAGTCAACCACATAAGATAAAAAGGAACATAAGTGATATTTTTTTGTTATCTGGAAAATCCAGACCCCCTAGACTACTGGGAAGCTGTAACTTAGACATTTTAGTACAGGGTCTTTTTTTGTTCCAGATGAAAGAAGCAAACCAGCCATTTAATTTTTTAAGAAGTATTTGTTGGGTAATAATGACTGGAATCATTGGTATTGGGTAGAGCAGATGAGGAAGAATGTTCATTTTGAGCAAGGATATTCAGCCAAGCCAAGAAATGGGAGGAGTGCTCCATCGCTCAAGATCCTGTTTGATTTTGTCAAATAACTGTATAAAGTTAGCTTTGAACAATTAATCAAATGTAGGTATGATAAATATACCTAAGTAAACACAGTTTCTAATCACAACACTAAGGTTTTAGATAAGATTTTAAAGTCAATATTTAACAATGAAATAGGCCTGTAGGAGGCACAATCTTTCTTTCTTAATAATCCTTTCTTAAGAATTAGGGAGATATTAGCTTCTGTCAATGATGGTGGGAGGAGACCACAATTAAATGCATGGTTGAACATGTTTAGCATAGGCTCTGATAATAATCCTGTGAACTCTTTATAGAATTCACTACTGAGTCCATCAGGACCAGGGGCCTTCCCACATTGGAGCTGTCTCACAGCTTCCTGTATCTCATGTACAGATAACGGAGCATTGAGGAGGGACTCTTGTTCAGAAGAAATGCCTGGGAGATCTAAATTCCTGAAAAAGGACTCCATCTTAGACTGTCCATCATTACATTGCTCAGATTGCTACAGTTTAGAATAAAAATTCTTAAACACAACATTAATCATTTTAGAATTCACTACTGAGTCCATCAGGACCAGGGAGGGGCCTTGCCACGTTGGAGCTGTCTCACAGCTTCCTGTATCTCATGTACAGATAACGGAGGGACTCTTGTTCAGAAGAAATGCCTGGGAGATCTAAATTCCTGAAAAAGGACTCCATCCTAGATTGTCCATCATTACATTGCTCAGATTGCTACAGTTTAGAATAAAAGTTCTTAAACACAACATTAATCATTTTAGAATTACTAGTGAGAGCTCCTGTCCCATCCCTAATTGAAGCGATAGTCTGAGAGGCATTTTTCTTTCTAGCTAAATAAGCCAAATACCTACCTGGTTCTTCACCGTGTTCAAACAATTGTTGTTTATCAAATGTTAATTTTCTTTTGGCTGCTTGTGTAAGTAAAGAGTTTAGTGTACAGCGTTGGGCTGTGATATTCTGTAACTGGCTGTAAAAGGCTTATTAATATAATCCTTTTCAGCTACCGCAAGCCTTGCTTCCACTAGGCGCTGCTGTTTCACAGCTTGTCGCTTCTTACTAGCAGAGTAGGAGATAATGAATCCTCTTGCATAGGCCTTAGTGTTTTCCTAGAGCATTGATGGATGATGAGCTGATTTGGAATTAATAGATAGGAAAGTTTTGAATTTGGAAGTAAAATAGTCTATTAATTTATTATCTTTTTGAATAAAAGGATTCAGCCTCCAATGTCTCCATATTCCTCTCCATATATTGAAGCCTTAACAATCACAACTCTCCCATACTTATCCTTAATGCAGTCTAATAACTTAAAAGGTAAGTTCTTCCTAATTAAAATGCCCCCCCCCCCCCCACTCCTGGTATCAAAAGATGAAAAATATAGACTTGATCAAATCCACTCTGTTGCAGTTTTAGATGTTCTTTATCATTTAAATGTGTCTCCTGCAATAAGGCTCTATACACCCTTTCCTTTTTCAGGTTTAGTAGGATTTTCTTTCTCTTGGTTGATGAATGACTCCCCTTAATGTTCCAAGTGCACAATTTTAATATATTACTGGTCATAACCCTTTATAACAATCATTTAACTCTGGAGGAGAAGAAACCCGACTTAAGATCAGCTGAACAGCAATAAATAAATTTTTTAAAAACACACAAAAAAAAACAAAGTGCCAACAGTGCCGAACAAGAGGACTTGCACTTAAAGGGGATATCTGACCCTTCTGGCACCCTACTGCCAATATGGCACTTAAGTGGTCAAAAGTGAAAACAGCATAATTTATCAATCCACCAATTTGTTACCATCATGTTTAAGCATCTTCAGGCTGGAGCAGCACAGCTAATTTAAACAAATAATGAAACTGTATTAATCAAAACAAACACGTTACCGTTCCTACAAGATATCTTGCCGTCAAGTAATGAAAAAGTAAAATAAAGTGACAATTGAGCATGTTATCGTCCATAACCAGGGCTATATGATATATACATTCTTTAGCCCAACATGTCCACAAATGTTTTAGCTTTGTCAGGAGTATCAAATATCTTGGTGGTCCCGTTGTAGGTGATTTTCAGCGCTGCTGGGTATAGCATAAAGTACTGGATTCCAGATTCTCTAAGTCACTTTTTTTACCTGGCCGAATTCCTTGCACTTCCGAATAATGGCTGCCGAAAAATCTTGAGGCTGGATCCCTCATATATTAAAGCCTGGGCATCAGACTCGCGACGTCTCGAAGCCTCCATAACTCTTTGCTTCTCACTGGAATTATGGAACCGCATGAGGACATGTTTAGGGCGTTGGACTGGGCCCGGTTCTGGAGCCAGCGTATGATGAGCTCTTTCCACTTTAATGCGTCCAGCCTTGGTTTTGCTGGCTGGCTGCCTTCTGTACCTTCAGGTAGACCAATGATCTATATGTTCTTTCTCCTGCCTTTGATCTCAAGATCATCGATATTGTCAGACAGGCTTTGAACTCACTTTTGTAGTGCCTGAATGTGGCTTTGGGCCTGAACAGTTACAGTCTCTACTGCGGAGACTCAGCCCTTGGCCTCAGTCGTTCTTGTAGCAAGATTTTTAAGCTCCAGTGTGTGGTTCTGGAGTGTTAGAGAGAGTGGAGCCAGCTTCTCGTCCCTCATTCTGGATATGTTCTCCGTAACTTCCTGAATTACTTGATGAAAAGCAGGGTCCAACGTGTTAGCATAACTAGCAGCAGCGAGCTCCTCAGCCCCGGGCGAGCACTCTGTGCAGTCCATTCTCGCCGCCTTTTTGGTACTTTTCGATGACATGGTGTTGAAGCAGCTCAAAAAAAATACTCTTCATTGTTCATGTTATTAACTCTGACACTTGGGCATTTTTTTGAAAAAAAAGTTGAAATGGATAGGTTTATATGCAAGATTATCAGTGTTGCAGTGCTGAGCTCAGCAAAGCAGACCTTTCACTGCAACGCCATCTTGAATTCCCCCCCTCCCCGATCTCCTTTCTAAGAGAGCGCCTCTCTATTCAGAGGGTGTGTCCTCTGGTCAGACACTCTCACCATGGGAAACATCCTTTCCACACCCACTCTATCGAGGTCTTTCACCATTTGATAGGTTTCAAGCAAGTCACCCCTCATTCTTCTGAATTCTAGTGAATACAAGCCCAGAGCCATCAAATGCTCTTCATACGACAAGCCATTCGATTTTGGAATCATTTTTGTGAACCTCCTTTGAACACTCCAGTTTCAACACATTCTTTGGTAAGATAAGGGGCCCAGACCTGCTCACAGTACTCCAAGCGAGGCCTTGCCAAAGTTTCCTTGTTTTTATCCTCTTGAAATGAATGCTGTCATTGCTTTGCCTTCCTCACAGAATCAACCTTCAGATTAACCTTTTAGGAATCATACAAAAGGATTCCCAAGTCCCTTTGCATTTCAGTTTTTTGTAATTTCTCTCCATTTAGAAAATAGTCAACCCTTTCATTTCTTCTACCGAGGCAGCCTCATGTAAGGCACCTTGTCAAAGGCCATCTGAAAATCCAAGTACACAACATCAACCGCTTCTCCATTGCCAATCGTGCTTGTTACTATTTCAAAGAATTCCAACAGATTTGCCAGGCAAGGTTTTCCCTTGAGGAAACCATGCTGACTACAGCCTATTTTGTCATGGGCCTCCAAGTACCCTGAGACCTCCTCCATAATAATTGACTCCAACATTTTCCCAACCACTGAGTCAGAATAACTGGTTTAAAAAAATAAAATTTTAAAAAATTGGATAGGTATATGGACAGGAAAGGAATGGAGGGTTATGGGCTGAGTGTAGGTCGGTGGGACTAGGTGAGAGTAGGCGTTCGGATGGACTAGAAGGGCCGAGATGGCCTGTTTCCGTGCTGTAATTGTTGTATAGTTATATAGTTTCCTTTCTCTACCTCATGAAGAGTGGAGTGACACGTGCAATTTTCCAGTCTTTCGGAACTATTCCAGAATCTGGTGATTCTTAAAAGATCGTTACTAATGCCACCTCTTTCAGAACCATGAGCTGTACCCCATCTGGTCCAGGTGACTTAAGTATCTTCAGACCTTTCAGTTTCCCAAGAACCTTCTCTCTACTTATGGTAACTTCACACACTTCATATTCTCTGACATCTGGAACTTCCACCATACTGCTAGTGTCTTCCACATTGAAGCCTGATGGAAAATATTCAGTTCGCTATTTCGTTGTTCCCCATTACTACCTCTCCAACATAGTTTTTCAGTGGTCCAATATCCACTTTTGCCTCTCTTTTATGTATCTGAAGAAACTTTTGGTATCCTCATTAATATTATTAGCTTACTTACTTTCGTATCCTATCTTTAGCATAATAACTTTTTAAGTTGCCTTCTGTTGGTTTTTAAAAGCTTGCCAATTCTCATCTTTCCACTAATTTTTGCTAATTATATGACCTCTCTTTAGCTTTTATGTTGGCTTTGACATCTCTTGTTAACCACGGTTGTGTCATCTTGCCTTTAAAATACTTCTTCCTCTTAACATAAGAACATAAATAGGAGCAGGAGTAGGCCATCTGGACCGTTGAGCCTGCTTTGCTGTTCAATGAGATCATTGCTGATCTGGCCATGGACTTATCTCCACCTACCTGCCTTTACCCCATAACCCTTATTTCTCCCCTTTGGCATGTATATATCCTGTGCCTTCCAAATTGTTTCCAGAATTTCCAGCCTTTGCTGCTCCCTGCCAGTGTTCTTTCCTAATCAATTCTGGCTAACTCCTCTCATGCCTCTGTAAATTCCTTTTCCTCTGTTGTAGTACTGATACATCTGACTTTAGCTTCTCCTTCTCAAATTTCAGAGTGAATTTGATCATATTCTGATCACTTGCTCCTAAGAGTTCTTTTACCTTAAGTTCTCTAATCAGTTCTGTCCTTGATTGTCTTGACATTGTGTTTCTCTCTGAAGCTGATTAGCTGATCAATAAGAGCTGTTGAATTTAACAATATTAGTCGTTAGCTAGGATTACTGTTGAGGGTTTAGAGATAAGACACTGAAAATGTCTGTGGAAACATGAGTAATAAAATGAGATTCTTGAATATCTTACACCGACTCTGAAGAATTATCAGGGTAGAAATTGTAGACGTACCACAAGGTATCTTGATTTTTCTTTTGATTATCTGGGCTGCCAATTACCTGTCTTAAATTGTGATTCCTAAATAAAGTATTTTAAAAAGTGTATCCTGAGTAAAAGTAAGTTTGATTGGATTATTTTTTGTTGTCTTTCCTGTCCAGCAATGGGCAGTGTGATAATAGGTGCAGGGAAAAGCTGAAACTAAATAAAAGGTGAGAATAGAAATGAAGATAAATGAGGAAACCAAAATAGCACTTGAGAATTATTGTCTTTTCAAAAGCCATTTATTTAATGTATTTATTATTACCACACCTGGCACTATACCACAATAACAATATTTGATTCTTGTAAATAACTAGGAGCCAGATCTCCCAAAATGCCACTCAGCAGATGTATTCCAATTATTTATGGCTGCAGCTTGCAGCTTTCCTCTTCTGCTGTTGTTCTTGCCAAATTCCTGATAGAGTGGGCTGTCAGCTTGCCAAACAAATCCAGGACAGCACCTGCAAGTCCTTGTGGGAAGTGCAAGGCACAGTACAGTACTTCCACTGTGCAAATTAGATCCTATTATACAGCTGGAATCAAAGTAGCTTTTGATTTACTCTATCCTAACAACTACCAAACCCTGTGTGTGTTGGGGTTGATGACTGCTCAGCTATTTTATAGCTTCTCAGATAGTTTGAATTTCTGGATTTTCTCTCTTGCTGATTTTTTTAAAACCCACTTTGAATAAGCAGCAGGGGTGGATTTCCCCAGCCCTCTGCTACCTCAAGCAGGTCAGTTATTTCTCATGTATGAGAAGAAAGGTGCTCTTTTTTTTTGGCTTGATTCCGAGAGACTGAATTTGACTCTTTCTGAATGGAAGCTTGTTCCAACAGGGGTTATTAGACAATGGCCAGAAAGTATACTGCTAGTCCTGCAGGGGAAATCACACAATTTGTTTTGATATTATTTGCTGCTTTCCTCTGTGTAATCCCATGTTGACCACATATCTTCTGCCCACCCCCAGCTCCTGTGAATCAGGGACCCTGTCCATTTCTGGGTCCTGGCTTCTTCCTGCCACTCTAGAATTCAGCCCTGGCTAATGTTGGTGCTGTTTTGATCTGCGGTAACTAAGTATGGTTGTGACAATTGAGCTTGGACATTAAACCAGGCTGTCTGTCTACTCGATGTGTGGAAACCTGACTGCTGCTCTCTTGGTAAGAGAAGATGGTCAGAATCCAAATCCTGTTTAATATTACAGGCATATGTTGTGAAATTTGTTAGCTTAGCAGCAGCAGTATATTGTAATATATGATATAGAAAAAAAGTAAATCAATTACAGTAAGCATATATGTATATTAAATATTTAAATTGAAAATAGTTGAAAAACAGAAATAATAAAAATGTGGGGTAGTGCTCGTGCATTCAATGTGCATTTAGGAATTGGATGGCAGAGGGGAAGAAGCTGTGGCTGAATTGCTGAGTCTGTGCCTTGAGGCTTCTGTACTTCCTTACGGTAACAATGAGAAGGGGGCATGACTTGAGCGATGGGAGTCCTTAATAATGGGTACTGCCTTTCTGAGGCACTGCTTCTTAAAGATGACTTGGATACTATAGAGGCTAGTATCCATGATGGAGCTGACTAATTTTATAACTTTCTGTAGCTTCTTTCGATCCTGTGCAGTAGCTCTCCCCCCTCCCCCCCAAATACCATGACGGTGATGCAGCTTGTCAGAATACTCTCCATGGTACATTTGTAGATGTTTTCAAGTATTTTAGATTACAAACCAAATATCCTCAAACTCCTATTGAAATATAGCTATTGTCTTGCCTTCTTTATAGCTGCATCAAGATATTTGGATTAGGTTAGGTCCTCAGAGATCTTGACAACCAGGAACTTGAAGTTGCTCACTCTCTCCACTTCTGATCCCTCTATGAGGAGGTGTTCTCTTCATCTTACCCTTCCTGAAGTCCACAATCAGCCCTTTTGTCTTACTGACGTTGAGTGCAAGGTTCTTGCTTCAACACCACTCAACTAGTTAATATATCTCGCTTCTGTATGCCTTCTTGCCTCCATCTGAAATTCTGCCAACAATGGGGTTGTATCCTCAGCAAATTCATAGATGGTATTTGAGTTATGCCTAGCCACACAATCATGGGTACAGAGGGAGCAGATAGTCAGCCTATGAGCGACAGGAGAAAGCCACAGCAACAAGATTTCTAGCAGGTCCAACATTTACAAAGTGCTGTAGATTTCTATGTTCTATGTTGTATGTTATATGGGAGAGTGAGGAGATAATCGCTCAGAGTTATAGGGAAGTAGTCACCCTTAAGTCGCAGGAGGTGAGTTGCTGGGTGACTCAGGAGAAATGGAATTGTGAATAGGCAGCTGGTGCAGAACACCCCCGTGGCCATTCTCTTCATAAGTGTACCCCTTTAGATACCATTGTGAGGGATGATCTCCCAAGGGAATGCCATGGAGACCAGATTACTGGCACTGAGCATGGGTCCGTGGTGCAGAAGGGAAAGGAGGAGAAGAGGGGAGCTGTAGTGTTAGGGGACCCAATAGTCAGGGAAACATTCAGGAGATTCTGGATGTGAATGGGATACCAGGATGGTATTTTGCCTCCCAGGTGCCAGGGTCAAGGGCATCTCAGATCGCATCCGCAACATTTTGGAGAGGGACGGAGAGCAGGCAGATTTCTTGATACATATTGTACCAGTGACATTGGAAAAGCAAAGAGGTACTGAAAAGAGAATTTAGAGAGGTATGTAGAAAGCTGTGAAGCAGAACCTGCCGATTAGTAATTTCTGAATTGCTACCTGTGCCACACGCCAATGAGCGTACAAACAGGATGATTTGGCAAATAAATGCGTGGCTGAGAAGCTTCTGCAGGGGGCAGGTCCTCAGGTTCTTAGATCATTGGGATCTTTTCTGGGCGAGGTATGACCTGTTCAAAAGTGACAAGTTGCATCTGAACCCGAGGGGAACCAATATTCTTGTGCGCAGGTTTGTAAGAGCTGTTGGGGAGGGTTTAAGCTAATTTGGCAGGGGGTGGAACTGGAGTGATGGGACAGATGGTATAAAAACCACGATAGTGTGTAGTCTGACTCTCGGGAAGGGCAAGCAAATGATGGGATGTAATTGCAGCTGGCAGGGTGAGTATCAATGCAGTAGTGATGGAGAATGAGAAAGGCTAGCAAATACAGTACTCCAAGTGTTATACCTCAGTGCATGGAGTATAAGAAATAATGTGAATGATCTCGTTGAACAATTACGGGTTGTCAGATATGATGGTGTGCCCATCACTGAATCGTGGCTGAAGCATGGTTGTAATTGAGAACTGAATGACCAAGGTTACATGTTGTATCAGATGGATAGGAAGGTAGGCAGAGGGGGTGGCGTAGCTCTGCTGGTAAAAAATGGCATCAAATCAGTAGAAGGATGTGACATAGGATTAGAAGATATTGAATCCTTGTGTGGGTTGAATCAAAGGACCCTGATAGCATTTATATACAGTCCTTCCAACAATAGCTGGGATGTGGACCACAGATTACAACAGGAAATAGAAAATGCATGTCAAAAGACAATGTTATGATAGTCATGGGAGATCTTAACATGACTTTAACATGATTGGGAAAATCAGGTAGGAAATGGATCTCAAGAGAGTGAGTTTGTGATAGCCTATGTGATAGCCTTTTAGAGCAATCTGTCGTTGAGCCTACCAGGGGATCAGCTGTATTCGATTGGGTGCTATGTAATGAACCAGAGGTAATTAGGGAGCTTAAGGTAGTAGAACCCTTCAGGAGACAGTGATCCCAATATGATTGGGTTCAACTTGAAATTTCATAGAGAGAAAGTAAAGTCTGATGTAGCAGTATTTCAGAAGAGTAAAGGAAATTACAGTGGAAGGAGATGCTGGCAGAGATGACGGCCGAGCAGAAGTAGCGTGATTTTCTGGGAAATTTGAGGAAGGGGAAGGATAGTTGTATTCCAAAAACAAAGGAATACTCAAATGGCAAAATAGTACAACTGTGGCTGACAAGGGAAGTCGAAGCAAAGGAGAGGGTATACAACAAAGCAAAAATTAGTGCTATGACAAAGGAAACTTTTAAAACCCTACAGAGAGCAACTAAAAGAATCATTAAGAGGGAAAAGATGAAATATGAAAGCAAGCTAGCAAGCAGTATCAAAGTGGAGAGTCAAAACTTTTTCAAGTATGTAATAAAGAAATAAATGAGATGAGAATGGATGTAGGATCACTAGAAAATGAGGCCAAAAAATAACGGAGGCCAAGGAGATGGCAGGTGAACTAAATGAATATTTTGCATCAGTCTTCACTGTGGAAGACACTAGCATCGTACCAGATGGTGAAGGATGTGAGGGAAGAGAAGTGGGTGCAGTTACTATTAAAAGGGAGAAGGTGCTCAAAAAGCTTGAAAGACCTAAGGGTACATAAATCACCAGGACCAGATCAACTGCACCCTAGGGTTCTGAAAGAGGTAGCGTTAGAGATTGTAGTGGCATTAGTAATGATGATTCAAAAATCATTGGATTCCGGCATGGTGCCAGAAGACTGGAAAATTGCAAATGTCACAAGATAGGTGGAAGGCAGCAGAAAGGAAATTATAGACCAGTTAGCCTGACCTCAGTGGTTGGGAAGGTGTTGAAGTCAATTGCTAAGGATGAGATTATGTAGTACTTGGTGACACAGAACAAGATAGGACAAATTCAGCATGGTTTCCTTAAGGGAAAATTTTTCCTGGTGAACCTGTTGGAATTCTTTGAGGAGATTACATGTAGGATAGATGAATGGAATGCAGTGAATGTTGTATATTTGGACTTTTAAAGGGGCTTTGAGAAGGTGCCACACATGAGTCTATGGCATTACAGGAACGTTACTGGCATGGTTAGAGCATTAGCTGATTGGTAGGAGGCAGCAAATGGGAATAAAAGGATCCTTTTCTGGTTGGCTGCCAGTGACCAGTGGTGTTCCACAGGGGTCGGGCGTTTGCACGACTTTTTATGCTGTATATCAATGATTTAGATGATAGAATGCATGGCTTTGTTGCTAAGTTTGTAGATGGATGGAGGGGCAGGTAGTGTTGCTGAAACAGGTAGGCTGCACCAGGACTAAAACAGATTAGGAGAATGGGCAAAAGAGTGGCAAATGAAATACAGTATTGGAAAATGCATGGTCATGCATATTGTTAGTAGAAATAAATGTGCAGACTATTTTCTAAATGGGGAGAAAATCCAAAAATCTGAGATGCAAGTGGACTTGGGAGTCCATGTGCAGAAATGCTTGAAGGTTAATTTGCAGGCAGAGTCAGTGGTGAGGAAGGCAAATGCAATGTTAGCATTCATTTCAAGAAGTCTGGAATACAAGATCAGGGATGTGATGCTGAGGCTTTATAAGGCACTGGTGAGGACTCACCTTGAGTATTGTGAACAGTTTTGGGTTCCTCCACTAAGAAAAGAAGTGCTGGCATTGGAGATGGTTGAGAGGAGGTTCACAAGGATGATTCCAGGAAGGAAAAAGGCTTAAACCAAGCTTTATAAGCCAGATCACCCAGTTCACCTGTCAATACTTCCTAACATCTCAAATCTGAAATTTATCAGCTATTTTCTCTGCACCTTGAAGTTTAACACAAACTCAGTTTGTGCCTGAGGGTTGTGGCTTTGGCTGGGGAATGTGGTGAGAAGACGAAGGAGTGTGGTTTTGCATCCTCCTGCAGTTGTCTAAGTCATCCCAAAACATATGCATCTATTTAACTTTGGTCCTTTTATTCCTAGTTAGTACACGATTCACCAGTTGTGGTGCATGAGAAGTAACCATATAACCATATAACAATCACAGCACGGAAACAGGCCATTCCGGCCCTCCTAGTCCGTGCCGAACTCTTAATCTCACCTAGTCCCACCTACCCGCACTCAGCCCATAACCCTCCACTCCTTTCCTATCCATATACCTATCCAATTTTACCTTAAATGACACAACTGAACTGGCCTCTACTACTTCTACAGGAAGCTCATTCCACACAGCTATCACTCTCTGAGTAAAGAAATACCCCCTCGTGTTTCCCTTAAACTTTTGCCCCCTAACTCTCAAATCATGTCCTCTCGTTTGAATCTCCCCTACTCTCAATGGAAACAGCCTATTCACGTCAACTCTATCTAACCCTCTCAACATTTTAAATACCTCGATCAAATCCCCCCTCAACCTTCTACGCTCCAATGAATAGAGACCTAACTTGTTCAACCTTTCTCTGTAACTTAAGTGCTGAAACCCAGGTAACATCCTAGTAAATCGTCTCTGCACTCTCTCTAATTTATTGATATCTTTCCTATAATTCGGTGACCAGAACTGTACACAATATTCCAAATTTGGCCTTACCAATGCCTTGTACAATTTTAACATTACATCCCAACTTCTGTACTCAATGCTCTGATTTATAAAGGCCAGCGTTCCAAAAGCCTTCTTCACCACCCTATCTACATGAGACTCCACCTTCAGGGAACTATGCACTGTTATTCCTAGATCTCTCTGTTCCACTGCATTCCTCAATGCTCTACCATTTACCCTGTATGTTCTATTTGGATTATTCCTGCCAAAATGTAGAACCTCACACTTCTCAGCATTAAACTCCATCTGCCAACGTTCAGCCCATTCTTCTAACCGGCATAAATCTCCCTGCAAGCTTTGAAAACCCACCTCATTATCCACAACACCTCCTACCTTAGTATCATCAGCATACTTACTAATCCAATTTACCACCCCATCATCCAGATCATTTATGTATATTACAAACAACATTGGGCCCAAAACAGATCCCTGAGGCACCCCGCTAGTCACCGGCCTCCATCCCGATAAACAATTATCCACCACTACTCTCTGGCATCTCCCATCTAGCCACTGTTGAATCCATTTTATTACTCCAGCATTAATACCTAACGACTGAACCTTCTTAACTAACCTTCCATGTGGAACTTTGTCAAAGGCCTTGCTGAAGGACATAGTGCTAGGGCACCTTGAGGTGAGTCCATTCCTTTCTGCAGTGGACGTGGCTCATATTGACAGCATGGTGGACAGCAGGAATCTGCAAAGTGATTCCACAGTCTGCTACTACCATCTGCTCTAGCAATGTGTAGCAATTTTCTCAAGAACGGTCAGTTTGATGTGTACGTACATGCAATATTACATTGCTGGAGCTGAGCAATTATAATCTGCAAACTATCTTTATTCTCTTGTTAGGAACTGCTTTGTAAAATGTAACTGAATGTAAGTAGTTTTGTTAGGTGTATGTTTGTATATGTGTGTTATCTTGCATCTTTTTTGTCAGCTCCAAGCATTAAGATGTAGTGTAACTGTTCCCATGAGTGTTATGAGCTACCTGTTGTAGGTAGTCTGTATGTTGAATGCTTTTAGAAGGGATACTTTTACCTGGTTGACCATAATTTTTTTGCTAGGTTTGATGTTTTTATCTTTGGACATCATGGTTAGTGTAACACTATTACAGTGCCAGTGACCTGGGTTCAATTGCACCTCTGTCTGTCAGGAGTTTCAGCTGTGACCATGTGTGTTTCCTCTGGGTGTCCCAGTTTTCTCCTACATTCCAAATGCATACAAGTTAGTTGCATTAATTGGCCACAATAAACCTACTAAGTGGCTGTTATGGTGCTGTATCTCGAAACAAATAAATAAAATCTCCCAATGTCCACAGACTGTGCTGGCATTCTGAAACAAATGCTGAATTTCGTTAATGAATTTCTTCTTTCATTGAGAAGTGGCTCCATGGTTTGGCCACGTTTTTCAGTGTCTACTTGTGGAGGGTAGTGAACAACAGAGGCTGGTTGGTGAAAGACTTCCGTTTGTAGATGCTAAGTATATTGTCATAGGACATGACACCAAGATTGGAGGGCAAGGTGGACAGTGAAGAAGGCTATCAAAGCTTGCAAAGGACTAGCTGGGGAAATGCGCTGTAAAA
Organism: Hemitrygon akajei; assembly: GCF_048418815.1. Classification (NCBI taxonomy): domain Eukaryota; kingdom Metazoa; phylum Chordata; class Chondrichthyes; order Myliobatiformes; family Dasyatidae; genus Hemitrygon; species Hemitrygon akajei. Next base: position 23,063,110 of record NC_133132.1, on the reverse strand, counting down.
GGCAGAGTCTAATGCAGATATGTGGAAGGTGTTACAGTTTGGGAGGATGTTAGGCAAAAACTTACTTATGGTAGGGCACTAAGGTGTGTGGTAGAACAAAGGGACCTTGAGTATAGATCCATAATTCCTTGAAAGTGGTATCACAGGTGGATAGGGCCATAAAGAGAGCTCTTGGTACGTTAGCATTCTTAAATTAGGGCACTAAGTGCAGGAGTTGAGAGGTTATGTTGAAGTTCTATAAGGCATTGTTGAGGGCAAATTTGGAGTTTTGTTTGTAGTTCTGGTCACTTACCTATAGGAGTGATATTAATAAGTTTAAAAGTGTACACAGAAAACTTTATATGGATATTGCTGGTACTTGAGTACCTGAGGGAAAGGTTGAATATTCCCTGGAGTGCAGGAGAATGTCGGGAGATCATATAAAAGCATACAAAATTATGATGGGTATAGATAAGGTCATATATATCATGAACATAACAATTTCAATCATCATACAGTCTTTGAAAGCTTTTTGATGGAGAAGGGGGCCATTTGACATATTTTCTGAGTGCTGATTTTAAAAAAATGCAATTCAGCCTAATTCTAGCCTGAATCGGTGATGAGGAAGGCCAATGCAATGTTCACATTCATTTTGAGAGAATTAGAATATAAAAGCAGGGATGTAATGTTGAGGCTTTATGAGTCACTGGTAAGGCCTGACTTGAAGGAAAGTGAGCAGTTCTGAGCCCCTTATCTAAGAAAGAATGTACTGACATTGGAGAGGGTTCAGAGGAGGTTCATGAGAATGATTCTGGGAATGAAAAGGTTACCGTATGAGAATCAGCTGATGGCTCTGGACCTGTATTCACTGGAATTCAGAAGAATTGGGGGGGGGGGGTGTCGCATTAAAACCTTTCAAATGTTGAAAGACCTTGATATAGTGGATGTGTGGAGGATGTTTCCTATGGTGGGGGAGTCTAGGCTCAGAGGGCACAGCCTTGGATTAGAGGGAAGCTCATTTAGAACAGGGATGAGGAATTTCTTTAGCCAGAATTTGGTCAATCTGTGGAATTTGTTCCCACAGGCAACTGTGGAGACCAAATCATTGGATCTGTTTAGGTAGAGCTTGCTAAGCTGTTGATCTGTCTGGGCACGAAGGGTTACAGGGTGAAGGTAGGAGATTGGGTCTGAGAGGAAACTGGATCAGCCATGATGAAGTGGCGGAACAGAGTCAATGGGCCAAATGGCCTAATTATGCTCTGATATCGTATGGTCATATATCGCTCATTATCTTTGTGAACCACTACTCCCTGCCTTTCAACTTTGTTTTTTTTTGGTATATTCCTTTTGGCTTATTTTGCCTCCCTACATGCATTTCTTAGCACTTCTATTTTGCTGTCCATGTAACATGGGAGTTGCTAATTCCTCTATTCTAAATCTCTTCACTGTCATTCATACTGCCAATTTCGGTGCTATGTGCAGACTCTTTATTATGATCACCTGCTGTATTTCTTGAAATCATTATATATTCAAAATGTGGGGATTGAGCACTCAGTATTGTGACTAAAACCCTGGCAGTACCAGCTTTCACTCACAAAAATGCCCTTTGCATTAGATTTCTGCCACTGAGCCAATTCTCTGCTTGAGTTGGATCCCATGTTTGTAACTTCCAGTGTGCTTACACTGCTCTCACAAGCAAAAGAAAATCTGCAGATGCTGGAAGTCCAAGCAACACACAAAAAATGCTGGAGAAACACAGCAGGCATGTAGCATCTGTGGAAGAGTATAGTCGACATTTCGGGCTGAAGAAAAAAGTCAGGACTGGAGAAAAAAGATGAGTCAGATGGGGGGAGGGGAGAAAGAAACACAAGGTGATAGGTGAAACTGGGAGGAGGGAAGGGTGAAGTAAAGAGCTAGTGAGTTGTCTGGTGAAAACGGTACAGGACTGGAGAAGGGGGAATCTGAGAGGAGAGGGCAGAAGGCCATGGAAGAAAGAAAAGGGCGAGGAGCAGGTAAGGAGATAAGGTGAGAGAGGGTCCTCCAACCTGAGTGTGGCCTCATCATGACAGTAGAGGAGGCCATGGACTGACATGTTGGAATGGGAATGGGAAGTGGAATTAAAATGGGTGGCCACTGGGAGATCCCACTTTTTCTGGGGGATGGAGCTTTGGTGCAGCAAAGCGGTCTCCCAACCTACGTTGGATCTCACCGATATACAGGAGGTCACACTGGGAGCACCGGATACAGCAGATGACTCCAACAGACTCACAGGTGAAGTGTTGTCTCACCTGGAAGGACTGTTTGGGGCTGTGAATGGTAGTGAGGGAGGAGGTGTAGAACTTGTTCCACTGGCAAGGATAAGTGCCAGGAGGAAGATCAGTGGGAGGGACAACATCTTGTATTCTGTCTGGGTAGCCTCCAACCTGATGGCATGAACATAGATTTCTTGAACTTCCCTTAATGGACCCCCCCCCCTTCACCATTCCCTATTCCCATTTCCCCCTCTTACCTTATCTCCTTACCTACCCATTACCTCCCTCTGGTGCTCCTCCCTTTTCCTTTCTTCCATGGCCTTCTGTCCTGTCCGATCAGATTCCCCCTTCTCCAGCCCTGTCTTTTTCACTAATCAACTTCCCAGCTCTTTACTTCATCCCCTCCCAATTTCACCTATCATTTTGTGTTTCTTCCTCTGCTCCCCCCACCTTCTTACTCTAACTCTTCATCTTTTTTTCACTAGTCCTGATGAAGGGTCTCGGCCCAAAAGGTCAATTATACTGTTTTTGATAGATGCTGCTTGGCCTGCTGAGTTCCTCCAGCATTTAGTGTGTGTTGCTCACATTTCTCTCAGTTACTGCACAGCACTTCTAGTCTTTGTAGCAGGGTTAATCTGACGCACCTCTCTGACCAGTCTGCCATGTGGGTCCTTGAACAAGGCCTGCTTTCTTTTTCCTGAAAGCTTTTTCATTCTTGAGCATGTGTCTTTCTGTGTTTTATCGTGTGAAGGCACAGCTAGCTTCTTCAGTCAGCATTGGTGTTAGAAGAAAAAGAACTATTGGTCACTTCAGGAAAATATTGTTTAGGAACTACTGATATGGGTATTTTCTATGTAGGTTGATTCTTGTGCTTTTGGAAAAGTCAAGTTAAATAAATCTTGGAGAATATAAGACATTGTATGTTGAATGTCATATTACTGTTGCCATTAGAATTCACCTGTCAGTTTCTACTGGTTGGAGAACAACTTCAGATCTGAGACCAACTCACTCTGTTTTTGGTTCATATTGATTTCTGAACATGTAATCCCAATTTACCACAGATTTTGACTCATTTCTGCAACTGTAAACCTATTGTATTTCAGATGGCCCAGTCAAAGAGTTTATTTTCAAATGATTGCAGTTGAACTCCTCTTGTATACAGTGCCTCACAGGCGTTTCTGATCATAAACAGGAGGGGATAGTAAATCTCAATCCCCAGCATATATTTCTAAATAGTTTATCCTGTAAATTTTTTTAAATTTTTTTAAATTAGTTTTTCAAAACATTTTACAAATTAAAAACCCCAAATCCCAATGAGGAGCATTAATACAGTGCAAAATGAAGCATACAATAACAATATGCTACAAAGGAAGAGAATTTCACAAAAAAGCACCTAAATTAAAGACAAGTAAGCTTAGTGTCCTCCCCAAGCCCCACAACACAAGAAAAAAAAGCAACAACTCCAGACCGACCACAACACAATATAAAGAGTATAGGTCAGGACAGTCAAACTCCCAGACTGTGAATACACTTAGCAACAGAGGATAATAATGCCTACTACCAGAAAAAAAAGGGAGCTGAAAGCAAGGGACCGAAAAGAAGAAAAAAAAAACCCTAGTCAAGAGGAAGGTTATGAAAGTACTCGATAAAAGGTCCCCAGACCTTATGGAACTTTAGATCCGAATTAAGAACTGAATAATGAATTTTTTCGAGGTCCAAGCAGGCCATAATGTCATTAAGCCATTGCGCATGAGTGGGCGGGGCAACATCTCTCCATCTAAGGAAGATCAAGCGTCTAGCCAGGAGAGAGGCAAAGGATAGTATTCGGCATTTGGTCGGACCCAGACATAAATCTGTCTTGCCCCAAAAACCGAACAGAGCAATTAAGGGGTTTGGTTCTAGGTGCTGATTCAGAATACCTGATAATGTAGTGAAGACATCTTTCCAGAATTTCTCCAAGCTAGGACAGAGCCAGTATATATGGATGAGAGAGGCCACGCCCCTCTTGCATTTATCACAGAGCGGACTAATGCCAGGGTAGAATCGAGATCGTTTAGATTTAGACATATGGGCTCTATGAACAATCTTAAACTGTAAAAGGCAATGGCGAGCACAAAGAGAGGTTGAGTTAACCGATTTGAGAACTGAGTCCCAGCTCTCCTCGGATAAGGAGATATTTAAATCCTGCTCCCAGGCCATTTTAATTTTATCCACAGGGGCCCGTCGTAAGGCTGCTAGTTTATCTCGGATAATTGATATTAAACCTTTACCTAGTGGATTAATGGAAAGAAATAGGTCCATAGCATTTTTCGCAGGCATTTCAGGAAAGTTAGGGATTAAAGGAGCAATAAAGTGTCGGATTTGGAGATATCTGAAAAAGTGAGCGTTAGGCAGGTTGAACTTAACAGAGAGCTGCTGAAAAGAAGCGAAGCGATTATCAATGAAGAGATCTTCAAAATGTCTAATGCCCTTCCTGTACCAAACATGGAATGCTGAATCGTACGTAGTAGGTAAAAAAAGGGCTAGAAACGGAAAATCCCTGGAAACCATAGCATTTCCTGAACTGAGCCCATATACGCAAAGTGTGTCTAACAAGAGGATTAACTATTGATCTGGGCAGACTGCTAGGGAGTGCAGAGCCAAGAAGTGCAGATATAGATAATTCTTTAGTGGAGCTCAACTCCATTGCCACCCAGTTAGGGCACTCGGGTTGGCCGTGGAAGAAAGACCAGAAGGCAGCACAACGTATATTAGCTGCCCAGTAATATAAGCGAAAGTTAGGTAAAGCCATGCCACCCTCTTTTTTAGATTTTTGGAGGTGGATTTTTATTAATTCTAGAGCGCTTATTCTGCCACAGATATGACAAAATAATAGAGTCTAAGGAATCAAAAAAAGATTTAGGAATAAAAATTGGGATAGATTGAAATAAGTATAAAAATTTGGGGAGAACATACATTTTAACAACATTAATACGACCTACCAAAGACATAGATAGAGGTGACCATTGTACCAGACTCTGTTTTATAGCATATGAAAGATTGACAAAGTTTTCACGAAAGAGATCTTTAAACTTCCTTGTGACTGTAATTCCAAGATAAGTAAATTGATTATGGTCTACTTTAAAAGGGAGATCACCAAATATTAGTTCTTGTGCTTCTTTATTAATTGGGAAAAGTTCACTCTTATGTAAATTGAGTTTATAGCCAGAGATCTGGCTAAACTGGTCAAGAAGTGAAAACATTAGAGGTAAGGATGTAGACGGATTTAAGAGAAAGAGTAATAAGTCATCAGCATAGAGAGAAACTTTATGCTCAACACCCCCTCTCCAAATCCCGGTCAATTCAGGACAATTTCGAAATGCTATCGCCAGAGGTTCTATAGCCAAATCAAAGAGAAAGGGACTTAAGGGGCATCCCTGACGGGTGCCACGTTTGAGATTAAATACTTGGGATTTCTGAAAATTAGTTAAAACAGAAGCAGTAGGACACAGGTACAGCAATTGGATCCAAGAGATGAAACTTTGGCCGAGGTCAAATTTTTCTAAGACTGCAAAAAGGTAGTTCCACTCTATACGATCAAATGCTTTCTCCGCATCGAGGGAAATAACACATTCAGGAGTCCCAGTTGGAGCTGAGTATAAGATATTAAATGGACGCCGAATGTTAAAAAAAGGGAGACGGTTTTTAATAAAGTCTGTTTGGTCATCAGAGATAATGGAGGGAATAACGGTTTCTAATCTATGAGCCAACACTTTAGCTAAGATCTTTACATCAACATTGAGCAGAGAGATCGGCCTGTACGAGGAACATTCTGTTGGGTCTTTGCCCTATATCCTGTAAATTTATCAAAATTTACTTTCCTCTGGCATCTGAAAGTGACTGAGGTTTAGCCAGGATTGGGAAATGTTACTTTCTGCATTTAAGTATTCTAAACAGCATTTTCCAACCCACTTAGTTGCTTAGTTATTGAAATGCTATTTAAGCACATTCTATGTAATATATACTGTACAGATATTAATTATCTAATCAGAAAGCATTACCCCTCAGTAAACACTTGTGTAAGTTGAACCCATAGATTTCCGATTTATGGTCACTATGCTGATTACTGGGACACGCTGGGGGAATTTTGGGCATAGATTGGAAGGTGATAACACATCCAGGCTTGGTGTTGCATCGGCATTTGTTGGAGACTCTGTAAGGGATGGTTAGCAGATTAGAACCTCAAATGCCTTGTTGAAATATCTGCACACCAGAAGCAGAATGTATAATTTCTGTTTATGACCTAGTTCCACTATGTGGGAGAGTTTGTAGCTACATTAATGGCTCTTTTGTTCAAGATAACACTGCCCACACTTAATTTTTTTTAAATTTTATGCAATATGCATTGCAGACTGTGCCAGTCAGTCAGGTTGGAAGGACGTGTGAGGGGAATATAGCTGAAGCAGAGGCAGCTTCAGGTTTATCAACATTCTGGTAATTAACTGATTGGCATAGCTCTTATCAGCCAATTCTCCTGACAAAATCACATGAGATTTCTCTTCAAAGCTGAAGTATTAAAAGGAGAGTCAAAATGCACAAAAATAGATTCCTGATGAGTATTTGTAATTACTATATTGAAATGGATTTGATTGTGACATGTTCTTGTTTCAGTGGAATTAAAGATTTGTGTGCAACTTGTACAGAGCAACTTCAAGTATCTATGTATAAAGTAGTTTTAAGGCATTTTAATGTCTGTAGTTAAACCACATCATCTATGTAACTACTCTAAAGACAGTTCACTATATATTTGATGGGAGTGCAGTAGAATCCAGATTAACTGGGTCTTAGCTGGTATCCCATGTCATGACTCTAAATGACAAAAGTTGGTAATGGAAGGTATGTACTACTGCAGGGGTCACCGACCTACTTTGCACCATGGACTGGTTTAATGTTGACAATATTTTTGTGGACCAGCCGACCGCGGGGGTGGGGGTGTTAATCACGACCAGAAGATAGGTGATAAGTCAACTATAAGTCACTTCTAAGTGGCTAATACACTCAATTTTGTTTCTAAAATGGTTTATGTAACGAATTTAATTCTAAACATACAGCGCATATTTTCCTCGCGTTAATATAGTGATAAGTCAATTATAACTCACTTATACGTCAAAAGCATCATAACATTTTAAGTAACATTTGGACATTAAACACACAGCATATATTTTTCTTGTATGAACAAATAAAATTATTGCAACACACGAGTAAGAGGACAAGGTACCGGGGCCGCAATGGTCGCAGTACAGAGAGAGCGACCGACTGAGTGAGGAGTGCGACAGGGCACGCGCATGCCCCCATTGTAGGATCTATCGGCCAACAAAAGTTTGTCTCGAGGGATGATTTTCAGTAGATCGCAGTGAGGTAGCTGCTCTGCTACTTACGAATCCCTGAGCCCGAATTAGCGAATATTTTAGCACTGGGTTCCCCACGAACATTCGGTGTGCTAAACAGGTTTAGAGGCGGCGCCCATCTGTCTGCTCCCCAGGCCAGCAGCATTGGCACTTCTCGCCGGCCGCATGAGGTGGCCAGTTACCGGAGGCCAACAAGTGATCCGTGGCACGAGAATATCACTGTGTTTAGGCGACTGATGACCTTGCGTGTGTAATGACCTCGTGTGCGTTCAAGTTCAACAGTGATGACAGGGAATGAGGGAAGGTGCAGCTGACTCATCGTTTCATATCGCCAAATCATATCATTTCCTCGCGACCCAGTAGCAAATGCTTTGCGGACCGGTACCAGTCCACGGCTGGGTGGTTGGGGACCACTGCTACTGTTGCAGATAAGAACTTTAAACAGAAGTGGAAGTTGGCTATTTGGACCCTTACGTCTGCGCTCTGATTCATTGAGACCATTTCCAACAATAACATAATTTTCTTGACTTAACCCCATCTTCTGGATTCATTTTATATCCAAAAATATATCCATTTCTGTTTTGATTTCATTCAACAACTAAGCTTGCATTGTCTTTAAGGAAGAGAATTCAGAAATTTACTTCTAAAAATTCATCAGGTGAAGAAAGTTCTTTTCATGTGACCTCTTTGTTTTGAGAATGTTACTGCTGTTTTTAGGTATCTCTTCCCAACCCTCGATGCTGCTTCACCCGCTGAATCCCTCTGGCACTTTGTTTTTGACTCTGAAAGAGTTTTGCATGTTTCAATTTTTATTCTAACGAACTGCAAAGGATCTACTTAATTTTTTACTTATTGGATAATGAACTCTCTGCCAGAAATCAATCTGTGAACATGCATTGCATAATCACAATTATCTCCACTTATTTCTGCTTTGTTCTTTACTCAAATGGATATATTTCTTATGCTCTGAGTAAATCACAGATACAGCACTCTACTTGGATAATACTATTAGATCCTGCTGTCTCTTTTAGGTATCTTGTTGGTGAGGCCAATTCTAAGATTTAGATCCAATAATAGTGCATAACTGGTAATATGTTTCCAGGTCAGGATAGTGTGCAACTTGAAAGGAAATGCAGATTGCTTAAAGATTTAAATATGATCTAAATTTATCACATGTACATTGAAACATACAGGGAAATGTGTCATTTGTGTCAAATCAAATCTCTCTCTTTTAATCTTTTTATTAGTATTAAAAATATTATGAACAAAATACAATTAAAATATTAATAATGGATTACAAACATATAAACTCCCATTACACATGAAGGAATACATAAACAATGAATACAGTATAAGTAAGCTTTCCCAAAACATAAACCATATAGTATATATATGAACAAGGTAAGTCTAGATATTCCATAATATATAATATAAAAAAAAGAGAAAAAAAAATAATCTATATATGAAAGTTAACTAATCTACTAATCTAGTATCTAAGAAAAAAAACAAAACAGGAAGAAAAAACTAAAAAAAAACTAAAAAAAAAAGAGAAGAAAAAAAAAGGGCTGTTCATAGTATCTCACAAGCATACATAAACATCAATGTCGTCAACTCCGATCCTCTCAACATACATACGATTAAGGCTGAAAAAAACAATAAGCCTGGCACAGGGCCATTACATCATGAAAATATTGAATAAATGGTCTCCATATCTTTTCAAATTTAATAGAAGTATCAAATACAGCACTTCTAATTTTTTCTAAATTTAGACATAACATAGTTTGAGAAAGCCAATGAAATACCGTGGGAGGATTAATTTCCTTCCAATTCAACAAAATAGATCTTCTAGCCATCAAAGTGAGAAAAGCAATCATTCGACAGGCGGAAGGAGATAAGTGAGCCCATCATCGGTAAACCAAAAATTGCGGTAATAGGATGGGGTTGTAAATCAATGTTCAGTACCGCCGAAATAATATCAAAAATATCTTTCCAATATTTTTCCAAAATCGGACATGACCAAAACATATGAGTTAAAGACGCGATTTCTGATTGACATCTGTCACAAATAGGGTTTATATGAGAATAAAAATGAGCTAATTTATCCTTGGACATATGGGCCCTATGCACAACCTTAAATTGTATTAATGAATGTTTGGCACATATAGATGATGTATTAACTAATTGAAGAATTCTATCCCAATTCTCAATAGAAATAATAAGATTAAGCTCTCTTTCCCAATCATTTTTGGTCTTATCAAAGGGCACTGAACGTATCTTCATAATTATATTATAAAGTTTTGATATAAGCCCTTTTTGAAAAGGGTTTAATTCAAACAAACTCTCCAAAATATCTGAAGACACAAAATTTGGGAATGAAGGAAGTACCGTACTTAAAAAATGCCTAACCTGTAAGTATCTAAAAAAATGAAATCTAGGCAAATTATATTTATTTGCTAATTGTGTGTCAAATCAAATCACTGAGGATTATGCAGGGCAAGCTTCAAAGTGTGTCCATGCTTTGAACACTAACAGAGCATGCCCACAACTTACTAACCCTAATCATAGGTCTTTGGAATGTGGAAGGTAACTGGAGCACCTGGAGGAAACCTATGCAGTCATGAGGAGAAGGTATAAACTCCTTACAAATAGTGGCAGTAATTGAACCCCAATCTGTGATTGCTAGTGCTGTAAAGCAGTGTGCACCACTGTCATTGTCAGTACCTCCAGTTGAATTTTGTCTTTTTGTGTGTTTCCCCTGAGCGGTCAGTCTGTGGTTTTGTATTACCACGTGCTCCTGTCCCCGTTCCTGCTCTACTCCGGCCCCTGTATCACAGTACTCCGTCTCTCATCTGTTTCTCATTACTATCGGTATTACTGCCATCTGTGTCTCATTGTGCTCCACCTATCATCTGCCTCTCTGTTTACTGCTCAGTGTATTTCAGTCCTGTGTTTTCACCTGTCTGTTGCCAGATTGTGCCAGTGAATTTTCCTGAGCCTTTCCAGCATTCGTATCTGTACTCTGTCCGTCTGAATATCGACTCTGCCTGTTTCCCGATTCTGGTTTTTGGATTTCTCTGGATGTTTTGATCTCTGCCTGAACTTTGATGCCGACTTTGTTTGCACCTCAGTATTTGATACTCAGTTAATATCACTGTGTGCACAGTTCTGGGTCTGCGATCGGACCCCTGCTCCAGTGTCCTGACAGTCATCCCTAATTATTGTGATATTTTCTCTGCCCTTATCCATAGTACATAGTGGTCACAGTGCTGTCAAACTCACCTATACTTAACCTACTTTTTATGAAGAAGACAATGCCGTGCAGTTTTTGGTTTTGAGCAGATACCAGAGTTGTAACTGCACTGGAACAGCTTGGGTGGAGTGGAGCACATCTTCAGCGCTACAGCCAGGATGTTGTCTGGCCCTTAGCTGTTTGCAGCGATCTCAGCTGGTTCATGTGAAGTGAATTAAATTGGATGGCTTCAGTGATGGTAGGGATCTCAGGCAGAAGCCCAGGTGGACTATCCATTGACACTTTTGGCAGAACATGGTTGGAAATGTTTGCTGTTTTCTGGTGATTACACTTTGACTCAGTTGGTTGTAGATTAGGTGGGCCCACTTAGGCCAGAAGCATACTGGCTGTTAGCAGTTAGGAGTCACAGTAAGGCACAGTGCAGATTCAATGGGAAGTGGCCTTGACTGATGTAGTCCTGAGGCCTGATCCCCAAATAGCCTGAAGGAAGGCAGTGGTGTTGTGGACTCTGTCTTATCAAATCATCTGAGTTATACAACAGCAAACCAGGAAGTAAAATGTACACACAAAGTACACTGTAGATGCTGTGGTCAAATCAAGACGTACAAAAAAGCTGGATGAACTCAGCAGGTCGGGCAGCATCCGTCGAAAGAAGCAGTCAACGTTTCAGCTAGAAGAGGAGACAGAGTGAAGGTGGGATGGGGGAAGGCGGGAATTACCAGAAGTTGGAGAATTTGATGTTCATACCAAGGGGCTGGAGACTACCCAGACGGTGTATGAGATGTTGTTCCTCCAACCGAAGTTTGGCCTCATCATGGCAGTAGAGGAGGCCATGTGTGGACATATCCGAATAGGAATGTGAAGGAGAGTTGAAGTGAGTGGCAACTGGGAGATCCTGTCTGTTGTGGTGGACGAAAGGTGCTCGACGAAACAGTCCCCCAATCTGCGTCGGGTCTCGCTGATGTAGAGGAGGCTGCAACGGGAGCACCGGATGCAATAGATCACCCCAACAGACTCACAAGTGAAGTGTTGCCTCACCTGGAAGGACTGTTTGGGGCCCTGAATGGTGGTAAGAGATGAGGTGTAAGGACAGGTGTAGCCCTTACGCTTGCAGGATGCCAGGTGGGAGATCTGTCGGGAGCAGAGAGGGGCAGAGAGGGAAAGATATCCTTAGTGGTGGGGTCCTGTTTGGAAGTTGCGGAGCATAATATGCTGGATCCGGAGGCTGGTTGGGTGATAGATGAGGACAAGGGGGACACGGTCCCTGTTGTGGTGACGGGAGGATGGGTTGAGGGCTGAAGTGTGGGAAATGGAAATGTACAGTTTTAAAACTAAAATTTATACAGTGCAAATAAGGATTTGAGTGTAAACACAGATTTAGAGTACAGTGAAACTATTGATTTTCTGCCAACGTGATTTTTTAGAAATGCCAAAAATTTAACACCGGGCTGGTGCTTTTTGCATTCCCTCTGACACATGGGGTCCTGGTTTCTGTACTCTTGGAAAATGACCAGGTTTATAAGAAAAAAATGTTATATTGGAGAGCTGAATACAATTTAAAAGGAAATTAATAAAATCAACAGTCTGGAGAATTGGCTAGTCTGGCGGCGTGGTAGTGCAGCAATTAGTACAATGCTTTATAGCACCCATGATCACCAACTGGGGTTCAATTCCTGCTACGTTCTTTTCATGACCACGTCGATTTCCTCCAGTTGCTCTGGTTTCCTCCTACATTCCAAAGACTAGTGAGTTGTACGCATGCTATGTTGGTGCCCGAAGCATAGCCACACCTGCAAGATGCTCCCAGCAATCCTTGCGTTTCACCATACAGCATGTTTCCGTGTACATGCGACAAATGAAACTAATTTTTAAAGCCTTTAATATTAGTCTGAGCCTACTGGATTAATGGAGTTTTGTTTGACTTGAATTTATCACAAAGTTTTAAAAAACTCTGGAAGGAAACTTAAAATTCACTGTTTGAAAATGTATTGACATGACACTTATGAGGGGTGATTGATAAGTTCATGGCCCAAGGTAGAAGGCGTCAATTTTAGAAGAACTAGCACGTTTATTTTTCCTACATTTGCACACTTAGTCCAGCGGTCGTGGAGCATACGGATCCCTTCTTTGAGAAGTCGGCATCTCCAGAAGTGGGCCATAGCAGGGGTGATTGATAAATTTGTGGCCTGAGGTAGAAGGAAATGAGATTAACTTCAAACTTTCTGCATAATCACTCAGAGTTGAATTGCACGTGCATGTAACAAGAGCTGTATAACTCATCTCCTTCCACCTTAGACCACAAATTTATCAATCACCCCTGCTGTGGACCATCTGGAGGTCCAAGACGCTCTCGTTACATGCATGTGCAGTTCAACTCTTTGAGTGATAATGCAGAAAGTTTGACGTTAAAAACTCATCTCCTACCTTAGGCCACAAACTTATCAATCACCCCTGCTGTGGACCACTTCTACAAAGAAGGGATCTGCATGCTCCATGACCACTGGACAAACTGTGTACATGTAGGAGGGGACTATGTCGAAAAATAAATGTGTTAGGTTTTCTCTAATAGATTCCTTCTACCTTGGGCCACAGACTTATCAATCACTCCTTGTAAAACCTATTAACAGCAATTTAAATAACTTCAGAAAGTGTTTTTAAAAAATTAAGTCTGAACAAAATTTCACAGTTTAATTAAGAACACTGTAAAGATACTTCCAAACATGTGAGTCCAGTGAAGTCCAGAAGAGAATTGTTTGGGAATGGCTGAACACTGGAAGCCACAGGCCACAGGTCTTTTACTTCTTCTCATTATGTATTCCTTTTTAATGCCATAGACATTTTTCTTTAATCAGGTGCCACTTTTATGCAAAGTCTCTAGATACCCTTAATCACTTGATTTGTAACTTGCATCATTTTGGTTTTTCTGCAGAATCTGAACTGGGCTCGAGATGTGTTGCTAGGTGTCACTGTTCCATGGCAACAGTTGAAGCATATGCCAGCACAAGGACTCTTTTATGAGAGGAACAAGACAAATTTTTTTAATGTAAGTTTTATGGAAAAATGTTCATTCAAATAATTTAATCCTATCATTTTACTATGTGCTTCATATATTATGAGCAGTTGCAATGGCTGGACCTCACCAAAAGAAATACAGTGGCATGCAAAAGCTTAGGCACCCCACCCCCAGTCAAAATTTCTGTTACTGTGAATAGCTAAGTGAGTAAAAGACAACCTGATTTCCAAAAGGCATAAAGTTAAAGACGACACATTTCTTTAATGTTTTAAGCAAGATTACTTTTTTATTTCCATCTTTTACAGTTTCAAAATAACAAAAAAGGAAAAGGGCCCGAAGCAAAAGTTTGGGCACCCTGCATGGTCAGTACTTAGTAACTCCCCCTTTGGCAAGTATCACAGCTTGTAAATGCTTTCTGTAGCCGGCTAAGAGTCTTTAAATTCTTCTTTGCAAAAGGTTTCTAGTTCTGTGAGATTCTTGGGCTGTCTTGCATGCACTGCTCTTTTGAGGTCTATCCACAGATTTTCGATGCTATTTAGGTCGGGGGACTGTGAGGGTCATGGCAAAACTTTCAGCTTGCACCTCTTGAGGTAGTCCATTGTGGATTTTGAGGTATGTTTAGGATCATTATCGTGTTGCAGAAGCCATCCTCTTTTCATCTTCAGCTTTTTTTTTACAGACGGTGTGATGTTTGCTTCCAGAATTTGCTGGTATTTAATTCATTCTTCCCTCTACCAGTGAAATGTTCCCTGTGCCACTGGCTGCAACACAAGCCCAAAGCATGATCGATCCACGCCCCCCCCCCCCCCCCCATGCGAAACAGTTGGAGAGGTGTTCTTTTCATGAAATTCTGCACCCTTTTTTCTCCAAACATACCTTTGCTCATTGTGGCCAAGAAGTTCTATTTTAACTTTATCAGCCCGCAGGACTTGTTTCCAAAATGCATCAGGCTTGTTTAGTTGTTCCTTTGAAAACTTCTGAAGCCCAATCAAATGCAGTAAAATTCTATCCAAAATGAAAAAAGAACAAGCCCATGTAGTATATTTACAGGAAACTCACTTAAGTGATAATGAGCATGGAAAACTAAAGAGAATGGGCTTCACTAATTTGTTTTTCTCCTCATATAAATCAGGATATAGGAGAGTTGCTGTTTTTATCTCAAGTGAGCTAAATTATGATAAAGTATTCAAAATGGGAGATAAGGAGGGCAGATATATTCTGGTAAGGTGAATATCGACTGAAATTTAGTTACTCTATTGAATATATACCCCCAGGAAGTGACATTAGTGTCTTTCAGAAAATTACTCATATTATGGTAACAGAAACAGAAGGTCTCCTGCTCTGTGGGGGAGACTTAAATTTACAATTACAACCAAAGTTAGACTCTTCCAATAGAAAAACCTATGAAACAAAATCCTTACATAAGAAAGTCAATACACTTTTTGAGGATGTTGATCTAATTGATATATGGAGGGACCTTTTCCTCAACAGAAGAGATTACACTCATTATTCTGCTCCCCATTTTGTATATACAAGCATAGACTATTTCATAACATTTGGAAAAGACAAAGACAAAATAAACACCTGTGGAATTGGGACAATAGATGTAAGTGACCATGCACCTATATATTTATCTGTTGATTTTTGACCTACAACCAAAGAATACCATTTGGAAACTAAATTCAAGTCTACTCAATGATCCCTACTTTAAGGAACAAATTAAAAAAGAAATTGGTCTTTACTTAGAATTCAATGATAATGGAGAGGTTTCATCTCCCATTCTATGGGATACTCTGAAGGCTGTTTTAAGAGGGAAATTATAGCAATATCTTCATATAAGAAAAAAATAAGGAATAAAACATTAGAGGAACTTCAAAATAGGCTGAAGGAACTAGAAAAAAAACAGATTGAATTTGGCACAGGATACATTAGAGGAAATTTTAAAAATTAGGAATGAAATTAATAGTTTGGCTACTCAAGAAATCAGGAAAAATTTAATGTTTCTGAAACAAAGACATTACGAAAGTGGATCTAAGTCTATGAAAATACTGGCATGGGAACTGGAAAAAAGATAGCAGAAAATACAATTCATAGAATTAGGGATCCAAGAACAAAAATGATTTAAAAAAAAAATAAGCTAAGTGAAATTCAAGAAACTTTTGAAGTGTTTTACAAAACTCTATATTCCAAGTTCCAGAGGTAAGCATAACCCAAATTGACACCTGAATTCTCTAGAGTTACACACTTGAAGTGAAGAACAAAATAGAACAATGAATGCTGATGTAACTGACAATTGGTAGGCTTAAATTAAGCAAGTCACCAGGTTCAGATGGGTATATGGCAGAGTGGTACAAAGAATTTAAAAATGAGTTAATTCCTGTCTTACTCCCCACACTGAATTGGGCTCTAAAAAAGGCACAAATGCCACCCAGCTGGAAGGAAGCGATAATCTTAGCTATACCGAAAGAAGGCAAGGATAAAATGGAATGCGGGTCATTTAGACCAATATCCGTTCTTAATGTAGATTATAGAGTATTTACCTCCATCATGGCCAAATGATTAGAAGAGTTCCTACCCATACTAATGCATAATGATCAGACAGGTTTTATACAACAACGCCAAACACAAGACAATATATGGCAGACACTTCACATTATGGATCATATACAAGAAAAATAAAATTGAAGCAATGGTGATAAGCGTGGATGCTGAAAAGGCATTTGATTTGGTTAATTGGAATTTTCTTTACAGAGTTT
This sequence comes from Hemitrygon akajei, assembly GCF_048418815.1. Classification (NCBI taxonomy): domain Eukaryota; kingdom Metazoa; phylum Chordata; class Chondrichthyes; order Myliobatiformes; family Dasyatidae; genus Hemitrygon; species Hemitrygon akajei. The sequence goes on along the minus strand of NC_133132.1, from coordinate 23,046,473 downwards.
TACATAGCTTTGGTTTCCATGACACAATTATTAAAACTAGAGAGGCACTATATGACAACCCTACTGCTAGGATTAAAATCAATGGATATTTATCAAATAGTCTTACCCTAGAAAGGGGCACGAGACAGGGTTGTGCATGGTCACCGCTACTCTTCGAATTATATCTGGAACCATTAGCTCAATACATCAGACAAAATGAAGATATCAGGGGAATTACTACTCAAGGGACAGAGCATAAATTGGCTTGTTACATGGATGACATTTTGATCTATCTAGGGCAACCAACATACTCTTTACCTAAATTGATGCAATCCTTTGAACAATATGGTCAATTATCAGGATACAAGATCAACATAGATAAAACCCAATTACTTTCATATAACTATAGCCCATCAAGAGAAATTGAAAGTAGATATCCCTGGGCATGACAAACAGAGTCTTTCAAATATTTGGGCATCATTATGCCAAAAGATTTGACAAAATTGTCAGAATGCAATCATCATCCTATATATTAAAAAATTAAGGAAGATATAACAAGATGGAATCTAATTCCTTTTTTTAGTCTCAGTTCAATGATTGAATCTATTAAAATGAATATATTGCCCAGACTGTTATATCTCTTTCAGACCCTACCAATAGAGATTAATCAAAGTCAATTCAATGAATGGAACAAAATGTTATCAAGATATATTTGGCAGGTAAAAGGCCTAGAGTTCGTCTCAAAACCTTGCAGTTAGCCAAGGAAAAGGGGGGATGGGGCCTACCTTCTCTTAGAGATTATTATTTTGCAGCACAGTTGAGAGCTGTGATATGCTGGTGTAACCCATCATATGATGCTCAATGGAAAAACATTGAGGAGGGGATACTTCCCAACCCCATACAGGCAATTTTGGCTGATAACAACCTACAAAGGTACATAAATACTATTGATAACCCATGGGTGAAATGGACTCTTAAAATATGGAAAAATATTATAAAAGAATATAAACTAGAGGAAGGTATTGCAATTCTTAAATGGTGTGCATATGACTCGGAATTTATGCCAAATAAACTAGATGCTAGATTTAAGGACTGGACAGTTAAAGGAATAATAGTTCTTTGCAATATAATGAAAGAAGGAACAGTGTTCAGTTTTCAAATTCTTAAATATTAGTAAAACAAGACTTTTATTAGTATTTACAGATGCAACAATATGTTAATAGGATGGTTAAAAATGTAACCAAGGCAAGAACCTGTTTGATAGAGCTATTTAGATAAGCATATAATTCAGATAATGGTATTAGAATCATTTCAAGCGTGTATAAGGGTTTGTCAAATCTTAAAACAAATTCGACTTCATACATTAAAACAAAATGGGAGAAGGAAGGAGGGATAATTATATTTGAGGAAGAATGGACAATAATATGGAAGTATCAATGGAAGTGTACCAGTTCACTGAAATAGAGGGAGTTCAGATGGAAAAACTTGATAATATATTTTATTACACCCTCTCAGAAATCCCATTATGATAGTAACTCCCCATTTGCTGGAGAAATTGTGGAAATCAAAATGCAAACCATTATCATATTTTTTGGGAATGCCCCATTATCAAAGACTATTGGAGTAGGATACACAATGCCCTACAAGACATCTTTAAATGTGAAAGTAAGACCATATATTTTTGGTACATACCTCAAGAATGGTTGAAAAGAGATAAATATTTAATGAATATACTGCTGGCAGCTGGTAAAAAGACTCTTACTAGGAAATGGTTATCACAGGAGAGCCTAGCCTTAAATGCATGGATGGAAATTACAATGGACATTTACAAAATGGAGAAGATAACAGCATCAGTTAATCATAAGTTGGACAATTTGATTCATACTGGGAAAAATGGTTTAACTACATAACACCTCATAGGCCTGATTTTATCCTCACAAATCAATGAATATGTTGTAAAAAAAATCACTCCCTACTTGTTTTCTCCTTTTGCTTGTTCTTTCTTTCCTCTCTTTTCTATAAGTGTATACTTAAGATAAATATTATGTGGAGATTTTGGCAACTATGAATATATGATATATATGTACAGTATCTGAAATACATCTTATGGAAATGTTTGATGATGAAGTTTAATAAAAAATAAATTACAAAAAAAAGAAAATTGATGCTGAATTTTGTGGTGAGGACGTAGGAAAGGCTTTCTTCTGATGACTCTTCCTTGAAGGTCATATTTGTGCAGGTGTCGCTGCACAGTGGAACAGTGCACCACCACTCCAGAGTCTGCTAAATCTTCCTGAAGGTCTTTTGCAGTCAAACAGGGTTTTGATTTGTCTTCCTAGCAATCCTACGAGCAGTTCTCTCGGAAAGTTTTCTTGATCTTTCAGACCTCAACTTTACCTCCACCATTCCTGTTAACTGCCATTTCTTAATTACATTACGAACTGAGGAAACGACTACTTGAAAATGCTTTGCTATCTTCTTGTAGCCTTCTCCTGCTTTGTGGGCATCATTTATTTTAATTTTCAGAGTGCTAGGCAGCTGCTTAGAGGAGCCCATGGCTGCTGATTCTTGAGTCAAGGTTTGAGGCGTCAGGGTATTTATAAAGCTTTGAAATTTGCATCACCTGGCCTTTCCTAACGATGTCTGTGAATAAGCCATAGTCTTAACAAGCTAATTAAGGTCTGAGACCTTGGTAAAAGTTACCTGAGAGCTCAAATCTCTTGGGGTGCCCAAACTTTTGCATGGTGCCCCTTTCCTTTTTTTCACTCTAAAATTGTACAAAGAAAAATAATACACTGATGTTGAAAAGAATGTTTCATCTTTAACTTTATGACTTTTGAAGATCAGTTCATCTTCTACTCACTTAACTATTCACAGTGACAGAAATTTTGACCAGGGGTGCCCAAACATTTGTATGCCACTGTAATTAATCAGGGTTTTCTTTCTACACTTCGTTGGTCAGGGCATTGAATACAAGAGCTGGGATGTCATGTTACAGCAGTGAGAGTGCATTTGGAGTACAGTTGGCCCTCCTTATCCGCGGGTTCCACATGCGTGGATTGAACCAACTGTAGATCGGGAAAACCGGGAAGTTCTCTCTCCAGCACTCGTTGTTTGAGCATTGTTCACCTGGCATATAAGAAAAATGGCTCCTAAAAAGTAATTAAATGGTCAAAGCAATTCCTCAAAGGCTAAGTGCTATCTCTCGCTGAGAAAGTAGAAATCTTAGATCTTTTGAAAAGCGGCATGTCGCTTGCTGAAGTGGTCCTCAGCCCTCAACCTCCACAGATCCTGACTTTAGTATTATTGAACCTCCTCCAAAATGTCCTTATTCCCTAAATAATAGTGTTCTAGAAGTATTTACATAGCATTTCCATTGTATTAGTTATTATAAGTACTGTAATCTAGAGATGATTAAAAGTATTACTCGTCGTCTGAGCATTGTTCTCCTTGCGTCTCGTTCGTTTGCTACTTGTGTTGTGAGTGAGAAGAAGGAATTTAACGCTAGTAAGGGATGGCTGGCTAGTTATGTAATGCGCTACAGCCTCAAGAACTTAAAGATCACGGGAGAATCGGATCGGCTGATGCTGAGGCGGCATCAGTGTTCCCAGAATTGCTATGATGGTTGTGTCTGTACTGAACATGTACAGACTTTTTTTCTTGTCACTATTCCCGAAACAATACAGTATAACAACTATTTACATAGCATTTACATTGTATTAGGTGTTATAAGTAATCTAGAGATGATTTTAAAGTATACAGGAGGATGTGTGTAGGTTATATGCAAATACTACGCCATTTTATACAAGGGACTTGAGCATCGGCGTTTTTTGGTATCCGAGGGTGTCCTGAAAACCAATCCCCCCACGGATATGGAGGGCGGACTGTATTAGATGCAGAAAAGATTCATAAGCTTGTTACCAGGACTGGAGAGTTTGAGTTATGAGGAGAGACTGGATTGGCTGCTACTGTTTTCACTGGAGCACAGGCGGCTGGGGGAATGAACTTATAAAAAGCATGAGGGGCATAGATAAGGTGAATGGTCACACATTTTTTTCCCCACACTAGGGGAATACGAAACTATAGGGAATTAGTTTAAAGTGAGTGCATTTAGAACTTATCTGCATGATAGGTTCTTCATATAGAAGGTGGTATGCACATAGAATGTGCTGTCAGAGAAAGTGGCAGAAAGCAAGTACGTTGCAATGTTTAAAAGATATTTAGTTGGAATTTTAAAGTGTAAAGTTAAATATATACATAGATTTAAAATAGAATCTGAACTTTCTTAAGTTATATTTAAAGTGAATTAAAAGAATTTGAAGTATTTTTTGTTTAAATATTTACCTAAGGAAATTGGAGTCTAAGTAGACAGAATTAGATTTATTTTAATGAGAAATTTAGGTAAGCCTAATCTATCAAGGTTAGCAGAGTTGGGACTTTTCTCTTCGGAGCGTAGAAGAATGAGAGGGAACTTGATAGAGGTCTACAAGATTATGAGAGGCATAGATAGGGCGGATAGCCAGTACCTGTTTCCCAGGGCACGAATAGCAAACACCAGAGGGCATATGTACAAAGTTAAGGGAGGGAAGTTTAGGGGAGAAATCAGGAGTAAGATTTTTACACAGAGGGTTGTGAGTGCCTGGAATGACTTGCCAGGGATGGTGGTGGAGGCTAAAACATTAGGGGTATTTAAGAGCCTCTTGGATAGGTACATGGATGAAAGAAAAATGGAGGGTTATGGGGTAGTGTGGGTTTAGTACTTTTTTAAAGGAATATATGGGTTGGCACAACATCGAGGGCCGAAGGGCCTGTACTGTGCTGTAGTATTCTAATGTCTAGTATCTCAGTATCTAGTAGAAACTCAGTTGTATACAGCAAAGTGAAACATTTTCATTATGTATAGCAACAAGAATAGTTTTCAAATACCAGCTTACTAATTTCCTTCCTTTATGCTGGAGATTGCTATAAAACGGTGCATCCTCTAGATTAGCAAGGAATCACGGGTGGAAACTTATATATTTCTATATTTAGGTGTGCAAATGTTTTCTCTGGAAATTACTGCTATTTTCACAAAATAATAATGGTGGATGTTGATAGTTTTGATATAACAGATAAATTTTGAGTTTGAAATTATGCGGTCAATATTTCACATGGATTTGCTACTACTCTGTCTGTGTGGTTATACTGATAGCAACACCGATGAAAAACTGTCAATTCAGTAAACTTGGTGTGTGTCTAAAGACTCAATTAGATTTGTTAAAAAGTTTACAATTTAAGATGGCAGTGTTGCTAGCTTACCCTCCTAACAGGCTTGCGGAAGACTGCACTCCTTCCTTATTAAAAAAAACATAGAAAACCTACAGCAGAATACAGGTCCTTCAGCCCACAATGCTGTGCCGAACATGTACTTACTTTAGAAATTACCTAGGGTTACCCATAGCCCTGTATTTTTAAAGCTCCATGTACCTATACAGGAGTCTCTTAAAAGACCCTATTGTATTTGCCGGCAGCCCATTCCATGCACTCACCAACTTCTGCATAAAAATTTTTTACCCCTGACATCTCCTTTGTACCTACTTCCAAGCACCTTAAAACTGTGCCCGCTCGTGTTAGCCATTTTAGCCCTGGGAAAAAGCCTTTGACTATCCATACGATCAATGCCTCTCATCATCTTTTACACCTTTATCAGGTCACCTCTCATCCTCTGCCACTCCAAGGAGAAAAGGCTGAGTTCACTCAACTTATTCTCATAAGGCATGCTCCCCAATCCAGGCAACATCCTTGCAAATCTCCTCTGCACCCTTAATATGATTTCCATGTTCTTCCTGTAGTGAGGCGACCAGAAGTGAGCACAGTACTCCAAGTGGGGTCTAACCAGGGTCCTATATAGCTGTAACATTACCTCTCGGCTCTTAAACTCAATCCCACGGTTGATGAAGTTCAATGCACCATCTGTTTTTTTAACCACACAGTCAACCTGTGCAGCAGCTTTGAGTGTCCTATGGACTCGGACTCTAAGATCCCTCTGATCCTCTACCAAGAGTCTTACCGTTATGCCATCATATTTGATCTACCAAAATAAACCACCTCACACTTATCTGGGTTGAACTCCATCTGCCACTTCTCAGCCCAGTTTTGCATCCTATCGATGTCCAGCTGTAACCTCTGACAGCCCTCTACACTATCCACAACACCCCAACCTTGTGTCATCAGCAAATTGATTAACTCATCCCTCCGTTTCCTCATTTAGGTCATTTATTCTTGAAAGTTAATTTATTACAAGTCTGAAATTACTAAGAACCCACAGCAAAGGCATTCACTGACATCCTGGGAACAACTAATTCTCTGTTTATGAACATAAGACTAGTCTGAGGGAAGGTGTAGTTTTCAAAATAGAATCTGAAATATCATGCTGCTCTAGTCAGAGCAACAGAAGTGTGTTAATTTGCTGAGGGATTTTCATCCGACACATGACATCTACATGCAGTCTTACAGAGTGCTCTGTAGGAATGATGTCTGTAGAATCTAGTATGTGGTTATGTTGGAAGCAGTACTATGTTTATAAATCTTCAAAGTGTAGTCTGCTTTTAGCAGTTTTGAAGTAACTAACTGGGAGTGATGCAAAATGAAACTTGCATTCTCTCTTAGATTATAATATTCTATCAGTATTATATAAGAAACCATATAATTCTATATTTGTTTGATGGCATTCCTTGAGCAGTTGTGTTTGAAAATCTAGAACATAAGGCTCCAAATTATGTGCAATTATGTGTTTAAAGGGCTAATTTAGAGTTGGAACAGAAACTTGCAGACTAACATTATTGCTGCATTTCCCTGCTGAATCAGGGCAGAGGCATAGAAGCTTGAAGTCCCATATTCAATGATTCAAGAACAGCTTCTTCCACTCGACCGTCATTTTTTGCACTGTTTATTTATTTTTGTAATCTGTCTTGGTGCTTTACTGCTGCTGCCAAAACGACAAATCTCACATCATGTAAGACAATGATAATAAAGCTGATTCTCACTGGGTGCCATATTTCCCAGGAGCAAGGAAACCTCACGAGTCATTGTTAAAACAGAAATACAGGTTAAATCAGAAGTTCCATGGTAGAGTCATTGATATGAAATGTTAAATCTGTTTCTCTCTCCCCATCTGCTGAATGATTGTGACAATGTCTGTTTCTGTTTTAATTCAGAAGTGGCCAGTCACATCCTGCTTCCTGGGACCTCACTCCTTGCTGTCCTTCTGTTCAATTCACAAGTGGGCAGATTGAAGGCTGGTTGGGTTTCATAATAAAATATTAATATTTGTCATGCTCTGTTTTTGTGAGTTATATTTGTCATTATGCTTCTATTTATTAAACGAAGGGTCTTGTATACTTTAGAATGAATGTGACAACTTCGGACTTTCATAATATAGATGATAATAACCGGTCACTCAAAACTTTCTGATGCCCAGCAGTTGGCTTGTTATTGATCTTGATATTAATTGAATGTGACACATTCCATTGGACAGCATACTGCATTTATATGTCATCAGTCTTTACTTAATATGCCTTTGTCATGCTGATTTCAAACATATCCTCTCTTTTGCTTTTAAATTTAAACACATGAAGGCAAAGTCCATTTTGTCAGAGAAAATGTGGTACTCTAAAAGAAACGTAGTTCCAAAGACTCGAGACCTAAATAGATGTCCTCATTGTAAGCAGTGACTCCTAGTTCTGTCCACAGTCGGCCCTCCTCATCCGTGGATTCCACATGCTCCATTAAAGTTGTTCCGTTCGTTGACCGACTGTAGCCTAACGCTTTTCCAATGACCGATGGCGTTTCACCTCTTTCTGATCGCTTTATTACTTTCACCTTATTTTCAATCGTGATCATGATTATTTTCATGAACAGAAACACTGGATTCAGAGCTGCACTGCCAGGCCCTAATGACCACTGCACTGAGCATGTTAAATAAAGTCCAGGGTTCCACTGGGTCCTAAAGACCATCGCATTGAGCCAGGTTAAATAAGGGACTTGAGCATCCACGTTTTTTGGTATCCGTGGGGGGTCCTGGAACCAATTCCCTGTGGATAAGGAGGGCTAACTGTACTTCCATAAGGAGAACCATCCTCTCCACAGACACTTGTACAGGTAGGCCAATTCTTGATAAAGATGGGGATGAAAGATTATTGTTGGTAGGTGTGAATGTGGAGTTGAGCTTAAAAATAGCTCAATTATGATTTTATGAAATGGTTGCACATGCAAGGAACAGAGCAGCCTTTTACTTGTAATTCATATGTGAGGATATGTATTTTTGAATTACAGACAATAATCAGAAATAGTCAGTAAGCTGATGTAAAGAATTCTGTTCAAGGTTCATTCACATTTCAGCATGGCATAGAACCAGCTTCTGTTGATGCATTACCTTTAGTGTATTTTACATGAGCGTCATAAGACAAACTTAGAAACAGAGCCATATGAGCACAAACAATGATGGTCAAAGAGTTGCTGAGGATTAATGGAGGGAATTTCAGAAGCTAAGGCTTTAATAATTGCAGTCATGACCACCATTGATAGTACATTAGAATTGGGGGCAGACAAGGGACCAGAGTTGCAAGAGCACATTTTGGAAGGTTAATAGGCTGTAAAAAATGACAAGGATGGGCAAGGGCAAAATGGCCTTTGAGAGATTTGAAAGTAAGGATGAGAATTTTTATCTTGAAGTCATAGAACATCCAAAAGACCATGAGATACAGGAGAAGAATTAGGCCATAGAAGAATTGATTCTGCTCTGCCATTTCATTATGGCTGATTCATTTCCCTCTCAGCCCCAATCTCCTGCCTTATCTCTGTAACCCTTCATGCCCTGACTAATCAAGGATCTATCAACCTCAGCCTTAAATATACCCAATGACAGCCTCCACAAGCATCAGTCTCCACAGATTTACCACCCTCTGGCTAAAGAAATTCCTCTTCATCTCCTCTATAAGCACCCCTCTATTCTGAGACTCTGCCCTCTGGTCCGAGAAGGTACATCCTCAGAATAGAAGGATGCTCACTTAGAAAGGAGTTGAGGAATTTCTTTAGCCAGAGAGTGGTGAATCTGTGGAATTTGTTGATTGGAATTTAGGGGGGAGGGCAGACAAGGGACTAGACATGGGATATTTCCTAATATCCTCTCCATATCCACTCTATCAAGGCCTTTCAACATTTGGTAGGTTTCAATGAGATCCCTCCTCAATGATTTGAATCCCAGTGAGTACAGGTCCAGAGCCCTCAAATGCTCCTCATAGGATAAGCCTTTCAATCCCGGACCCATTTTCGTGTACATCCAGTCATTGCCAAGCTATTATTATGCCTAATTCCATCGACATGCACCCGGACCATTGTCCTCCATATCTGTCCCATCCATGTACCTATCCAAATTTTTCTTAAATAATGAAATTGAACCTGCATTCACCACTTCTGCTGGCTGGTATTGTTTTATCAAAAGAGAGCCAGTGTGATTCAGGATGAGAGCAGTAGTTCTAAGTAAAGAAAGGTGGAATTGGCCAGCAGTCCTTGAGCACATATAGAGCTGGAGGTTGCAAAAGTGTGAATGAATGTTTTCAGTGTTTGGGGAGCTGTGGGAGGATCAGAGTCAAGCATTACTACAGAGGGAGAAGTAGGCTGTTGTAGTGGTTTTCTCATTGCCATCTAATGAAGAGCTAAGTTGCCAGCAGTCTGGTACAGGTCCAAATGGATGTTGAGGGAGGAGCTGAATTAGTAGCTGGAGAAAAGATGACAGCTGCTCAGGGAGCACTTTAACCATATAACCATAATAACAATTACAGCACAGAAACAGGCCATCTCGGCCCTTCTAATCCATGCCGAAAGCTTACTCTCACCTAGTCCCACCGACCTGCACTCAGCCCATAACCCTCCATTCTTTTCCTGTCCATATACCTATCCAATTTTACTTTAAATGACAATATCAAACCTGCCTCTACCACTTCTACTGGAAGCTCATTCCACACAGCTACCACTCTCTGAGTAAAGAAATTCCCCCTCAAGTTACCCGTAAACTTTTGTCCCCTAAGTTTCAACTCATGTCCTCTTGTTTGAATCTCCCCTACTCTCAATGGAAAAAGCCTATCCACGTCAACTCTATCTATCCCCCTCATAATTTTAAATACCTCTATCAAGTCCCCCCTCAACCTTCTACGCTCCAAAGAATAAAGACCTAACTTGTTCAACCTTTCTCTGTAACTTAGGTGCTGAAACCCAGGTAACATTCTAGTAAATCTCTGTACTCTCTCTATTTTGTGGACATCTTTTCTATAATTCGGTGACCAGAACTGTACACAGTACTGCAAATTTGGCCTTACCAATACCTTGTACAATTTTAACATTACATCCCAACTCCTATACTCAATGCTGTGATTTATAAAGGCCAGCATACCGAAAGCTTTCTTCACCACCCTATCCATATGAGATTCCACCTTCAGGGAAGTATGCACTATTATTCCTAGATCACTCTGTTCTACTGCATTCTTCAATGTCCTGACATTTACCATGTATGTCCTATTTGATTATTCCTACCAAAATGTAGCACCTCACACTTAGTAGCATTAAACTCCATCTGCCATCTTTCAGCCCACTCTTCTAACTGGCCTAATCTCTCTGCAAGCTTTGAAAACCTACTTCAATATCCACAACGCCACCTATCTTAGTATCATCTGCATACTTACTAATCCAATTTACCACCCCATCATCCAGATCATTAATGTATATGACAAACAACATTGGACCCAGTACAGATCCCTGAGGCACACCGCTAGTCACCTGTCACTATATATAAGGACAGGAAACTAAAAGTTAGAGTCATTGGAAAGGTTAAAAGAGGTGATGGTCAGGGAGAGCTGGGTGTTATTAGTATCTGAATGAACTTCAGTTGGAAAGTGACATCAGAAGGTAACAGACCATTTAGTAACTGCCAATTTTAAGATGTTGAAGGTTGTTAGTACTATTAGCAATTACTGAAATAATTCTACAGCATGAATATATAATCAGTGAAAGAAAGCCAGTCTTATGCTCTGGGCAAAAGATTCTGCGTGGCTGGTTTCCCTGAGTTCAGCATAGCACGGTAGCATAACAGTAATGTAATGCTATTACAACCCCATCTGTGAAATTGAGTTCAATTCCCGCCACAGTCTGTCAGGAGTTTGCACGCTCTCCTTGTGACCGCGTGGATCTCCTCCCACAGTGCAACGATGTACAGTTACAGTTAGTGAATTGTAGGAATGCTATGTTGGTGCCGGATGAATGGTAACACATGGGGGGGGGGGGGGGGCTGCCCCACACAATCCTCACTGATTTGATTTGACACAAATGACACATTTCACTGTACATTCAATGGCCACTTTATTAGGTACACCTGTAGTGCAGATATCTAATCACCAAATCGTGTGGCAGCAACTCAATGAATTAAAGCTTACAGATATGGTCAAGTGGTTCAGTTTTTGTTCAGACCAACCATCAGAATGGGGAAAAACTGTGATCTAAGTGACATTGACCATGGAATGATTGTTGGTGCCAAGTGGAGTGGTTTGAATATCTCAGTAAATGCTGATCTGGGATTTTCACACACCGCAGACTTTTTACATAAAATGGTGTGAAATACAAAAAACATTCAGTAAGTGGCAGTTCTGTGGGCAAAAATGCCTTGTTAATGAGAGAGGTCAGAGGGGAATGGCCAGACTAGTTCAAGCTCAAAAGAAGATGATAGTAATTCAATTAACCATGTATTACAACAGTGGTGTGCAGAAAAGCATCTCTGAATGCACAACATGTCGAACCTTGAAGTGGTCGAGTGATGAACACATCGTCCAACCACTTCTCTTTAACTTCTGCCATCTCCAATGGGATCCCACCACCAAGCACATCTTTTCCTCCCCCCCCCCCCCCCACTTTCTGCTTTCTACAGGGATTGCTCCATATGCGACTCCCTTGTCCATTCATCCCCCCCATCCCTTCCCACCGATCTCCCTCCTGGCACTTATCCTTGTAAACGGAACAAGTGTTACATCTGCCCTTATACTTCCTCCCTCGCCACCATTCAGGGCCCCAGAAGGTCCTTCCAGGTGAGGCGACACTTCACCTGAGAGTCTGCTGGGGTGATATACTATGTCTGGTGCTCCTCCTGTGGATTTCTATATATTGGTGAGACCTGACGCAGACTGGGAGACCGTTTCGCTGAACACTTTGTCCGCCAGAGGAAGCAGGATCTCCCAATGGCTGCACATTTTAATTCCTCGTCCCATTCCCATTCTGATATGTCAATCCATGGCCTCCTCTACTGCCAAGATGAAGCCACACTCAGGTTGGAGTAGCAACACTTCATATTCCATCTGGGTAGCCTCCAACCTGATGGCATGAACATTGATTTCACTAACTTCCGTTAGTGCCCCTCCTCCCCTTCTTACCCCATCCCTAATTTTATTTATTTATTTCCCTTTTTTTTTCCCTATTTCACTCTCACAATAACTGCTTGCCTGTTCTCCATCTTCCTCTGGTGCTCCCCTCCTGCTTTCTTTCTTCCAAGGCCTTTCGTCCCATGATCCTCTCCCTTCTCCAGCTGTGTATCCCTTTTGCCAACCAACTTCCCAGTTCTTAGCTTCATCCCTCCTCCTCCTGTCTTCTCATATCATTTCGGGTCTCCCCCTCCCCCTTCCACTTTCAAATCTCTTACTATCTCTTTTTTTCTGTTAGTCCTGATGAAGGGTCTCAACCTGAAATGTCAACCATACGTCTTCATTGCTCAGGGACAGGAGCGCTGCTGGAGATGTAGTTTTTCAGATGAGATATCAAAATCAGGATTATTATCACTGGCATGTGTTGTGAGAAATATTAACTTAGCAGCAGTGATTTAATGCTATATATAATATAGAAGAAGAAGCAGAAAAATCAATCAATTACAGTATATGTCTATTGAATAGATTAAAAATCGTGCAACAACAAATGTATTAAAGAAGTTGAGGTAGTGTTCATGGGTTCAATGTCCATTTAGGAATCGGATGGCAGAGAGGAAAAAGCTGTTCCTGAATCACTGAGTGTGTACCTTCTGGCTTCTGTACCTCCTGCCTGATGAGAAAAGAGTGAGAAAAGAACATGTCCTTAATAATAGATGCTGCCTTTCTGAGACACCGCTCCTTGAAGATGTCCTGGGTACTCTGTAGGCTTGTACCCAAGATGGAGCTGACTAATTTTTGGGTGTTTTAGGTGATAAACCAAATCTCCTCAAACTCCTAATGAAGTATCGCCACTATCTTGTTTCTTTATAGCTGCTTTGATATGTTGGGACCTGGTTAGGTCCTCAGAGATCTTGACGCTCAGGAACTCCCTCCACTTCTAATCCCTCTGAGGACTGGTATGTGTTCCTTCGTCTTACCCTTCCAGAAGTCCACAATCAGCTCTTTCGCCTTACTGATGTTGAGTGCCCGGTTGTTGCTGTGGCACCACTCCACTACTTGGCATATCTCGCTCCTGTACGCCCTCTCGTCTCCAACTGAGATTCTACCAACAATGGTTGTGTCATCAACAAATTCATAGGTGGTATTTGAGCTATGCCTTGCCACACAGTCATGGGTATAAGGAGAGTAGAGCAGTGGGCTAAGCACACACCCCTGAGGTGCACCAGTATTCATAGTCAGCAAGGAGGAGATATTAACACCAATCCGCACAGATTGTGGTCTTCCAGTTTAGGACGTCAAGGGAGGTATAGAGGCCCAGGTTCTGTAACTTCTCAATCAGGATTGTGGGAATGATGGTGTTAAATGCTGAGCTTTAGTTGATGAACAGTATTTTGACATAGGTGTTTATGTTGTCCAGGTGGTCTAAAGCTGTGTGAAGTGTCACTGAGATTGCATCTGCTGTTGACCTATTGTGGTGATAGGCAAATTGCAGTGGGTCCAGGTCTTTGCTGAGGCAAGAGTTCAGTTTAGTCATGACCAATCTCTCATAGCATTTCATCATTGTAGCTGTGCTACTGGATGATAATCATTAAGGCAGCTCCCTTTATTCTTCTTAGGCACTGGTATAATTGTTGCCTTTTTGAAGCAAGTGGGAACTTCTGCCTGTAGCATTGAGAGGTTGGAAATGTCCTTGAATACTCCCGCCAGTTGGTTGGCACAGGTTTTCAGAGTCTTACCAGGTACTCCATCTGGGCATTCTGTCTTGTGAGGGTTCACCCTCTTCAAAAACAGCCTAACATCAGCCTTTGAGACAGATATCACAGGGTCATCAGGTGCAGCAGGGATCTTCACAGCTATAGTTATATTCTCCCTTTCAAAGCGGGCATACCAGTTGAGTTCATCTGGTAGTGAAGCATCACTGCCATTCATGCTATTGACCTACCAAAATCAACCAGCTCACACTTATCTGGGTTAAACTCTATCTGCCACTTCTCAGCCTAGTTTTGCATCCTATCGATGTCCTGCTGTAACCTCTGACAGCCCTGCACACTTTCCACAACAAATTAACATTCATATCAACAATTTGAATGGTAATGTGATAAACTAGACTAGCAGGATCTGGACTAGTTGGAAAAATGGACTGGAAATGGTAGAATTTAATGCAAGCAATTGTGAAACATTGACCTTTGGGAGGACAACTCAGGGTAGGACTTGCACAGTGAATGGTAGGGCACTGAAGGGTATGGTAGAACAGAGGGAACTGGGAGTACAGATCAATAATTCCTTGAAAGTGGTGTCACAGGTAGATAAAGTTGTGAAGGGAGCTTTTTGCACATTGGTCTTCATAAATCAAAGTGTTGAGTGCAGGAGTTAGGATGTTATTTTGAAGTCGTTTGTGAGGCCTAATTTGGATTATTGTGTGCAGTTCGGGTCTCTACCTATAGGAAAGATATATCAATAAGATTGAAGAAGTATAAGAGAAAATTCACAAGGATGTTGCTGTACTTGAGGACCTGAGTTATAGGGGAAGGTTGAATAGGTTAGGACTTTATAACCTAGAGCTTAGGAGAAAAAGGGGAGAATTGATAGTTATACAAAATTATAAGGGGCATAGATAGGGTAAATGCAGAACAGGCTTTTTCCACAGACATTGAATGAGACTAGACCTAGAGCTCATAGATGGAGGGTGAAAGGTGAACTGATTAAGCAGGAACTTCTTTACTCTCAGAGGGTGATGAGTGTGGAATGAGCTGCCAGCAGAAATGATGGATGTGTGTTCAATTTCAACATTTAGGAGAAATTTGGATAGTGCATGGATAGGAGATGCAGTGGTCCAGGTGCAAGTGGATGGAATGAGGCAGTATAACAGTTTGTCACCAACTGGATGGGCAAGAGGGCCTGTTTCTGTGCTGTTGCGCTCTATGACTCTGTATGAATGTACCAGAAGATTAAAAAATTTTAGTAAGGAAGAGAATTTGGCTAGGTTTTGATTGTTTTCTTTAGATTAAAAGAGATTTAATTGAGTCCTTGGTAGACTGTGCAGTTGAAATCCATTACCCCTAACGAAGAGGTCAAGAACTACAAAACAACTGAAGAATCGTTGGTCTCTGGCATACATTGGCTGGATAAGCAGTTGAAGTGCTGAACGTGAGAGAGCTGTGGACTGGATGCAGGGATGTGGGAATAACTGTAATGCTTTGACTGGCGTCAGCCTGCTGGACAAAATGACCATCCGTGCTGAAAGTTATAATTTTGTGATTGGGATTTTGGTGTCTGCAAATTTGAAGATATCCATTTTGAACTCTCCGTTTCAGTGTTACCTATGTTAAATTTATGTTATTTAGTCTGTCTTTGAAAATCATTCCAGTAGCTTCAGCAGCACGTTGAGCGTTTTCAACTGGTCTGAATTTCTTTTTTATGAAGATATAACAAAGCATAAGGTTATACCAATTAGAGTTGTTATCTCAGAATTTTAGAAGATTGAAGTGGCTTGATTGAAGTTTCCTTCATGAATGAAATACATCTGATAGGGTTAAGAGTTAAAAACTGCTTCCTTTAGTTGTAATAACCAAGAAAATGCTAAAAGCACTCAGCAGGTCAATCAGAATTTGTAGAAAGGGAAACAGAGTAAACATTTCAGTTCCATGATCTCTTGTCAGAATATGTTTAAGATTTTGCACCTAAAATGTTAGTTTGGCTTCTCTTTTCACAGATGCTGCCTGACCAGTTCAGTTTTTTTTAACATTTTCTGTTTTTACCTTACAGTAGCTAGTAGTTTGAATTTCTGGGACTATGGATCATTGTCTAAAATGGCATTAATTGGAAGTTACAAGTGAATCATTTTTTGTTAAGGAAATTAAGAGGAAAATCTAGGCATAGGGAGTTTGGTCAAAGTTATAATCTCATTAAATGGCCGAAAGGACTTCAGGCTCTTTATGCCTCACTTCTGTTTCAATCTTCTTATGTTTCCTGCTGTAATAGCTTACTTCTGTGAGGACATTTGCTAGCAAGATTTGCTAATGATCCTCAAGCAGATGTGTACTTTGTATGATTGTTGGACACTCAGGAGATATGTTTATGAAGAAAATTGCAGTTTCTCACTTTCATGTTTGTCCTACTTTCTAAATTTCCAGTAAAGGTCTGAGTGAATGCATTCAACATATTGTAGTTATCCTTCCAAGCTGCTGCATTTGGCTGAAGAGCTTTGTTGCGAGGTGATTCTGGCAAGTAATTAGTTCTTCTGAATTCTTTATTTTTATTAGTCAATTGCTTCATTTACTATATATTGAATTAGTTTGGTGATCTAATGAGGTAAACATCCCACCCATCCCATTGTCAAAGTAATTGAAGCACAAACTAATTTGTACATATGTTGTGCAGTCATTGAATGCACACTGTCAGGTTCAGTTTCATTCTATGTAAGTGGGCCCCAAAGCATGTTGAGATGCTGCTGGTAATGTTACCAAATCTCTTATATCCATTTATCACTTACATAAACATCTCAGTTTGTTTATCATAATAATCCCTGATTAATTTATAATTTTCAGAGATAATTCCTCATCGTGGCCTAAAGTTTATAACTCATTCTAATAGCTTTTACTTCAGTCCAGTTTATTTGTGCTTAATCCAGATTGTTCTGTTTCATATCCTTTATGTAATACCCACCCTTCTCTCTGTTGACAATTTCTGTAATTGCTGACAGTTTCTGGCTCAACACTATCCACTGGGCACAAATTCCATCTTTTGACTCTAAGCTGAGCTACTGCAAATTTTTGTTTGCGGTACACATTAAAGCATTCAACTTTTTTTATACTCATTTAATTGTTACTAAACATCGGATGAAAGGAATTTTCATTTTGTGATAATCTCAAAATTGATGCTCATTGAGGGGTGGAGCAAGCAAGATTTGGGTAGATGATAGTAAAGGGACTCTTCTATTTAACCCTTTTAGTAGGCCTGCCATTTATTTGTGGCATTGCTGTTCTTTTACATTAGTGCCACTTACCTGAACTAACCCCATATCCATTCTCTTAATATCTAAAAATCTCTTAATCTCATTCTTGACTATAGTTGATGTCTGAACCTCCACAACCCTCCTTGGTAGAGTTCTAAAAATTCCCCAAGTTCTGGAGAAAGAAATTTCTTCTCAACTCAGGTCTGAATTAGAATTTAGTGACTCATGCAGTTTGCAGATGTGTGAAAGCACATGGCAGTTTTATGGTTTCTAGTGATGAAGCCAAGCATTATCTATCTAAATTGACTAAAAAGAATGCCTGAAGGATGTGACTAGACAGAATTTCAAAGAATTGTATCAACTCTGAAGCAAGACCTGCACTGAGAGAGTGGTCCTTGAATAATACCCTATTGTGCATGTGGCAATCACACTGAACTTCAATGCAACAGTCTTTTTCAGGTCAGAAACAGGAGAAGCCCCAGTGGAAACTATTATTGTATTACAGAAGGATCTGTTAACTGTGTAGCCTTAGCTAGAAAGGCAGAATCAATGGATATGGGTAAATTGATAATTGGTTTATTTGTCACATGTACCAAGATGTAGTGAAAAACCTGCCTTGCATGCAGATTGATTCATTACAGCTGTGCATTGAGGGAGTACAAAGTTAAACAGTAATCGAGTGTATAATAACATGTTACAGCTACAAAGAAGGTACAGGTAGAAACTAAAGTGTAAGCCCATAACAAGGTGGATCGTGCAGTCAAGAGTTCATCTTATTGTACGAGGGAACTGTTATCTTATAACAGTGGGGGTAGATGCTGTCCGTGAACCTGGTGGTACATACTCTCAGGGTGTCTGTAATCATCATAGTCACAACAGATTCAACTCCAGCACACCTGTTTATGGCTGGTGGGTTAGGAAGCTGGCAGATCACCTGTTCCTGTTTGAATACAGCAATAATGCTGTATTATTGCTGTATTAATGTCTGATGTAATATCCTGCAGATCAAGGAAGGAGAGGATAGGAGAGATGGGACTTGTGGCCAGAAGAGGCACAAGGATATACAGTGCCTATTAAAGGTATTTACACTGTGCCCCCCCCCCCCCAGAAATTTCATGTTTTATTATTTTACAAGAGTGAAATCACAGTGGATTTACTTTGGCTTTTTTGACTCTGATCAACAGAACAAGTCTCTCTTGTGTCAAAGTGAAAACAGATCTCTACAAAGTGATCTAAATTAATTACAAATATAAAACACAAAATAGTTGATTGCATAAGTATTCACCCCCTTCACGTCGGTATTTAGTAGATGCACTTTTGGCAGCCTTGAGTCTGTGTGGATAGGTCTCTATCAGTTTTGCACATCTGTACACTGCAATTTCTCCCCATTCCTCTTTACCAAACTTCTCAAGCTCTGTCAGATTGCATGGGGATTGTGAGTGAACAGCCCTTTTCAAGTCCAGCCACAGATTCTCAATTGGACTGAGGCCTGAACTCTGACTTGGCCACACCAGGACATTAACTTTGTTGTTTTTAAGCCATTCTTGTGTAGCTTTGGCTTTACGTTTGGGGTCATTATCTTGCTGGAAAACAAATCTCCCAAGTCTCAGTTCTCTTGCAGACTGCATCAGGTTTTCCTCCAAGATTTCCCTGTACTTTGCTGCATTCATTTTACCCTCTACCTTCACAAGCTTTCGAGGGCTTGCTGCAGTAAAGCATCCCCACAGCATGATGTAGCCACCACCGTGTTTCACAGTAGGGATGGTTTTTGATTTTTGATTATGGCTTGCCCTTATTCTGATGGCCAAAAAGTGAGTTTTTTTCCCAACAGTGGCTTTCTCTTTGCCTCTCTCCCATAAAGCTGCAACTGGTGAAGCACCCGGGCAGCAGTTGTATGCAAAGTCTGTCTCATCGCAGCCACTGAAGCTTGTAACTCCTCCAGAGTTGTCATAGGTCTCTTGGTGGCCTCCCTTCTTGCACAGTCACTCAGTTTTTGAGGATGGCCTGCTCTGGGCAGATTTACAGCTGTGCCATATACTTTCCATTTCTTGATGATTGACTTAACTGTACTCTAAGGGATATTCAGTGACTTGGAAATGTTCCTGTATTCATCTCCTGATTTGTGCTTTTCAATAACCTATTTGCAGAGTGCTTAGAGTGTTCTTTTGTGTTTGTGGTGTAGTTTTTGCCAGGATACTGACTCACCAGCAGTTGGATCTTCCAGACACAGGTGTATTTTTACTACAATCAATTGAAACACCCTGACTGCACACAGTGATCTCAATTTAACTAATTATGTGACTTATAAAACCAATTGGCTGCATCTGTGATGATTTGATGTGTCATATTAAAGACGGTGAATACTTATGCAATCAATTATTTTGTGTTTTGTATTTGTAATTAATTTAGATCACTTTGTAGCGATCATTTTGTTGACACACGAGTCTTTTCCTGTTGATCATTGTCAAAAAAGACAAATTGAATCCACTGTGATTCCATGTTGTAAAACAATAAAATATGAAAATTTCTAAGGGGTTGAATATTTTTATATGCACTGTAGTAGTCCTCTGTTGCCAGTTTGCCATACAGGTTCTCTACCTGCAGTAACAACCATCTTTGTGCTTGCTGTCAACAGTGATAAGCCATGAGAGCAACCTGTTTAGAGAGATTATTGCACTAGTCTGAAATTTGCTCTCCTTATTGTTAATCTATGTGCATCACGTTAGAGACCAAAAGGTTTGTACTCGAGTGTGATTGTTTGAGTGTAGGAGGTTCCTACACTCGAATAATATCATCACTTTGAAACTTTGAAAGTTGTGCTGTGAGGATTACATTCCTTGACTTCTCTAGTGCCTTTAACACCATCCAACCCAAGATCTTAAGGCACAAACTAACGGAGATGGGAGTAGACTCTGACATGGTGGATTGGATAGTGGACTACTTGACAGATAGACCTCAGTATGTGCGGTTGGGAGACTGTAGGTCTGACACGGTGGTCAGCAGCACAGGGGCGCCGCAGGGAACCGTACTCTCTCCGGTCCTGTTCACCCTGTACACATCAGACTTCCAATATAACTCAGAGTCCTGCCATGTGCAGAAGTTCGCTGATGACACGGCCATAGTGGGGTGTGTCAGGAATGGACAGGAGGAGGAGTATAGGAAACTGATACAGGACTTTGTGATATGGTGCAACTCAAACTACCTGCGTCTCAATATCACCAAGACCAAGGAGATGGTGGTGGACTTTAGGAGATCTAGGCCTCATATGGAGCCAGTGATCATTAATGGAGAATGTGTGGAGCAGGTTAAGACCTACAAGTATCTGGGAGTACAGTTAGACGAGAAGCTAGACTGGACTGCCAACACAGATGCCTTGTGCAGGAAGGCACAGAGTCGACTGTACTTCCTTAGAAGGTTGGCGTCATTCAATGTCTGTAGTGAGATGCTGAAGATGTTCTATAGGTCAGTTGTGGAGAGCGCCCTCTTCTTTGTGGTGGCGTGTTGGGGAGGAAGCATTAAGAAGAGGGACGCCTCACGTCTTAATAAGCTGGTAAGGAAGGCGGGCTCTGTCGTGGGCAAAGTACTGGAGAGTTTAACATCGGTAGCTGAGCGAAGGGCGCTGAGTAGGCTACGGTCAATTATGGATAACTCTGAACATCCTCTACATAGCACCATCCAGAGACAGAGAAGCAGTTTCAGCGACAGGTTACTATCGATGCAATGCTCCTCAGACAGGATGAAGAGGTCAATACTCCCCAATGCCATTAGGCTTTACAATTCAACCGCCAGGACTTAAGAACTTTTTAAAAGCTATTATTAATTCTTTTTGAGATAGTGATTTAGATGCATATCATATTTTTTACTGAGTTAAGTATTGTATGTAATTAGTTTTGCTACAACAAGTGTATGGGACATTGGAAAAAAAAAAGTTGAATTTCCCCATGGGGATGAATAAAGTATCTATCTATCTACTTTGACACCCTTCAGTGACTGATGAACAAGGACTCCTAGATCTCTTTGTATTTCTCCATTACCTAACTCTACACCGTTCAGATAATAATCTGCTTTCCTGTTCTTACTCCCAAAGTGGATAACCTCACACTTATTCACATTAAACGTCATCTGCCAAGTATCTGCCCACTCACTCAGCCTATCCAAGTCACCCTGAATTCTCCTAACATCCTCATCACATGTCACACTACCACCCAGCTTAGTATCATCAGCAAACTTGCTGATGTTATTCTCAATGCCTTCATCTAAATCGTTGATGTAAATTGAAAACAGCTGTGGTCCCAATACCGAGCTCTGTGGCACCCCACTAGTCACCACCTGCCATTCCGAGAAACACCCATTCACCGTTACCCTTTGCTTTCTATCTGCCAACCAGTTTTCTATCCATGTCAATATCTTCCCCCCAATGCCATGAGCTCTGATTTTACCTACCAATCTCCTATGTGGGACCTTATCAAATGCCTTCTGAAAATCGAGGTACACTACATCCACTGGATCTCCCTTGTCTAACTTCCTGGTTACATCCTCGAAAAACTCCAATAGATTAGTCAAGCATGATTTGCCCTTGGTAAATCCATGCTGGCTCGGCCCAATCCTATCACTGCTATCTAGATATGCCACTATTTCATCTTTAATAATGGACTCTAGCATCTTCCCCACTACTGATGTTAGGCTGACAGGACGATAGTTCTCTGTTTTCTCCCTCCCTCCTTTCTTAAAAAGTGGGATAACATTAGCCATTCTCCAATCCTCAGGAACTTATCCTGAATCTAAGGAACATTGGAAAATGATTACCAATGTATCCGCAATTTCCAGGGCCACCTGCTTTAGTACCCTAGGATGCAGACCATCTGGACCTGGGGATTTGTCAGCCTTCAGTCCCATCAGTCTACTCATCACCGTTTCCTTCCTAATGTCAATCTGTTTCATTTCCTCTGTTACCCTATGTCTTTGGCCCATCCATACATCTGGGAGATTGCTTGTGTCTTCCCTAGTGAAGACAGATCTAAAGTACTTATTAAATTCTTCTGCCATTTCTCTGTTTCCCATAACAATTTCACCCAATTCATTCTTCAAGGGCCCAACATTGTTCTTAACTATCTTCTTTCTCTTCACATACCTAAAAAAAGCTTTTGCTATCTTCCTTTATATTCCTGGCTAGCTTGCGTTCGTACCTCATTTTTTCTCCCCGTATTGTCTTTTTAGTTAAGTTCTGTTGTTCCTTAAACACTTCCCAATCATCTGTCTTCCCACTCACCTTAGCTGTCATATTTCCTTTTTTTTAATGCTATGCAATCTCTGACTTCCTTTGTCAACCACTGTGGCCCCTTTCCCCCCTTTGAATCCTTCCTTCTCTGGGGGATGAACTGATTTTGCACCTTGTGCATTATTCCCAAGTATACCTGCCATTGCTGTTCCACTGTCTTTTCTGCTAGGATATCCGTCCAGTTAACTTTGGCCAGCTCCTCCCTCATGGCTCCATAGTTTCCCCTGTTCAACTGCAACACTGACACCTCTGATCTGCCCTTATCCTTCTCAAATTGCAGATAAAAACTTATCATATTATGGTCACTACCTCCTATTGGCTCCTTTACTTCAAGATCGCTTATCAAATCCTGTTCATTACACAAGACTAAATCCAGAATAGCCTTGTCCCTGGTCGGCTCTCGTACAAGCTGTTCCAAGAATGCATCCCGTAGGCACTCTACAAACTCCCTATCCTGGGGTCCAGCACCAACCTGATTCTCCCAGTTCACCTGCATGTTGAAATCCCCCATAACTACTGTGACATTACCTTTGCCACATGCCAATGTTAACTTCCTATTCGACTTGCACCCAATATCCATGCTACTGTTTGGTGGCCTGTAGACAACACCCATTAGGGTCTTTTTGCCCTTACTGTTCCTCAGTTCTATCCACACAGACTCTACTTCTCCTGATCCTATGTCCCCCCTTGCAAAGGACTGAATCTCATTCCTCATCAACAGGGCCACCCCACCCCCTCTGCCCACATTTCTGTCCGTACGATAGCACGTATACCCTTGTACATTCATTTCCCAGGTCTGATCTCCCTGCAGCCATGTCTCCGTTATCCCAACAACATCATTGTTACCCTTTCACACCATAGCTTCAAGCTCATCCGCCCTATTTCTGACACTTCGTGCATTCAGATATAGAATTTTTAGCCCATTTCTCCTCTCTCTGTTTAAATCGCTGCCTATTGTGCTTAGCCCAGCTCCCCGAACTCCCATCGGGCTATACGCCCCTTGAATTTCGTTGTCCTTCCTAAATTTACTTATTCTTTTTGCACATTTAACTCCATGTTCCGTCAGACCATCCCTCTGTACGTGTCCTCCTTATCACTTGTTCCGCCTCACCTTTCTCTACTACGCACTTAATATTCCAGAACCGTGTAGTCCCCACCTGTCCTTTATTCTTCCTCTCGCTATCCTCTCTCGCATTCTGGATCCCTGCCCCCTGCAAATTTAGTTTAACCCCCCCCCCGAGAAGCACTAGCAAACTTTCCTGCAAGAATGTTAGTACTGCTCCAGTTCAGGTGTAAACCGTCCCGTCGGAACACATTCCCACCTTCCCTGGAACAAAGCCCAATTATCATGCCATTTACTTGTTTGCTGAAGCACGTAAGAGAGTAGTCTGACAGTGAATAATCACAAGATAAAGGTCCTCCAACCCTGCTGCACGATGTTGGTTTCTGACAAAATGGATTCAGTGAGCTCTTGAAGAGTGTGGACCACTGATTACCTGAGGAACCATTTTTGGTGAACAGAGATTTCGATGATGAAATTCACCAAAATAAATGATCCTTCAAACCCGCTTTGTTCACTCAACGTACAGCCTTTGATCGATATTTGAAGATCAGGATCTCAGCTGGCACAAAATGCAAGGTCTACCAGGCAGTAACGATTCCTGCACTCCTGGATGTTTCTTATATTTGGACAAGATACACTGCTCACCTCAAAACACTGGATAAATGAGACCAATGATGTCTCTGTGAAATCCTCGAAAAGCACTGGAGTAGTCAGTAAACCAATGTCAGTCTCTCTCCCAGGCCAACATTTCCAGTAATGTACCCTAGTTACTCTTAATCCACTCCAATAGGGCAGCAATGTTGTTTGCAAACCTAGCATCAGACTACCAAAATTGTCTCTTCAAGGGATGCAAGCAGTTCAAATTATGTATGTTTAATTTATTCAAGGCTTCTTCACACACTGGCCAGAGCTTTCAATAACATGATGTAGCTCAAAAAACAGCTACTGACACAGCATGTTCCATAAATAGAGACAGCCTTTAAAGTAACAATCAGTACAATGTGTAATACATAGGGTACTGCTGCTAGTGTGTGGGAGGGGGCAATAGAGGGGCTTTGGGGTTTAACGTTTTCATTGTCACTCATTCTTTGGGGCATTCTGTTTTCATAGATGCCTGCGAAGAACAAGAATTTCAGGTTGAATATTGTTTACATTTCTCTGATATTAGATGGAACTGTTGACTCTTCTTGCTACCAAAATGGATTGGATTTTACTGTGTTAAATTGCACCTGCCTGTCCTTTCTGCTAATTCTACAAGCTTGCACATGTCTCCTTGAAGTCTTCTACACAGCTTACTATGTGCTCATATCCTATGTACAGCTGACTTTTTGCAGGGCTTCTCTGTTTTGTGTAACCTGATGGGTTTCCATTGTTGGCTTGCCCACTCTTTCATATTGTACTATTTTGACATTTCTGAATCTTAACTTAATCTAAAACAAATGTTGCTGCCGATACTTCTTCCCTATGCTCCAGTATCTCATAGTTACCGTAATTGTGATCTTCACATTCTTGCCCTATTATTATAGTCATGTAGTCACTTTTCTTGATTTTTAACTGTCCTCATTAGCTGTGTGAAAGGTTTGGGGTTTCTTCCTCCAGTGAAATCCATTGCAGAAACATAGGTCAAAGCGTATGCAGTTCATTCAGGGGTTTTGTGAAAATCATTGCTGTTACCTGGAGACAGTTTTTCATGTCATGTGGTTACACAATGGAAAGAGGCTCTTGGCTTTTGAGTCTGGGAGTGATTCAGCCTTAAAGTAACAATCATTATTCACAGACAAAAACTGTATCTACAACCAGTGCTGTCTCATTAAACTAATATAACCATAGTATATGTCTGAGAAACTGTAATTTCACAATAAAATAAACAATTTTAGGCTTTTCACCTGAAGGGACACAACAAAAACTTCTCATTGTGTTTAACTTTAGTGTAGTAATTGTCCTTATAAGGAAATGTAATTTGCTATTCTTAATCAGCAAAATTAGATGAAGATAAGTGGCATGAAGACTAGTTTGTCTGGTTCTGGTGTTTTGTTTGAGTAGGGGACTCTTGTCATGACACCATGTATACAATAGAAGCAAAAGTTAAGGTCTGGTTTCTATATCTACAGCTGCTGCCTGGTTTACTGACCATTTCCAGCAGATTTTCCTTTTTGTTTGAGATATTCAGCATCCAGAATATTTTCTTTTAGGTTTTTTTTGTCCCGACTCCTTTTAAATCCTTTTAATTGCAGTTGAACACAATGATAGGATTTCAGTTGAATGCCTCTTCAGGAGGAGTCAATAAGGTTCAAAGTAAAAACACAAAATGCTGGCAAAACTCAGCAGGCCAGACAGCATCTATGGGAGGAGGTAGTGACGACGTTTCGGGCCGAAACCCTCCATCAGTGTTGGTATGAATGACTTAGGCAGGAGAGGGGTAGAGGACCTGCACAGTAAGTTTAAGGAGTTAGGAAGGAGGCTGAAAAGCAGGACTTCCAAGGTGGTAATCTCCGGATTACTCCCAGTGCTACAAGCTAATGAAGGTCAGAACAGGAAGTTAGTGCAGATGAGTGAGTGCCTGAGGAGATGATGCAGGGGGCAGGGTTTCAAGTTCTTGGGTCATTGGAACCTTTTCTGGGGAAGGGGTGACCTGTACAAGTGGGACAGGTTGCACCTGAACTGGAGGGGAGCCAATACCCTGGGCAGAGGTTTGCTAATGCTATTGGGGAGGATTTAAGCTAGATTTGTAAGGGTGGTGGGAAATGAAGTCAAGTGAAGGGGTGGTTGGTGCACAAATAGTGACAGCTCATATGGAGTTTATGAGGAAGGATAGGCAGGTGATTGAGCAAAGAATCACTCAGCCAGATGGTTTGAGGCAATGCAAGGAGTATCATAAGCAAGGCAGATGAATGGAACCATGATGTTGTGGCTAACATAGAGACTTGGACATCTCAGGGCAGCAATGACTGCTGAGTGTGCCAGGCTTTAGATGTTTCAAAAAGGATAGGGAGGGAAGCAAAAGAGATGTGGGAGTGGTACTGCGAATCAGGGATAGTGTCACGGCAGCAGAAAAGGAGGAAGTCATGGAGGGATTGTCTACTGAGTCATTGAGTGTAGAAGTCAGAAACAGGAAGGGGGCAATAACTATTTTTATAGATAGATAGATACTTTATTCATCCCCATGGGGAAATTCAACTTTTTTCCAATGTCCCATACACTTGTTGTAGCAAAACTAATTACATACAATACTTAACTCAGTAAAAAATATGATATGCATCTAAATCACTATCTCAAAAAGCATTAATAATAGCTTTTAAAAAGTTCTAAGTCCTGGCGATAGAATTGTAAAGCCTAATGGCATTGGGGAGTATTGACCTCTTCATCCTGTCTGAGGAGCATTGCATCGATAGTAACCTGTCGCTGAAACTGCTTCTCTGTCTCTGGATGGTGCTATGTAGAGGATGTTCAGAGTTATCCATAATTGACCGTAGCCTACTCAGCGCCCTTCGCTCAGCTACCGATGTTAAACTCTCCAGTACTTTGCCCACGACAGAGCCCGCCTTCCTTACCAGCTTATTAAGACGTGAGGCGTCCCTCTTCTTAATGCTTCCTCCCCAACACGCCACCACAAAGAAGAGGGCGCTCTCCACAACTGACCTATAGAACATCTTCAGCATCTCACTACAGACATTGAATGACGGCAACCTTCTAAGGAAGTACAGTCGACTCTGCGCCTTCCTGCACAAGGCATCTGTGTTGGCAGTCCAGTCTAGCTTCTCGTCTAACTGTACTCCCAGATACTTGTAGGTCTTAACCTGCTCCACACATTCTCCATTAATGATCACTGGCTCCATATGAGGCCTAGATCTCCTAAAGTCCACCACCATCTCCTTGGTCTTGGTGATATTGAGACGCAGGTAGTTTGAGTTGCACCATATCACAAAGTCCTGTATCAGTTTCCTATACTCCTCCTCCTGTCCATTCCTGACACACCCCACTATGGCCGTGTCATCAGCGAACTTCTGCACATGGCAGGACTCCGAGTTATATTGGAAGTCTGATGTGTACAGGGTGAACAGGACCGGAGAGAGTACGGTTCCCTGCGGCGCTCCTGTGCTGCTGACCACCGTGTCAGACCTACAGTCTCCCAACCGCACATACTGAGGTCTATCTGTCAAGTAGTCCACTATCCAATCCACCATGTCAGAGTCTACTCCCATCTCCGTTAGTTTGTGCCTTAAGATCTTGGGCTGGATGGTGTTAAAGGCACTAGAGAAGTCAAGGAATGTAATCCTCACAGCACAACTGACCCCCTCTAGGTGAGAGAGTGATTTGTGCAGCAAATACGTGATAGCATCCTCCACTCCCACCTTCTCCTTATACGCAAACTGAAGAGGATCCTGGGCGTGCCTGGTTTGTGGCCTCAGATTCTGTATTATCAGCCGCTCCATGGTCTTCATCACGGACCCCCCCCCCCAATAGTAACAGAGACATCGAGGAGCAAATAGGGAGGCAGATTCTGGAGAGGTGCAATAATAATAGGATTGTTGTGATGGGTGAGTTTAACTTTAAGACAGAATATAATACCAATGGTAAGAATCTTGGCAGTGAGGAGGATCAGTGAAATCTTAAAGTCCATGTTCATAGGACACTCAGAGCTGCTGCACAGGTTGACAGTGTTGTTCAGAAAGCATATGGTGTGTTGGCATTCACCAACCATGGGATTGAGATCAAGAGTCGTGAGGTAACGTTACAGCTATACAAGACCTTGGTCAGACCCCACTTGGAGTAATGTGTTCAGTTCTGGTCACCTCATTACAGGAAGGATGTGGATGCTGTAGAGAGAGTGCAGAGGAGATTTACACCATAATCAGGGCGTCTGGCCCATCAAGTCTGCTCCGCCAATCAATCATGGCTGAAACTTTTTCTCTGTCTCCTCCTCAACCCCAGTTCCCGGCCTTGTCCCTGTAACCTTTAATGCCATGTCCAGTCAAGAACCTATCAATCTCTGCCCTAAATACACCCAACAACTGGTTTCCATAGCTGCATGTGAAAGCTTCACAACAAATTCCACCCTTTGGCTAAAGAAATTCCTCCGCATCTCTGTTTTGAAAGAGCCCCCATCTATCCTGAGGCTACGCCCTCTTGTCCTAGACTCTCCCATCATGGGAAACATCCTTTCCACTTCTACTCTGTCTAGGCCTTTCAACATTTGAAAGGTTTCAATGAGATCCCCCATCATCCCTTCTAAATTCCAGCGAGTACCAGACCCAAAGCCATCAAACATTCCTTGTATGATAACCCTTTCATTCCTGGAATCATCCTTGTGAACCTCCTCTGGACCCTCTCCAATGCCAACACATCTTTTCTAAGATGAGGGGCCCAAAACTGTTCACAATGCTCAAGGTGAGGCCTCACCAGTGCCTTATTAAAGCCTCAACATCATAACCTTGCTCTTGTATTCGAGACCTCTTGAAATGAATGCTAACATTGCATTTGCCTTCCTCACCACCGACTCTACCTGTAAGTTAACCTTCAGGGTGTTCTGCACAAGAACTCACAAGTCCCTTTAAATCTCAGATTTTTAGATTTTCTCCCCTTTAGGAAATAGTCTGCACATTTATTTCTACTACCAAAATGCATGACCATGTATTTCATTTGCCACTTTCTTGCCCACTGTCCAAGTCCTTCTGCATCCTACCTGTTTCCTCAACACTACCTGCCCCTCCACCAATCTTGATATTGTCTGCAAACTTGGCAACGAAGCCATCTGTTCCATCATCTAAATCATTTATATGCAGCATAAAAAAAGTGGTCCTAACACCGATCCATATGGAACACCAGCAGCCACTGGCAGCTAACCAGAAAGGATCCTTTTATTCCCACTGGCTGCCTCCTACCAATCAGCCAATGCTCTAACCATGTTAGTAACTTTCCTGTAATACCATGGGCTCTTATCTTGGTAAGCAGCCTCATATGTGGCATCTTGTCAAAGGCCTTCTGAAAGTCCACAACATCCACTGCATCCTCTTTATCTATCCTCTAAGAATTCCAACAGGCAGGATTTTCCCTGAAGGAAACCATGCTGACTTTGTTCTATCTTGTCCCGTGTCACCAAGTATTCCATCACCTCATTCTTAACAATTGACTCCATCGTCTTCCCAGCCATTGAGTTCAATCTATAATTTCCTTACTGCTCCCTTCTGCCTTTCTGAAAGAGTGGAGTAACATTTGCAATTTTCCAGTCCTCTGGCACCATGCCAGAGTCCAATGATTGTTGAAAGATCACTTCTAATACTGCCACAATCTCCAATGCTACCTCCTGCAGAACCCAATGGTGCAGTTCCTCTGGTCCGGGTGACTTATGTACCATTAAGTCTTTAAGCTTTTTGAGCACCTTCTCTCTTGTAACAGTATCTGCACCCACTTCTCTTCCTTCACGCACTACATCATCAGCCATACTGCTAGTGTCTTCCACAGTGAAGACTGATGCAAAGTACTCATTTAGTTCAGCAGCCATCTCCTTGTCCCCCGTTATTATTTTCCCTGCCTCATTTTCTAGTGGTTCTATATCCACTCTCATTTCTCTTTTAGACATACTTGACATACTTGAAAAAACTTTGTTTTCCCACTAATTTTTGCTTTATTGTATGCCCTTTCTTTTGCTCTTACAATAGCTTTGACTTCCCATGTCAGCCATGGTTGTGCTATTTTACCTTTTGAGTATTTCTTCATTTTTGGAATCGACTTTTAGATTGGTACATGGAGCTTGGAAAAATAAGGACTATGCGGTAGGGAAATTTTAGGCAGTTTCTAGAGTAGGTTACATGGTCGGCACAACATTGTGGGCCGAAGGGCCTGTAATGTGCTGTAGATTTCTATGTTCTAAGCTGTTCAAATGCAAATATAAATAAATAGTAATAGATAACAAAAACATGAGATACTGAGATAGAGTCCTTATAGTGAGATCATTGTCGGAAAATTTCAATGATGGGGCAAATGAGTGTAGCTATTCCCCTTTTTTTTTGAAGAGCCTGATGCGTGAGGGGTAGTAACTGTTCTTGCACCTGGTGGTGCGAGTCCTGAGTCTCTTGTACCTTCTACCTGATGGCAGCAGTAAGAAAAGATCATGGCCTGAGTTGTGAGGATCTTTGATGAATGCTGCTTTTCTGCAACAACGTGGGTGTGCTCAATGCTTGCGAGGGTTTTCCCCATGATGTACAGGGCCAAATCCACTAGCTTTTGTTGGATTTTCTGCTCACACCAGGCCGTAATGCAGCCAGTCAGCATACTTTGCAACACACATCTCTAGAAGTTTGCCAAGGTTTTTGATGACATGCTGAACCTCTGTAGACTCCTGAGGAAGTAAAGGCACTGTTGTGTTTTCTTTGCAATTATATTTATTTGATAGGTTCCAGGATTCCATGACAAGCCCTCTGAGATCATGAAACACAGGAATTAAAAGTTACTGACCTTCTTTACCTCTGATCATCTGATGAGGACTGGCTAATGGATCTCTGTTTTTTCTCTGAAGAAGTTTCTTGTTCTTATTGACATTTAGTGAAAGGTTGTTGTTATTATTATACCATCCACCAAATTTTCGATCTCCCTCCTGTATGCTGGTTCTTCACTACCTTTGATACAGCCCACACCAGTGGTGTCATCAGCAAACTTGTATATTGGGTGTTGGAGCTGTATTTAGCAACACAGTCATAGGTGTTAAGTGACTAGAGCATGGGGCTAAGCATGCATTGTTGCGGTGCTCCTGTGCTGATGGAGTTTGTGGCGGAGATGTTTTTTGCCAGTCAAAACAGACTGGTGTCTATAAGGGAGGATATCCAGGATCCAATTGCAGAAGGAAATTATAGACCTGTGAGTCTTCCTTCAGTTGTTAGTAAGTTGATGGAGAAGATCCTGAGAGGCAGGATTTATGAACATTTGGAGAGGTATAATACGATTAGGAGTAGTCAGCATGACTTGGTCAAAGGCAGGTCGTGCCTTACGAGCCTAACTGAATTTTTTGAGGATGTGTCTAAACACATTGATGAAGGAAGAGCAGTTGATGTAGTGTATTTGGATTTCAGCAAGGCATTTCATAAGGTACCCCATGCAAGGCTTATTGAGAAAGTAAAGAGGCATGGGATCTAAGGGGACTTTGCTTTGTGGATCCAGAAATGGCTTGCCCATAGAAGGCAAAGGGTGGTTGTAGACGGGTCATATTCTGCATGGAGGTCAGTGACCAGTGGTGTGCCTCAGGGATCTGTACTGGGACCCCTACTCTTAGTGATTTTTATAAACGACTTGGATGAAGAAGTGGAGGGACAAAGGTTGGGGGTGTTGTGGATAGTGTGGAAGGCTGTCAGAGTTTACAGCAGGACATTGATAGGATACAAAACTGGGCTGAGAATTGGCAGATGGAGTTCAACCCAGATAACTGTGAAGGGGTTCATTTTGTTAGGTCAAACTTGATGGCAGAATATAGTACACTGGACAACAATGTACTATAAAAAGTGTAATATAATTTTTTAAAAGTGTTGTTTCCTCAGAATTTTTTTTGTTTATGATAGTCTGCTTGAAAATGAACACAAATATAATTACAGACTGCTTGTATCACGTAGGAATTTGGAGAAACAACAAATTACCTTTTATTGAATATAATATATTTAAATGCATAATGGTGCTGATGCTTTGCAATAGTTCAACTAAGTTAAAAATATTTTGTTAATGATTTTTATTTGTACTCAAGTGTCTGAGGCTTCTTGCTTAAGTGTCCAACTATAATTCGCCAGCATTGATGGATTCCAGTTGCCCTGGTATCTTTTCTCTACAACGGCAATGTCCTGGTGAAACCTTTCACCATGTTCATCACTAACAGCACCAAGATTTGCAGGGAAGAAGTCTAAATGGGGATGCAGAAAATTAATCTTTAGTGACATGTTGCATTTCATGGTTTTATACGCTTGAAACATGCTTTCAACCAGCTGCATGTAGTTTGGTGCTCTGTAGATGCCGAGAAAAATTTCAACAACTTCCTTGAATGCCATCCATGTGATTTTCTCCGGTCCCACTAGAAATTCTTCAAATTGTCTGTCATTGATGACCTGTTTGATTTGTGGACCAACAAAAATGCCTTCCTTAATCTTGGCATCGGTTATTCTGGGAAACATCTGTCTCAAATATCAAAATCCTTCATAGAAATTTTTGTGCCTGGTGATAGCAAATTCCATCCTTACAGTCCTGAACCCAATAATTATTACTAAAGCCCGTCCTGCCATGCAGCAGCCGGGCCACTTAAGCATGCCCAAGCATGCCTGGACAAGATAGGAAACTTTCCAGCTTACGTCGTAGGCAACATTTTAATTGACTTGAATTATGAATTGAGATAATAAACACAAGTGATTTCAAAAAATGGTGCATGACAGGGAAATTTCATGGTGATTTTAATGATCAGTAGCCCAAAATTCACAAGATACACCTAAAGGTATTCAGGAAGCAAAATCTTTGTTGTCCAGTGCTATTAATGGTAAGACTCTTGGCAGTGTGGAGGATAAGAGGGATCTTGGGGTCCGAGTCTGTAGGACACTCAAAGCAGCTGCGCAGGTTGACTCCGTGGTTAAGAAGGCATAGGTGTATTGGCCTACATCAATTGTGGAATTGAATTTAGGAACCGAGAGGTAATGTTGCAGTTATATAGGACCCTGGTCAGATCCCATTTGGAGTACTGTGCTCAGTTCTGGTCGCCTCACTACAGGAAGGATGTGGAAACCATAGAAAGGGTGCAGAGGAGATGTACAAGGATGTTGCCTGGATTGGGGAGCATGCCTTATGAAAACAGGTTGAGTGAACTTTGCCTTTTCACTCAACTTTGGAGCATTGGAGGATGAGAGGTGACCTGATAGAGGTGTATAAGATGATGAAAGGCATTGATTGTGTGGATAGTCAGAGGCTTTTTCCCAGGACTGAAATGGCTGCCACAAGAGGGCGCAGGTTGAAGGTACTGAGGAGATGCCAGAGTTAAGTTTTTTACGCAGAGAGTGGTGAGTGTGTGGAATGGGCTGTCGGCAACGGTGGTGGAGGCGGATACGATAGGGTCTTTTAAGAGACTCTTGGTTAGGTACATGGAGCTTAGAAAAATAGAGGGCTATGGGTAACCCTAGTAATTTCTAAGGTAGGGACATGTTTGGCACAACTTTGTGGGCCGAAGGGCCAGTATTGTGCTGTAGGTTTTCTATGTTTCTAAGGGGTATTGAGGCCCAAATCTTGGAGTTTACTGATTAGTTTTGAAGAGATGATAATATTAAATGTAGAGCTGTAAACAGTAAAGAGCATCCCGATGTATGCACCTTTGCTGTCTAGATGTTCCAGGGTTATGTGAAGAGCCAATAAGATGGCATCTGCTGTAGGCCATTTGCTGTGGTGGGCAAATTGGAGTGAAAGCGTCACCACTCAGACAGGGGCTGATATGCTTCAACACCAGCCTCTCAAAAGACCTCATCACTGCGGATGTAAGTGCCACTGAGTGCTCATTGATACAGGTTACCATGCTTTTCAGTTACCGGTATGATTGAAGCCTGTAGAAGCAGATGGGTACCACATACTGCTGGAGAGAGAGGCTGAAGATTTTCGTGAATACACCAGCATGGGTCTTCAATTCTTGGCCAACTACTCTATTGGGACCGTATGTTTTCCTTGCATTCACTCTCTTGAGGGCAGCCTGCACTTTATCTTCAGATACTGAAACCAAAGTTTTAATAGGGTACTTGGCTCCTTGAAGAAAGAGAAGCAGAGTGTATACGACCATGTTGTCTTTTCTGTCATGCTAGATGCTGCTACAATAAATATGCTGAGCCGCTGTTCTCAAAGCAGTTCTGAGAATGAATACAGAGCATCCCAGTAAAATTCCACAGCCAACATCTTGTTGATGTCACATTGGCTCTTGTGAGTGAACTCGAAAGTATGCAATTCAACAGTAAGCCAAAGCCCACTCATGAGATTGGGACTAAGAAGGTTTCCTTGTGCTCACAGGTGGTGGTGGGAGGGGTGGTTTAAACTAGAGTTATAGGGGGATGGGAATCAGAGGGCCAGAACAGATAGTGGAGGGGTTGTGGGAACGTGTTGTTGAGATCTCTGACAAAAATAGGGATCAAAAGGTTGAGCATGATGCAATTAATGTGCTGATCTGCATTTTTTTTGAAATTGATTTTTTATTGGAGTTCATCATCAAACATTTCCATTAGATGTATTTCAGATACTGTACATATATCATATATTCATATTTGCTACAAATCTGCACATAATATTTATCTGAGGTATACGCTTATAGAGAAGAGAGGAAAAGAACAAGCGAAAGGAGAAAACTATGTACAAGTAGGGAGTGATCTTTTTTTTTACAACATATTGATTAGTGAGAATAAAATCAGGCCTATGAGGTGTTATGTAGTTAAACCATTTTTCCCAGTATGAATCAAATTGTTCCAACTTATGATTAACAGATGCTGTTATCTTCTTCATTTTGTAAATGTCCATTGTAATTTCCATCCATGCGTTCAAAGTTAGATTTGCGTGTATTTTAATGCAAGGAGTATTGTAGGAAATGCGGATGAGCGCAGAGCATCAATCAACACTTGGAATTATGGTATTGTAGCTATTAGAGAGACTTTTTTGCAGGAAGGCAGGATTGGGATCTCAAAATTCCATGTTTCTGTCGTGGGGATGGGAACTGGAGTGATAGTGCTGAGGCTGAGGTAATTGGTTTACAGAGGTGGTGTGTAATGAGACTGCGAGCAAGGAGAGGCTGATGATGGGGCAAAATTACAGTCAACAGGACGAGTTTGCAATGTAAAAGGCGGACAAAATTGAAAAGGGTGAATACAGGACTGAGGGTGTAATATTTGTGTGCAATATACAAACTAAGGAGAATGAACTTGTAGCACAGTTACAGATTGGCATGTATGCCGTTGTGGCCATCACTGACTCGTGGTTGAAGGAAGATTATAGCTGGGAGTTGAATGTCCATAGATGCACATTGTATCAAAAAAACAGGCAGAAGGGTTGGCGTGGCTCTTTTGGGAAAAAAAATAGGGTCAGAAAGTGTTGAATCATTGTGGGTAGAGCAAAGGAACAAAGGTGTACAAAGGCTGTTGTAAATCTAGTTGAAAAGAAAAGGTTACGAAAGGTTCAAAAAAACTAGGTTATGATAGAGATCTAGAAGATTATAAGGCTAGCAGAAAGGAGCTTAAGAATGAAATTGGGAAAGCCAGAAGGAGCCATGAGAAGGCCTTGGCAGACAGCATTAAGGAAAACCCCAAGGTATTCTACAAGTACAGTCGGCCCTCCTTATCCGTGGATTCTGCGTGCACGGATTCAGCCAACCGCGGATCGGGAAAACCCGGAAGTTCTCTCTCCAGTACTCGTTATTTGAGCATGTACAGACTATTTTTTCTTGTCATTATTCCCTAAACAATACAGTATAACAACTATTTACATAGCATTTACGTTGTATTAGGTGTTACAAGTAATCTAGAGATGATTTAAAAGTACAGGCAGTCCCCGGGTTATGAATGAATTCCGTTCTTGAGTCTGTCTTTTAGTCGGATTTGAGGTCGGAATAGGTACATCTGGTATTATTTAGCGTCAGTTAGTATATATTTTACCTTTCTATGCATATAAAACACTTAAGAAACATACGTATTTCAATAATTAAACCACTGCGTTGCTTAGTAATAATTGTAGCTTTCTTCGGGTCAGGGCCTTTCACATGCTCCATTAAAATTGTTCCGATCGTTGACTGACTGTAGCCTAATGCTTTTCCATTGACCGATGGCTTTTCACCTCTTTCCGATCACTTTATTACTTCCACCTTATTTTCAATCACAATCGTGATTATTTTCATGAACAGAAACACTGCGGATTCAGAGCTGCACCGCCAGGTCCTAACGTCCACCGCACTGAGAATGTTAAATAAGGGACTTGAGCATCCACGATTTTTGGTATCCGTGGGGGGTCTCGGAACCAATCCCCCGTGGATAAGGAGGGCCGACTGTATGTGAGGAACAAAAGGATAAGACATGGGAGAATAGGACCAATCAAGTGTGACACTGGAAAAGTGTGTATGGAACTGATGGAGATAGCAGAGGTATTTAATGAATACTTTGCTTCAGTATTCAATATGGAAAAGGATTTTGATGACTTACAGCAGACTGAAAAGCTTGAGCATGTAGATATTAAGAAATAGGATGTGCTGGAGCTCTTGGAAAGCATCAAGTTGGATAACTCGCTGGGACTGGATGAGATGTACCCCAGGCTAATGTGGGAGGCGAGGGAGGAGATTGCTGAGCCTCTGGCAATGATCTTTGCATCATCAATGGGGACGGGAGAGGTTCCGGAGGATTGGAGGGTTGCAGATGTTGTTCCTTTATTCAAGAAAGGGAGTAGAGATAGCCCAGGAAATTATAGACCAGCGAGTCTTACTTCAGTGGTTGGTAAGTTGATGGAGAAGATCCTGAGAGGCAGGATTTATGAACATTTGGAGAGGTATAATATGATCAGAAATAGTCAGCATGGCGTTGTCAAATGCAGGTCATGCCTTATGAGCCTGATTGAATTTTTTGAGGATGTGACTAAACACATTGATGAAGGCAGAGTAGTAGATGTAGTGTATATGGATTTTAACAAGGCATTTGATAAGGTACCCCATGCAAGGCTTATTGAGAAAGTAAGGAGGCATGGGATCCAAGGGGACATTGCTTTATGGATCCAGAACTGGCTTGCCCACAGAAGGCAAAGAGTGGTTGTAGACGGGTCATATTCTGCATGGAGGTCGGTGACCAGTTGTTTGCCTCAGGGATCTGTTCTGGGACCCCTACTCATCATGATTTTTATAAATGACTAGGATGAGGAATTGGAAGGTTGGGTTGGTAAATTTGCTGATGACACAAAGGTTGGGGGTGTTGTGGACAGTGTGGAGGGCTGTCAGAGGTTACAGTGGGACATTGATAGGATGCAAAACTGGGCTGAGAAGTGGCAGGTGGAGTTCAACCCAGATAAGTGTGAGGTGGTTCATTTTGGTAGGTCAAATATAATGGCAGAATATAATTGTAAAACTCTTGGCACTGTGAAGGATCAGAGGGGTCTTGGGGTTCGAGTCCATAGGACACTCAAAGCTGCTGTGCAGGTTGACTTTGTGGTTAAGAAGGCATATGGTGGATTGGCCTTCATCAATTGTGGGTTTGAGTTTAGAAGCCAGAGGTGATGTTGCAGCTATGTGGGACCCTGGTCAGACCCCACTTGGAGTACCATGCTCAGTTCTGGTTGCCTCACTATAGGATGGATGTGGAAACCATAGAAAGGGCGCAGAGGAGATTTACAAGGATGTTGCCTAGATTGGGGAGCATGCCTTATGAGAATAGGTTGAGTAGGGATCCATGCACAATCCTGATTTGATGGAGACAGAGGTGAGAGCATGAAGGAACATCTGGAGAAACTTCTGAAATGCCTGCTTCACTGCTGGTCCAGAATCTCTGGAGGAGAAGGCCTCTGAGACCTCGGCTTTGCTTATTTTGGTGTCCGGGACGAGGTTGAATGCGCTCGGGAGGCAGTATCGGAGGGGCTGGTCGGAGGCTCGAAGTTTTCAGACGGACTCAGAGTCTGCTGTGGTTGAGTGCTTCCAAGGCATCAGTTTGTCGGTGCCTGGAAGTTTATGACAGGGAGAGTTTCTCCCTTTTGCTGCCTGATATTGGGACTATTGGAGTCGATCGGGACTTGAGACTTTTTTTTTAACCATGCCCATGGTCTGCCTTTATCAAATTATGGTATTGCTTTGCACTGCTCTAACTATATGCTACGATTATGTGGTTTTTTGTCAGTGTGAGTCTTTGGTTTGTCCTGTTTCTTTTGTGATATCTCTCTGGAGGAACATTGTATCATTTCTTAATGCATGCATGCATTTCTAAATGACAATAAACGAGGACTGAGTGTCCTCATAACCTAATCTAATGAGAGGTGACCTGATAGAGGTGTATAAGACGATGAGAGGCATTGATCGTGTGGATAGTCCGAGGCTTTTTCCCAGGGCTGGAATGGCCAGCACAAGAGAGCACAGTTTTAAGGTGCTTGGAAGTAGGTACAGAGGAGATATCGGGGATAAGTTTTTTACGCAGAGACTGGTGAGTGTATGGAAGGGGCTGCCGGTGACGGCGGTGAATGCAGATACGATAGGGTCTTTTAAGAGGCTCCTGGACAGGTACATGGAGCTCAACAAAATAGAGGGCTATGGGTAAACCTGGGTAATTTCTAAGGTAAGGACATGCTTGGCACAACTTTGTGGGCCGAAGGGCCAGTATTGTGCTGTAGGTTTTCTGTGTTTCTAAGGAACTGCAAGGATAAAAAGACCCCCAAATAGTAATAAAGATGTTGTGTACAAATTAGAACGGGAGACAGAAAATACATGCTAAAAGGGCTGTGTTACAATAGTCTTGGGGGTTTTCAATATGCAGGGTAGATTGGGAAAATCAGGTTGGTGCCAGATCCCAAGACGGGGAATTCTTAGAGCAGCTTGTGTTTGAGCCCACTAGGAGATCAGCTATTCTGGATTGAGTCCTGACTGGCTGGCTGCATCACTGCCTGGTATGGGAACTGTACCTCCCTTAATTGCAGGATTCTGCAGAGGGTGGTGCGGACAGCCCAGTGCATCTGTAGTTGGGAACTTCCCATGATTCAGGACATTTACAAAGACAGGTGTGGAATAAAAGTGCCCAAGGGATCATTGGGGACCCGAGTCACCCCAACCACAATCTATTCCAGCTGCTACCATCTGGGAAACAGTACCGTAGCATAAAAGCCAGGACCAATAGGCTCCGGGACAGTTTCTTCCACCAGGGCATCAGATTGATTAACTCATGCTGATTTCAGTGTATTTCTATGTTATATTGACTGTTCTATTTATTATAAATTACTATGATTGCACATTGCACATTTAGACGGATTTGTAATGTAAAGATTTTTACTCCTCATGATTTTTACTCCTCTTGGTGTAGTGGGTAGGGCTTCAGGTTCCTGATTCATTGGGGCCTCTTCTAGGGGAGGTACGACCTATACAAAAAGGACAGGTTACACCTGAATCCAAAGGGGTGCAATATCCTAGCAGGCAGGTTTAACAGAGCTGTTAGAGAGGGTTTAAACTAATTTGGTAGGAGGGTGGGAACCAGAGTGATGAGCTGAGGAAGAGGGAAACAGAAATAAATCAAAGATAGCATGCAACAGAGATGATAGAAAGGACAGGCAGGAGATGAGGCATAATCACAGCCAGTGGGATGAGTTACAGGGCAATAGAGGTGTGGTGCAGTTAAAACAGAAAGCAACAAATACTGGACTGGAAGTGTTGTATTTGAATGCACGCAGCATAAGAAATAAAATGGATGATTTTGAAATTCAGCTACAGATTGTCAAGAATGACATTGTGGCCATCTCTGAAACTTGGCTAAAGGATAGTTGCCATTTGGAGTTGAATGTCCAAGAATATACAGTATATTGGAAAGCTAGGTTAGTAGGCAGAGGGAGTGGTGTTGCTCTGTGTTTCAGAAATAATATAAAATCACTAGAAAGGGATGACATAGGATCGGAAGGTGTAGACTCTCTATGGGTTGAGTTAAGAAGTGGCAAGGGTAAAAGGACCCTAATGACAGTTGTATACAGGCCTCCAAACAGCATCTGGGATGTGGTTTACAAATTACAGCAGGAGATAGAAAAGGTGTGTCAGAAGGGCAATGTCATGATAATCGTTGCGGGTTTTAACATGAATGTGGATTAGGAAAACCAGGCCAGTACTGGACCTTGAGAGAAAACTTATAGAATATCTCAGGGATGGCTTTTTAGAACAGGTTGTTGAGCCCACCTGGGGATTGGCTGTTCTGGGTTGGGTGTTGTGCAATGACCCGGAGGTGATAAGGTTAAGGAACCCTTAGGAAATAGTGATCACAATGTGATCGAGTTCACTTTGAAATTTGAGAAGGAGAAGTTAAATTCCAATGTGTTGGTATTTCAGTGGAATAAAGGAAATTACAATGGCATGAGAGGGGAACTAGCCAAAGTTGACTGGAAAGGGACACTAGCAGGAAGGACAGCAGAACAGTATTGGCTGGAATTTCTGGGAAAAGTGAGGGAAGTGCAAGATGGATAAATACCGAATTAGAAATTTTCAACTGGAAGAAGGGCACTACCATGGCTGGCAAGTGAAGTCTGAGTCAAAGTAAAAGCAAAAGAGGGGGCATACAAAGAACCATAGAACACTACAGCACAGTACAGGGCCTTCAGCCCTCCATGTTGTGCCGACCCATATAATCCTTAAATAAAAAGTACTAAACCCACACTACCCCATAACTCTCTATTTTTCTTTCATCCATGTGCCTGTCCAAGAGGCTCTTAAATACCCCTAATGTTTTAGCCTCCACCACCATCCCTGGCAAGTCATTCCAGGCACTCACAACCCTCTGTGTAAAAAAACTTACCCCTGATGTCTCCCCTAAACTTCCCTCCCTTAATTTTGTACATATGCCCTCTGGTGTTTGCTATTGGTGCCCTGGGAAACAGGTACTGACTATCCACCCTATCTATGCCTCTCATAATCTTGTAGACTTCTATCAAGTCTCCTCTCATTCTTCTACGCTCCAAAGAGAAAAGTCCCAGCTCTGCTAACCTTGCTTCATATGACTTGTTCTCCAAACCAGGCAACATCCTGGTAAATCTCCATATCTTCCACATCCTTCCTATAATGAGGTGACCAGAATTGAACACAATACTCTTAAGTGCGGTCTCACCAGAGATTTGTAGAGTTGCAACATGACCTCTCGAACTCAGTCCCCCTGTTAATGAAGCCTAGCATCCCATAGGCCTTTTTAACTACCCTATCAACCTGCGCAGCGACCTTGAGGGATGTATGATTTGAACCCCAAGGTCCCTTTGTTCATCCATACTCTTAAGTAACTGACCATTAATCCTGTACTCAGTCTTCTGGTTTGTCCTTCTAATCTTCGTATCATCTGCAAACTTACTCACCCATCCTTCCACCTCTACATCCAGGTCATTTATAAAAATCACAAATAGCAGGGATCCGAGGACAGATCCCTGTGGCACTTCACTAGTCACCGACCTCCAGGCAGAATACTTTCCTTCCACAACTACCCTATGCTTTCTTCCTTTAAGCCAATTTTTTATCCAAACAGCCAAGGTTCCACTTATCCCATGCCTCATGACTTTCTGGATGAGTCTCTCGTGTGGGACCTTGTCAAATGCTTTGCTAAAGTCCATGTAGACCACATCCACTGCCCTACCCTCATCAATTTCTTTTGTTACCTCTTCAAAAAACTCAATCAGGCTCGTAAGGCACGATCTTCCCTTCACAAAGCCATGTTGACTATCCACGAGTAGACTGTACTTCTCCAAATGCTCGTAGATCCTATCCTTAAGAATCCTTTCCAGTAGTTTGCAGACCACCGATGTAAGACTTATCAGTCTATAGTTCCCAGGTGTCTCCCTATTACCTTTTTTAAACAAGGTAACTACATTTTCCATTCTCCAGTCCTCCAGTAGTTCCCCTGTAGCCAAAGAGGATTCAAAGATCATAGCTAATGCTCCAGCGTTCTCTTCTCTCAATTCCCACAACAACCTGGGGTGTATCATATCCGGCCCTGGGGATTTATCAATCTTAATGTTTTTAAGAAGATCCAGCACTACTTCTTCCTTAATCTCCACATTGTCCACCACACAAGCCTACTCTATTTCGACCTCACCCTGATCAAGATCCTTTTCACTTGTGAATACTGAAGCAAAGTATTCATTTAGGACCTCCCAACCTCCTCTGCTTCCAGGCACATGTTGCCCTCTTTATCCTTTAGCGGTCCCACCTTCGTTCTAATCATCTTCGTATTCTTCACATACGCATAGAACGCCTTGGGGTTCTCCTTAATCCTACATGCCAAGGCCTTCTCATGCCCCCTTCAAACTCAGGTCCTAAGTCCTTTCTTTAGCTCCTTCCTGGCTACCCTATATTTCTCATGAGCCCCTCCTACTTCCTGCTTCTTATATCTAACATGTGCTTCCTTTTTCCTCTTGACGAGTTGCCTCACGTGTTTCATCAGCCACGGTTCCCTTTTCCTACCATTTTTTCCTTGCCTCAGTGGGACAAACCTATCCTGAACCCAGCTCAAGTGGTCCCTAAACTTCTCCCAC
The DNA here is from genome assembly GCF_048418815.1 of Hemitrygon akajei. Taxonomy (NCBI): domain Eukaryota; kingdom Metazoa; phylum Chordata; class Chondrichthyes; order Myliobatiformes; family Dasyatidae; genus Hemitrygon; species Hemitrygon akajei. Next base: position 23,003,553 of record NC_133132.1, on the reverse strand, counting down.
ATTACTTTTGTGCTTTCCCCTTTGAACATCTGTTTCCAATTTACTCTCGCTAGTTCCTGCCTCATCCCTTCAAAGTTAGCCTTTCCCCAGTTAAGCACTTTACCATTTCATCTGATTTTATCCCTTTCCATAGCAATGCTGAAGCTAAGGGAGTTGTGGTCACTCTCACCAAAAGGCTCCCCCACCAAGAGGTCTGCCACCTGACCAGGTTCATTACCCAGAACTAGATCCAGTATAGCCTCTCCTCTCGTCAGCTGGTCCGCATACTGTGTCAGGAATCCTTCTTGAATACACCTGACAAATTCAGCCCCATCTATCCCCCTTGCACTCAGGAGGTGCCAGTCAATATGAGGGAAGTTGAAATCACTCATAACTACTACCCTGTATTTTGTGCACCATTCTAAAATCTGCCTGCTTATCTGCTCCTCTGTGTACCAAAGGCTATTTTAGGTCTATAAACTACTCCCAGCACAGTGATTGATCCCTTCCTATTTCTGACTTCCACCCAGACTGACTCCGTGGACACTCCTTCTGCAGTGTCCTCCCTTTCTATAGCCGTGATACTATCCCTGACCAGTAATACTACTTTCCCCTCCCTTTTTCTACCTCACATCCTATTCCTTTTAAAATACCTGAACTCCAGGACCTGCATAATCCAATTTTGCCCCTCCTCCAACCAAGTTTCAGTAACGGCCACAACATCGTAGTTCCACTACTAATCCATGCTCTAAGTTCATCCTCCTTGTTCCTAATACTCCTAGCATTGAAATAGACACATATCAACCCCTTTAATTGGCTGTAATAATGTTTTGTCCCCTGCCTGTCCTTTCTCATCAACTCAGAACTCTTAGCATCATGCCCTTTGTCCTTCTACCTTAATCCCTGCACTCACATTCTGATTCCCACCCCCCTGCCAAACTAGTTTAAACCCTCCCCAACAGCTCTATCGAACCTGCCCGCCAGGATATTGTGCCCCTGGGATTCAAGTGCAACCCGTCCTTTTTGTACAGGTCACACCTGCCCCAAAAGAGGTCCCAATGATCCATAAATCTGAATCCCTGCCCCCTGCTCTATTCCCTCAGCCATGCATTTATCCTCCACCTCATTCTATTCCTATTCTCACTGTGGCATGGCACAGGCCAGTAATCTGGAGATTACTACCTTTGAGGTCCTGCTTTTGAACTTCCTTCCTAACTTCCTGTAGTCTTCCTTCAGGACCTCTTCCCTCTTCCTACCTATATCATTTGTACCAATATGTACCACGACCTTTGGTTATTCTCCCTCCCACCGCAGGATATCTTGGACACGATCAGAAACATCCCAGACCCTGGCACCTGGGAGGCAAACTACCATCCGAGTTTCTTTCCTGCGTCCACAGAATCGCCTGTCTGACCCCCTAACTATAGAGTCTCCTATCCCTACTACCTTCCTCTTCCCTTCCCTACCCTTCTGAGCTACAGGGCCAGACTCTGTGCCAGAGGCACGGCCACTGTCGCTTCCCCCAGGTAGGCTGTTTCCCCCCCCCCCCCCCCCCACGACCACAGAAAACTGGCCTCACACACATACTACTTCCTTTTGCAATCAACAACTGCCTCGCCTCGTCCCATTACCGCCTCAGCTGTTGAGCCAAAGCCCTTTCACTCTGCTGCCTCTCACTCCGCTGCCCGCTGGATATGGCTGCCTTCTTTTTAAACTTCACGCTCAACTGGCTGATGTCACGCGCCTGCGCAGTCTGGCCTCTCTCTTCCGCCGAGAACTCAAAATGTCTTCCCACTGGAAATCCTTAGGTGCTCTCCTGTTGCCTTCTTGTTCCAAATACAAAGCTAAAGCTAGTGGGAAGATAGAGGTTTGGGAAGCTTTTAAAAACTTGCAGAAGGAAACTAAGACCAGTAGGAAGGAAAAGGAGAATTATGAAAGGAAACTTGCAGAAGGAAATTAAAGAAGATACCAAAAGCTTTTTTAAGTATATAAAGGGTAAAAGAGAGTCGAGGGTAGATATAGGACTGATAGAAAATGCCGTTGGAGATACTGTAATCAGAGATGCAGAGATGGCAGAGGAACTGAATGCGTATTTTGCATCAGTCTTCACAGTGAAAGATATCTGCAGTATACTGGACATTGAAGAGTGTCAGGGAAGTGAAGTATGTGCAGTGAAAATTACGATTAAGAAGGTGATCAGGAAACTTAATGGTCTGAAGGTGGATAAATCTTCTGGACCTGATGGAATGCACCCTCGGGTACTGAAGGAAGTAGCTGGAGAGATTGCGGAGGCATTAACAATGATCTTTGAAGAATCGATAAGATTCTGGCATTGTACCGGATGTCTGGAAAATTGCAAATGTTACTCCGCTATTTAAGAAGGTTGGGAGGCAGCAGAAAGGAAACTATAGACCTGTTAGCCTGACATCAGTGGTTGAGAAGTTGTTGGAATCGATTGTTAGGAATGAGATTACGGAGTACCTGAAGGCACGTGACAAGATAGGCCAAAGCCAGCATGGTTTCCTGAAAGGAAAATCCTGCCTGACAAATTTACTGCAATTTTTTGAGGAAATTACAAGCAGGGTTGACAAAGGAGATGCGGTAGATGTGGTGTACTTGGATTTTCAGAAGGTCTTTGACAGAATTTCACAGGAGTCGCTGTTTTTTATGATGTATGTCAATGATTTGGACTATGGGATTAATGGACATGGCTAAGTTTGCTGATGATACAAAGATAGATGGAGGAGTGGGTAGTGTTGAGGAAGCAGAGAGCCTGCAGAGACGCTTTGATAGATGAGGGAAATGGGCGAAGAACTGGCAAATGAAATACAATGTTGGAAAGTGTATTGTCATGCACTTTGGTGGAAAAAATAAATAGGCAGACTATTATTTAGATGGGGAGAGAATTCAAAATGCAGAGCTGCAAAGGGACTTGGGAGTCCTTGTGCAGGATACCCTAAAGGTTAACCTCCAGGCTGAGTTGGTTGTGGGGAAGGTGAATGCAATGTTGGCATTCATATATAGGTATAGAATATAAGAGCAGGGATGTGATGTTGAGGCTCTACAGGGCACTTGTGAGACCACACTTGGAGTACTGTGTGCAGCTTTGGGCTCCTTATTTTAGAAAGGTATACTGACATTGGAGAGGGTTCAGAGAAGATTCACGAGAATGATTCCAAGAATGAAAGGGTTACCGTAGGTGGAATGTCTGGCAGCTCTTGGGCTTTGTTCATTGGAGTTCAGGAGAATGAGGGAGGATCTCATAGAAACATTCTGAATGTTAAAAGGCCTGAATAGATTTGGATCAGCCCATGATTGAATGGCAGAGCACTTGATGGGCCAAATGGCCTGCTTCTGCTGCTATATCTTATGGTTTTATGTGAAGGATGTAAGTCAATTCCATTCAATTCAAATCTGTGCAAAGTGGTTCATATATGGAAACAGATTTGGTTATTCTGGACCATTTATTGTATTCTGTACAAATGTGTAAAATGGGCTATGCACATAATGGCATATCTATTATATGTTGAAATCACTAATGTTGCAAATTTCTACTCTAAGCAAATGAAATCAGTATTAATGCAGAAATAGATTGAGAATTTACCAATACTGCCTGTTGTGCAAGTATCACCTGAAGGTGGCACCAGAATGCAGATACCATGTGATGGCAAGACCGTAGGATGCAGTGCCAACTTAAAAAGTATTCTCCACCATCACCAACCCCTCTAGAAGTTTTCAGGTTTTATCGTTTTACAACATTCAATCACGGTAGATTTAATATGACTTTTTTGACACTGATCAACAAAGTGTCAAAGTGATCTTAAATTAATTACAAATATAAACCACAAAATAACTGCATAAGTATTCACTCCTATCAAGTTAGTATTTAGTAGATGCACCTTTGGCAGCAGTTACAGCCTGGATTCTTGTGTGGTTGGGTCTCAATCAGCTTTGCACATCTGGACTGCAATTTTTCCCCATTCTTTATTAGAAAACTGCTCAAGCTCTGTCAGATTGCATGAGGATCATGAAAGACCAGCCCTTTTCAAGTCCAGCCACAATTCTCAATTGGATTGAGATCTGGACTCTGACTTCACCACTCCAGAAGATTATTTTTCTTGTTTTTAAGCCATTCCTGTAAAGCATTTGCTTTATGCTTGGGGTCATTATCTTGCTGGAAAACAAATCTCCCAAGTCTATAAGATCTAGGAGCAGAATTAGGCTATGCAGCCCATCGAGACTGCTCTACCATTCCATCATGGTTGATCCCAGATCCCTCTCAACCCCATACACCTGCATTCTCGCCATATCCTTTGATGCTCTAACAGATCAGGAAACTATCAACTTCTGTTTTAACTATACTCACGACTTGGCCTCCATGGCAGTCTGTGGGACAGCATTCCACAGATTCACTACTCTCTGGCTAAAATAGTTCCTTACCTCTTTTTAAAATGTTTCTCCACAATTTTGAAGCTGTGCCCTCTAGTTCTGGATACCCCCACATTAGGAAACATCCTCTCCGTATTCATCTTATCTAGTCCTTTCAACATTCAGAAGGTTTCAATGAGATCCCCTTGTAGTCCTTTAAATTCCATTGACTATCGGTTCAAAGCTGCCAAACAGTCCTCATATGTTAACCCCTCATTCCTGGAATCATCCTTGTGAATCTCCTCTGAACTGTCTCTAATGACAACAAATCTTTACCGACATATAGGGCCCAACACTATTGACAATGCTCCAAGTGCAGCCTGGCTAGTGTCTTATAAAGGCTTAGCAATATCTCCTTGCTTTTATATTCTATTCCCCTTGAAATAAAAGCCAACATTGCATTTGCCGCCTTTACCACAGACTCAACTTGTAAATTAACCGTCTGGGAGTCTTGCACAAGGATTCCCAAGTCCCTTTGCACCCCTGATGTTTGAATTTTTTCCTTGTTTAGATAGTAGTCCACTCTATTGTTCCTTTTACCAAAATGCATGATCATACATTTCCCATCAATGTATTACATCTGCCAATTTTTTGCCCATTCTTCCAATTTGTCCAAGCCCTGCTGCAATTGCATTGCTTCCTCAGCACTACCTACTTATCCACCTATCTTCATATCATCCACAAGCTTTGCTACAAAACCATCAGTTCCATTATCTAAATCATTGACAAACAATATGAAAAATAGCAGTCCCAATACTGATCCCTGAGGAACACCACTAGTCACTGGCAGCCAACCAGAAAAGGCCCCTTTATTCCCACTTGCTGCTTCCTGCCTGTTGGCTATTCCTCTGTCCATGCCGCTATCTGTAGGAACTACTCCCAGAAACTTAGCCAAATCTGCACTGCCGTGATCCCTGCCAGTATCCTAGTCTAATCCACCTGGGCAAGCTCCTCTTTCATGCTTCTGTAATTCCCTTTATTACGATACCGATACATGTGACTTGTGCCTCTCCCTCACAAGTTTCTTTGAAACTCCCTTTTACTAGGTATCTCTGGAAATGCAGCCCATTAGCCCCTCCTTAACAGCCACTGGATTCCATGGTGAAGACAATAGACAATAGGTGCAGGAATAGGCCATTTGGCCCTTCAAGCCAGCACTGCCATTTAATGTGATCATGGCTGATCATCCACAATCAGTACCCCGTTGCTGCCTTCTCCCCATATCCCTTGACTCTGCTATCTTTAAGAGCTCTATCTAACTCTTACTTGAAAGCATCCAGAGAATTGGTCTCCACTGCCTTCTGAGGCAGAGCATTCTATATATAGATCCACAACTCTCTGGGTGAAAAAGTTTTTCCTGAACTCCATTCTAAATGGCCTACCCCTCATTCTTAAACTGTGGCCTCTGGTTCTGGACTCCTCCAACATCGGGAACATGTTTCCTGTCTCTAGTGTGTCCAATCCCTTAATAATCTTATATGTTTCAATCAGATCCTCTCTCATCCTTCTAAATTCCAGTGTATACAAGCCCAGTCGCTCCAATCTTTCAACGTATGATAGTCCTGCCATCCCGGGAATTAACCTCGTGAACCTACGCTGCACTCCCTCAATAGTAAGAATGTCCTTCCTCAGATTTGGAGACCAAAACTGAACACAATACTCCAGGTGTGGTCTCACCAGGGCCCTGTACAACTGCAGAAGGACCTCCTTGCTCCTATACTCAACTCTCCTTGTTATGAAGGCCAACATGCCATTAGTTTTTTCGCTGCCTGCTGTACCTGCATGCTTACTTTCAGTGACTGATGAACAAGGACACCTAGGTCTCACCTTTCACTGACTCTGTACGTCTAGGGTGTATATGACTTTGTTCCCGCCATATCTGTGAGGTTGGGATGTCTAGCTCACCCAAACCCCAGTTTGTGTGAATGCTGTGTGATTTACTGCCCTGCAATAGCTCATTGGCATGAAATAACAGATCGCCCACTGCCTACAATTATAAAGAAGTATATTTGTGAATGCTAACTTAACCGAAGTTAATAACAAAAAGAAAAAAAAACAAAAGGGCCCATTATAAATAAACAGTCAGATGTGCACAGGTTGGAGCTCAAATCTTCCAAAAGCCATATTCACCAGTTCTAGTTGACCTCTCACCTTGGCTCCATTGAATCGTGTTTCCATACCAGATCGAATCCTATGACGGTTCACTCCAGCGTCTTTCCATCTTCCACCTGACCAAACACCAAGACCCACCACCAGTGTCAGTCACAAAGCTGCTTCTCCAGCCTTCTTTAGAACCTTCTCCCCAATCCACTCTCCTGATTGGATGGCCCACATTCCTAAGCATCCTTCATCTTTAATAGTAACCCAAACACCGCTTCTACAGAAAGACCATTACAAAAAATACACTACAACATTAGCAGTTAAAACCTTTATCGGGTCATTGCAGCATTATGAATTCAATCATGTTGTGATCACTGACTCCTAAGGGTTCCTTTACATTAATCTCCCTAATAAGATCTGGGTTATTACACAACACCCAATCTAAGATAGCCTTTCCCCGAGTAGGCTCAAGCAGAAGCTGCTCTAAAAAGCTATCTTGTTGGAATGCAACAAAATCTCCCTCTTATGATCTGGCACTCACCTTGCATATTGAAGTCCCCTGCTACAATTGTGTTATTACCCTTATTTCATGCCTTTTACAGCTCCTTTGCAATCTTAACCCCATATCTTGGATATTTGGAAACCTATATATGATTCCCATAATGGTTTTTCTACCCTCAGTTTCTCCACCTACAAAGATTCACGTTCTCTGACCCTATGTCACTTCTTTTTTAAGATGTAATTCCGTTTTTTACCAACAGATCCACGCCTATGCCTTCCTGCCTGTCCTTTTGATACGAAGTATATCCTTTGATGTTAAGCTCCCACTGTAGCCTTCTTCCAGCCATGACTCAGTGATACCCACAATGTTATACCGACCAATCTCTAATTGCACCACAAGTTCATCCACTTTATTCCGAATGTTACACACATTTAAATACAGCACCATCAGTCCTGCATTCTTCGCCTCTCCCCCTGCCATATTAGTTTACCAAACAGCCCTAGTAAACCTGCCCACAAGAATATTGGGTCATCTCGGATTTAAGTGCAAGCCATCCCTTTTGTATGGGTCACAATTATCCAGAAATCTGAATCCCTGTCCTCTGCTCCAATTCTTCAGCCATGCATTTATCTGCCACCTTATTTCTATACCTGCTCTCACTTGCAGACTGCATCAGTTTTTTTCTCCAGGATTTCCCCGTGTTTTGCTGCATTCATTTAACTGTCTACCTTCACAAGCCTTCCTGAGCCTGCTGCAGTGAAGCATCCCCACAGTATGATGCAGCCACCACCATGTTTCAAGGTAGGGATGGCGTGTTTTTGATGATCTGCAATGTTTGGTGTATGCCAAACATAGTGTTTAGTCTGATGGCCAAGAAGCTCAATTTTGGTTTCTTCAGATCACTGAGCCTTCTAGCTGACTTCAGAGTCTCCCACGTGCCTTCAGGTAAACTCTATCCAAGGTTTCATGTGAGTATTTTTTTTTCAACAGTGGTTTTCTCTTTGCCACTCTCCCATAAAGCTGTGACTGGTGAAGCACCCGGGCAACAGTTGTTGTATGTGTAGTCTCTCCCAACTCAGCCATTAAAGCTTGTAACTCCTCTAGAATTGTGTATAAAATGATGAGAGGCATGGATCGTGTGGATAGTCAGAGGCTTTTTCCCAAGGCCGAAATGGTTGCCATAAGAGGACACAGTTTTAAGGAGCTGGGAAGTAGGTACAGAGGTAATGTCAGGGGTAGGTTTTTTACTCAGAGAGTGGTGAGTATGTGGAATGGGCTGCGGGCAGCGGTGGTGGAGGTGGATACGATAGGGTCTTTTAAGAGACTTTTGGATAGGTACATGGAGCTTAGAAAAATAGAGGGCTATGGGGAAGTATTGTAATTGCTAAGGTAGGGACATGTTTGGCACAACTTTATAGGCTTAAGGGTGTAGGGTTTCTATTGTGCTGTAGGGTTTCTATGTTTAATTGTCATAGGTCTCTTGGTGGTTTCCCTCACTAGACCCCTTCTTGTACAGTGACTGTTTTGAGGATGGCCTGCTCTAGGCAGATTTACAGTTATGCCATATTCTTTCCATTTCTTGATTGACTTGACTGTACCCCAAAGATATTCAGTGACTTGGAAATTTTCTTGTATCCATCTCCTAACTTATGCTTTTCAATAACTTTTTTGTGGAGTTGCTTGGAGTGTTCTTTTGTCTTCATGGTGTAGTTTTGCCAGGTTACTGATTTACCAGCAGTTGGACCTTCTAGATACAGGTGTATTTTTACTACAATCAATTGAAACACCTTGACTGCACACAAGTGATCGCAATTTAATTATTTATATGACTTCTAAAAGCAATTGGCTACACCAGTGATTATATGGTCACTTTCCCCTAAGGGTTCTTTTACCTTAAGCTCTCTAATCAATTCTGTGGGCTCAACAATGAGTTGCTCTGAAAAGCCATCACATAGGCATTCTAGATATACCCCTCTTGCTATCCAGCACCAGTCTAATTTTTCTAATCTACCTTCATATTGAACTGTCCCATGACTAACATTGCCCTTTTGACATGCATTTTCTATCTCCTATTGTAATTTGTAGACCACATCATCACTATTATTTGGGGTGTGCATGCAACCTTTTTTTTTGCCTTTGCTGTTCTTTAGCTCTATCCACAATGTTGAACACCTTCTGACTTATGTCAGCTCCTTCTAATGATTTAATTTCATGTTTTACCACCAGAGCCACGACGCGCCCTCTGCATACCTGCCTGTGCTGTCGATGCAATATGTATCCTTGGATGTTAAGCTCCCAGCTATAATCTTCTTTCAGCCATGATTCAGTGACACCTGGAGCATCATACCTGTCAATCTCTAACTGTGAAGAAGGCCACTCCCATGGGTGTAACAGTGCCTGTGGGAGGTGCATTTTGAACTTTTTGGCATTCTGTACAGCTTTTGGCCAAGTTTTCAATCTGTCTATCTATTCCTGGCCACCACACGTAGCTCCAGGCAAGACTCTTCATCTTGACTGTACCCAAGTGTCCTTCACGCAGATTTTCTAACACTTTGTTGTGCAGCTCAGAGGGAACCACAACACGTGATCCACACATCAGCTTTCTTTGACATAATGACAGTTAGTCTAGTCTCACTGAGAACCCTGGAAGCATAGGGTTACAGTGAGCTGATTATCCTTGCATTGTGATTTCATAGACTTTTGACAATGTCACGTCATTCCTTGTTTCCCATTGTATTTCAGAGTTTGTTGCTGGCAATTGGTCCACCAATGTATGATGACTTTTCTTCAGTAGCCAATAGTGGAAGATAAGACAAGCCATCAGTGCTGGCATGTTGTTTCATAGCCTTGAACTCTATGTCATAAGAATGGACTCTGAGGAATAGTGTCCAACATTGTAACCAGGTAGTAGTCATCACTGGAATTCACTTCCTGAGATTGAAAATGAACACAAGGGGCTGGTGATCTGTCACTAGTGTAAACTTTTATCTGTAGAGATAGAGGTGGAACTTATTTATTCCCCAGACTAAGGTCCTCTCGGTTGATTTGTGTATAGTTGCATTCTGCACTCATCGGTGATCTTGAAGCAAATGCAATCGGGCGTTCAGATCCATCTTTCATAATATGTGACAAAACAGCTCCAATGCCATAAGGGGACACATCACATGCCAGTCTGATGGGCAGAGATTGGTCATAATGGGTGAGCAGTTTATCGGATGTTATTAGTTTCTTTGTTTCCTTGAATGCTCTTTCATTTCTTTCTGACCATTCCTATTTTGTTCCTGTCTGTAACAGTGCATTCAATGGATGCAGCACTGTAACAACGTTTGGGAGAAACTGGTGGTAGTAGTTTACAAGGCCCAAGTACGACCTGAGTTTTGACACATTTTCCAGTTTGGGTGCCTGCAGCACTGCTTCAATCTTCTCTTGGGTCTTATGTAAGCCCTGCTTGTCAACGACATGTCCACGATATGAGATTTCATTCTTGAGAAGCTCACGTTTCTCTTTCTTTTGCACGCAGACCATACTCACTCAGCCTGGTAAGCACTTTACCAAGGATCTGGAAGTGCTCTACATCGTTCTTGCCAAATCAATGATGTCATCAAGGTAACATTGTGTTCCTGGGAAACCCTGGAGCACTTGGTCCATTGCTCTTTGCAAATTGCGACCCCAAAGCCGAGAGGATTATACTGGAACAGTCCTTTGTGAGGAACTTCCTGCTTGACTCCTCAATCTGCATTTACAGATAGGCTTGTGATAAGTCAATCTTTGAAAACCTCTCCCCACCTGCCAAAGATGCAAAACTGTCTTCTATTCATGGCAGGGGATAATGCACAGTACACAGCACTGGGTTGATGCGCACCTTGAAATCCCCACATACGTGAACAGCTCTGGCCTTTCCTTTCTTGATCACCAGGACAATGGCCAAAGCCCGACCACTCCACTCATTCTTGCAGAGAATTTCAGACGCCTTCAAGCTCTGCAGTTCAGCACCCACTTTTGGACATAGTGCGTAAAGCACTGGACGTGATCTATGGACTCTTGGTGTTGCTGCTTCATCCAGTTCAATTCTGGCCTTCAGGCCTTTCAGTTTACCAATACCCTTCTCAAATACTTTCTCATTGGCATTAAGCAGCTGTAACAGTCTCTGGTTAATGCTGCCATTGCAGCTGCTGTTGCCTGTGGATGTCACATTAAGAACTTTGAGTGGAAGTCTGGTTGGATTTTTCTCAGCCACTCACACCCGAAAAGTGCTGGCCCTCCACTTGTCAATACATAAAGCTCTGACTGAAGTGTCTGGCCTCCATATGTCACATTTACTTTCAGTTTGCCTTTGGGAGACACTTCTTCGCCAGTGTAGGTCTTTAGCATTACTGAGGTCTTCTCTAATGGTATCTTAAAAAACAGTCTGTTGTAGTCAGCCCTGGAATTAGAGACAAAGCTGATGCTGTATCCTGCTCCCTTTTCAGTTTTACACTAGACACATCAGTTGTGATCTGCTTCAGTTATGCATTTCCAGGCATGACAATTCACCTTTGTCAGGCTGTATGTTGTCTGATTCTGTTTTACATTTGGTAACTTCATGCATTTGCTTAGCTTTGAGTTTGAGACTTCTCACTTCTTGTGCTTTTTGTCTGCCCTGTACATTCTCTCTTTGTGACCTTGTCTGTGATACTTTCTGCTTTCTTTGAACCAACAGTCATTTGCACCATGGGAGGATTTGCCACATAGACAACATCTTTGGTTTTTGCACCATTCAGGGACATTTTGTGCAGTTCACATTCTAACCTTTTTTGTAGTTCTGCTGCATCCTTTGCTGCAGTCTCTAATGATATTGCAATGGTTAATGCCCGTTCTAAGGTTAGGTGTCTTTCATACAGTATCCTCTTTTGAGTGCGTTGACTATGCATGTCACATACAAGCCTGTCCCTTAATGCATCAGAAAATCCATCTTAAAGTCACAGTACTTGGAAAGTTTGCACAGTTCTGCAATGTATTCAGAAATGCTTTTATCTTTTGGCTGGTTCCTTTTGTAAAATCTAAATCTCTCAGCTATTACCAGTGGTTTAGAGCTCAAGTGATTTTGTAAAATTATAATAATTTCATTGATCATTTTGCTTTCTGGCTTTGCAGGGGTTATTAGGTTGAATAAGATACTGTACATCCTTGCACCCATTAAACTGAGAAGCATAGGGACTTTATTTTGCTCCTTCACATTGTTTTGTGTTACAATACAGTTCCACCTTCTCATTATACGACTCCTAGCCTTTATTAGTGCTATAAAATTCATCATTTTTTCTGACTGAAGCCATCGCCGCATTATTTTCACTTTAAATTCAACACTTCTTTCACTGTTTCCTTCACGTGCTGTTTAACTCTTGCTGTTTTGTCCTGTAACTGTAGGTGCAATTTGTGATATTTTCTGACATTCAGGTTTGTAAGCACCACTAATTTATTGTGTCTGTGTACAACTATATATCAAAAGCACGTGTGTGGGAGATGGCTTTTTCTGGTCTATTAACATGAGAGCGAGAGAGCAGTGCAATTGCTTAGACAACAGCACATGCATGGACAACAGAAAAATTATGTAGTGCTAAGGGAGATGGGGGAGTCATTGCTTTAAAGGAAATAGACCCATACATTACAGACCTAAGCTGAGATACCCCTGATCCTGGTATCAGGGAGGCAACACACCATCCGAGTATCTCCATTACACCCACAGAAACTTGCCTCTGTTCTTCTGACTATGGAAACGCCAATCAACACTGCAGTCCTCTTCACCTCTGTACTCTTCTGAGAGACAGTGCCAGAGACCCGGTCACTGTGGCTCCCTCCTAGTAGGTCATCCCCCTCAACAACATCTACAGTTGTATAATTATTATTCAGGGGAAAGGCTACAGGTGTACTCTGCTCTGGCTGTGCATTTCCCCTCCTCCTCCTGAAAGTCACTCCATTACCTGCCTCCTGTAATCGAGCAGTGACCACCTCTCTGTAGCTCTGAACTGATACCTCCTCATTCTGTTGTACGAGTTGAAGGTGCACTTAAGAACTGCAGTCCGGTGCATCTGGTGCAGATGTGTTTATCTGGGAGACTGGAGGTCTCAGAGACTTCCTACATTCTACACAGAGTGCAAAAGTCTGCCCCTGGAGCCGTTATCACTACACTACCATGCCCTAACAGATGAAGAATAAACAAATCAGAACGGAGAGAAATTAACAAGATACTTTACCTCACCCAAGCCTGATCTCGCCTCAGCCTGATGATCTCAGCCTCTGCCAGTCTAAGCTGGTATGCCTGTGTCATTTACCATCAGATTTCTGAGCCCTCCTTGCTCACTACCTCACTACTTTTATTCGTTATTGCACTACTTAATTTCTTTTTATATTTCTTTTTGTAATTTATGGTGTATTTTATGTATTGCACTGTACTGCTGGCACAAAACAACAAATTTCATAATGTATGTCAGTGTTAATAAGCCTGATTTTATACTGGTGAGTATATGGAACAAGCTGCTCTCGGAAGCTGAGGGGGTGGATGCAATTACGATGGATAGAAAAGGACACAAGGCCAGTGGACTAAATGCAGGCAAATGGGACTAAGTCTGTAGGGCATTTTGTTTGGCATGGATATGAACTGCCGTGTAATTCTATGGCACTATGAAAAGGAGAAATTTCTCCATTTAGAGGGTTTTGAAACTTACCATGTTAGTGCAGTTCTGTCAATGAGAATGTTCACAATTAAGATTAATGTACTTTTGGGCACTAATCAAGGAACCTGCTGATTGGGCCGGCATGAGAGTTTGTTGATCAGCTGTGATCCTGTTAGTACAGGCTCAGTTGACTGTATTACCTGATCTTGTATCTGTTTATGTCCTTTCCCCTTGCTGTCTTTCTCTACTTCCTACTCCCTCTGGTTCATTCTTTTTCCCTTTTCTTTCTTTTCATCCTGACTCACTAACCACACTTGACCTGAGTACTCTGCAAAGTGTTTGTTATCTACAATGGCATGGGATATCAGTTATAAAATTTAATGGATTCACTGAATTCACTTATTAGAGGTTTTTCACTTGTGAGTGCTCTAGCCAGAATATATTGTGCAATTATTGTTCTGGGAGTTCACTGGTGAATGATAACGTGAAGTAGTTCTGTGGCCACACATTTGTCTAATGCCTGATCTTAGATCATACAGTAGCATTTTACTAGTTTATTCAAGCAAGTGGCCGTATTGTCATATCACAAAAAGATGACTGGCAATTTTTCAAACAAGGTGCTTTAACTTTGAAGATATTGCAGTATAACTGTTTGCATATTCCACAGAGCTATATAATATTGCCACCAGACTTCAGACAAACACATGGTCCAGTACTAAGCCCTACATTGTTGGAAATTTTAATGTGTTAGAATATTTGGTTTGGGTTCCTTTTTAATTGCACATGTGGATGTTATATTGCACAGGTCTTCATGTTGTTGGCAAACCAGTAGGAGATTCCTTCAGAAGTTAGATTAACTGTTTATTCATTCTCAGTGCAACATAGCTGCTGTGCAAATAGTTGCAATAAACTCATTAATGCTGAGGGAATCACAGAGATGTCCAGCTAAGCTATCAAATAAACTTAAATGAATTTATTTTTCAACTTTATAACTCTTCATTCATGCTAGCATTCATTAGCTTCTCCCCTTGCTGGAGAGAAGCGGATCTTGTGAAACGTTTTGTCTTTTCATCTGACTGAGGAAGGCCGAGTGTTTGCATGTAGCCCCTTCATTATCAGTTAGCACTGACACCTTTTACACTCGCCTTCAAAATTGCAATTTCTTTTCAGGTCCGAGTCCACAAGACACTCGAAGCTGCTAAGCATGTTGACTCTGTGGTTAAGAAGGCATACGGTGCATTGGCCTTCATCAATCATAGGATTGAGTTTAGGAGCCGAGAGGTAATGTTGCAGCTATATAGGACCCTGGTCAGACCCCACTTGGAGTACTGTGCTCACTTCTGGTCATCTCACTACAGGAAGGATGTGGAAGTCATAGAAAGGGTGCAGAGGAGATTTACAAGGATGTTGCCTGGATTACGGAGCATGCCTTATGAGATTAGGTTGAGTGAACTCGGCCTTTTCTCCTTGGAGTGACGGAGGATGAGGGGTGACCTGATAGAGTTGTATAAGATAATGAGAGGCATTGATCGTGTGGATAGTCAGGCTTTTCCCCAGGGCTGAAATGGTTAGCGCAAGAGCGTACAGTTTTAAGGTGCCTGGAAGTAGGTACAGAGGAGATGTCGGTAGGTTTTTTACGCAGAGAGTGGTGAGTGTGTGGAATGAGCTGGCGGTGGAGGCGGAAACAATAGGGTCTTTTAAGAGACTTCTGGATAGCTACATGGAGCTTAGAAAAATAGAGAGCTATGGGTAAAGCCTGGGTAGTTCTAAGGTAGGGACATGTTTGGCACAGCTTTGAGAGCCGAAGGGCCTGTATTGTGCTGTAGGTTTTCTATGTTTCTATGTTTAAAACCTTACAGCTAAGTAATACAAAAAATAAAATCCTGCAGACACTTTTAGTTTAACACCCTGAGAGAAACTGCAGCCAGTAAACAACTGGTCAGGCAGCATATGTGTAGAGAGAAATAGAGTTCATATGTTAGGTTCTGCCCTTTTATTTGTTTCCCTTCCTGCAGATGCTACCTGACTTGCTGAGTATTTCCAGATTTTCTATTTATGTTTGAGGTTAATTAGTAGTTTGTGTACACGTGGGTGTGATGTGTTGGTAATTTTACCTTACCTTTAGATGCTACTGGATCACAGGCACTGTCTTGAGCTTTCTGTGAATGCTTGAAAACACTGTACCGCAGAATGTTTTGTAGGTTAGCACTGAGATAATAGCAAAGTTGGCCCAGTGTTATGGAAGTCTCCTGGATCAGAAAAGGCTTAAATACTACAAGTTACTAATATAAATAGGTTGTGTAAAAGAGGAATACTGAGGTTGTGTTCATGGACCTTTCTGATGGTGAAGAAACTGGTTGAGTATGGGTTCCCCTAGCACCTCCCTTATGTTTGTTACATTGTCCTTGTATAACACCTGCATGACTTAAAAAGTTCTTCTCTGGTTAGACCAGTTCTTTTTGATTATTTTACTGAGTTTCACCTGTAAGTATTAGCCGTTGTTCAGCCTGCAGCATTCTTTCCTCTGTTTCAGAGGGTTTATGATTTGTTCCACTTCGGAGATGTTCCAACGGAGCATAAAGTGTGCTGCACTGTCAGAAGTGCCACAGTCTGAATAAGGAGTTAAACAGAGCCACCTCGCAAGGCAGAAGGTCCCGATGGAGTACCTGGTATGGCTCTGAAAACCTGTGCCAATCAACTAGCGTGAGTATTCAAGGACATTTTGAACCTCTCACTGCTACGGGCTGAAGTTCCCACTTGCAAAAAGGCAACAATTATACCAGTGCCTAAGAAGACTTAATGACTATTAATGACTATCGCCCAGTAGCACTCACATCGACAGTGATCAAATGCTTTGAGAGGTTGGTTATGACTAGACTGACCTCCTGCCTCAGCAAGGATCTGGACCCATTGCAATTTGCCTATTGCCACAATAGGTCAACGGCAGACGCAGTCTCAATTGCTTTCCACACAGCTTTAGATCACCTGGACACAACAAACACCTATGTCAGGATGCTGTTCATCGACTAAAGCTCAGTATTTAATACCATCATTCCCACAATCCTGATTGAGAAGTTGCAGAACCTGGGCTTCTGTAACTCCTTCTGCAATTGGATCCTCGACTTCTTAACGGAAGACCACAATCTGTGCGAATTCATGATAACATATCCTCCTCGCTGACAACCAACACTGGTGCACCTCAGGGGTGTGTGCTTAGCCGAATGCTCTACTCTGTATATACCCATGTGGCTAGGCATAGCTCAAATACCATCTATAAGTTTGCTGACGATACAACCGTTATTGGTAGAATCTCAGGTGACAACGAGAGGGTATACAGGAGTGAGATATGCCAATTAGTTGAATGGTGCCACAGCAACAGCCTGGCATTCAACATCAGTAAGACGAAAGAGCTGATTGTGGACTTCAGGAAGGGTAAGATGAAGGAACACGTACCAATCCTCATAGAGGGATCAGAAGTGGAGAGAGTGAGCAGGTTCAAGTTCCTGGGTGTCAAGATCTCTGAGGATCTAACCTGGTCCCAACATACTGCTGTAGTTATAAAGAAGGCAAGACAGCAGCTATTAGGAGTTTGAAGAGATTTGGCATGTCAACAAATACACTCAAAAACTTATATAGATGTGCAGTGGAGAGCATTCTGACAGGCTGCATCACAGTCTGGTATGGAGGGGCTACTGCACAGGACCAAAAGAAGCTGCAGAAGGTTGTAAATCTAGTCAGCTCCATCTTGGGTACTAGCCTACAAAGTTCTCAGGACGTTTTTAGGGAGCAGTGTCTCAGAAAGGCAGCGTCCATTATTTGCCCTTTTCTCACTGTTATCATCAGGTAGGAGGTATAGAAGCCTGAAGGCACACACTCAGCGATTTAGGAACAGCTTATTTCCCTCTGCCATCAGATTCCTAAATGGACATTGAATCTTTGGACACTATCACATTTTTTTTAAAAATTGTAGTATTTCTGTTTTTGCACATTAAAAAAAATCTATTCAATATACATAATTGATTTACTTGTTTACTTTTTTTTTTGCTCTGCTATATTATGCATTGCATTGGACTGCTGCTGCTAAGTTAACAAATTTCATGTCACATGCCAGTGATAATAAACCTGATTCTGATTCTGACAAAATTTCTTATGGTTCTTAGAAATGAATTGTCTTCAGTGTGCAGGTCAGTATTCAGTGAAATAGATGATCAAGTTGTCATCAGAGTGTAGTTTGTGGGTGTGAGCTTTTGGCAAAATTACTAGCTGCATGTCCTATGTTAGAACAATGACTACGTTTTAATAAACACATAGACTGTATCGTGCTACATTATGTAAGACTTCCTTTTATTTTGTACCTGGAAATCATGCTTTTCAATTTTAACCCATTGAAGACAGATAATGCTTGGGGAAATAATACTCGGGGAAAGACTGGAGTTTGCTCTTTTTCCCTACGGAACACCACAAATTCACGTATCAGTCTTGCAATGGGGCTATGGTGGTCTTCACTGTGTTGTTCCAATTTTAGTGTGTGTAGCTGATGCAATCACTTGGGGGGGGGGGGATGAAAACACACTACTGATTTCTCATGTTGATGGCTGCTCAGGGTGTGGATCAGTACCTTGGACTACTTGTGCAGCTTTGATACTTGAGTGATTCATAGCTGCTTTCTCTGACTCAGAGAATATAGAATCTCAGTGTTGTTAGGAGCTTGAGCAGAACTTAAGGCCCAGTGTCTCATCAATCAGCAAGAAAAGGCTGATGAGAAGCCAGAGGAAGAGTCATGGGCAATGAGATTTGAAAAAGTTAGGGATATAGTTATCAGTGAAATGTACTTGGATAACTCATCTTAAAGTAATTAAAGCTGCTGATGTTCTATACACTGATATTGTCGGGTTCCCTTTCAGTAATAAAACTACCACACCATCATGATGTTCAAGTCTTTGCTGGTAACTTCCACCTTGCCCTTAAATTCACTTGGCCCATTTCTGTCACCTCTCTCGCCTTTCTCAATTTCTCTGTCTCCATCTCTGGGGAACAAACTGTCTAACAATATTTTTTTATAAACCTTCCAACTCTCACAGCTTCCTTGACTATTCTTCTTCCCACCTTATCTCCCGTAAAAATCCTGTTTTCTTTCCAGAACATCAGAGGTGTCCTCCTCCTTCACAGAACAGGATTTCCCTTCCCCCACCATTTTTGTTGCCCCGTACCCACACCTCCTCCACTTCCTGGATGTCTGCCCTCATCCCATCTTCCCACCACATTAACAATGATAGTCCTTTTTTACCCCAACATTCAGCATATTATTTTGCGCAACCTCCGCCATTTTCAATGGGGTCCTACCACCAAGCACATCTTTACCTCCCCCCACTCTCTGCTTTCCGGAGGAATCACTTTCTCCGTGATTTCCAAATTTATCCAAATGTCCCTCCCCACAAATCTCCCTCCTGGCACTTATCTCTGCAAGTGCTACAACTGCACATCCACCTCCCCCCTTGCCTCCATTCGGAGCCCTGAACAGTCCTTCGATGAGGCAACACTTCACCATCAAAACTGTTTGGGTCGTCTACTGCTTTGGTCCTCCTGACACAGCCTCCTCTACATTGGTAAGACCTGAAATAGATTGGGAAACCACTTTGAGCACCTTTGCTCCATTCACAATAAGTAGGATTTTCCAGTGGCCAACCATTTTAATTCCAGTCCCTATTCCCATTCTGACATGACGGTCCATGGCCTCCTCTATTGTATCATCACCACTGTCACACTGGAGAAGCGACACCTCCTATTCTATCTGGGTAGCTTCCTACCTGATAGCATGAGCATTCATTTCTCTAATTTCTTGTGATTTTCCCCTTTCCACCTTTCCTCTTCCATTCCCCACTGCATCTCCCCTTTTACCTCTTCCTCCTCCCCTGCCAATCGTCTCTACCCCCTGTGCCCCTCCTCCTTCCCTTTCTCCATGGTCCAATCAGATTCATTCTTCCTTTACCTTCTCCACCTATCTCAGCCCTTTACCTTTTCCACCTTTCCCCAGCTTATCAGTTCATCTCCCCTCCCCCTACCTTCTTATTTTGGTTTCTTCTCCCTTTCCAGTCCAAATAAAGGGCCTCAGTTCAAAGTTTTAACTGTTTATTCTCCTCCAGATATGCTGCCTGACCTGCTGAGTTCCTCCAGCATTCTGTATGCGTTACTCATTTTTCCTTGTCTTCGGTGTCAAGCTTTCTGAAATCATTCTTGTCCATCCTATATTGTACCCTTCAACTTTCCAAATCATCATTCAGAATCTGGTTTACCATTTACAGTGACGCTTGCCACAACTTTCAGCCCCATTTTTGGGGTGTTCCCTTTGACTCTTTCTCTGTGTTTCCGCAAATTTCACAGTAGCAGTGGGAAATGGGAAAGGGCCTGTAGAAATGTTGCTCCATTCTTGTTAGGCCTCCAGTGATTTTTCCACGATTAAGTCTGTACTCCGTTTTGTCAGTGGGCGTTGTATTCTGGTGAATAATAAGCTGGTGGGTAGCTTCAGCATACATTAACATATACGTTTTGAAAGCTTCCAACTACCTGACATTACTGCACTTTTCAATATTTATGTATTTGGAATAAGAATAAAGTACTGTATGTCCTGACGACTTAAAACATAATTTTAATAAAATGAAAATGTGAATTTGTATCTGATGACATCCAGAGTGAATTATGCTGGCTTCTTTCAAGGTGCTGAGCTCCAGAACTGTAACTATGGGGCTGGAGAAAGGGAGAGAAAGCAAGTGTTTCTTTACGTGTGCTGCTGTTGACTAAAATATATTGGGGTTTGATTCAAAGCCTGTGTGAGAGCTGAAAGTGAATTAGTTTTTTATATCATTACTTAGTGCTTGTGCTTCACAAACCATTCTTGTTGACTGCTGGATGAAGCTATGAGGATCACAGAATGGAAGGGGTTAACTGAAAGAATAAAACTGACATTGTTGCGAAAAAAATACAGATGAAAGTCCAGGAAATGTCTAGGTGCACCACTACCACAGATGGTGAGAGATAGAAATCAGAGGGACACAAATAAATAGGCTTCTCGGCTGTGTAAGCACTGCACATTCTTTCTTTCAGAAAACAACCTGGAGGCAATAGTATTTGGTTTTTTTTCCTGTGGAATATGTAGCTACTTGTAGACCTACTGTATGTACTGTACAATCAGGTGGGTATGTATGTTTGTGTGGGTGGATGGGTGGGCTGAATTGGGGTTTTGTGATTGGCTGCCTTGAGCCTCAGGCTGCCTTAAAAGCAGTGAAGCCGGGGTCAGGGGGTACTGTGTGGGCGTGAGATGGAACGCTTGAAAGAGGAACAAACGTCTGACAGCAGCATGCTGGCTCCCTCAGACCTGCAGACGCTTTTGTGTCTCTGTCAGTCCTTCGCTCTCCAGGCCGCATGGTTGTCTATCGTTATTCCTTTCAGCCGGAGATTTATGGGAGGCTTTTGAGTATTAAATACGATGATAATTGGATGAGGCTGTAGTTACTGTTGTAATGGTGAGTACTTCGAAGTTGCCAGTGAATACCATTCTCTTTCTCTCTATCACCGGTGGTTAGGACAGGGGAATCCCTTCACAAGCATGCTGGAAGTCTCCTCATGCACAGTGTCTGTAGAGTATTTTTTCCTGGTATGCATATATAAACAGTAGGGCAGTGTTTCTGGCAAGTATTTGCATTACAGCTGCTCCAACTTGGTTTCATCTTGTGGTAAACACAGCTTAGTTTCCCTTTTGAATTTTTAATGTAAATGGTGTGGAGGATTATCAAAAAGGTGAAGTAAATGTGAGTAAAATATTTGTGGCTTCTTGTAGCGTCTGTCAGTCAAATGCATTTAATTAAAAGAAGAGGTTTTCATAAAGTTCCAACCTACAAAAATAGTTGGTATAATCTGTTTAACACTTTCGGGTTCTCTGAATTAATTGAGATATCTTGAAAAGGGTGTGAGAATGTGACTGCTGATTTTTTGTAATTGATGAAAAGTGTATTTACCTCCTACTCCAGTCCTTAATTACTTGTCTATTTTTTCGGTCATTTTCTGACGGGGTTAAGAGGTATGCTTGGTGCCTGAAAAATAGAGTAATTCTTATTGTCTGTGAATGTAAAATCATATGGCTGTGCAAAACATTGCTTCAAAGGAACAATCTTAAGGCGAGGCATTCATATTCATTGTATTTCCAAAATTATATGTGTGACATTGCAGAAGCAGAATACCAATGCTAATTTGATGGTTTTGCAAGAAGTATGTAAAATTTGGTTATCTGTGGGGTTAATGATTGGAATGGAAATTATTAAGTGTGGTGATTAACCCTTAGATAACCAGAAGCCCTGCTTTTATGGAGCATCAAAACCTGTACACTCCTCCTTGTGAATATTCAGAATTAAAATTACTTTGATATACGTTGCATACAATGTTATTTTATTGACTCTGGCCCTGAAGTCTGCCGAGCTCTATAAAAGTATCCATACTTTTCATAGGGTTTAGTTACTTGTGGCTCCTGTAAAGTTTAAGCCGCTTGGAATTTAAAAGGAACTCCTTGACCATGGGTGTTCATACATTTAAACTTTGCATGATGAATGTTCCTTGTAATACATAATAGGCTCAAAATGTTGGTTTGCTTTGCTTCCTCTGAAACCCTATGATGCTATAACATTTTGTTGTATGTGGCCTGCTTATTGAGATCTGCAAAGCACATGAAAAATAGATAGTCAAATTTACCAGAAATAGTGACCAATAATTTAGTAGTTTTCCTCTCCCGATGAAGGGTTATGTGCAAATTATTTTTGTTTGGGTGTATACCCACAGGCAAGAATGAAGGGAATGATGTATGTAGGGCAGCAAGGCTAGCCAAACAAATCCATGATTCAATATGATTACCACAGTTTTGCCTAATAATGGACAGTTATGAAAATGAAACCCCAAATGAACAAGTGATCCACCCTGCAAACAATGTGAAAAACCTTTTCACAGTAAATTTATTATCAAAGTACATATATGTTGCCAATATACTACCTTGAGATTCATTTTCTTGCAGGCATTTACAGGGAAAAAGAAATACAATAGAATTTTACAAACAAACTATACATAAACCTTTCACCTCATTTTCATCAACACTAATATTAGTGTTAGTATGTGAAAAGCAGGATTACTTTACAGAAGTAGGCTGACTTCAGAGTCAGTTTCTCTCCAAGAATGACAGAGCGTTCTATAACAATATAACTTTAATTCTGGCTATTCTCCTATGGAGCTATAGAGTGCAATGCTTAATTTTGTACTTCACAAACACAGGGTTACACAGAAAGAACCAAACACAGCCTGGCTTTGAAAACAATCTGACCTACCCTGCAAACCCCCAAACAACCGATTGTGAACATCAGTTTATTACTGTTGATGTTTGTGTGATTGTAATCACAAATTAGTCTTAAATTTGTCAATGTTTAATCATGTGCTCTAACAGGAATGATATTTCCTGTGGGACAGCATAGTAGTGTAGTGGTTAGCTTCACACTATTACATAGAAACATAGAAAACCTACAGCACAATACAGGCCCTTCGGCCCACAAAGTTGTGTCAAACATGTCCCTACCTTAGAAATTACTAGGCTTACCAAGAGCCCTCTATTTTATGAAGCTCCATGTACCTATCCAAAAGTCTCTTAAAAGACCGTATCGTATCCACCTCCACCACCATTGCCGGCAGCCCATTCCACACATTCACCACTCTCTGAATAAAAAACTTACCCCTGACATCTCCTCTGTACCTACTCCCCAGCAACTTAAACCTGTGCCCTCTTGTGGCAACCATTTCAGCCCTGGGAATAAGCCTCTGACCATCCACACGATCAATGCCTTTCATCATCTTACACACCTCTATCAGGTCACCTCTCATCATTCGTCACTCCAGGGAGAAAAGGCCAAGTTCACTCAACCTATTCTCATAAGGTGTGCTCCCCAATCCAGGCAACATTCTTGTAAATCTCCTCTGCAGCCTTTCTATGGTTTCCACATCCTTCCTGTAGTGAGGCGACCAGAACTGAGCACAGTTCTCCCTGACCAGGGTCCTATATAGCTGCAACATTACCTCTCAGCTCAATTCAATTCCACAATTGATGAAGGCCAACACACTGTATGCCTTCTTAACCACAGAGTCAACCTGCGCAGCTGTTTTGAGCGTCCTATGGACTTGGACCCCAAGATCCCTCTGATCCTCCATACTGCCAAGAGTCTTACCATTAGTACTATTTTCTGCCATCATATTTGAACTACCAAAATAAACTACTTCACACTTATCTGGGTTGAACTCCATCTGCCACTTCTCAACCCAGTTTTGTATCCTATCAATGTCCCACTGTAACCTCTGACAGTCATCCATAATATCCACAACACCCCCAACCTTTGGATCATCAGCAAGCTTACTAATCCATCCCTCCACTTCCTCATCCAGGTCATTTATAAAAATCACAAAGAGTAAGGGTCCCAAAACAGATCCCTGAGGCACACCATTGGTCACTGACCTCCATGCAGAATATGACCTGTCTACAACCACTCTTTGCCTTCTGTAGGCAAGCCAGTTCTGGATCCACAAAGCAATGTCCCCTTGGATCCCATGCCTCTTTACTTTCTCAATAAACCTTGCATGGGGTACCTTATCAAATGCCTTGCTGAATTCTGTATACACTACTTCTACTACTCTACCTTCATCAACGTGTTTAGTCACATCCTCAAAAAATTCAGTCAGGCTCATAAGGCACGACCTGCCCTTGACAAAGCCAGGCTGACTACTCCTAATCATATTATACTTCTCGAAATGTTCATAAATCCTGCCTCTCAGGATCTGCTCCATCAGCTTACCACTGAAGTAAGATTCACTGGTCTACAATTTCCTGGGCTATCTCTACTCCCTTTCTTAAATAAAGGAAAAACATTCACAACCCTCCAATCCTCTGGAACCTCTCCCGTCCCCATTGATGATGCAAAGATCATCACCAGAGGCTCAGTAATCTCCTCCCTCTCTCCCACAGTAGCCTGGGGTGCATCTCATCTGGTCCCGGCGACTTATCCAACTTGATGCTTTCCAAAAGCTCCAGCACATCCTCTTTCTTAAGATCTATATGCTCAAGCTTTTCAGTCTGCTGAAAGTCATCACTACAATCACCAAGATCCTTTTCCATAGTGAATACTGAAGTAAAGTATTCATTAAGTATCTCTGCTATTTCCTCCAGTTCCATACACACTTTCCCACGGTCACATTTGATAGGTCCTATTCTCTCACGTCTTATCCTCTTGCTCTTCACATACTTGTTGAATGCCTTGGGGTTTTCCTTAATCCTGCCTGCCAAGACCTTCTCATGGCCACTTCTGGCTCTCTTAATTTCCTTCGTAAGCTCCTTCCTATTAGCTTTATAATCTTCTAGATCTCTAACATTACCTGGCTCTCAGAACCTTTTGTAAGCTTTTCTTCTTGACTAGATTTATTACAGCCTTTGTACACCAGGTTCCTGTACCCTACAATGACTTCCCTATCTCATTGGAACGTACCTATACAGAACTCCACACAAATATCCTCAGAACATTTGCCACATTTCTTCCGTACTTTTCCCTGAGAATATCTGTTTCCGATTTAAGCCTCCAATTTCCTGCCTGATAGCCTCATAGTTTCCCTTACTCCAATTAAACGCTTTTATTGTAAAGGAGATAGAATTATTATCACTATCTCCAAAATGCTCTCCCACTGAGAGATCTAACACCTGACCAGGTTCATTTCCCAATACCAAATCAAGTACAGCTTCTCCTCTTGTAGGCTTATCTACATATTGTAACAAGAAACCTTTCTGAACACACCTAACAAGCTCCACACCATCTATATCCCTTGCTGTAGGGGAATGCCAATCGATATTTGGGAAATTATTATTACACCTTTCCAGGATCTGTTTCCCTATCTACTCATCGATATCCCTGTTACTATTGGGCAGCCTATAAAAAACACCCAGTAAAATTATTGACCCCTTCCTGTTCCTAACCTCCACCCACAGAGACTCAGTAGACAATCCCTCCATGGCATCCACCTTTTCTGCAGCCATGACACTATCTCTGATCAACAGTGCCACGCCCCCACCTCTTTTGCCTCCCTCCCTGTCCTTTCTGAAACATCTAAAACCCAGTGCCGGCAACTCAGGTTCAGTTCTGCACTGTCTGTTTTCCTTGTGACCACATGGGTTTCCTCTGGGTCTTCCAGTTTCCTCCCACTTGCCAAAGATGTACGGATTAGTAGGTAATTGGTCACATGTGTGTAATTGGGCCGTGTGGGTTCATTGGCTGGAAGGGTATTTTTTTGTGCAGTAGCTCTAAAGAAAATATAAAATAAAGACATTGCATCATAGCTTCTCAACACACACAGTTGGACAGTAGCCTGTACCAACATCCCTGCACCAAAGGCAAGCATGGATATCCCCAGCTACCAGAGTCAGATGTCTGGAGGTGTTGCCTTCAATGGCAGGAGCTGATACTACCTAGACACCCAGTTCAGCCTCTGTTATTGCCCCAGGTGATATGTAATAATCGTCTAACTACCCCACTCCCAGCAATATGATCATCTACTTATCCCTGACATTGGTAGCCATTTAATTACCCCAGAGCTGCCACATTTATTCTTCGTAATTTACTTTTCTGAAGCCTGGCAACAGAGCCATCTAGTTACCCCCAACCCTTTAACGAAATCACCACCCAGAAATGAGACATCTAATTACCCCAGACAATGCATCAGGGCAGCCTAACATTGACCCAAAGCCACCTAACCTAATTGCCTTAGGAGCTGCAACAGGACAATCTAATTGTACTAGGCTTGTAACAATTATCCTCAGTCCCTGAACAGAGCCATAAAATTATCCTGGGTTCGACAGCAGAGCCACTTAATTACTCCCATCCAGGCCAGAGAGGCATTTGACTTCTCCAAGAGCTGCAACAGGATCTGACTTCTCCAGTATCTGTGTTAGAATTAATTCAGGGAAATTCCTCTCAGCCCCATGTGTTTAGTTTGAACAAAGAACTTTGCAATTAGAAAGTTCCATAAGAGAGGGTAAAATTCTAAGGAACTTAATAGTTTAGTATTTTCAGTTGAGACTTTATTTGTTAGTTGACTTAATTTGTTCCTGGGTTAAGAACATCCAATTTACAGACATTCTTACCTATGAATGAACCACATAATATTAAATACAGAAGTCTTACATACATTCCTACAAACAGCAGAACTAGTTTCTTCCCTCTCTTCTCTTTGAGTAGCAGTTCTACCTCATCAGCCTTGCTTGCTTTTGATATAATTCATAACAATATTGTGGGTATATGGTTACCATATCCAGTGATTTGTTTCTTGTGTGTATTTTCTAACTTCATGGAGAAAATTGACTTACGGACACTTGTGGAAATGGAACCTGTTTAGAACCCAGAACAATTTGTAAACAGAGATGCTTTGGACTGTTTTCCCTGTCCTGGACAACGATAGGTATCTGATGTATTGTTACCTGCATCAGCTGTCTCTCTGTGTTTCAGAGCCAGAGCAACATTAATCCTGACCATGGGCAAACTATATTTCAGGAAGTTGTCTCCCCAAGCTCGAGAGCACAGTCAGAGAGGAACTGAATGATTGGCAATTAGGCAGAAAAGAGCAGGCAAGTAGTTCTGGAGACCCTTGATACCATCTGGCTGTCTAAACAGTGGTCACTTTGGAATACGGATGGAAAGAGGTTTCTGTTAGAAGGTGCTAAAGTCAAGAGACTCTCAGATCACTTATCTGTAACGTTAATTCCAGCAAAGAAACCAGTTATCAACCCAGTTCTAAAGGTAGTGAAAGCCTGATGTGAGGGTGTAATCTCTGCACTGCAGGATTGCTTTGATAATACGAACTGGAGAATGTTCAGGAAGGTCGCTACCTATGGCAACCATGTTAACAACAAGGAATATGTGGATTCTGTGACTGTGTACATAGAGAAGTGTACTAAGAATGTTAGATCACCAAACACATCCGGGTGAGGGCAAATCAGAAGCCATGGTTTATTGCAGAGATCCATGCACATTTGAGGGATAGTGATGCTGCCTTTAGATTGGGGAATGTGTCAGCTCTCAGGGAAGCAAGTACTATGCTTTCCAGCTCCATCAGCAAGGTAAAATTTGAGTATTCTCAGAGAATTTACAATCACTTCTGTAATACCAGAGATATGAGGTGCATGTGGCAGGAAATTCAGAGGACTGCAGATTACAAGTCTGCTCTGTGTATCAGTGACCAGGATGCTTCACTGCCTGAGAGGCTGAATGTCTTCTAAGCTCTGTTTGATGCGCAGAACAAAGTGCTGGTGAGGAAGGCACCCCACCCCTGAGGAGAGGAACCTGGCCAGAGACAACCCACACAAAGCTGTAGGGCCCGTTAATATACTACGTTGGGTTTGATAGATAGATAGATAGATGATAGATAGATACTTTATTCATCCCCATGGGGAAATTCAACTTTTTTTCCAATGTCCCATACACTTGTTGTAGCAAAACTAATTACATACAATACTTAACTCAGTAAAAAATATGATATGCATCTAAATCACTATCTCAAAAAGCATTAATAATAGCTTTTAAAAAGTTCTTAAGTCCTGGCGGTAGAATTGTAAAGCCTAATGGCATTGGGGAGTATTGACCTCTTCATCCTGTCTGAGGAGCATTGCATCGATAGTAACCTGTCGCTGAAACTGCTTCTCTGTCTCTGGATGGTGCTATGTAGAGGATGTTCAGAGTTTTCCATAATTGACCGTAGCCTACTCAGCGCCCTTCGCTCAGCTACCGATGTTAAACTCTCCAGTACTTTGCCCACGACAGAGCCCGCCTTCCTTACCAGCTTATTAAGACGTGAGGCGTCCCTCTTCTTAATGCTTCCTCCCCAACACGCCACCACGAAGAAAAGGGCGCTCTCCACAACTGACCTATAGAACATCTTCAGCATCTCACTACAGACATTGAATGACGCCAACCTTCTTAGGAAGTACAGTCGACTCTGTGCCTTCCTGCACAAGGCATCTGTGTTGGCAGTCCAGTCTAGCTTCTCGTCTAACTGTACTCCCAGATACTTGTAGGTCTTAACCTGCTCCACACATTCTCCATTAATGATCACTGGCTCCATATGAGGCCTAGATCTCCTAAAGTCCACCACCATCTCCTTGGTCTTGGTGATATTGAGACGCAGGTAGTTTGAGTTGCACCATATCACAAAGTCCTGTATCAGTTTCCTATACTCCTCCTCCTGTCCATTCCTGACACACCCCACTATGGCCGTGTCATCAGCGAACTTCTGCACATGGCAGGACTCCGAGTTATATTGGAAGTGATGTGTACAGGGTGAACAGGACCGGAGAGAGTACGGTTCCCTGCGGCGCTCCTGTGCTGCTGACCACCGTGTCAGACCTACAGTCTCCCAACCGCACATACTGAGGTCTATCTGTCAAGTAGTCCACTATCCAATCCACCATGTGAGAGTCTACTCCCATCTCCGTTAGTTTGTGCCTTAAGATCTTGGGCTGGATGGTGTTAAAGGCACTAGAGAAGTCAAGGAATGTAATCCTCACAGCACAACTGACCCCCTCTAGGTGAGAGAGTGATTTGTGCAGCAAATACGTGATAGCATCCTCCACTCCCACCTTCTCCTTACACGCAAACTGAAGAGGATCCTGGGCGTGCCTGGTTTGTGGCCTCAGATTCTGTATTATCAGCCGCTCCATGGTCTTCATAACGTGCGACGTCAAGGCAACAGGTCTGAAGTCATTCAACTCCTTTGGTTGTGGTTTCTTCGGTACCGGGACAATACAGGATGTTTTCCACTGTCTGGGTACTCTTCTCTGCTCCAGGCTCATGTTGAAGATGCGCTGTAGTGGTTCTCCCAGCTCAGTCGCACAGGCCCTCAGTAATCGTGGGGAAACTCCATCCGGTCCAGCCGCCTTGCTGGTACAGATCTTCCTCAGTTGACCTTCCACCTGTGCAGCCGTAATCCTGGGCGTGGGCAAGGTCTCCTGTGAGTGGCTATTTTCCTGTGAGGGAAGTAAGCCTGGTGTGGATTTCTGCGGTGAGGATGAGATTGAGCTGTCGAACCTGTTGAAGAAGTTGTTCAGCTGGTTCGCTTTCTCCACATCTCCACTTATGTTCGCCCCCCGCTTTGCACCGCATCCGGTGATGATCTTCATCCCATCCCACACCTCCTTCATGCTTTTTTTCTGCAGCTTTTGTTCTAGCTTCTGGAAAGACTGCACAGTCCAGCTGATGGAGGTGCCGATGAATCCACTGCCCCCTTGGTTTTCAAGGCAGCAGCCATCATTCCAGTACAAAAGAAGATGACAGTGACCTGTCTAAAGGACTATCGTCTGTGATATTATCATCAACAATTATGAAATGCTTTGAGCTTCTGGTCATGGAGCACATTAAAACCTTTCTGCTGGTGAAATTGGACCCTTTCCAGTTTGCTTATCACTCATATTGATCCACTGATGATAAAATAGCTTCTGCCTTCCACTCTGTCCTGTCTGAACTGGAAAATAGGGTCTCATATGCCAGGCTGCTGTTTATAGACTTCATTTCAGTGCTCACCCGAGAAACTGGTGGGGCATCTGTCCTTGCTAGATTTCATCATCTCTCTCTGGAATTGGATGCTGAACTTCTTAGCAGTATGGCCACAGTCAGACTGTGTGGGTGACTTGTCCCATTACGCTGAGCACTGGTGCTCCCCAAGGCCGTGTGCTCAGCCCACTGCTGACGCATGACGATGTCGCAAGATCCAGCTCAAACCGTGTCATCAAGTTTGTGGATGAAACAACAGTGGTTATAGACAATAGACAATAGGTGCTGAAGTAGACCATTCTGCCCTTCGAGCCTGCATCGCCATTCTGAGATCATGGCTGATCATCTACTATCAATACCCGGTTCCTGCCTTGTCCCCATATCCCTTGATTCCCCTATCCATAAGATACCTATCTAGCTCCTTCTTGAAAGCATCCAGAGAATTGGCCTCCACTGCCTTCCGAGGCAGTGCATTCCAGACCCCCACAACTCTCTGGGAGAAGAAGTTTTTCCTTAACTCTGTCCTAAATGACCTACCCCTTATTCTCAAACCATGCCCTCTGGTACTGGACTCTCCCAGCATCTGGAACATATTTCCTGCCTCTATCTTGAACAAATCCCTTAATAATCTTATATGTTTCAATCAGATCCCCTCTCAATCTCCTTAATTCCAGCGTGTACAAGCCCAGTCTCTCTAACCTCTCTGCGTAAGACAATCCAGACATCCCAGGAATTAACCTCGTGAATCTACGCTGCACTACCTCTACAGCGAGGATGTCCTCCCTTAACCCTGGAGACCAAAACTGAACACAATACTCCAGGTGTGGTCTCACCAGGGCTCTGTACAAATGCAAGAGAATTTCCTTGCTCTTGTACTCAATTCCCTTTGTAATAAAGGCCAACATTCCATTAGCCTTCTTCACTGCCTGCTGCACTTGCTCATTCACCTTCAGTGACTGATGAACAAGGACTCCTAGATCTCTTTGTATTTCTCCCTTACCTAACTCTACACCGTTCAGATAATAATCTGCCTTCCTGTTCTTACTCCCAAAGTGGATAACCTCACACTTATTCACATTAAACTTCATCTGCCAAGTATCTGCCCACTCACTCAGCCTATCCAAGTCACCCTGAATTCTCCTAACATCCTCATCACATGTCACAGTGTCACCCAGCTTAGTATCATCAGCAAATTTGCTGATGTTATTTTCAATGCCTTCATCCAAATCGTTGACGTAAATTGTAAACAGCTGTGGTCCCAATACCGAGCCCTGTGGTACCCCACTAGTCACCACCTGCCATTCCGAGAAACACCCATTCACCGCTACTCTTTGCTTTCTATCTGCCAACCAGTTTTCTATCCATGTCAATGTCTTCCCCCCAATGCCCTGAGCTTTGATTTTACCCACCAATCTCCTATGTGGGACCTTATCAAATGCCTTCTGAAAGTCGAGGTACACTACATCCACTGGATCTCCCCTGTCTAACTTCCTGGTTACATCCTCGAAAAACTCCAACAGATTAGTCAAGCATGATTTACCCTTGGTAAATCCATGCTGGCTCGGCCCAATCCTATCACTGCTATCTAGATATGCCACTATTTCATCCTTAATAATGGACTCTAGCATCTTCCCCACCACCGATGTCAGGCTGACAGGTCGATAGTTCTCTGTTTTCTCCCTCCCTCCTTTCTTAAAAAGTGGGATAACATTAGCCATTCTCCAATCCTCAGGAACTGATCCTGAATCTAAGGAACATTGGAAAATGATTACCAATGCATCCGCAATTTCCAGGGCCACCTCCTTTAGTACCCTAGGATGCAGACCATCTGGACCTGGGGATTTGTCAGCCTTCAGTCCCATCAGTCTTCTCAACACCATTTCCTTCCTAATGTCAATCTGTTTCATTTCCTCTGTTACCCTATGTCCTTGGCCCATCCATACATCTGGGAGATTGCTTGTGTCTTCCTTAGTGAAAACAGATCTAAAGTACTTATTAAATTCTTCTGCCATTTCTCTGTTTCCCATAACAATTTCATCTAATTCATTCTTCAAGGGCCCAACATTGTTCTTAACTATCTTCTTTCTCTTCACATACCTAAAAAAGCTTTTGCTATCTTCCTTTATATTCCTAGCTAGCTTGCATCTGTACCTCATTTTTTCTCCCCGTATTGTCTTTTTAGTTAAGTTCTGTTGTTCCTTAAAAACTTCCCAATCATCTGTCCTCCCACTCACCTTAGTTCTGTCATACTTCCTTTTTTTAATGCTATGCAATCTCTGACTTCCTTTGTCAACCACTGTGGCCCCTTCCCCCCTTTGAATCCTTCCTTCTCTGGGGGATGAACTGATTTTGCACCTTGTGCATTATTCCCAAGAATACCTACCATTGCTGTTCCACTGTCTTTTCTGCTAGGCTATCCGTCCAGTCAACTTTGGCCAGCTGCTCCCTCATGGCTCCATGTTTCCCCTGTTCAACTGCAACACTGACACCTCCGATCTGCCCTTATCCTTCTCAAATTGCAGATAAAAACTTATCATATTATGATCACTACCTCCTAATGGCTCCCTTACTGCAAGATCGCTTATCAAATCCTGTTCATTACATAACACTAAATCCAGAATAGTCTTGTCCCTGGTTGGCTCTCGTACAAGCTGTTCCAAGAATGCATCCCGTAGGCACTCTACAAACTCCCTATCCTGTGGTCCAGCACCAACCTGATTCTCCCAGTTCACCTGCATGTTGAAATCCCCCATAACTACTGCGACATTACCTTTGCCACATGCCAATGTTAACTCCCTATTCAACTTGCACCCAATATCCATGCTACTGTTTGGTGGCCTGTAGACAACACCCATTTGGGTCCTTTTGCCCTTATTGTTCCTCAATTCTATCCACACAAACTCTACTTCTCCTGATCCTATGTCCCCCCCCCTTGCAAAGGACTGAATCTCATTCCTCACCAACAGGGCCACCCCATCCCCTCTGCCCACATTTCTGTCCCTACGATAGCACGTATACCCTTGAACATTCATTTCCCAGGTCTGATCTCCCTGCAGCCATGTCTCCGTAACATCATAGTTACCCATTCGCACCTGGGCTTCAAGCTCATCCGCCTTATTTCTGACACTTCGTGCATTCAGATATAGAATTTTTAGCCCATTTCTCCCCTCTCTTATTGAATCGCTGCCTATTGTGCTTAACCCAGCTCCCCGAACTCCCATCGGGCTACACGCCCCTAGAATTTTGTTGTCCTTCCTAAATTTACTTATTCTTTCAACACATTTAACTCCATGTACAGACCATCCGTCTGTACATGTGTCCTCCTTCTCACTTGTTCCGCCTCACCTTTCTCTACTACACACTTAATATTCCGGAACCGTGTAGTCCCCACCTGTCCTTTATTCTTCCTCTCGCTATCCTCTCTCACATTCTGGATCCCCGCCCCCTGCAAATTTAGTTTAAACGCCCCCCAAGAAGCACTAGCAAACTTCCCTGCAAGGATGTTAGTACCCGCTCCAGTTCAGGTGTAAACCGTCCCTTCAGAACAGATCCCACCTTCCCTGGAACAAAGCCCAATTATCTACAAACCTGAAGCCCTCCCTCCTGCACCATCCTCTCAGCCACGTATTAATCTTTATAATCTTTCTGTTCCTTGCCTCACTCGCACGTGGCACAGGTAGCAATCCTGAAATTGTTACCCTGGAGGTCCTGCTCTTCAGCTTCACACCTAACTCCCTGAACTCCCTACGCAGGACCCCCTCACTCATCCTACCCACGTCATTGGTCCCTACATGGACCACAACATCTGGATTCTTGCCCTCCCTCTCGAGAACAACCGATCTGAGATGTCTCGGACCCCGGCATCAGGGAAGCAACATACCATCCGAGACTCCCGATCTTCCCCACAAAATCTCCTTTCCGCCCCCCTGACTATAGAATCCCCTATCAATACTGCTCTCTTCTCTTCCCTCCTCCCCTTCTTAGTCGAGGGTCCAGCCAGAGACAGGACCACTGCAGCTTGTTCCTGGTAGGTCATCCCCACCAACAGTATCCAAAACGGTATACTTATTTTTGATGGGAACGGCCACAGGGGTGCTCTTCTCTCTCTGTCTGCTCCCCCTGCCTCTCTTGACTGTCACCCATTTGCCTACCTCCTGTCTTTTTGGTGTGACTACCTTCCGATAACTCTTATCTATCTCTGTCTCTGCCTCCCGAATGATCCGTAGTTCACCCTGCTCCTGCTCCAATTCCCTAACTCGGTCTGATAGGAGCTGCAGCTGGATGCACCTATTGCAGGTGTGGTCATCAGGGACAACTGTGTTGACCCTGACCTCCCACATACTGCATACGGAGCACACCACTGCTCTAACTGTCTCCCCCGTTACCTGATCCCAGATTAGTCAGAATAAATGAAAAGCCGGTTAATGGTTAGCCTTCTCAAGAATGATGATGAGACAGAGAATAAAGAGGAAGTGGAGTAGCTGGTGGATTGGTGTAAGAAGAACAACCTAACGTGAATGTGGAGAAGACACAGGAAATCACTGTTGAGCAGGAAGGTGCAGACAAACCATCCCTCTCTGCGAGTACATGGCTCCTCCATAGAGAGAGTTAAGTGCACCAAGTTCCTAGGAGTTAACATCACAGGTGACCTCACCTGGTCCCTTAATATCACCTCCACTTCCTAAGAAGACTGAAGCGAGCAAGGCCTCCACCCCGCTCCCCCCGCCCCCATCTTAACTCCATTTTACGGGAACACCATTGAGAGTGTCCTGACAAGATACATCTCCATCTGGTATGGAAGCAGTCAAGCATCGGACCAGAAATCCCTACAAAGGACTGAGAGCAGCTGAGAGGATCATGGGGTCTCCTTCAGGGACATTTATCAGTAGCACTGCGTATATAGGACACAAAATTATTAAGGATCCCACCCATCCATCCAGCATCTTCTTTGGCTTTCTACCATCAGTCGGGAGACTACATGGTTAATCTGTTCTGTACCTTACCATGGGTCAGTGGGGGAGTGGAAAAATTAGTGAAAGGCACTAAATTTCACTGTTAGTGAGGGAGAGGAAAAATTTATGAAAGGCATTTCTACTGTCTTAGGTTGGATTCTGGGATGGTACATTACCTCCCAGTTGCTTGGATTAAGGACATCACTAAGCACCTGCAGGATATTTCTGTGAGAGAGGGTGAACAACCAGAGGTCATGATCCATGTTGGTGCCAACAGTAATGGGGAGAAAAAAGCATGATGTCTGACAAGAATATTTTAAGGAGTTTGGAAAGTGATCAAGAAACAGGACCTCAAAGGTAGGCATCTGATGCTTTTAACCTCTCTCAATTTCTCTTTTTATTTTTTCTGTGCCACAAGAGAAATTAGGAGAGGTTAAAAGCGCCAGGTCAGGACCAGGGGTTCTTAACCTGGGTCCTCAGTGCCCTGGTTAATGGTATAAAGAAGGTTGGGAAGCCCGATCCAGACTTAAGAGAGAATTCAGGAAGGTCCAGGATAGATTAATGGCATATTTAAACATGAGATACACCTTCAATAAAAAAGTTGATGTCCAGGCACAATTAGACGTGGATTCCTATTGTTGTAGCAGTAGCAGAGATCTGAATTTTAAAAAAAGTCAAATTCAAAGGTTCAAAGGTCCAACTTAATGTCAGGGAAATGTATAGTTGGCCCTCCGTATCCGAGGGGATTGGTTCCGGACCCCCCCCCCCCCCCACGGATACCAGAAAACACGGATGCTTAAGTCCCTTATTTAACCTGTCTCAATGCGGTGGACATTAGGACCTGGCGCAGCTCTGAATCCGCAATGTTTCTGTTCACGAAAATAATCACGATTGAAAATAAAGTGGAAGTAATAAAGCAATCAGGAAGAGGTGAAAAGCCATCAGTCATTGGAAAAGCGTTAGACTACAGTCATTCAACGATCGGAACAATTTTAATAGAGCATTTGAAAGGCCCTGCCCCGATGAAAGCTACAATTATTACTCAGCAATGCGGTGGTTTAATTATTGAAATACATATGTTTCTTAAGTGTTTTTATATGCATAAAAAGGTAAAATATATACTAAGACAAACGTTTTACTAACTGAGGCTACATAATACCGGATGTACCTGTTCCGACTTCAAATCCGACTTAAAGACGGACTCAGGAACAGAACTTGTTCATAATCCGGGGACTGCCTGTACTTTTAAATCATCTCTAGATTACTTATAATACCTAATACAATGTAAATACTATGTAAATAGTTGTTATACTGTATTGTTTAGGGAATAATGACAAGAAAAAAATAGTCTGTACATGCTCAAACAACAAGTGCTGGAGAGAGAACTTCCAGGTTTTCCTGATCCGCGGTTGGTTGAATCCGCACATACGGAACCCGCGGATATGGAGGGCCGACTGTATACAGTATACATCCTGAAATGCTTTTTCTTCGCGACCATCCATGAAAACAGAGGAGTGCCCCAAAGAATGAACGACAGTTAAATGTTAGAACTCCACAGTCCCCACTCCACCAAGCTCCCTTCCTTCTCGTGCATAAGCGGCAGCAAACAACAACCCCTCCTCCCCCACTGGCAAAAAAAAAGCATTGGCACCCGCCACTGAGCAAAGCAACAGCAAAGACACAGATATGCAGTTACCCCAAAGACGTTGCATTTCACCCGGTAGTCGACGTTTTCCCATCGAGCAGGGAGACATAACAAGCCACTTGCTGGCTTACAATGTTAAAAGTCCATTACGTTGCTTTTTTTAAGCTCTGTGCCTCAAGATCTCAAAGGTCTCGGGTCTCTGGGCACTCAGGTTGTAGATATTTTGTCTCCCCTGACGACACACGGGTCTCTTGCTGTGACACCGACCCTCAATCTGCCGGTCTCCAGAGCCCCGAGATCCTAGGCTTCCAAATCTGAGCCGGACTCTTAGGCTGAGCCCTTGGTATGCTGAACAACGGCCAGTTATGAAACCCTGAGAACGGGTCTCATTCCCACAAAGAACCGAAGTCAGCGTGACACTCCAGGTCAGGGTCTTCAAAAGAACCCTGAAAGGGAAAAATAAAGATACAGTATTAAAGATGGAAATAGAGCTGTTTCCAAAGATGTAAGCAAAGGAGTCGCCATTTAGCACCATCATTACTCTGCTTCACCTTCAAAAATTTATAGTC
Source organism: Hemitrygon akajei (assembly GCF_048418815.1). Taxonomy (NCBI): domain Eukaryota; kingdom Metazoa; phylum Chordata; class Chondrichthyes; order Myliobatiformes; family Dasyatidae; genus Hemitrygon; species Hemitrygon akajei. Next base: position 22,966,127 of record NC_133132.1, on the reverse strand, counting down.
AAAGTGCATATGTCACCATGAGATACCTTGAGATTTGTTTTCTTGCAGGTATTTTTGAGAAAGTAAATGCAGTAGATTTATGAAGAACTATACATAACCAAAGACTGACAAACTACCAATGTGCAAAAGAGGACAAAATGTGCAAAAAAAGAAATAAATAATATTGAGGACTTGAGTCCTTGAAAGCGAGTCTATAGTTTGTGGAATCAGATCAGAGTTGTGGTGAGTGAAGTTATCCATACCAGTTCAGGAGTCTGATGGTTGTATGGTAACAACAATTCCTGAACCTGGTGGTGTGGGACCTGAGGCTCCAGTAACCTCCTGCCCGATGATAGTAGAGCATTGCCTGGACACTCCTCCTAAATATATGTAGGTTTAGGGGTGGTGCCTGGGTACCACAAAATTAGAATAGCTATTCTCTCAATAGAGTTTTTTTAAAAAGGTGTAGTGGTAAACTTAGTAACCATAGACTAACAATTTAACTGTGATGGTGGAGAGACTTCCAGAAGCAGCATTCATAAAGAAAACTTGAAATCATTTGGAAAGTGAGGATGAATTGGATTGAATTGTCAAGGGGAAATTTTGTCTAACTGACTTGAGATTACAGAAGATCGTTGAGGGAAAGGCAGTTGATTGATGAACACAAATAGCCTCAGATCCCACACCACCAGGTTCTTTACATGGCTTTAGACCACCTGGACACCACAAACACCTAAGTCAGGATGCTGTTCATCGACTATAGTTCAGCATTTAATACCATCATTCCCACAACCGTGAACCATGTACTTCCCTCTACAATTGGATCCTCGACTTCCTAACCGGAAGACCACAATCTGTGCGGATTGGTGATAATATCTCCTCCTTGCTGACTATGAACACTGGTGCACCTCAGGGGTGTGTACTTAGCCCATTGCTCTACTCTCCCTATACCCATGACTGTGTGGCTAGGCATAGCTCAAATACCATCTATAAATTTTCTGATGATACAACCATTGTTGGTAGAATCTCAGTTGGTGACGAGAGGACATATGGGAGTGAGATATGCCAACTAGTGGAGTGGTGTCACAGCAACAACCTGGCATTCAACGTCAGTAAGACGAAAGAGCTGATTATGAACTTCAGGAAGGGTAAGATGAAGGAATACGTACCAATCCTCATAGAGGGATCAGAAGTGGAGAGAGTAAGCAGCTTCAAGTTCCTGTGTGTCAAGATCTCTGAAGACCTAACGTTGTCCCAACATATCAATGTACTTATGAAGAAGGCAAGACAGCAGTTATACATCATTAGGAGTTTGAAGATAGAAACATAGAAAACCTACAGCACAATACAGGCCCACAAGGTTGTGCTGAACATGTCCCTCTTAGAAATTACCTAGGGTTACCCATAGCCCTCTATTTTTCTAAGCTTCATGTAGCTATCCAAAAGTCTCTTAAAAGACCCTGTCGTATCTGCCTCCACCACTGTTGCCGGCAGCCCATTCCACACACTCACCACTCTGTGTAAAAAAAAAACTTAACCCTGACATCTCCTCTGTACCTGCTCCCAAGCACCTTAAACCTGTACCCTCTTGTGGCAGCCATTTCAGCCCTGGGGAAACTATCCACACGATCAATGCCTCTCATCATCTTATACACTTTTATCAGGTCACCTGTCATCCTCCGTCGCTCCAAGGAGAAAAGGCTGAGTTCACTCAACCTGTCTTCATAAGGCAAGCTCCCCAATCCAGGCACCATCCTTGTAAATCTCCTCTTCACCCCTTCTATGGTTTCCACATCCTTCCTGTAGTGAGGCGACCAGATCTGAGCACAGTACTCCAATTGAGGTCTGACCAGCGTCCTATATAGCTGCAACATTACCTCTCAGCTCCTAAATTCAATTCCACGATTGATGAAGGCCAATACACCGTATCCCTTCTTAACCACGGAGTCAACCTGTGCAACTGCTTTGAGCATCCTATGGACTCAGACCCCAAGATCCTTCTGAACCTCCACAGTGTCAAGAGTCTTACCATTAATACTACAGTCAGCCCTCCTTATCCACGAGGGATTGGTTCCGGTACCCTTCGTGGATACCAAAAAGAGCGGATGCCCAAGTCCCTTATTCAACTGTCTCAATGCGGTGGACCTTAGGACCCAGCAGAACCCTAGACCTTATTTAACCTGTCTCAGTGCGGTGGACATTAGGACCCGGTGGTAGAGCTCTGAATCCGCAGTGTTTCTGTTCACGAAAATAATCACGATCATGATTGAAAATAAAGTGGAAACAATAAAGCGATCGGAAAGAGGTGAAACGCCATCTGGAAGAGCGTTAGGCTACAGTCGGTCAACGATCGGAATAATTTTAAAGGATAAACCATATAACCATATAACAATCACAGCACGGAAACAGGCCATTCCGGCCCTCCGAGTCCGTGCCGAACTCTTAATCTCACCTAGTCCCACCTACCCGCACTCAGCCCATAACCCTCCACTCCTTTCCTGTCCATATACCTATCCAATTTTAACTTAAATGACACAACTGAACTGGCCACTACTACTTCTACAGGAAGCTCATTCCACACAGCTATCACTCTCTGAGTAAAGAAATACCCCCTCGTGTTTCCCTTAAACTTTTGCCCCCAACTCTCAAATCATGTCCTCTCGTTTGAATCTCCCCTACTCTCAATGGAAACAGCCTATACACGTCAACTCTATCTATCCCTCTCAACATTTTAAATACCTCAATCAAATCCCCCCTCAACCTTCTACGCTCCAATGAATAGAGACCTAACTTGTTCAACCTTTCTCTGTAACTTAAGTGCTGAAACCCAGGTAACATCCTAGTAAATCGTCTCTGCACTCTCTCTAATTTATTGATATCTTTCCTATAATTCGGTGACCAGAACTGTACACAATATTCCAAATTTGGCCTTACCAATGCCTTGTACAATTTTAACATTACATCCCGACTTCTGTACTCAATGCTCTGATTTATAAAGGCCAGCGTTCCAAAAGCCTTCTTCACCACCCTATCTACATGAGACTCCACCTTCAGGGAACTATGCACTGTTATTCCTAGATCTCTCTGTTCCACTGCATTCCTCAATGCTCTACCATTTACCCTGTATGTTCTATTTGGATTATTCCTGCCAAAATGTAGAACCTCACACTTCTCAGCATTAAACTCCATCTGCCAACGTTCAGCCCATTCTTCTAACCAGCATAAATCTCCCTGCAAGCTTTGAAAACCCACCTCATTATCCACAACACCTCCTACCTTAGTATCATCAGCATACTTACTAATCCAATTTACCACCCCATCATCCAGATCATTTATGTATATTACAAACAACATTGGGCCCAAAACAGATCCCTGAGGCACCCCGCTAGTCACCGGCCTCCATCCCGATAAACAATTATCCGCCACTACTCTCTGGCATCTCCCATCTAGCCACTGTTGAATCCATTTTATTACTCCAGCATTACTACCTAACGACTGAACCTTCTTAACTAACCTTCCATGTGGAACTTTGTCAAAGGCCTTGCTGAAGTCCATATAGACTACATCCACTTTGTAGCCTTACCCTCGTCAACATTCCTCGTAACTACTTCAAAAAATTCAATAAGGTTTGTCAAACATGACCTTCCACGCACAAATCCATGCTGGCTACTCCTAATCAGATCTTGTCTATCCAGATAATTATAAATACTATCTCTAAGAATACTTTCCATTAATTTATCCACCACTGATGTCAAACTGACAGGTCTATAATTGCCAGGCTTACTTCTAGAACCCTTTTTAAACAATGGAACCACATGAGCAATACGCCAATCCTCCGGCACAATCCCCGTTTCTAATGACATCTGAAAGATCTCCGTCAGAGCTCCTGCTATCTCTACACAAATTTCCCTCAAGGTCCTGGGGAATATCCGGTCAGGACCCGGAGATTTATCCACTTTTAAATTTCTTAAAAGCGCCAGTACTTCCACCTCTTTAATTGTCATAGGTTCCATAACTTCCTTACTTGTTTCCCACACCTTACACCATTCAATATCCTTCTCCTTAGTGAATACCGAAGAGAAGAAATCGTTCAAAATCTCTCCCATCTCCCTCGGCTCCACACATAGCTGACCACCCTGATTCTCTAAGGGACCAATTTTATCCCTCACTATCCTCTTGCTTTTAATATAACTGTAGAAGCCTTTCGGATTTACTTCCACCTTATTTGCCAAACCAAACTCATAACTTCTTTTAGCTTTTCTAATCTCTTTCTTAAGTTTCCTTTTACATTCTTTATATTCCTCGAGCAATTCCTTTACTCCATGCTGCCTATATCTATTGTAGACATCCCTCTTTTTTCGAACCAAGTTTCTAATATCCCTTGAAAACCATGGCGCTTTCAAACCTTTAACCTTTCCTTTCAACCGAACAGGAACATAAAGATTCTGTACCCTCATAATTTCACCCTTAAATGACCTCCATTTCTCTATTACATCCTTCCCATAAAACAACTTGACCCAATCCACTCTCTCTAAATCCCTGCGCATCTCCTCAAAGTTAGCCTTTCTCCAATCAAAAATCTCAACTCTAGGTCCAGTCCTGTCCTTCTCCATAATTATATTGAAGCTAATGCTATTGTGATCACTGGACCCAAAGTGCTCCCCAACACATACATCTGTCAGCTGACCTATCGCATTCCCTAACAGGAGATCCAACACTGCCTCATCTCTAGTCGGTACTTCTATGTATTGTTGCAAAAAACTATCCTGCACACATTTCACAAACTCTAAACCATCCAGCCCTTTTACAGAATGAGCTTCTCAATCTATGTGTGGAAAATTTAAATCTCCCACAGTCACCACCTTGTGTTTACTACAAATATCTGCTATCTCCTTACACATTTGCTCTTCCAACTCACGCTCCCCATTAGGTGGCCTATAATACACTCCTATCAGTGTTACTACACCTTTCCCATTCCTCAATTCCACCCAAATAGCCTCCCTAGAGGAGCTCTCTAATCTATCCTTCCAAAGCACCGCCATAAGATTTTCTCGGACAAGCAATGCAACACCTCCTCCTCTGGCCCCTCCTACTCTATCACACCTGAAGCAACTAAATCCAGGAATATTTAGTTGCCAATCACACCCTTCCTGCAACCATGTTTCACTAATAGCTACAACATCATAATTCCAGGTATCAATCCACGCTTTAAGCTCATCCACCTTTCTTACAATGCTCCTAGCATTAAAATAGATACATTTAAGATACTCTCCACCTCCTCCTCTCTTTTCATCCCTAGCAATGCATTCAAATTTATTATCCTTTTCTTTCTTCTCCCCTACATCTTCGGGCTGAGCGCATCCCTTCTCCATCACCTGCCTTTCCTCCCTCACACACTGTCCACTTACTTGCTCTACTGGTGAACTAACCTCCTCTCCCATAGTTTCCTCAAATTGATTTCCGCCCCCCCCCCCCCATCTTACTAGTTTAAAGTCTGCCCTGTAGCCCTAGCAAACCTCCCCGCTAGGATATTGGTCCCCCCAGGATTCAAGTGTAACCTGTCCTTCTTGAACAAAGTGAGAAAGGCTCTGCCCTGATGAAAGCTACAATTATTACTAAGCAACGCAGTGGTTTAATTATTGGGCTTTGGGGTTTTGGATTTTTGATCCTCACATCAACCAGGCACAGATGGAGAGCGCGCTCAGGTGCGATCTGTCACTGGATCGAACTTGGCACTGAAACATACGTTCTTAAGTGTTTTATATGCATAGAAAGGTAAAATATATACTATATACTATTACAAACGTTTGACTAACTGACACTAAATAATACCGAATGTACCTGTTCCGACTTACTTAGTAAGAGAACTTCCAATTTTTTTAAAATCCGGATCCACGATAACCTACGCACCTCCTCTTATATACTTTAAATCATCTCTAGATTACTTATAATACCTAATGCAATGTAAATGCTATGTAAAATAGTTGTTATACTGCATTGTTTAGGGAATAATGACAAAAAAAGTCTGTACATGCTTGAACAACAAGTCCTGGAAGAGCACTTCTGGGTTTTCTCGATTCAAGATTGGTTGAATTCGCGCATGCGGAACTTACAGATAACTTACAGATATACCGACTGTATATTCTGCCATCATACCGTATTTGACCTACCAAAATGAACCATTTCACATTTATCTGGGTGTCAATAAAAACACTCAAAAGATGTACAGTGGAGAGCATTCTGACAGGCTGCATCACTGTTTAGTATGGGGGGTTGGGGCGCTACTGCACAGGACCAAAAGAAGCTGCAGAGGGTAGGTATATTTAGTCGTCTCCATCTTGGGTACTAACCTACAAAGTACCCAGGACATCTTTAGAGAACGGTGTCTCCGAAAGGCAGCATCTTTTATTAAGGACCTCCAGCACCCAGGGCATGCCCTTTTCTCACTGTTGCCATCAGGTAGGAGGTACAGTAGCCTGAAGGCACACACTCAGTGATTCAGGATCAGCCTCTTCCCCTCTGCCATCTGATTCCTAAATAGACATTGAACCCTTGAACACTACCTTTTTTAAAAATATATATTATTTTTGGGGGTTTTTGCATGATTTTTATTCAATATATGTATATTGAAATCGATTTACTTATTTATTATTTATTTTCCTTCTATATCATGTATTGCATTGTACTGCTGCCACAAAAACAACAAATTTCACAACTTACGCCAGTGGTATTAAACTTGATTCTGAATTACTCCAGGCAAGTAGCAGGGAACTGTCAAAATGCATTAAACACAACTCAGAACTTCGAGCATGGAGAATACGACACTGGTTATACATCAGCTGGTCTTAGCCTGTTCAGTTTTGGCATGTAAGAAGTAGATTCAGAGCAAATTATGCAGTTTTGGTCAGCACTAGCTTTAAATATTATGCAATATTCATTAGTATGCTGTTAATTGCTTTAGACAACTTGTCAATAGATCTGCTTTGGCATTATCATTGAGCAAAGAATACTCAGACAGATCATTAATGTCCCTTTGATGTCTTGATGTGAGTTAGCATTCTCATTCCCCATGCTGTAAATGGAAGCCTTGGCCCCACCACCTCTCTGATTTTTGTTTATTCAGTGTTAGTTCCTCAGTCTCCTAACAAGTTTTCATCAATATCCATCATTGGCTGAGGGTGTGTTTCAAATCCTTGACTAACAGTTTAGAATTCAAAACTTTTGTCTCCCTTTGTGTCAGTGTAGTTCAAATTAGAGTTCTGTGCTGCCCTTCAATCTGTACAAACTCATCCTGAATTTATTTGAAAACATTGGATGCAATTCTTACACTGGCAGTAAAGCCTGAGTGGCTTCTCTTTCTGCAAAAGCCTCTTTTGTTTTTTTGTTACCTATTATAAGTCTTTACAGACAGTCCCCACTGTACTGCGAGGAGTGGCGGGAAGGGATGGCTGGAAGTTGCTGCGTTCTCAGCAACTAGTCCACATCACAATTCTCTATAACATGGAACTGCGTTATCTACATGTGCATCAAGAAACAGCAGATGAAAAATAATTGTTTATTTAGCTTTTTCACATGAGTTCCATAAGAGTGAATTTTATTCCTTACTTGTCTCAAATTCTTGATATTGATTTATGAATTGTGCAAGGTGAATTCCTCTAACCGCAACATTCCAGTAATGCAGGAGTTTCCTGTAACTGTAGTTGCAGCCTACGGAAAACAACAATTCTTTCACTTATTCTTACAACAATTCTTACAGATCTCCAAACAGTAGTAAGGATGTGGCTTGGCCTACAGGTTATAACGGGAGATAGAAAAAGCATGTCAAAAGGACAGTGTTACAGTAGTCATAGGGGACTTCAATATGCAAGTAGTTTGGGAAAATCAGATTGGTGCTGGATTACAGGAGGGGGAATATTTCGAGTATGAAAAGGCTTTTTAGAGCAGCTCGTGGTTGAACCCACTAGAGGATCAGCTATTCTGAATTCGGTGCTGTGCAATGAGCCAGAATTGATTAGCGAGTTTAAGGTAAAAGAACCCTTTGGGGAAAGTGATCATAATATGATGGAATTAACCCTGAAATTTGAGAAGGGGAAGCTTAGCATCAAATGTATCTGTATTACAGTAGAGTAAAGGGAATTACAGAGGCATGAAAGAGGTTTTGTCCAGAACACTGGCAGGGATGAAGGCAGAGCAGCAATGGCTGGAATTTCTGGAAGCAATTCGGAAGGCACAGGATATATACATCCCAAAGAGGAAGAAATACTCTAAAAGAAAGATGACACAATCATGGCCAACGTAAAAGCCAAAGAGAGGGCATATAATAAAGTAAAAATTAGTGGGAAGTGGGAAAATTAGCGAGGATTGGGAAGGCCTTAAAACCTAACTAAAGACAACTAAATAAGTCATTAAGAAATAAAAGATGGAATACAAAAGTAAGTAGCCAGTAATATTAAAGATACCAGAAGTTTCTTCAGATACGTAAAGTGTAAAAGAGAGGCAAGAGTGGATATTAGACCACTGGAAAACAATGCTAGAGAGGTAGTAATGGGGAACAACGAAATAGTGGACGATCTGAATAAGTATTTTGCATCTGTCTTCACTGTGGAGAACACTAGCAGTATGGTGGAAATTCCAAGTCTCGGGGTCATGAAGTGTGTGAAGGTACTGTAACTAGAGAGAAGGAAAATGAAAGGTATGAAAGTAGATAAGTCACCAGGACCAGATAGTGTACACCCCAGAGTTCTGAAAGTGGTGGTTGAAGAGATTGTGGAGGTATTGGTACTGACCTTTCAAGAATCACTGGATTCTGGAATGGTTCTGGAAAACTGGAAAATTGCAAGTGTTACTCCACTCTTCAAGAAGGGAGAGAGGCAGAGGAAAGGAAACTGTAGGCCAGTTAGTCTGACCTCAGTGATTGGGAAGATGTTGGAGTCAATAATGCAGGGTAGACAAAAGAGAATTGGTTGATGTCATGCACTTGGATTTCAAGAGGCCTTTGACAAGATGCCTCACATGAGGCTGCTTAACAAGCTACAAACCCATGGTATTACAGGAAAGATTCTAGCATGGATAACACAGTGGCTGATAGGTAGGAGTCTGAGTGGGAATAAAGAGAGCCTTTTCTGGCTTGGTGTTGGTGACTAGTGGTGTTCCACTGGGGTCTGTGTTTGGACCAATTCTTTTGATGTTATATGTCAATGATTTGGCTGATGAAATTGATGGGTTTTGTTTTACAAAGTTTGCAGATAATATGAAGATAGTTAGAGGGGCAGGAGGTTTTGAGAAAGTAGAGAGGCTACAGAAGGACTTAGATGGATTACGAGAATGGGCAAAGAAATGGCAAATGGAGTACAGTGCCGGGAAGTTAAAGGCATGCACTTTGGTAGAGGAAATGAAAGGGTTGACTATTTTCTGAATGGAGAGAAAATACAAAAAACTGAAGTGCAAAGGAGTCTTCATGCAGGATTCTCTAAAGGTTAATTTGCAGGTTGAGTCTGTGGTGAGGAAGGCAAATGCAATGTTAGCATTCATTACAAGAGGACTAGAATATAAAAGTGAGGATGTAATGTTAAAACTTTATAAAGCACTGGTGAGGTCTCACTTGGAACTTGTGAGCTGTTTTGGAACCCTTATCTTAGAAAGAATGTGCTGAAACTAGAGAGGGTTCAAAGGAAATTCACGAAAATTTTTCCAGGATTGAATGGCTCGTCATTATAAAGAGTGTTTGATGGCTCTGGGTCTGCATTCACTAGAATTCAGAAGAATGAGGTGTGACCGCGTTGAAACCTATTGAATGGTGAAAGGCCTTGATAGAGTGGATGTGGAGAGGATGTTTCTTATGTTGGGAGAGTTTAAGACCAGAGGACACAGCCTCATCCTTTGAGAACAGAGATGAGGAGGAATTTCTTTAGCCAGAGAGTGGTGAATCTGTGGAATTCTTTGCCACAGGCAGCTGTTGAGACCAAGTCTTTATCTATATTTAAGGCAGAGATTGACAGATTCTTGATCAGGGCATGAAGAGAAATGGGGAGAAGGCACGAGACTGAGGCTGAGAGGAAAATTGGATTAGCTGTAATTTGATGAAATGGCTAGGCAGACACAAAGGGCCAAATGGTCTAATTCTGCTCATATATCTCATGGTCTTATGGTTTTATACAGTGGGAGTGTGAATTCTTCAGGATTGTGAAGCCTAGTTCTTTCTTTTTAGGATATTAAAAAATTTGAGAGCTCTGTTGCAGTCTAGATACAATGCCATTTCTGCTGAGTGGGTATGTTCCACAGTATAGAACAGTTAGCCACAGATAACCACAGTGTGTCTATCTGTCTATTTATCTATCTTTGTTTCTATGAGATACAGTGCAGTAACTGTACCTTCCAGCCCAATGAACCTGTGCCACCCATGTGAATATTAACTTGCCAGCCTGTATGTCTTTGGGCTGTGGAAGGAAACTGGAGCACCCTATGGAAACCCCTGATGTCATGAGAACGTGGTGGCAATTTAATCCAGGTCACTGGAACTGAAAGCGTTACGTTAACATGTACTACTGTGCTGCCCAGTTTTTTTATACTTAGTCTGTACAATCTTCCTTTCTGCAATACTTGGTGTGAATCTAATTAATGTCCCACTGATCCCTAGGTATCATTCCTTGATAACTTCTTGTTGTCTACCTACCAGTGGGTGAAATGAGTAATTGTTACTCTGTAAGGAAGGTAATTGTATTTCCACTAAAGTACTTCCCCTGGTTAATTTGTTCCTGGAAGCCATTAGCCACAACTGGGAATTTGTTCGTGTTCTGTATTTGTTAAGGTTTGCACTGCCCTGTCTTTGCAGATCTTTCTATATGAGTAGAACATTATTAAGAAAGCCTAGTTGAATGAACAATATATCTTAATTTAGTTTCCGAGTTTGAAACCTCAAGATTTTAGTTGTTGGTTTCTCCCTCAAAATATCAAAGGGGATTTCCGATTTGAATTTTCTGTTAACCAGGAGGTTTCAGAGCATTTCAACCAATTAAAAAGACGTTTGTTTGAAAAGTGGCTGTTTGTGATTTTTTGGGCCAATGATGCTATCAGATACTCAGCAGATGAAATGTGTATATATCCTATCAAGAAGGATTCTTGGTGAGTGAGAGCATCCTTGCACATCTTGAGGTAGTACAGTTTTGTATAAATCTGAACCCAGAGACCTCTGTTTAACATCTTGTGAAACACAATATATGCTAGCCCCTCAGTGCACTGTCAACTTTCTTCATGTCAGATATGGTGATTGAAATTAGTATATTGCTGTTAAACAAATATTATTTTTCACATGAGATACAAGGCATCTCTTTTTGAATTAACTACCTGTAATTAAAAGAAATAATTAGATGAGTTTTAAAAGAGATCTCAACTGAGCATGCTAGTGGTAGATCTGTGCTAATTAATTGGTGAAGGTGGAATAGAGGTATTTGTACTGTGCACAGCAATACCTGGGATAGTGCACAAGCAAAGTGAAGACAATTGCACAGAAACTCCAAGTTGGAAACTCATCCTTTTGAGCTGGAACTGTGCTCCTGATTCTTCTTCAGTTTTGCTCTTACCATTGTGTTCAGCAAAGAACAGAAACCTAATTCAGCATTCAATAATTACTGTAATTACCTTCCTTTGATGAAGTCATTTTCAATATTACTGTAAATTAAAATGGGTGAGTACACGAAATTAAAACAAGAGAAAATAGCACAGGTTTAATCAAGTTTAAGCTCGCATTTAACTATGATATTAACTACGATGTTACTCCTAAGTAGAAAAATAAGCTTTCATATGAAATTCATATTTGATATATTTTTCAACTGCTCAAAGATAAATATATCCCTCCTTTTACTGAGTGTATCTTTGGAGAGAAAAAAAACTGAAAATTGCCTGTATTGCTTTTTTTCTTTTAATGTTTATCACGACACTTTGTCTGCTGACTAAAAGCTGGTTTGGGAATTAACTGTGATGAATGTTAGTCCAAACCAGTGTGGTCCCACAGAGTGAAACACCTGGCCTTGGCACAAAACCACCATTCAACTCCTAGGCTTGTTGAGGGCATGTGTTTGTGGCTTCATTCCAATAAAGCCAGTGATAATGAGTTCCTTCTGCAGTTATCAACAGCATCTTAATAGACTTCTCTTCATATCCCACCCATGGGTGGGAAGATGCAGTGTACTGCTTACATTGGAGGTGATAAGTGAACATCTCAGCCAGAAGAAAGTACTGCAGCTTGGTGGCAGGGAACACTGTGCATGTGAACTGAACTGCTAACTGAGAGAGAAGAGAACCAAGAATAATCATTCTTGAGGGGCCCAACAAATCCTCTTGTTCTGCAGCACAGAGGAGCCTTCAATCCAGTCAGTCCCAATCTTACCACACTACCTTCAAGGTGGCTACAGCAAGGATGAGATTATTTTGCACTTTCTCGTGGACTTTGAGTAGGTCCTTGTCGAGCTTCATCCTGAACAGATGCATGATACCGGACACTCTGATCTGGATCCACTTTCCTTTATGGTTTCTGAGATTCCATAACCCTGTAGTCTGGGTTTATGCTATGACTCACCTATAGTGGCCCTGACATATGACATTTGCTGTTTGCCAGTGTATAACTGAGCCTGGTCACGATGCGCTGATCCTCAAACACCTCCCTGGACATAGATGTATATGCTGGTTCTTTGCAGGTGATTAATGGGGAATCCCTTGGAGATGGTTCTTGGCACCTCCTTTCTTTGAGATAGGCAGTGGTACTACAACCATCTCATCCGTTAAGAAGCCCTTGAATAGTCACCTGTACATGGAGTGGTAGTGTTTAGAGAATTATGGGCTGAATACAAGAAATTAGGACTAACTGGCCGGGCACACTAGACACTAGAATACTACGGCACAGTACAGGCCCTTCAGCCCTCCAAGTTGTGCCGACCCATATATTCCTTAAAAACGTACTAAGCCCACACTACCCCCGTGACCCTCTATTTTTCTTTCATCCATGTGCCTGTCCAAGAGGCTCTTAAATACCCCTAATGTTTTAGCCTCCACCACCATCCCTGGCAAGTCATTCCAGGCACCCACAACCCTCTATGTAAAATAAACTTACCCCTGATGTCTCCTCTAAACTTCCCTCCCTTAACTTTGTACATATGCCCTCTGGTGTTTGCTATTGGTGCTCTGGGAAACAGGTACTGACTATCCACCCTATCTATGCCTCTCATAATCTTGTAGACCTCTATCAAGTCCCTTCTCATCCTTCTAAGCTACAAAGAGAAACATCCCAGCTCTGCTAACCTTGCCTCATAAGACTTGTTTTCCAATCCAGGCAACATCCTGGTAAATCTTAAACACAAAGTACACTGCAGATGCAGGGGTCAAATCAACACGTACAACAAGCTGGAGGAACTCAGCAGGTCAGGCAGCATCTGTGGAAATGAGCAATTGACTGCTCGTTTCCATGGATGCTGCCCGACCTGCTGAGTTCCTCCAGCTTGTTGTACGTGTTGATCCTGGTAAATCTCCTCTACACCCCTCTCCATAGCTTCCACATCCTTCCTATAATGAGGTGACCAGAACTGAACACAATACTGTACTTTAAGTGTAGTCTTACCAGAGATTTGTAGAGTTGCAACATGACCTCTCTACTCTTGAACTCAATCCCCCTATTAATGAAGCCTAGCATCCCTTAGGCCTTCTTAATTATCCTATCAACCTGTGCAGCGACCTTGAGGAATGTATGGATTTGAACCCCAAGGTCCCTCTGTTCATCCACACTCTTAGGTAACCGATCATTCACCCTGTACTCAGCCTTCTGGTTTTTCCTTCCAAAATGCATCACCTTACACTTATCTGATTCAACTCCATCTGCCACTTTTCTGCCCAACTCTGCATCCTTTCTATATCCTTCGACAACCTACAGCTCCATCCACAACTCCTCCAATCTTCGTGTCATCTGCAAACTTACTCACCCATCCTTCCGCCTCTTCATCCAGATCATTTATAAAAATCACAAAGAGCAGGGGTCCCAGGACAGATCCTTGCGGTACTCCACTAGTCACCGACCTCCAGGCAGAATACTTTCCTTCCTCTACTACCCTCTGCTTTCTTCCTGTAAGCCAATTTTTTATCCAAACAGCCAAGGTTCCACTGATCCCATGCCTCATAACTTTCTGGATGAGTCTCTCGTGGGGGACCTTGTCAAATGCTTTGCTAAAATCCATGTAGACCACATCTACTGCCCTACCCTCATCAATTTCTTTTGTTACCTCTTCAAAAAACTCAATTAGGCTCGTGAGGCACGACCTTCCCTTCACAAAGCCATGTTGACCGTCCTTGAGTAGACTGTACTTCTCCAAATGCTCATACATCCTATCCTTAAGAATCCTTTCCAATAGTTTGCAGACCACCGACGTAAGACTCACCTGTCTATAGTTCCCAGGATTCTCCCTATTACCTTTTTTAAACAAGGGAACTGTATTTGCCATTCTCCAATCCTCCGGCACCTCCCCTGCAGCCAAAGAGGATTCAAAGATCTTAGCTACTGCTCCAGCGATCTCTTCTCTCACAGAGCAATACCCACAGCAACCTGCGGTATTCCTTCTCCAACACCATCTCCCTATTATCCAGCCAGATACCCACCTGGCCTGGAAATCAAGGTACCTGCTATTAATTATTGCTAAAACTGCTTGTCTGCATCTCAGATTGGGTAATTCAACTTCTTGTTGCATTGTTACATCTGCCACTTTCCTTTCATTTTTTCAGTCCTCAGAAGCTTTTAGAAAGGTTTGTCACTCATATTTTGTTTCTCTAAATCTTTTACTCTTAATGTTTTCAGCTTACTTTTCTCTGACATCTTTGAATGAAAATCCCATTGCCTTTTCTTCTCTCAGTAGTGTGATTAGTTAATTGTTCTTGTACTTTGTTTCTCTTCACAAACACAGGAAGGACTTTAGTTACTTGCTGGTTCTTTTCTAGTTATTGTTACAGTGGCATGCAAAAGTTTGGGTATCCCTGCTCCGAATTTCTGTTATTGTGAATAGTTGAGTGAGTAGAAGATGAACTGATCTCCAAAAGTAATAAAGTTAAAGATGAAAAATTCTTTTCAACATTTTAAGCAAGATTAGATTTTGTTTTGTACAATTTTAGAGTGAAAAAAAGGAAAGGAGCTCCATGCAAAAGTTTGGGCACCCCAAGAGATTTGAGCTCTCAGATAACTTTTACAAAGATCTCAGACCTTAATTAGCTTGTTAGGACTATGGCTTGTTCACAGTCATCATTAGGAAAGGCCAGGTGATACAAATTTCAAAATCTTATAAATACCCTGACTCCTCAAACCATGTCCCAACAATCAGCAACCATGGGCTCCTCTAAGCAGCTGCCTAGCACTCTGAAAGTTAAAATAAATGATGCCCACAAAGCAGGAGAAGGCTATAAGAAGATAGCAAAGCATTTTCAGGTAGTCATTTCCTCAGTTCGTAATGTACTTAAGAAATGGCAGTTAACTGGAACGGTGGAGGCCAACTTGAGGTCTGGAAGACCAAGAAAACTTTCTGACAGAACTGCTCATAGGATTGCTAGAAAGGCAAATCAAAACCCTGTTTGACTGCAAAAGACCTTCAGGAAAATTTAGCAGACTCTACAGTGGTGGTGCACTGTTCCACTGCAGCGACACCTGCACAAATATGAGCTTCTTGGAAGAGTCATCAGAAGAAAACCTTTCCTGCATCCTCACCACAAAATTCAGCATCAAAAGTTTGCAAAGGAACATCTAAACAAGCCTGATGCATTTTGGAAACAAGTCTTGTGGACTGATGAAGTTAAAATAGAACTTTTTGGTCACAATGAGCAAAGTATTGTTTGGAGAAAAGAGGGTGCTGAATTTCATGAAAAGAACACCTCTCCAACTGTTAAGCATGGGGGTGGATCGATCATGCTTTAGGCCAGTGGCATAGGGAACATTTCATGGTAGAGGGAAGAATGAATTCAATTAAATACCAGCAAATTCTGCAAGTAAACATCACACTGTCTGTAAAAAAAAAAGGTGAAGATGAAAAGAGGATTGCTTCTACAACAGGATAATGGTCCTAAACACCTCAAAATCCACAATGGACTACCTCAAGAGGCACAAACTGAAGGTTTTGCCATGGCCCTCACAGTCCCCTGACCTGAACATCATCGAAAATCGGTGGATGGACCTCAAAAGAGCAGTGCATGCAAGACAGCCCATGAGTCTCACAGAACTAGAAGCCTTTTGCAAGGAAGAATAGGTGAAAATCCCCCAAACAAGAATTGAAAGACTCTTAGCTGGCTACAGAAAGTATTTACAAGCTGTGGTACTTGTCAAAGGGGGTGTTACTAAGTACTGACCATGATGGGTGCCCAAACTTTTGCCACGGGCCCTTTTGTTTTGTTATTTTGAAACTGTAAATTATGGAAATAAAAAAGAAATCTTGCTTAAAATATTAAAGAAATGCGTCATCTTTAACTTTATGCCTTTTAGAAATCAGGTCATCTTTTGCTCACTTAGCTATTCACAGTAACAGAAATTTTGACCAGGGTTGCCCAAACTTTTGCATGCGGCTGTAGGTATATTACCTTTATGTTTTTTTTAGCATGGACCAAGTCTATATGGACCAAGGGTATTATTCTTTCTTACTTGTGTTTTAAATTGTTTTAAGGTCTATTAATGTTCTTTCCTCCCTGATTGTTCATCATGCTAAACACTGAAGCAAAGTGATTATTCATTCTTTCTGGCATTTTATTCACAATCATATGAAAGAGACAAGAAAAAAAAACCTGGTCAAACCCATTAAACTATAAAATTAAAACCATTCCCGTCTCAAATATAATATAACACATAATCAAGACCCCAACAGCTCTCTTTCGGGAGACTGTTACTTTAATAGGCCGTCATTTAGCGATGAGGCCAGTGACATCTTATCTCGCGCCCAGGAATGTAAACAAGTCTACTAGAGACATAACCCAAAATGAATATGTACAACTAAAGTTATTCAGAAAAAACTGCTGTTTTTCAGCTTCATTCTTAATGAAGTATGACATTTGGGTGTATTAAATATCACCTTAGAAAGTAAATGATAGAAAGTATATTCTAGGCATACTTATATCACATTACCATGTTATCCTTGTACTAATAAGTTAACTGAGCCATTGCCTTAAAACTCTGATCTGCAATACTCAAAAACAAATTGGCCCCTTAATTAATTGAATACAAAAATGCATCGAATGACTTTCCAATAAAAGAATAACTAGAAAACTTCACACCTAGGATGTTAACTTGCCCATGCCTGTTAGATTGCACATACAGGCTGGTCTGAGCTCTTAATGCAGTTCCATCTCCTCCCAAGAGGCGTGTGGACTTTGCCCAGGGTCTTCTTCCATATCTCCTAACACCAATGATTTCAGGGCTTCTTTTGCTTCCTCTGCCAAGTTAAATGACATCTTCATGCCCTTGATATTCACTCTCAAAATCACCGGGTATGTGAAGAACGATTCGATCCCTTTCTTACGAAGCTTAGCACAGATCTCCTTATATCCCTGCCATTCCTGCATCGTACCAGGGCTGTAGTCGGCGAAGAACTGCAGCTAGGTACCATCAGGGAGAGTGGGTTTGGCTTTCCTCGTGCCCTCCAGGATAGCTTGCCGGTCGGTGTAACCTAGAAGCCTAAAGACCATGGTCCGCAGTCTTGAGATGTTGTTGGAAAAGATCTTATGTGCTCTATTGATCTCCAATGGAGTGCTGTGGGAGTTCTTGAGTGCTGGAATCCAATTAGGCAACACCTCCTGGAGGTAGCCTCTCAGTGCCTGTCGGTAAGTTGACCAGCCACACATTGTTTCTTCTGGATCTATCCTCCAAGTCATTTAACTGCTTCCGTATCTTAGTCACCTCCACGAGACAGGAGCTAGTATCTTTCTCATTCTTATGTAAGCTAACCTGAATGGTGTCTGTTTTGTTGAAGACTGTGCTAAATTTTTTAGCATGAATGTCCACTTGCTCCTTTTACGACCGGAAATGTTGTCATTCTCTGCCATGTGCTTCTGTATGGGGTCGAGAGCCTTTTCATAGAACATACAACATAGAATAGTACAGCACAGTACAGGCCCTTCGGCCCACAATGTTGTGCTGACCCTTAAACCCTGCCTCCAATATAACCTCCCAACTTAAATTCCTCCATATACCTGTCTAGTAGTCTCTTAAATTTCGCTAGTGTATCTGCCTCCATCACTGACTCAGGCAGTGCATTCCACACACCAACCACTCTCTGAGTAAAAAACCTTTCTCTAATACCCCCCTTGAACTTCCCTCCCCTTACTTTAAAGCCATGTCCTCTTGTATTGAGCAATGGTGCCCTGAGGAAGAGGCGCTGGCTGTCCACTCTATCTATTCTGCTTAATATCTTGTACACCTCTATCATGTCTCCTCTCATCCTCCTTCTCTCCAAAGAGTAAAGCCCTAGCTCCCTTAATCTCTGATCATAATCCATACTCTCTAAACCAGGCAGCATCCTGGTAAATCTCCTCTGTACCCTTTCCAATGCTTCCACTCCTTCCTATAGTGAGGTGACCAGAACTGGACACAGTACTCCAGGTGTGGCAAAGCCAGAGTTTTATACAGCTGCACCATTATCTCGCGACTCTTAAACTCTATCCCTCGACTTATGTAAGCTTTCTTAACTACCCTATCTACCTGTGAGGCAACTTTCAAAGATCTGTGAACATGTACCCCCAGATCCCTCTGCTCCTCCACACTACCAAGTATCCTGTCATTTACTTTGTACTCTGCCTTGGAGTTTGTCCTTCCAAAGTGTACCACCTCACACTTATAACCATATAACAATTACAGCACGGAAACAGACCATCTCAGCCCTTCTAGTCCGTGCCAAACGCTTACTCTCACCTAGTCCCACCTACCTGCACTCAGCCCATAACCCTCCATTCCTTTCCTGTCCATATACCTGTCCAACTTTTTTTTTAAATGACAAAATCGAACCTGCCTCTACCACTTCTACTGGAAGCTCGTTCCACACAGCTACCACTCTCTGAGTAAAGAAGTTCCCCCTCGTGTTACCCCTAAACTTTTGCCCCTTAACTCTCAACTCATGTCCTCTTGTTTGAATCTCCCCTACTCTCAATGGAAAAAGTCCATATAACTCCCTCATAATTTTAAATACCTCTATCAAGTCCCCCCCTCAACCTTCTACACTCCAAAGAATAAAGACCTAACTTGTTCAACCTACACTACACTACAACCTCATCTCATCCAGGACTTTGCTGTATCTGGATTTAACTATTCAATGCACTGTCACATCTGTAATGAATCTGTGCTTGTGGAGTATCCAAACTGTGCGACCAATATACCTGAGCTCATTTGGCTCTTAATTAAACACATTAGTTTTAAATGTGGCATCTCTACTTTCAAATTCGTATATGAATATCTCCATTTCCTCGGACCAACAATCTTCAGGTGTTTGGCCCTCTAAATGAGGCCTTGAGCATTCCTGATTCTTATGTGCTCCACTACTGACTCCTGTACCTTCAGCTCCCTAAAATGTTCTGGAATCTCCTTGTATACCTCCTGGTCTCTCTAATTAAACTTTTTTCTTTAAGATTCTCTTAAGATGTGCTTTTGGTCACCAGGTCTAAAAATGTTCCCATCAAGCAGTGAAATATGTTAAATGTAACATATAAAAATGAGCGGTGACTGCCGGTGCAAAGAGCATAGGCAGTGGCAATCAGTGCAGGGAGTGCCTATAAACAGGGCAGCACCAGGGGATCACGTGAGATGGATCAGAGTTGTGACTTCACTTACATGCTCCCACACATCACTGGGACTTACTTCATTTCATTGATCAACAGCAGAGCCTCAGGTATATCAAGGCTAACAAAAATTACCCTAACCACTCTTGGTGAAAATAAGTGAGTAATCCACATATCTTCATGAACTCTGTACCCACAGGCTGAGTGGTGAGTGACTAATGTTGTACCTCTACTTAAGAATGAAACGAGGGAAAATCATGGGTACTATAGACTGGTGAGTCTCAGGGATAGGATATACAAGCATTTGGAAACCCGTGGCCTAATTAAGGAGAGCATAATTCTCCGTAACTTCCAGCACCTCCAACGGGATCCCACTACCAAGCACATCTTTCCCTCCCCCCTCTTTCTGCTTTCCACAGGGATCGCTCCCTACGCGACTCCCTTGTCCACTTGTCCCCCCCCCCCCCCCCATCCCTTCCCACCGATCTCCCTCCTGGCACTTATCCTTGTAAACGGAACAAGTGCTACACCTGCCCTTAGTTTGGAGGGCATTTGCTGTCATGAGAGGCTGGACAAACTTAGGTTGTTTCCTTTGGAGTGGCGGAGGCTAGGAGATCTGATTGAGGTTAACAAGATTAAGAGATGCATAGAGTAGACAGGGAGTATCTGTTTCTCAAGGTTGACATGTCTAAAACCAGAGGGCATGCATTGAAGGTGAGAGGGGGTAGGTTCAAAGGAGATGTGAGGGTTAAGTTTTTTTTGCTCAGAGAGTGGTGGATGCCTGGAATGCAGCCTGGTGGGGTGGCAGAGGCAAATACATCAGAGGCTTTTAAGAGATGTTTGGATAGGCGCATGGATGTAAGAAAGATAGAGGGATATGGGCATGATGTAGGTATGAGGGATTAGTGTTTGGATGTTTCTGATGTGGTTTTTAGCTGGTTTGGCACAACATTGTAGGCCGAATGGTCTGTTCCGGTGCTGTACTGTTCTATGTTCTTGATATTTATTGCTTATTTATTTTATTTTTTTATTTTTGTATTTTATTGTCTTTTGCACATTAGTTGTTCAGCTGTATTATTGTGTGTGGTTTTTCATTGATTCTGTTGTGTTTCTTTTTATTTACTGTGAATGTAAGAAAATAAATTTCATAGTATATGGTGACATAATATACTTTGATAATAAATTTACTTTGAACTTTCAGAAGATTCATGAATGCTAGAGTGTGTCATCAAAGAACTATTCTTCCTATATTTTGTAGAACTAATAAGCTGGTGTACCAAGAAATACTGTAAAAGAAAAATACGATATCCCTTCAGTGTTCATGTTCTGAGTTATAGTAAAGATTTTAGGCTAATCCCATTGAGTTAGTTGCCACATACAGACAGGATGTAGGCAGGAGCTGTCTGCTCTCACTTGGGCCCATGTCCCATTGGAAGAAGTAATTGTGTATCATTCTTCTAAAATATTTTGTTCATGAAATGATTAGCCCAGGAGCACCCTAAAATCTCTTAAAATAAAAGTTCGGAATTATAAATAAAATCAAGGAATGGGCAAGCAGTTGGAAAATGGAAGCCAATATTATTCATTGTGAAGTAATGCATTTTTGATTGTAAGATGGAAGCAATTACACTCCATATATAGTAGGCTTGGTATGGAGAAAGGGCAAGAGAAACTCTGATATGGGCTCAGAATACATTCATGACAATATCTCATAAGATGTGGCTATTTGTTAGAAGAAATTAAGTTCCAGATTTTGCATAAAGTCTGTAGACTGTGCAGTCAAGAGATAAAAATCATCTTCTACAGAAGATTAATTCTTTCCTGAAGTATCCATGTCATTTAGGTCTTTTCACTTTGAGGAAGGAATTTGTGCCTCGTGAAAAGGAAGCAATAAGGTGCTGCTTGGTATGAAGGACAAAACTTTGGGAAAATTGAAGCTTTCGTTAGTAGAATTGCATAGATTATGTCATGTGCCAATGATGAAATATTTGGATTTTGAAGTGATTTTTTTTTTGTAATTTATTTTTTTATTGAAGTTCATCATCAAACAAACATTTCCATAAGATGTATTTCAGACATTGTTCATATATATCATATAATCATATATGTCACAAATCTCCACATAGCATTTATCTGAGGTATACATTTATAGATAAGAGTGGAAAGAAAAAACAAGCAAAAGGAAAAAACTATGTACAAGTAGGGAGTGATCTTTTTTTTTACAACATATTCATTGATTTGTGAGATTAAAATCAGGCCTATGAGGCATTATGTAGTTAAACCATTTTTCCCAGTATGAATCAAATTGTTCCAGCTTATGATTAACAGATGCTGTTATCCATTTTGTAAACGTCCATTGTAATTTCCATCCATGCATTTAAAGTTGGGCTCTCCTGTGATAACCATTTCCTAGTAAGAGTCTTTTTACCAGCCACCAGCAGTATATTCATTAAATATTTAATCTCTTTTCAACCATTCTTGAGGTATATACCCAAAATACAGCCCTCTAAACACACAGTTAGGAAGTTGTGGAATTGCTTTCCAAAGGTGCAGGCAGGACTGTCAACATTCAAGGTTTGATTAGTTATGAGGATGAAAGGAAAGGAAGTAATGGAATATGGGGAGCAGGTGAACAAATATTCTGTGGGAGACAAATACACTCTGTGGCTGAGTAACTTGTGCTCTACAATAAATTATACTGATGTGTAAACGTGCATTTTGGGTATGATTATGACCTATTCTAACGTGCTGCAATATAGCCATCATGGGACAGCCCAGAATCAGAATCAGGTTTATTATCACCAGCATGTGATGTGATATTTGTTAACTTTGCAGCAGAAGTTCAATGCAATACCTAATCTAGCAGAGAGAAAACATTATAATAAATAAAAGAAACATAATAATAAATAAAGATGTAAATCAATTATGTATACTGAAGAGATTTTTTTAAATGTGCAAAAACAGAAATACTGTATATTTAAAAAAACAGTGAGATAGTGTCTGAAGCTTCAGTGTCCATTTGGGAATCAGATGGCAGAGGGGAAGAAGCTGTTCCTGAATCGCTGAGTGTGCACTGAATCCCAGAACTTTTCTGAAATGTTACAGTTTTAAGTACAAATAACTATTGTGTGAAATCTTCCTCACCAATTTGTAATATGGTGATCTTGGATAATGTTTTGAAGTCATCCTGATATGGTTATCTTTAATTCTCAAGTTTTAAGCATGAATATCGAAAAACTTAAACTATTGTTTTACTTCTGTAGGGAATCTGGCGTATTCCTGTAGATGAAATCGACCGTCCTGGCAGCTTTGCTTCACATATGAACCGTTCAATTGTCATCTTACTTGATGTTTTATCACAACTGAAGGACCATAATACTCTGTTGAGAGTATCTTCCATGCTTCAAAGGACACCTGACCAAGGAAAGTAAGTGTGCATGTTCAAAATTTCAGAGTTACATGCTTACGATTCTAATGTAGTTTCCTTCCTCAGATTAAAGAATCAGAAATGTGAATATTCACATAAAATTGGAGAAATTGAAATATTCCCTTCATTATTTCCTTCTGCGGATACTATCATGAAAACAATTAAGTGCTGAACATTCCAGATATTTATCTTTTTCTTTTATTCCATCATTGTATATAAGACTGATTTGGATTTTACTCCAGAGGAAATAGCAGGTACTTCTGGACTCTCCCCTAAAGTGATATTGGTTTCATTCAATCTATTCTTTCCCCCATTCAGTTTTGTTTCTTCTGTCTTTGACTTTTACTTAAGTGCTAAATCTCTACTTTGTATAATTATTTCAGTTGTGTAAAATGCATTGTTGTGGTATTTTGAATTGGTATAGAGAACCATACTACAAATGTACACAAAAGAAGCGAGAGTAGAAGGTGATTATATCCACACACTAAGAGGTTGTTAAGGCAAACACAATCCATAGCACTGTCCCCATTCTCGGCAATAACAAAGAATGACAAAGACAAGGCTGAAGGATTTGCAACCCTCCTCACCAACTGGACAACGTGTTGCAGCTTCCAACTGCAATCTTTTTTTTAATGAGTTTCTACAATGGGACAAGACGAAGAAAAACAATTTAATAAAAGAGGTTTATACAGTGCAAAACAATAATATCAAATGTACAGTTCATAACGATTAAGAAAAAGCACCCATCGTATAAAGTTAGTTACCACCCCACCCTTCCACTACCCAACTCCAAGCCAACCTTACGATATATAAAAAAGTTAATCAGAACTTTTATCACCACAGAGCTGTATTTATAAAAAGAAGATATATTGCCTACTACCTGAACAATAATATGTTTACACATCAAAAAAAGCGTAAATCTTAACCGAAAGAAGCTGGAAGTAAGGGATTTAAATTCAACAGAATAAAAGGGAAGGATGCACCCTTAATCTAAATGGGAATTATGAAAATATTCAAGGAAAGGTCCCCACACCTTTTGGAACTTTATGTCTGAATTAAGAAGTGAATAATGAATCTTTTCAAGGTCTAAGCAGGACATAATGTCTCTGAGCCATTGAGCATGAGTGGGTGGGGCAGCATCTTTCCACTTAAGAAGGACTGCATGTCTGGCCAAAAGAGAGGCGAAAGACAATGTATGACGCTTAGTCAGAGTCAGATGCATGTCAGCTTCTCCCAAGGTGCCGAAAAGAGCAATCAGAGGGTTAGGTTCCAAGTAGCAATTAAGTATTTGAGATAAAGTTTTAAAAAATCTCTCCAGAACCATGGCATACAATGGATGTAGAAAATCCAGTTAAGAAGAAAAGAAAAGCTTACAAGGTTCAAGAAACTTGGTACTGTTAGGATTCTAGAAAACTACAAGGGTGCCTAAGAACTAAGAATAAAATTGAGAGCTAGAAGGGGCCTTGAGAAGGCCTTAGCAAACAGGATTAAGGAAAACCCCATTCTACAAGTATGTGAAGAGCAATAGGACCAATCAGGTGTGACAGTGGAAATGAGTGCATGGAGCCAGAGAAGGTAGCAGAGAAGAGAGAGCATAGGCCATCAACTTTTTGCTGTTGATGCTGTAGCAGGCAATTTCTTTTTTACGAGGTCGAGTTGCTAGCTCGACGCTCAACCCAGCACGGATGGGAAGCATGCACGGTAGCTGGCTGGATTCGAACTCTGGACCTTCCGCCACAAAGTCCAGCGCTGATGCCACTACGCCACCAGCCAGCACGAAGGTAGCAGAGGTACTTGCATAATACTTTGCTTCAGTATTCACCAAGGAAAAGAACCTTGGTATTTATGGGGTCCGAAAAGCTTGAGCAAATGGACATTAACAAAGAGGAAGTGCTGGAGCTTTTGAGAAGTATTAATATAGATAAGTCACCTGATCTGGACAAGATATACCCCAGGCTACTGTGGGAAGCAAGGGAGGAAATTGTTGAGCCTCTGGCAGTGACCTTTGCATCATCAATAGGGATGGGAGAAGTACCGGAGGATTGGAGGGTTGCAGATGTTGTTCCCTTGTTCAAGAAAGGGAGTAGAGATAACTCAGGAAATTATAGGCCAGTGAGTCTTACTTCAGTGGTGGGCAAATTGTTGGAGAAGATCCTGAGAGGCAGGTTTAAGCATTTGAAGAGACATAATCTGATTAGGGATAGTCAGCGTGACTTTTTCAAGGGCAGGTCATGCCTTACGAGCTTGATTGAATTCTTTGAAGATGTAACAAAACAAATTGAAAGTAGAGCAGTGGATGTGGTGTATATAGATTTCATTATGACATTTGATAAGGTTCCCCATGCAAGGCTCCTTCAGAAAACAAGGAGGCATGGGATCCAAGGAGACCTTGCTTTGCGGATCCAGAATTGGCTTGCCAGTAGAAGACAAAGGGTGGTCGTAGATAGTTTGTATTCTGCATGGAGGTTGTGACCAGTGGTGTTCCCAGGGATCTGTTCTGGGACCTCTCCTCTTAGTGATTTTTATAAATGACCTGGATGAGAAAGTAGAAGGAAGGGTTAGTAAGTTTGCTGATGACACAAAGGTTGGGGTGTTGTGGATGATCTGGAGGGTTGTCAGAGGTTACAGTGGGATAGGATGCAGAACCGGGCTGAGAAGTGGCAAATGGAGTTCAACCAGATAAGTGTGAAGTGGTTCATTTCAGTAGGTCAAATTAGAAGACAGAATGTAATATTAATGGTAAGATTCTTGGCAGTGTGGAGGATCAGAGAGATCTTGGGTTCCATGCCCATAGGACACTCAAAGCTGCTGTCCATTGGCCTTCATCAACCATGGGATTGAGTTCAAGAGCCGTGAGGTAATGTTACAGCTATATAAGATCTTAGCTAGACCCCACTTGGAGTTCTATGTTCATTTCTGGTCACCTCATTACAGGAAGGATGTGGATACTAAGGAGAGAGTGCAGAGGAGATTTACAAGGATGTTGCCTGGATTGGAGAGCGTGACTTATGAGAATAGGTTGAGTGAACTTGGCCTTTTCTCCTTGGAGTGACGGAGGATGAGAGGTGACCTGATAGAGGTGCATAAGACGATGAGAGGCATTGATCATGTGGATAACCAGAGACTTTTCCCCAGGGCTGAAATGGCTAATACGAGGGGACATAGTTTTAAGGTGCTTGAAAGTAGGTCCAGGGAGGATGTCAGGGGTAAGTTTTTCCACACAGAGAGTGGTGGGTGCATGGAATACACTGCTGGCGATGGTGGCAGAGGTGAATACAATAGAGTCTTTTAAGAGACTGTTAGATAGGTACATGGAATTAGAAAAATAGCTATGTGGGTAAGAGATTCTTTGCAGTTTCTAGAGCAGGTTACATAGTTGGCACAACTTTGTGGGTCGAAGGACCTGTAAAGTGCTGTAGATTTCTATGTGCTATGTTCTAATATTGTTGTTATATGCCTTTAGGTACAGTAGAAAGTTGAGATTTTGTTTTACTCTGATTCAGCCTATTTGTGGTTCCACAGAGTCTGTTTTTAACATTACTAGCAGTGATTTCGAAGTCTTGTTATTCATCAGCAAATTGTCTCATTTTGTTTTTGTTGTTTCTTTTGTATTTTCATCCCAATTCCCAAATCCACATGATCCTTTAGCTCTGTAAGTCTTTCTTTCTCACTCTTTGCTGCCTTTAGGTAGAGTTCCTAACCCTTGGGAGCACATACCAGCCTTGCATTAAACTAAATTCTTCAGCACGTGAACATTTTGCACTTCTCAAGTAACATTTTACCTTATCATGCCTTCGGCTATTTTGCTGTCATAAATCTTTGTCTCGCCCTGTTACAGTTAGAGCTAGTCATACCAGAATGTGGAATTTTAGTGATGTTTGTCCTTTTCAGATGTTGAATCTCATTTGGTGGTTCCATAGCTCTGACCCAGAGTATTGTGGTTCCAGTTCCAATTCAAAGACCAAGCACTCTAGAGAGTGGCACCGGCAGTGAACAGTGGGAAGAATGGTGACATTTCAGATGAGATGTTAGACTGACACCCCTATTTCTCATACAAGTAGATGTATCGGGTCCCATGGTGTTATTTGAAAGAACTAAAATTAGTAAGATTAACAACAATTAATAAAAGCTTAGCAACACACACAAAATGCTGGAGGGACTCAGCAGGTCAGGCAGCATCTATGCAAAAGAGTACAGTCGACATTTTGGGCTGAGACCCTGCGGCAGGACCGAAATGTTGACTGTACTCCTTTTCATAGATGTTGCCTGGCCTGCAGAATTCCTCCAGCATTTTGTGTGTATTGCTTGGATTTCCAGCATCTGCATATTTTCTCATTTGTAATAAAAGGTTACCCTGTCATTACGATATTGCTATTTGAGGGATCTTGCAGATGAAGATACTAGCAAAGAATAAGTGACAATCCAGCGGGTGATATATATATATATTGACCTGTGAATTACTTTAGGTCTGTAAATCTAGTGCGTAGTTGCTGTGTTCTTCCTTTGCTCGGAATAATCAAAAATACTGCATCAGTGCATTAAGAGGGCATTCATCGGAAGCTGATATCTGTTCAGCAAAATGACAAGGCCTCAAATGTACAGGAAACATTCTCCACCAATAGCAGTTATCTACTCCAGTATCTGAATAAATATCGTCTCTCCAAGCATGTAAGGTATTAGTTGAATCAATTTTTGCTTACTATTTATCCACATGAAAGATGCCAAGTCTCTGGAATTCTTTCCCTTGGAAAGTGGATTATTGAGGGAATCTGGAAAGAAAATAGACCTTTGAAAGATTTGAGAATTAAGGGTATGGGGAACTGACACAGAAAAGGAGGCTAAATTTGAGATGGAGCATATTGAATGACAGGACAGGCTTGGGGGGTGCTGAATGGTCTCATCCTGCTCCTGTTTTTTTCATGTTATTACATTCTAACCTCATCCAGCTTTTATTAACTCCATACTTCATTCCATCATACCTCTTAATGGTCTGATCTAAATTCCTACAATTCTGTGTTCAAATTGGCATCACATCTGGTTAAACCAGTCACTTGATGTGTATAAGTTCTTGAAATGTTTTAATGAGGGTACATACCTTTCATGTTAATCGTGTTCCTGTCTTTAATGTGTTACTCAGGAGTCCCAGACCCTGGGAAAACTCAGCAGGTGGAAGCAGGGCTACAGTAGACAGATCGTTACAGTATCATCCTTGCTTCTGACTTTGGAGGTTTAGTTTCCTTTACTAATAAAGTGTTTCCTCTGTCTTCAATAAGTGATTCAGTAACTCTCATACTGCAACCCCTCCCCCTTTCCCATCTTAACCCCCACCCCACTGTTTTCCCCCTACCCTGTTTTAACTCTTCCACACCATGACCACTACAGTCTTTATAGCCAGATAGCCT
Organism: Hemitrygon akajei; assembly: GCF_048418815.1. Lineage (NCBI taxonomy): Eukaryota > Metazoa > Chordata > Chondrichthyes > Myliobatiformes > Dasyatidae > Hemitrygon > Hemitrygon akajei. The sequence continues at coordinate 22,937,546 of NC_133132.1, read as the reverse complement.
ACCTATCTGTAGAGTTTGTTTCTGAACCAGAATAGCTCCTATCTCCATTGCCTCGACTTTTCAGTCCAACTGTTCCATCTGCTTTAAATTTTATTAACTTGTTCTGGCACCTTTCACAATTGATATATGTACCCTTATGGATCTTCCCTGTCCCTGCATTCTCTTCAAAATGGTAATTAACTGATACTCCCCTTCATCATTTTGCTTTCCAAAATAGATTGCTTCACGCTTCTCTGCATTAAATTTAATCTGCCATATGTTTGCCCATTTTACTAGTCTGCCTACATCCTCTTGACATCTGCTATCCTTCTCATTGTTTACTATATTTTCAGGTTTTGTGTCAGCTGCAGACTTTTAAATTATACTCCCATTGCACAAATCTGGGGTCAGTATAAATTAAAACGTTGTATTCTGAAAACCAACTGCTGGGAGCATCACAACATACTTCCCTCCAGACTGAAAAACAGCTGTTCACTATGATAATAAAAACACAAACTGCTGGAAACACTCAGCAGGTCAGCCAGCATCTGTGAAAAGACAAACAGGTTGAAGACCTGAAAAAGTGAACTCTGCTTCTCTTTCCCAAGGTGCATGAACTTACTAAGTATCTCCAGCATTTCCTACTTTCGTTTCAGATTTCTTGCACCTGCAGTTTTTCTACTACTTTCATTCCTTTAATCCTATGACTTGCAAAGGTAGTTAATAAAGTACCACATTTAGCAAAATTGAAAGTCTGTATACTTCATGTATAACTTTCATCAGCTCCTTCTTTATTTCATTGAAGAAGTTGATAAAAATTAATCGGATGCAATTTGCATCTAGCACCTCTTTGTGTGCTATTATCTTTAGGAACCACCCTCCCCCCCCCCCCCCCCCACCCGTGATAGATTATTTTGTTTCTGATTATTCCTCACAGCTTGGGTAAAACAGCCTAACTGATAGTTACCTAGTCTATTTCACCCTTTGAAACAAAGATGCTAAACTGGTAAGGCCCTGAAAGATTTCTGTAGGATGAGGAAATCAGCATCAGCACCTTCTCCTTAGCAAAAAATCCAGCATAGAGAGGTCGTGGTTAGTCAGTTGGCTCTGATGAACAGGTTTGGAAATTTGCATGCCCAGCATGATTCCATTCTGAGTTCTTTCATGGCAAGAGATTACCCTATGCTCAAATGAAACCAATCTCAAATTGTATATGTGCTGTCCTCATTGGTCTGTGGGAAATTCTGGCCCATAACTGCTCAAAATAGAAAAGGTCCATTGAGTCTCTGCAGAAATCCTGATGTAAGCAGCAAAAGGAGCACTCCCTGTCTCAAGCTATCTCCTGCTTGCCCCATGCGGCAGAGCCTCACTGAGTGCATGATTTGGAGTTGGAGGTACAGACAGACAGACAGACATACTTTATTTGGGTTTCATTACAGTCGCACCAACCAAGAATAGTGTAGAAATATAGCAATATAAGACCACAAATAATTAAATAATAATAAGTAAATTATGCCAAGTGGAAATAAGTCCAGGACCAGCCTATTGGCTCAGGGTGGCTGACACTCCGAGGGAGGAGTTGTAAAGTTTGATGGCCACAGGCAGAAATGACTTCCTATGACGCTCAATGTTGCATCTCAGTGGAACGAGTCGCTGGCTGAATGTACTCCTGTGCCTAACCAGTACATTATGCAGTGGATGGGAGACATTGTCCAAGATGGCATGCAACTTGGACAGCATCCTCTTTTCAGACACCACCGTCAGAGAGTCCAGTTCCACCCCCACAACATCACTGCCTGAAATGAAATTCAAGGTCATCTGAAATAATCTCTGCTGTTTCTGTGGCATTCTGTGTTGACTTGGAAATCTCAATACTTTTGAGTACTGCTAACTCCTTGTTAGTTTTCCTAATCGTACCCTATTTCAGAATCGGAATCAGTATCAGGTTTAATATCACTGGCATATGTTGTGAAATTTGTGAAGTTTACAAATTTCACGACATATGCTAGTGATATTAAACCTGATACTGATTTTACTTCTCTGTTACCTTCTCATTCAGTGGATCAATGGCTGTCCTGATTTGTGTAAAGACAGATGGAATGTAGTTTTATACCTTTTACAATCTTGTCTGCTTCGTCAAGATTATTTTGTTTCCTGGTACTGGGTTTTTTTAAAATTGATGCCACCCTTTCTTTGATTCCCATTTTATAGTTTTTATAGTCGTAAAATAATTTCATTTTTATTTCCATTTTGTTGCTCACGCATTTTAATTTCCACTTTCACTCTTCCTCTGTATATGTTGTGTTTTCAATTTTCTGGAAAAATGTTCCTTTCCTTGTTAAAGAATGTCCTTGTTTCTAATCTTTGTTTCTGATCCCTTTCTTTTCAGTATAATTCAATATTTTCTAATTGAATTTTCTTCTTTGATAATTCACTGAACCTTAATCTTGGCCAAACTAGATCTAGCACTGTTTATTTCCTTGTTCTGATAACACTCGGGATAAAAAAAAAACTTCTTTTAATATATTTTAGTCATTCGTGTCTTTCCTTTATGCATTCTGTTTTTACACCCTTCTAGCATTTGCTGCTTTATGTCCTTGCCTAATTAGAGGTGTGCAGGAAATACTGCAGCCTCCCTGCTCCTCCTTAGCGAACAAAACTGCTTCTGTGTCACAACATTCAAGTGCACAATCTGTTTCCCAGAGATTAGTTATATTATATAACTAACTTAAAACACCCAAGACACATCTGAGAAGCATTATCTAACAAAACTTGTCAGTGTGCCTGATAAAGAGAGAGCATACAAATGATTAAAAGCCAAGTCAAAGAAAAGTTTTAAGTACATTTTTAGAGAGAGCCAGGTAAAGATATTTAGTATGGAATTTCACAGAAAGCACTCAGCAGCATAACAAGTGAAATCATCAATGTTTCAGAGGCTGAAGTGGAAGATCGTGGAACTGTTGAATAATCAGAGAGAGAAGATTACAGATATCATGATGGAAAGTTTGTGGGAAAAAATGAGGCTGACTGTTTTAATTAGATGCCTAACCCCCTGTCAACAGGCAGGGGCTGATGAGGGCATGGGAGCTTTGTGAGCTGAGGAGTGAGCAGCAGTGTTTTGGATAACCTCAGATCTATGGAGAATGGAATGAAGGAGGTTGATTTCCAATAACTAAGTCTCAAGGTAATGATTGCACAGAAATGTAACAAGAGGTTTAATTGGCTCAACTGTTGTTCCTCCCATGGGCTCCTTGGTGATCGCCGTTCCAAATATGTCAGCCTAGATTTAGATCAGCCTGGAACTACTGCCCCTCGCATAAAGCACCCTTGCATTTTTCATCAGTCGTGATACTTTAAGATTTACATCCAGTGGATCATTTGATCTGTGTTCAGAAACAACTTCAATAAAGTGATGGTCAGTAAGATGTGTAATAATTATGTTATGTCTGTAATGCAATTAGTCCTATGACAGGAACTTTATAACACAGAAGCCCTTTCCTGTGTATAGAAGTCAAAAAAGGAGGTACTCAGCCCACAGTCACCATCCAGCACAAAGCACCTCAAGCCCTATATTTCACACAAGTAATGTTGAAATGTCATGAGCATTTCTGCTTTCACCATAGTTTCAGACAGTGAATTCCAGACCCCTACCATTATTCAGTTGAAAATATTTCAAAATCAGAATCACGTTTATTATCACTGGCATGTGACGTGAAATTTGTTAACTTAGTAGCAGTAGTTCAATGCAATACATAATATAGACGACAAAAAAAATCAAATAAAATTTTTAGAAAATAATAAATAAATCAATTACAGTATACATATACTGAATAGATTAAAAATGTGCAAAAAAACCCAGAAATACTGTATATTAAAAAAAAAGTGAGGTAGTGTCCAAGGGTTCGATGTCCATTTAGGAATTGGATGGCAGAGGGGAAGAAACTGTTCCCAAATCACTGAGTGTGTACCTCCAGGCTACTGTACCTCCTACCTGATGGTAGCAGTGAGAAAAGGGCACGCCCTGGGAGCTAGAGGTCTTTAATAATGGATGCTGCCTTTCTGAGACACCGCTCCCAGAAGTCCTGGGTACTTTGAAGGCTAGTACCCAAGATGGAGCTGACTAGATTTACAAACTTCTGCAGCTTCTTTCGGTCCTGTGCAGTAGCCCCTCCATACCAAACAGTGATGCAGCCTGTCAGAATGCTCTCCACGGTCAACGGTACATCTGTAGAAGTTTTTGAGTGTATTTGTTCACATACCAAATCTCTTCAAACTCCTAATAAAGTATAGCCGCTGTCTGGCCTTCTTTATAACTACATCAATGTGTTGGGACCAGGTTAGATCCTCAGAGATCTTGATAACCAGGAACTTGAAACTGCTCACTCTCTCCACTTCTGATCCCTCTGTGAGATTGGTATGTGTTCCTTCGTCTCAGACAAAGTGATTGATAGAATCATTAGAGGATTCTAATGATTTCGTCTTACTGACTCAATGTCAGTAAGACCAAAGAGCTGATTGTGGACTTCAGGAAGGGAAAGACGAAGGAACACATACCAATCCTCACCTCTATCTCAAATGAGTGAGCTCTTACTTTGAAGCTAGATTCCTCCCTAACCTGCCTAAGTCCCTCAAAATCTTGTTTCAGTAAGGTCATGTTTTTAATGCCATTAA